>NC_062568.1:28292500-28953500 GCF_022837055.1 Prionailurus viverrinus
TACTATCCCAAGAAGATGTTAACTTGTTTTTGACCTTAGATGTTATCTCTTAATATTACTCCTGTTAATGCTGTTTTTGGAATAGGCATCACATATCAAATCACAAAGAAACACTTTCACTAACAGTCCCTGAGTCATCATCTGGTCCTCATGAGAAGGAAAGCTGGTAAAAAGCAGATAAAAAGGGCCAGCCAGATGTCCAAGACCGGATACTTTCCTTGCATGCTTTTGCCTTCTACAATCTTGCTTGCCTCTTGTATCAGCCTGCAGCCAGGAACCAGAAGCTTGACTGTACTAGTCCCACCCAACCGGGAAGCACATATGTATAAAAGACCAGTAAAACTGAGCCAGATGCTCAGCCTTTGGAGGTAACTCTGCCGGGCCAGAACTGGTGAAAAATAGTCTTTTCTGATTCCCTGAGTGCATATTGCTTGTCTCTTCCTGAGTGCCAAGTATTTGTTGTAACATTTTGGTGCACTGGTCGGGAAGCTGTGGAGCACCGGCATTTCAAGCACCATGACAGAAGGAAGGCCTGCCACCAGTGGTTTCACTGAACCCTGACACTCACTGGCCGGTAATAAACAGCTGCTGCCTCATTCTAATGGACCCTAGGGGGAATCAGAAAGTTCTGCCAGAATAGGACTTCGGATCTGGTGAGTGTATCCGGGGTTCCAGGACCAAGTTCAGGTCCTCCCTAGAGGCAGAAGGGGAGCTTGCTCACCTCCCAGGTGACATATTTGCCGAATAGGACACGGAAGTCCTGGGTGGAAGTCTGCAATCTGTCTGCATGTGTGTTTGAGTGCTTGTACTTCACGGTTCGGCTATGGAGCCTGAGTGCATCCTACCCTGAGATTCTGTAACGATCTCCTATGGCTCAAGCAGAATCAGGTCCACAGAGGCTTGATCCAAGTCATGGGTTTATACTGACCTGCCAGTGCTAAGAGGCATCTAAGTCCCCGCAAGGGGAGCAGCTAGACAGATGAAGTGGCCTCTTCCCTCGCGTTTGTCCTGTGACCATACATTGGAAGGGATCCATCTAGGATACCAGGATTGGGGGGGGGGGGGGGGGGGGGCGTGGAGGTTAAATTCCTCAAACCAAGGTTTTGGAGGATATGAGTAAGAATTATAAAAAGGAATTTGCAGGTGATTATGGGGTCAAATTGACCCCAAGGAAATTACATACCCTCTGTGAATTAGAATGGCTTATGTTTGGTGTAGGCTGGCCCCTGAGGGCACCCTAGCTGTCCCCACAGTCCGAGCTGTTTATAAAATAGTGGAGACCCCAGCCACCCGGATCAATTCCCATACATGGATCAGTGGCTGGAAATAGTCCAAGTCAAGCCTCCTTGGGTCCAGTTCTGCCTTAACAGTAAGGGACAATGTAGGGTTTTAGTGGCATGGGCCAAGAAGAGACCTCGAGCAGATAAAACCGCCCCCCATCCTCCAAGAAAATTCAGAAATCCTTCCATTTCCTCCACCATATGCCCCCAGTACCCCATCAATCAAGGGAGGGGAACTTTGCCTTCCTGATAGTCCACTCTGACGGTCTTGCTTCAGCCAGCAGCTAGTCGGCCCCAACCAGGGACACCTGAACTGGTAGGTCCACGGCTCAAGACCCCCAACAGCGATGAAGATGCCACTGTGGGAGATGATTAGGGGTCGCCAGAGAATAGGCCCTGATGGGACCCTACAGGAGGTGGGATCAGTTTTCTACTAGCAACTGTTCTCCAATACTGACCTCCTAGGCTAGAAGCACCACATGCCGCTCTACTCTTGAGAAGCTGCAGGCGATGACAGATCTCCTAGAATCCAGAATCCAGACTCACTGCCCTGCCTGGGCCGACTGTAAGCAGCTCTTGCTTACCCTTTTCAACACAGAAGAGCGTTGACGAATTGTCACCAAAGACAGAAAATGGCTCCAGACTCAGGTACCAAATGGACAACCAGACATTGAGGCTTGGGTACGGCTCCTCCTGAAGAGGAGCCCCACTGGGACCCTAACACAGAAGCAGGAAGGGTCAGATTATAAAGACACAGACTTGCCTTCCTCCACGGGGTAAAAGCAGGGGCCAAAAGCCCAACATGGCAAAAGGTATCTAAGGTCCTACAAAATCCAGAAGAGAGTCCCGCTGACTTCTATGAAAGATTATGTAAAGCCTTCAGAGTTCATACTCCGTTCGACCTAGAGGCCCCCAAAAACCAGTGCATGGTCAATGCTGCCTTCATGGGACAGGCCCATGGTGACATTAGACAGAAGCTCCAAAAATTGGAAGGATTCCCTGGACAGAATGCCACTGAACTACTGGAAATCGCCAACAAGATTTTTGTAAATCAGGATTGAGCTGCCAGAAAGGAGGCAAACCGAAGAATGAAACAAAAGGCAGCTCTCTTGGCTGCGGTTTTGGGCGACCACACCCTCCAGAAAGGCCTCCATGGAAACCACGAGGGATTCAAAACAAAAAAGAAGGGCACCACTGGGATGGGATCAATGCGCCTATTGCAAAGAATTTGGACACTGGAAAAATGAATACCCCAACAACCAAAAAGGAAAACCAAAAACCTCTGCTCCAACCAGCTACTACCAACCAGAACCACCTGAGGCTGACCTGATCAGACTGGGAGGAGTGGACTCTGATTAGGAAAGACTGGGCTCTATCCAACTATGCCCCCATGAGCCCATGGTCAAAATTAAGGTAGGGGCCAGATCTTTCCAGTAGAGAAGCCACCATCGTAAGAGCCCCTGGGACATAAACCCAAAAGCTATTTTGTGGTCCCCAACAATGCTGGCGGGGGGGGGGGGGGGGATGTCACAAAATAGTTCAAGAATTCCTGTATCTACCTGACAGCCCGGTCTCACTGTTATGTAGAGAACTCCTAGCCAAGTTGGGCCCAGAAACAGCTGTCACTTCTGATGGACAGACTCAACTGCACCTAAACAAAAAGGCCCAACTCATGATTTTGTCCCTAACAATTCCACAGTAAGAGGAATGGAGACTATATACTTCCCCTCATGGTGAGCCAATCATGGCCCCTGAGCTAGAAGCTGAACCTTCAGTTTGGGCAGAAGGAAATCCCCCTGGTCTGGCACCCCCACCCCCAATATTAATTGACTTAAAGCCTGGGGCCCAACCTGTCAAAATACACCAACATATGGTCCCACTGGAGGCACTCCTGGGGATCCAGACACACTTGGACAGGCTACTCAATGGGGACTTCTAAAACAATGCCAGTCCACATGGAATACTTCCCTGCTGCCTGTGAAAAAGCCTGGGACAAATAATTACCGCTCTATACAGGACCTAAGAGACATTAAAGAAGCAGTCGTCACACTGCTTTCAGCGTTGCCTAGCCCATACACTCTACTAGACTCATACCCTCTGAAGCAGGATGGTTCACATGTCTAGATTTAAAGGATGCCTTCTTCTGCCTCCAGCTACTGGCTAATAGTCAACCCCAATTTGACTTTGAATGGGGAAAACCCTACCACAGGGGCAAAGGAACAATTCACTTGGACTAGACTGCTGCAAGGATTCAAAAATTCACCAACCTTATTCGGTGGGGCGCTGTTATCTGACTTAGCCAGGTTTCTGGGATGGGACCTAGGATGTGTCCTCCTCCAATATGTGGATGATCTCCTGCTAGCCAGTCCCATGTGGACCCAGTGCCGGAGGGAACCAGGGCCCTATTCAGGTTACTAGCAGAGGCAGGATACTGGGTGTCAAAGAAAATGGCACAGATTTGCCAATGGGAAGTTAAATATTTGGACTTCAAAATTACCCAAGGCAAATGGAAGCTGGAAGCTGAAAGGAAACAGGCAGTCTATGCCATTCCAGTTCTCACTACCCTCCAGCAGGCCCGAGAGTTCCTAGGAGCAGCAGGACTCTGTCGGATACAGATCCCAGGGTTTTCAGAGTTGGCCAGACTGCTATACCAGGCACTAAAGGGGGAAGAAAGGGCACCCCTTTTCTGGGGCTCTAATCAAGAAAAGGCATTCAAAACCATAAAAACAAAACTCACAGAAACACCAGCCTTGGAACTCACAGATACATCACAAGATTTCAACATGTTCACACACAAAAGGAATGGGGTGGCCCTGGGGATTCTCATCCAGGAATTCGGACCTTGGCAAAGACCGGTGGCATACCTTTCAAAGCTCATTGACTCAGATGTGGCAGGATGGCCCCCGTGTTAGGGCCCTGGCAGCCACCATATTTTTATCAAGGAAGCAGACAAACTCACATTGGTGCAAAACCTAAACGTTAAGGTTCCCCGTTCTGTTATTACCTTGATGGATGCCAGAGGGCAACCCTGGCTAACTCATGCTTGGATGACACAGTATCAGGGACTGCTATGTGAGAACCCACAAATAAGAAGGAAAGCCATAAAAACTCTAAACCCTGCCAGTTTCTTGCCTGCAGTGGCAGGGGCCCCAAAGCATGATTGTCTAGAGGTACTTGATGAAGTCTATTCTAGCCAACCCAATCTATCAGACAGACCCTTACAAAATCCTGACCTCATCCTGTACACCAACAGCAGCAGCTTCATGAACATAGGCAAAAGATATGCCTGTTATGCAGTAGTCTCTGACTATGAGGTCATAGAAGCAAAGGCCCTTCCACAAGGATAGTTAGCCCAAAAAGCAGAACTGTGGACCCTAACGAGAGGACTAGAATTCAGTAAAGACAAACGGGCCAACATATACACTGACTCATGCTATGCCTTTGCCACTCTACATGTACATGGGGCTCTATATAAGGAGAGTGGACTTTTGACCACAGGAGGGGAAGAAATCCTAAAACTATTAAGGGCAGTCAAGGAATCGGAAGTAGCAGTCATCCATTGCAAGGGACACCAAAGAGGAAAAAGCTCAGTGTCAGAAGGTAACCAACAGGTAGACACTGCAGCTAAACAAGCAACGGGAAAACAAACAACACCCTCAAAAATCAGGCTGGCCCTGGAACTGCCAACTTCCACAAGGTACATAATCCAAGAAACAAAATGGGCAAAAAAGGAAAAAGGAGGGCAGACAAAAGAAGGGTGGTGAGTACTTCCAAACCAAAGAGTCTACATACCAGAGCAGCTAGCCGACCAGGTGGTTCTCCAACAGCTCACCCACCTAGGAAAAACTGCCCTTGACACCTTATTGAGGTTACTATGTAATTGCTCGACTCCTGTTACTATGTAATTGCTCGACTCCTGTCCCTCTGTGCCTCGGTCTCTCAATGCTGCCTCCTCTGTGCTCAAAATAATGCTAAACAAGGCCCCACTGGGCCCATGGGAATCCAACGCTATGGACAGGCACCATTCGATTATCTGGAGGTATACTTTACTGGAATAAGACCCAGCAGAGGATGCAAATATCTTTTGGTATTCATCTGCATGTTTTTGGGCCAAGGTTGAGGCCTACCCCACACACACCAACAAGGCAGGAAAAGTAACCAAGGCCTTGCTAAGGGACATCATTCCCAGACACGGAATGCCATTAACCATAGGCTCAGACAATGGCCCAGCTTTTGTGGCCAACGTGGTGCAACAAGTAGCCAAATCCCTAGGTATCCAATGGAACTTACATGCAGCCTCCTGGCCTGAGAGTTCAAGAAAAGTGTAACATATGAATCAGACCCTTAAATCAGCCATGGCAAAACTATGTCAGGAAACTAACTTGCCCTGGCCAGATAGGCTACCCCTAGCTCTCTTCTGAATATGCTGTACACCCCGGGCAAAAATAGGATTCTCCCCATTCAAGATCCTATATGGAAGGCCCCCTCCACTAGTCAAATTCAAGGGGGACCTGACAGTAGGGAATTTAGAAATACAAAATTTAGTAATACAAAAAGGATTAGGAAAAACTGTATTTGAGATATATAGATGGGTAACAGATGGGATATCTATTTCCCTAGGAATAACTGTACACCCTCACAAACCTGGGGATCAGGTCTGGATAAAAGATTGGAAAAGGGAACCACTCAAACCTACCTGGAAGGGATCCTATTTACTTGTGCTAACCACACCCACAGTCCTCAAGGTTGCAGGACTAACCGCCTGGATCCATTATCGATTAAAGGCAGCCCACCTGTCACCTGACAACCACTTGGAATGGAAAGTAACTGCTAACCAGAATAATCCTTTACAGATCACCCTTAAGAAGATAGCAGATGAGGGTCACTTGAGTGGTTCAATCGGTTAAGTGTCCAACTTTGGCTCAAGTCATGATCTCACAGTTTGTGGGTGCAAGCCCCACGTCCAGCTCTGTGCTGACAGCTCAGAGCCTGGAGCCTGCTTCGGATTCTGTATCTCTCTCTCTGCCCCTCCCCTACTCGCTCTCTCTCTCTCTCTCTCTCTCTCTCTCTCAAAAATAAATAACATTAAAAAGAAACTAGATTCATTGTGGGGTGCCTGGGTGGCTCATTCAGTTGGGCATCCAACTTCGGCTCAGGTCATGATCTCACAGTCCATGAGTTCGAGCCCTAGGTTGGGCTCTGTGCTGACAGCTCAGAGCCTGGAGCCTACTCCGGATTCTGTGTCTCCCTTTCTCTCTGCTCCTCCCCTGCTCATGCTCTGTTTCTCTCTGTCTCAAAAATAAGTAAAAACACTAAAAAAAAAAAAAAAAAAAAAAAGAAGATAGCAGACAATAAGCAGCCTGTAGCCAACAACTGAAAACTCTCTGTAAACCAAAAGCTTGAGGAAATCACCAAGCAACTTAACTATAACAAATCATTCTCTCTCAAATTTCATTGTCATCCTCTACCTATTTCTCTTTCCATACTTGTTGCTATACTGTTTGCTGTAGGGCTTACCCAAATTACTTCCACAGACTGACGCCTCAGTAATGAACTCTTGTTAGCCTTCCTCTACTAGTGTCATGATGCCTTATTCTCCTTAGATGTAGATGATCTGAATTATGATTGCTGTCCCGACTTGGAATAAGAAATTGTTGGAAACCTACCCTTAAAAAAAAAAAAAAAAAAAAAAAGAAATTTCTCCTGTTAATGCTAAATACTCTCGTAAGAAATGATGGCCCTCCTCAATGTAATGATGACTGTTTCAAGACCTATCACATGAGCTCCTCCCTTTTCCCTGCCCTGAATTGCCTAAAACAACTCCTAGGACAGGGAACTAACAAGGCTTTCATCACATACACATATCAACATGCAAAATGTTATCAATCTGCCTTGCTCTGTTCCCATGACGGAAAAACTTACTGGCAAGGAAGAATTGGCAGGAAACATCATGTCATGGAACCCCAGACAAATATGCCTGCTGGACACAACAAACCCACTTTGGATTGTCTGATGAAGGGGGAGTCCAAGACCAGGCCCGTAAGGAGACAACCCAATAGGAGGCATAAAATTCCATAAAGCAGACTTCTGGAAGTCTGCCCAGTAGACCCAAGCTTCCAAAAATCAGACGCAGTGGGCCTTATGACTTTAACTCTCACTTATACCAGATTCTAAATTCAACACATCACCTCTTCAACTCCTCTAACCCTAAATTACCCAAGGACTGTTGGCTTTGTCTCTCTCTAACCCCCTTATATTATGAGGCCACTGCAGTCCCAGATAACGTAACCAATATGGCTATCCCCACAACATGTCAACAGATAACATAACTGTCACAATAGGGCCCCGTGGTTACTGATATAAAACTAATAGGGCGGGCCTCCTTATGTTTTAAGGGCCAATGGGGAACAACCCCTGTAGGTAACTTAACTAACAACCAATGCAACCAAACTGAGATATACAATCAAACAGGTAAAAACTAAGAGTCATGCTGGTGACTTCTCCCTGCGAGAATATTCTTTGTTTGTGTAACTAATGCTTATTTGTGCATGCCTGCTAACTGGATGGGAATTTGCACCTTTTGCATTCCTAACCCCCAAATAAATATTCTCCCCAACAACCAATCCCTTATAGCTCCCTTGGCTGCACATACCTGGTCTAAATGAGCTATCCAAGCTATACCTCTACTAATTGGGCTGGGAATCACTGCCAGAGTAAGTACTGGAGTCAGGGGAGTAGCCTCATCTATTTCCTTTTACCAAAACTATCCCAAGATCCGACAGATGACATAGAACAAGTTGCAAACTCCTTGGTAACCCTACAAGCCCAGGTAGACTCTTCAGCAGCAGTAGTATTACAACATAGAAGAGGGCTAAACCTATTAACTGCTGAGAAGGGGGCGGGGGGAGATATGTCTCTTCCTAAATGAGGAATGCTGCTTCTATGTTAACCAATTAGGGATAATTAGAGATAAAGGAACAGATAATCAAATGGAGGCATGAATCAGCAGACCCATGGAACTCTTGGCGCAACCTGATTCCTCCCTTTAGCTGGTCCTCTCCTAACGCTTTTCATAGCCCTCCTGTTTGGTCCTTGTATTCTTAATATGCTAACCAGATTTGTTTCCTCTCACCTAGAAGCTATAAAACTCCAGATGATGCTCCAGCTGGACCTTTCCAGCTGTCGCTACTCTCCTTTTGATGGCAAAGAACCCTAGCTGTCACATTCCTCCCTTTGACATCCTTGTCTAGCAGGAAGAAGCCAGAAGGGTCTTTGCCCCTCTTCCTGTGGCAGCAAAGGGTTCCCTGTCCCCCACAAACTGATCTTCTCTAAGTCTGCTACAGCAGCTTAAGAATCAAGAGGCAGGAATGAGAAGGAAAGCTGATAAAAAGCAGATTTAAGGGCCAGCCAGATGTCCAAGGCCAGATATTCCCCTTGCATGCTTTTGCCTTCTGCAATCTTGCTTGCCTCTTGTATCAGCCTGCAGCCAGGAACCAGAAGCTTGACTGTACTAGTCCCACCCAACCGGGAAGCACATATGTATAAAAGACCAGTAAAACTGAGCCAGATGCTCAGCCTTTGGAGGTAACTCTGCTGGGCCGAAACCAGTAAAAAATAGTCTTTTCTGATTCCCCGAGTGCGTGTTGCTTGTCCCTTCCTGGGTGCTGAGTATTTGCTATAACACTCATATCTTTGTTGATACTTTTGTGCAAATATCTTTATGATTTTATAATAATTGTTAAAAAGAGAGAGACAAGGTGCACCTGGGTGCCTCAGTCAGTTAAGTATCCAACTCTTGATTTCGGCTCAGATCATATCTCACAGTTTGTGGGATTGAGCCTCGCACTGAGGTCTGCACTGAAATGAGGACTCTGCTTGGGATTCTCTCCCTCTCTCTCTCTGCCTCTCCCCTGCTCATGTGCTCTCTCTCAAAAATAAAAAAACATTAAAAGAGAAAGAGAAAGAGAAAGAGAAAGAGAAAGAGAAAGAGAGAAAGAGAGAAAGAGACAATAGCACCCGGCTGGCTCAGTGGTGGAGCATGCAACTCTTAATCTTGGGGTCGTTAGTTCAAGCCCCATGTTGGGTGTGGAGATTAGTAAAAAATAAATAAACTTAAAAAAAAAAAAAAGACACACACACACACACACACACACACACACACACACACACACACGCCCAAACTGAAGTCACTTATGCCAAGCCCCACATGAGCAAAACCAAGACCTAATACACAACCTGACTGCAGTTTCAACTTTTCCCAAGAATGCAATGTTAAACCAGTAAATCTGGAATTTCCTGATCAGCACTAGTGAGGTAATCTGCCTGATAGACTCTGTCCCTCAAAGAAACATGAGGTAATCTCTTTGTTTCTGCCTCCTTTGGCCTATTAAAGTCTCCCATTTGTTCTTCAGAGCTCCTTCCTGTTGCTAGATGGGATGGTCCTGATTAATAAATCACTGAATGACACCAATTAGATCTTCAAATTCACTCAGCTGAATTTTGTTTTTTAACACAATATGCAAACTTCACTGACAATCAGATACTGAAAATGGCAACTTGAAGAACTCTGTAGTGAGCACTTCAAATTAGCTAAAGAATAAGATAAATAGCAGCTGTCATTCACAAGTTTCTCTTGAAATATTTTCTGCTTTTTGAAGTGAACTCAAGAAAAACATTTAATAAACTTTAAAATGACAGTACATGTAATTTAGTGTACACTCACTTTTCAAATTCCTGCATTCTCCTTCATGTACAAAAAAAAAATCAACAGTTACCCCACTTCTGCTTTTCTAACATCTATGAATTTTAGTGGAACTTTTGTTGTTGTTGGGGGAAGGGGGGAAATTTCTTACCTATGGCTGAACTCTGATGCTATTCAACTATCTCCAAATTCCTAAAATTCCTCTCCTCTAAGCACCTCTCCATCCTAAATCATGAAAAACTTGTTTAGAAACATGTTAAATAGGGACAGATTTGCTACCAAATGCTATAGAAAATGGCAAGAGTACTAGTTACACAGACTTAAGATTCTAGGAAGGAAAAACCTTCAGTGATAGGTAACTGTAGGTCTGCAAATACATAATTTCCTAGTTTAAAAAACAAATGCAGCTTTTTTTTTAATGAAGCTTGTAATATTTTTCTCCTAAATTGGATCTCATATATAAAGCACAACTGCTAAGCATTGCCTTAAAAACTCTTCACCCTTCTACAGGTGTTTTCAGACCCCAGGCAGGATGTGTGTATAGGTAACAAATGCATATTCAGGAATACCAGCAGGTCTCATCCTCCAACTTAAATCAAGAAGCTTTAATTGGAAGCAATATTTGAAAGGGGTCTGGTTATGTAAAGCAAAGCAATAAAATTCACTGAGTTTCTGTATATAAATTAGTCTAATTAACTCTACTGTCCTATTTAGTAAAGATATTCCCTTCAAACTTAATTTTGCAATTGCTCAATATTTCTTTGGATATATGTATTTTTTTAAAGATTTTATTTTTAAGTAATCTCTACCCCCAATATGGGGCTCAAACTCACAACCCCAAGATAAACAGTTGCATGTTCTCCTGACTGAGCCAACCAGGCATCCCTGTACTTTTATTTTTTTAATAAAGTTTTTTTCTAATTTCTCAA
Organism: Prionailurus viverrinus; assembly: GCF_022837055.1. Classification (NCBI taxonomy): domain Eukaryota; kingdom Metazoa; phylum Chordata; class Mammalia; order Carnivora; family Felidae; genus Prionailurus; species Prionailurus viverrinus. Next base: position 28,303,411 of record NC_062568.1, read on the forward strand.
TGTGCTTTTCGGAGGGGAAAAAAAGTAGTGAAAAGCTCAAGAATTAACAGGGTACTGTTTCTTCTGGAGACAGTAGACATTCTAAGCATATAAGATCATACTCAAGGAAACTAAAGCTCTAGTGGCACCTGGGTGGCTCAGTTGGTTAAGTGACCCACTCTTGATTTTGGCTCAGGTCATGATCTCACAGTCCTCAGATGAGCCCTGCGTGGGTCTGAGCTCAGCACACAGCTTGCCTAAGATTCTCTTTCTCTCTCTCTCTCTCTCTCTCTCTGTCCCTCCCCTGGACACTCGTGCACTCTCTCTCTCTCTAAAATAAATTAAAAAAAACCAAAAACTAAAACTCTATTTCACATTTCCCAGGCAAGACTGTACTTAAACATAAATCCAAATGAGAATCAACAAAACTACCTGGAAAAGGTTTTTAAATCAATCACTAAAGAAAAAAATTTTTTAATTGCTAAAAAAGTATGTTGAATTTTAAAATGAAAACAATTTAATTTTCAAATAGATGAGGGGAAAACTTACTCTTCCTGAAATCTCAATGAATGTCAAAATATATTTATATGTGCTTTTATATATTTTTTTAATGTTTATTTTTGAGAGAGAGAGAGAGAGAGAGAGAGAGAGAGAGAGAAAGTGGGGGCGGGACAGAGAGAAAGTGAGAGAGAATCCCAAGCAGGCTCTACACTGTCAGCATGGAAACCAACACGGGCTCAAACCCACCAACCACCTGAGCTAAAATCAAGAGTCAGCAGTTCAACTGACTGAACCATCCAGGTGCCTCCAGACACGTGCTTTTATATTTCTTAGGCAAAGCAGATAGTATAATCTAAAATGAATATAGACTTTGGAGCCAGATCCTGAAATCTGGTTATTATATTGGACAAATCACTCACCTAATTGTATCTATCTTCCTTTTCTTCATCTATAAGGTTATGGATGTTTTTGCAGATTTAGATAAGGAAGGGATATATATTAAACATATATAATTAATATACAACATATGTAATATCATCAATAATATATAATGTTTAACATATAATATACAAATAGGTTATCATACACACAGTTGATTTTTTTCAGTTGATTCTTATATTTTCTACAAAGTCGTTGCAAACAATAAATTAGCAAATACTGAACATTTAGGAGATAATACAGTTAGGTTCCTACAGTTGATTTCATCAACTAATCAATATATAACATTGTTTTATGTGTGTCTCAGTTTAAAGATGCCTTATTTAATATATGTTGTTAATTCATTAACACTGAACTCATGGCCAACAGCATTATAACTCATAAGAATGAAGCTTGTCTAACATAGGCATTTTCTCCATAAGGAAAAAAGCCTTCCTGCATTGAGACACACAAGATAACACTTCAGCACTTTGTGGGCCATTTTAAACAGTGAAACAACCAACAAAAAGCATAAAAATGATAAAAAGGTAGCACTAAACAGACCATGTAAAGGACACTTGTTCATAATATGAAAATTGAAATATGAAGGCAGAGTATCACCTTGTTCAACCTCAACTGGGAACATGGGTATCAGATGACTCAGATTCTTTGCAGCATGGCATATGTCCATAAATGAGCACAAAACTGCCATGAGTATCAGTTCTGGGGTTACAAATAAATTTTAGTGAGTAGGCAAATTTGCATATATGGAATCCATAAATAATGATCAACTGTGTGTATGTACATATACACACATACGCAAACACAACATATAGTACACATGCAAAGAATATTTTTCCTCTTTCTGCTTAAATGATATAACTTCAGAGCTACCAATGAAATAATTTCTGAAGACATTGGACCAACCATAGGTATAAACATAGGAAAATAAGTGTGCATGCCAAAAAATTTTTAATAGTGTGGTTAATGATTATATAAACTCTAGTTTTTAAGGTTTATTATCACCTGATTATAAAATTCACAAAACTAACAATTCTTGCCTGTATTTTTATTGAGAATTCTAGGTACCAAAATATAAGTTATATCTTAAAAGTATAACAGAGCATAACTCATAAGTGATAACAGATTGGGCTACTATTCCCATCATAGGAAAAATAATGATATAACCTCTAGCAAATGAGAAAATACATGTGAGAACATTCTGAATACAATACAACTAAAATTCAAAGTGATAATCTTTGATCTTGGTAAAGTTCTCCTGGATATAATATGTATTTTCTTTATATGACTTCAAAAAAAATAGTAAAAACTCAGAACACATTCTAGGCTAAAGGGAAAAAAATTCATTCCATTTGGCACAAAGCCATAGGACAATAGCACTGTTACAAATTAGCCATTTCAAAACAAGGTTAGTAGGTAATGGGGGAGCCTGAAATATGCTGTTGTCCTTTTTCACAGACACTTAAATAACATTTTAACAAACAGAATATGTTGGCCCACCATGAAGAATATTCAGAAACTATCATTTGCATTTCTACGCAAGCTCTAACAAAATTCAACTTTTCTAAATTTTCTAAAAAGTGTTTATTTTTGAAGGAGAGAGAGACAAAATGTGAGCAGGGGAGGGGCAGAGAGAGAGGGAGACAGAATCCGAAGCAGGCTCCAGGCTCTGAACTGTCAGCACAGAGCCCTGTTGTAGAGCTGGAATCCACAAACTGCGAGATCATGACCTGAGCCAAAGTCAGACACCCGACTGAGCCACCCAGGCACCCCAAAATTCAACTCTTTAAAACTGCAGCCAAAGGTATTCAAAAGAAAGGTACCAACATAGGGCAATTTTATTTCATATAATATTAAATTCATAATACATAAATTATGGAAGAACAGCTATACTCAAATGACCTATCTTTGGACCCATACTCCAAGGTGAAGAGTTGTTCTAACTTACCATAAACATGAATCCAAACAAACAGGCCTTGCTTCATTTCTCCCAGTTTATTACCTTTAGCTCATATCCTTTTGTTTTATTACATTTTTCCATGATTTTCTACTCTTCGACAAACCTAGTATAAAAATGCTCAGGCTTATCCACTTTGGGCCTTCATTTCCTTATGAAGGCTCTCGTGTCATGTAAAACTTATATTAAATAGATTTGTATGCTTTTCTCTTATTAATCTATTTTTTGTCAGAGAGCCCCAGCTGAGAACCTAGAAGGGTAGAAGGAAGTTTTCTTCCCTACAATATCATTCTATGTTTGTGACAGTCTGAATCTCAATGTAAAATTTCAAATGGAACTGAAAATAAACCCATGTTAAAAAAAAAAAGGTGGGGGAGGAATGAAAAATAAACTGAAAATTCAGTATTTATAATGAATCTCGTACCAAATAGTTTTAGAAACTATTAAATCAATAACATTTGGGATACCAAGATTTATGAAACTGAGCACCAAAAAGGAAGCTCTTAAAATCTTAACTATACTGGGAAGCTTCCTCTCCTTCTATGCAGAGATACCATACCAAAGTATATTTTTTGAAAGCTTTCATTTTAACCATTCTAAAATGACATAGTGGCAGCACAAAAACACCTGTATGTTCAAGTACAAGGGAAGCCATATATAAAGTATGACATGTTCACCTAGGTAGAGTTATGTTACATCTAATTTCCTGATGTAATGCTTTATATTTTAGATTAAACCTGAGGGCTGAAAAACTATTTGAGGATTCACATAGAACCAAGTCTATTGGGGCTCAGTTGGGTAAGCGTCTGACTTCAGCTCATGTCATGATCTCACGGTTTGTGACTTCGAGCCCCACCATCGGGCTCTGTGCTGACAGCTCAGAGCCTAGAGCCTGCTTCAGATTCTGTGTTTCTCTCACTCTCTGCCCCTCCCCTACTCACACTCTGTCTCTCTCTCAAAAATAAACATTAAAAAAAAAAAAAAGACAGAAAAAAAGAACCAAGTCTATTCAGGCTCAAAAGTCAAAACTTCCATTGCAAAAACTTCTGACAATTCCCCTAGAAATTTCCTGACTAGCTTCTATTATATACAGAGAATACAGAAACATATATTCCACTTCTCTAAGCTAACTCTTTCCATCTTGATGAACACATACCACAGAAGTCCCCTATAGCTTGCTCTCTCCTCTCCATGTCTTATTTTAAAACTTTCCCAACAGCTTAACTGACTCCCCGTCTTACCATCCTGCAATCTCTACAAGTTAAAGGTTCCTACTTTTTTCCTCATAACCTGAAATCATTCTATCTATACTAGATCCTAGTCATTAATCTCTTTCATGTATGAAATTCAACCATTCAGACATTTCTCAACTATTTCCTTTCTCTACTCAAATACAGCACCCCTCCTCCCTGGGATGAAAATAACCTTGATTCACAATGATTTTGGACAGAGGGTTTGTTTTAATTTTTGACTCAAATGTAAAGAGTCAATCCAAAACTGGAATTATCTTTTTTTTCCTAAGATTTGATTTTTAAGTAATCTCTTCATCCAATGTGGGGCTCGAACCCACAACCCCAAGATCAAGAGTAGCATGCTCCACTGACTGAGCCAACCAGACACCACTGAAATTACCTTTCATATGTCTATGATTTTTTCTCAGGTGAGGGAGTTCCTTGTTTTTCATTTTGTTTGTTTGTTTATATGTATGTATGATTTTATTTTTATATGTATGTATTTATGATTCTATTTTTAAGTAATCTCACCACCCAACATGGGGCACAAATCTACAACACCGAGATCAAGAGTTGCATGCTCTACCAACTTAGCCAGCCAGGTACCCCAGGAGTTACTTATTTTAGATTCAAAATTTTTAATTCCTGGGGTCCCTGGGTGACTCAGTCGGTTAGGCATCTGACTTCAGCTCAGGACATGATCTCACAGTTCATGGGTTCAAGTCCCGCGTCGGGATCTGTGCTGACAGCTCAGAGCCTAGAGCCTGCTTCAGATTCTATGGTTCTCTCTCTCTCTCTGCCCCTCCCTGTTCATGCTCTTTCTCTGTCCCTCAAAAATGAACAAACATTTAAAAAATTTTTTTTGTAGTTCTATTGCTGGGTCATAAGGTAGCTCTATTTTTAACTTTTTGAAATGTGGATAGAACTGGAGGGTATTACGCTAAGTGAAATAAGTCAGAGAAAGACAGATATCATATGTTTTCATTTATGTGGAACTTGAGCAACTAAACAGAAGACCATGGGGGAAGGGAAAGGGAAAAAAATATTTACAAACAGAGAGGGAGGGAGGCAAACCATAAGAGACTCTTAAATACAGAGAACTGAGGGTTGATGGCGGGGTGGGGGAGAGGGGCAAATGGGTGATGGACATTGAGGAGGGCACTTGTTGGGAGGAGCACGGGGTATGTATGCTGTATGTAAGTGATGAATCACGGGAATCTACTCCCAAAACCAAGAGCATGCTGTACACACTGTATGTTAGCCAATTTGACAATAAATTATATTAAAAAACTTTTTTATTTCTAATTCTTAATTCTAATGGTGCAAAAAAATTTAAGATAATAACTACATGGACAAAATACTTCACCAAAAGAAAGGATACTTTTCATAACAATTTTAAAATAAAATTTATCAAATATGAATGAATCTGCCTAAAGAATTAATAGAAATTTAGTCTTAAGTTTTGGTGACTTCATCATTTTCTTACCTCAAGAACTCCTTCTACCACCTTAAATATTTTTAGAATTATAAGGGACACTATCTGTCTTTTCAACATTATATTTTGAATATACTTTAGGGGCACCTGGGTGGCTCAGTCGGGTAAGCGTCCAACTAGTGATTTTCCCCCAGGTCACATGGGGCTCATGTCAGGCTCTGTGCTGGCAGTGCGAAGCCTGCTTGGGATTCTATCTCCCCTGTTTCTCTGTCCCTCCCTCACTCTCTCTCTCTCTCAAAATAAATAAACTTAAAAAAATAAAAGAAAATATTTTAAACTCACAGAAAATGTGCCAAAATAGTACACTTTTTGCATAACCATAACTCAGCTTCTCCTAATACAATACCTTATACAACCAGAGTAAAATTATGGAGACCAGAAAATCAATACTGATACAATACAATTAACTAATCTACAGACCTTATTCAAATTTCATTAATTTTCCCACCAATGTGTCCTTTTTCTGGTCCAAGGATTCAATCCAAATCTGAAAAATTGTCATGTTTCCTAGTCTCCTCCAATAAATGTAGTTCCTTGGATTGATGTTTTTTTTCCATGACCTTGAGACTTTTTAAAAGAAATAGTAAGTTATTTTATAGAACGTTCCTCAATTTGGGTTTGTCACTGTTTTCTCATGATTAAATTGAGAAAGCTTTTCTAGCAAGAATACCAAAAAGGTGATGGGGCATGTGGGTGGCTTAGTCGGTTAAGCGTCTGACTTCGGCTCAGGTCATGACCTCACAGCTTATGGGTTCGAGCCCCACATCCAGCTCTGTGTTGACAGCTCAGAGCCTGGAGCCCGCTTCAGATTGCATCCCCCTCTCTCTCTGCCCCTCCCCAGCTCACGCTCTGTCTCTCTCTCAAAAATAAATAAACTTCAAAAAACATTTTTAAAAAAGAATATCAAAGAGGTGATGCTGTATCCTTCTCAGTATACGTTATCAGGAAGAATATGAGATGATAATGTGTCTGTGAGGGTGGTGTCTCCAGATTTCTCCACTATAATTAGGGTTTCTCTTTGTAATTAAAAAATATCTTGTGGGGAAGATACTTTGAGACTATGCAAGTATCCTGTTTCTCACCATACTCTCACCCACTAATTTTAACATCCAATGACTGATTCTTGACTGCAACAAGAACCTGTGTGGTATTTACCTAATTTCTTATTTATTTCCCCATTCATTCTCCATTTATTAACTGGAATTCTACTGTAAAAAAGAGATGTCCCTCAATGTTGTTATGAAACAAACTGCTCTAAAATATAAAGTTTATTAATTAAAAAATAAATTTAATTTTAAAAGCTGTCCCTTCTCCCTTATTTATGTTAGTATAGACTCGTAGATATTTATTTTATTCTATGGATTCTGATCCAATACTATTTTTTTTTTTTTTTTTTTTTGGGTCTCAGCTTTAGCTAGCAGAAGTAGCTTCAAGCAGGCTGTATCTTTCCAACATACCCATTACCATTTTTTGAGCACTTCCTTACTTTCTGGTACCATTAAATGTTCCAAGTTCATCTTGATTTCCTTGCTCCAGCCCTGGAATCAATCCTTTCCCTCTGAGTTCCTTTTATTGGAGAGTGTTATTCAGAAACCAAGATCTGGGCAACAGATTGCTACTGTAGCATCATTACTTCTAGGCTGTCTCTGTGGAGACTTAAGAGCCTAGATGTCATTACAGTATTTTTAGTTATTAGTTCAAGACAAGTATACACTTAAAGTAGAATTGCTAAAAGCAATTAAGAAATATTAACCCATGCCTCTATGAAAAATAAATGTACTAATTAGAGTACAATATTTGTGTATAATATTTTTGTCTTTTATGGTTTTTCAAAGTAACTTAAGCTAGTTCTTTTTTTCTCCACCCCTTCAGTATGATATTATTCATTTATAACATAATTAGGTTCATTTGTTATTATTTATATATCTTCTTGAGTTCTTTCCACATTCTGTTTGATCTGATTTATTTATTTTTGGAATCATGAATCTGTTTAAAGGAACACTTAAGAAGAATATTTTATTTTGTTTCTTTGACTAATGAATGAGAATGGGAAGAAAACATTATCTCCTTGACAAAGAAACATTCACAATGTTCCTCATATTAATGAATCCATTCAAGACATTCCAGACATGTCTAGACACAGGACACTCCATCCCACTATACTAAAATCAAAATATAATACAAAGTAGATAAAGAAACAGATAAAAAAGAAAAAAAAAACCTTATACAACCATTGTTTGATGCTTTACCCTGTGTTTCCAAGATAGTTCAAGTGGAATGTGAAATAAAAATATGGGCAGACTTCCTGTTTCCTTGTAGGCCCTACGCCCTATTTCCTGCTCTTTCAAATCAGAAGACTGATTACAGTGACTGAAAATCCTTACTATAATTAATACTAATGCTTACAAGAATCTAAATTTTTATCTATTTTAAAAACACTTGTTAGAAGCATCCTCTGTGTGCTTTATACACCTTTATCTTTAAATGAGAGCTTTAAGGAAGACCCATTAACTCTGCTATGGTTCACAATCATTTGTTTTCTCCCTAGATTTTATATACTGTTGTGCCAGTACATCTGGTGATAATGAAAAGCTAACAGCAAAAATTTTGTCAAGACCAATTTTTTTGCGAGACGCAGTTTAACCAATAGTGCATATGGGTGGATATTTGATAGAGCTAAGAAACAACCATAGATATATGGTTTCTGAGAGGAAACGAACATATGAAATTATTTTGCCACTTTGAGTGCCTGGGTAACTTAGTTAGTTGAGCATGCAGCTCAGGTCATGATCTCATGATTTGTGGGTCCGAGCACTCTGTCAGGGACTGTGTGCCGACAGCGCAGAGCCTGCTTGGAATTCTCTCTCTCCCTCCCTCCCTCCCTCCCTTTCTCTACCCCAACTCCCCCCACCCCACCCCAAATAAATAAATAAACTTAAAAAAATTATTTTGCCACTTAAAACTGCACAGTTTTTAAAAAGCACTTCACTGAAGATGTTTTATATAAAATAACCCAAAAATTTTTGGACATCACATCCAAGCCATATACTATATCTTAGCTTTTTACACATCATCTCATATACAATTATATTTGAGAATTATACACTATTTTTATACAATAAGTAAATTTAATTTTTCTCAATCAACCCTCTCTGTTTTATTAAATTCCAAGTTAAAAGAACTTCTTTAAAAAAAAAAAAACAACACTATGGGCACCTGTCTGGCAAAGTCAGTAGAGCATGCACTCTTGATCTTGGGGTCATGAGTTTGAGCCCCATGTTGGGCATAGAGCCTACTTAAAAAACAAAAGAACACTAGTTGCACACCTTCAGAGCATAATATTTATGCAGAATACAATGTGAATACATTATTAAGAAGCAGTACCTTAACTAGATCACACCAATATTTATAATAACCAACAAGGTACCTCAAATGGACAGAACAAATATAAGCATGGAGAATGATGCCTGAACAGATTGCTCAGGCATACTAACCGAGACCTCAGTCACTACTAACATTGATTACACCATCACCACAGCTTCAAGTTTATTAGACTATTCTTGCCATCCCTGTATAGCAGCCAGGGCACAGTAGTGATAGGGTGAAACATGTGAATTAACCAAGTTCACAACTTTTCACATGTGCCTAACCTGGAATGACACCACAACCCAAAAAGTTTGCCAGTCTCTGGCACAGAGGTTTATTTATTCACTGATATTCAACTTGGTATGGTTTCCCCTAAAAAGCAGGCTCCAACCATAATGGACTGGTTAGGTGTACCCAGAGAGCAATTTTAATTTGCTAAAAATATTTCACACTCATGAAACGATGTTCATGTCCCGGAAAACAGAACAGTTAGACTCCTGAACAGAACAGACTCCTAACAGAACAGTTAGACTTCTGACCTGATTCTTAAATTCCTATTAAACAATTTAATTCTGTACAAATGGTTAATAGTATATAATCAATTTCCTTAACTCATTGGTTATAACCTGAGATCCTTCTGACAATACAAAAGAGCTAGCAAGGATCCTCAGAAAAATAATAGTCTCTCACCCAGCCACAGAGTACAAAAAAAATTATGTTACTTCTCATCCGGGGAGGAGGGTGCTCACAGCTCTGAGAGTATACAACTTACTTGGAATCCAGAAGGCAACATGAAACATGAACAACCAAAAAAACTTCTATCATATCCCTTCTTACTCCTATTACTTGCCCATCTTAGACAACTACTTATGCTGAATTTGATACACAGAAGAAAAGGTAAAGATAGGGCAACCCATAATTCCTTTTCCTCTCAGTCCTTCCTTACTCATCAGTCAGCCAAAGGCAGAATGTCGGAAGAATATGCATTTATCAAAAATTAAAATAAAAGCAGCTGAATTCGTTTTGTACAGTGCTTCTACTGTTCTAAAACAAACTATACATACAAATACAGCTACAAAATATGATTGTATAATTTCAGTGATTGCACAAATGAGTTAATTATTCTTATATTTGCATCTTGTTTTATTTTATTTTTTAAGTTTTTATTTATTTTAGGGGCACCTGGGTGGCTCAGTTGGTGGGGTGTCCAACTTTGGCTCAGATCATGATCTTGCGGTTTGTGGGTTCAAGCCCCACATCGGGCTCTGTGCTGACAGCTCGGAGCCTTGAGCCTACTTTTGGATTCTGGGTCTCCCTCTCTCTCTGCCCCTCCCCTGCTCTCTCTCTCTCTCAAAAATAAATAAATGTTAAAAAAAAATTAAGTTTTTATTTAAGTAATCTCTGTATCCAAAGAGGGGCTTGAACTCACAACCCCAAGAACAAGAGTCTCATGCTCTTCTGACTGAACCAACCAGGCACCCCCATATTTGCATTTTAAATGGACACTGCACAATGCAAAAAAGAATGGTAAAAGTCAAGCTAATGATTTAAATTTTTAATTATTCTTTACTTAGAATGATATTAAATGATAAAAATACCTTATGATAAGTCAAAAGAAAGACTGCAAAAGAAAGGGAAAAGTTGTGTATTTTAGTATCTTTTGGGGGGGAAGGGTGCAAAAAGGTGGTTTGATTAAAGCATGGGGACAGGACTCATGGGCAGGAAGAGCTGCCTACATTTTAGTATTTTTAACAGCACTTTCTTCTTGCTTTCTGAACAAAAGGGCCCACATTTTCATTTTGCCCTAGGTCCCACAATTATGTACTGCCCTGCCAACAGTCAACCTTTCCATATCTGGACTTCTTATGAATGAATAAAAACATGATAGCAGAGGAAATGACAGAAAACAGTACTAACTACTGTATCTGGTTTTCTCTTCGGGCTTCAGGAAAACAAAACTTCATTACTGTCAATTTATAGTCTAATAGGAAAAATCTGGGAACCAATGCTCTAAATGGAGTTAAGTATCCAGACATAGTCTGACCATGATAAAAGGTTGTCAGTCAGGAAAGGTGACAGCCTTGACACAGCTTGAATCATAATAATCTTTTATACTTAATTAGTACTATTAAAATAAAAATTTTGAACAAAAGTTAAGTTCTATGAAATATACTCCCATAAGCAATTCTATGAAATACATGCCTAACCATGTAAAAACAGAATCATTAAAGCTTCTGAGGCTAAGTTAAAATACTATCCAAGGAATTCATCAAGTCAGATAGGAGTAAGTATCTTTTAGAGTTAGAAAGGGCCTTCAAGTTCAACTACTTACTTTATTTTTATTTTTATTTTTGCTTTATTTTTATTTTATTTTACTATACTTTACTTTTATTTTATTTTTACATTTTATTTTATTTTATTTTATTTTTATATTTTATTTTTTTTTATTTTTTTTATTTTTTTTTCCACAGAACGAAGTTTATTCCTGACAAAGTTCCACTCTCCCCTCACCAGCCCAGGACAAGCACAGACTACCTGGGGTGAAGATGGTGGGCCTCTGAGAAACAGGAAAGGACCTGGCCTCAACCACTTTTTTTTTTTTTTAAGTTTATTTAATTTGAGAGAGAGAGTGTACATGCATAAGCACAGGAGGGGCAGAGAGTGAGGGAGAGAGAGAATCCCAAGAAGTCACCCCGCCATCAGCACAGAACCCCACGTGGGGTTGGATCCCACAAACTGTGTGATCATGACCTGAGCTGAAATCAAGGGTCAGACACTTAACCGGGGGGCGGGGGGGGGGGGGGGGGGGGGGCCTGGGTGGCTCAGTTGGTTAAGGGTCTGACCCTTGATTTTAGCTCAGCTTATGATCTCATTGTTCAAGCCCTACACTGGGTTCCTCACTGGCAGTGTGGAGCCTCCTGGGATTCTCTCTATCCTCCCTCTCTGCCCCTCCTATCCACCCCCCCTCAAAATAAATAAACTTAAAAAAAATAACCAACTTTGGATCCTCTGCTTTAGATCTTCTGTCCCTCTCTCTCTCTGCCCCTCCCTTCCTTGTTCACTCTCTCTCAAAAATAAACAAACATTTTTTAAAAATTAAAATAAAAAAAAGATATGAGAGGCACCTGGGTGGCTCAGTCAGTTGAGTGTCCGACTCTTGATTTTGGCTCAGGTCGTGATCCGAGGGTCATAGAATGGAGCCCCATATTGGGCTCCAAGCTGACAGCCTAGCCTGGAACCTGCTTTGGATTCTCTCTCTCCCTGTCTTTCTGCCCCTCCCCCCATTCTTTCTCTCTCTAAAATAAACTTAAAAAAAAAGATATCATGGGCACCTGGGTGGCATGGTCGGTTAAGCAGCCAACTCTTGATCTCAGCTCAGGTCATGATTTCACGGTTAGTGAGTTCAAGCCCTGCATTGGGCTCTGTGATGATAGTGCAGAGCCTGCTTGGAATTCTCTCCTTCTCTCTGCCCCTCCCCCACTTATGCACGCAAGCACACTCTCACTGACACTCTCTCTCTCCCAACATAAATAAAAACTTAAAAAAAAAAAAAAAGATCACATGAAAACCGCTTCAACCAGTGTTTAAAAGGCAGGGTGAAAATTACAACCCAGGTCAGGAGGTCTGCATTAGTTTGGTAGGAATGGTGAAACAAAAGTACCACAAACTGGGTGGCTTAAGCAACAGAAATTCATTGTCTCTCAGCTCAGGAGCCTAAAAATCTGAGATCAAGGTGTCAGCAGGGTGGTTCCTTCTAAAGACTATGAGGGTTAAATCTGTTCCATGTCCGGTCTTAGCTTCTGGTGATTTCCTGGCAATCTAGCATTCCTTGGCTTATAGATCTCTACCTTCATTTTCACATGGTGCTCTCCCTGTGTGCATGTCTGTGTTCAAATTTTCCCTTTTTACAAGGACATCAATCCTATTAGACACCACTCTGAGTGTCTATTTGTATGACTGTGTATGTAAGTACACATATATAGGTCATGTGTTAAGAGAGGGTACATAGATTTCATCAGATTCTTAGAGGAATACAGGACTTTTTTTTTAATTGTGTTGTTTTTATCCATTTTATGTTAATGCATAAACTTTTTTTTAAGAGAGAGCATGAGCAGGGGAGAGGGGCAGAGGGAGAAAGAAAGAATCTTTTTTTTTTCTAATGTTTGTTTATTTTTGAGAGGAGGGTGTGGAGAGAGAGGGAGAAAGAGATCCAAAGCAGGCTCCAAGCTGACAGCAAGGACCCTGATGTGGGGTTTGAACTCTTGAACTTCAAGATCATGACCCGAGCTGAAGCTGATGCTTAACCAACTGAGCCACCCAGGTGCCCTGAGAGAGAATCTTAAGCAGGCTCCACACTCAGCCCATAGCTCCACATGGGGCTTGATCCCACAACCCCGGGATCATGACCTGAGCCGAAACCAAGAGTCAGCCACTCAAACAACTGAGCCACCCAGGCATCCCAGGAATACATGACTTTTAATAAAAAGGTAAGCATCATTGGCATAAGCAAAAGATCACTGTATTAAGGGCTTACAAAATTCTAGGCTTCCCATTATCTTTAACTGATGAGATAGGATCATTACCTTCTAGAAGATCTGGATCCCAGTTCTCATCATTCATCCATCTATGTGAGACTTTTCTACAAAACTATAAACCTCCTGAGAGCAAAGGCAGTTTTGTTCATTTCCATATTCAAGGACTTTACCCATGGAATTTGGCAAACTGTAACTTTAACTATATAACTTTCCCCAGTCTTGGCATAAATTTAAGAATATTATGAATTTTTAAGACTTTTCAGACATCCAGGAGTTGTTTTATTTTAAGCTAGGTATGCCAAAAAGAGATGGAAACCAATCAAGACTGAGTAAAATACTCTCCTGAGTCATTCAATCTAATCATTTCAAATTGTAATCATGTGGGCACTAGAACAACCATAACTATTCAAAGTTACTTTCAGGGTGCCAGTCAGTTAAGCATCTGACTCTTGATTTCAGCTCAGGTTGTGATCTCAGTGGTTGTGAGAGCGGGGCATGCTTGGGATTATCTCTTTCCCTCTATCTCTGCTCCCTCCCTGTTTGTCCATGCCTCCGTGCATGCATGCATGCACACATGCTCTCTCTCTCTCAAAATAAATAAATAAACTTAAAAAAAAAAAACCCACAAGTATTTTCAAGCTGTTGGTCTCAATGCAGAATTTTACATTTCAGTAGTTCAAAACCTGAGCCAGGCAGGAACCCCTGGATACTCTCTTTTGATATTACACCAAAACTCAGCAAGTAGCAATTTCTTAATAATTACAAAATGGAATCAGAAAACCATATATTGATGAACTTTTTATACTGCTATAAAATTCACTCATTTATCTTGCCCTTTGAAAGGATCTTTTACTCATGCAAAATTGTATAACAACACACAATGTCCACTTGCAATATCTGCATCATCTATGAATGCCCAGATTAGTCCGATGAGAAACAGAATATTCACAGAGTCTCAAATATCTCTTCACAAGTTGCCTTTTAATTACAAAGGGAAAAACAGTAACTTTATCTGGCAGATACCATTTAAACCAAGTGACAAAAGTTAACAACAACAGTAATGAGGCAAACTGATGTCATGTGCTCCTTGATATGATGCACTGAGAAGAACCCAACATTACTTCTCTGATATTTCTGCTAAAAATCCATTACTTGACTCTAATCATGAGGAAACATCAGACAAATTCAGATTGAGAGGCATTCTACAAAATAACCGATCTGTACTCTTTCAAAATGTCAAGGTCATAAAAGATAAAGACTGAGGAAATGTCACAAATTAAGGAAGTATAAATAAACATAACAACTAAATGTAAGACACGATCCTGAATTGGTCTCCTGGACCAGAAAATTTTTTTTTTCTTTGGCTATAAAGAACATTATTGGAACAATTAATGATACTTGAAGGTCTCTTAAAAAATGGTATTATGTTGATGTTAATTTCTTTTGTTTTTAATTTTTTTAATGTTTATTTATTTTTGAGAGAGAGAGAGAGACACAGCACAAGCAGGGGAGGGGCGGAGAGAGAGGGAAGCAGGGGTAGAGAGAGGGAGACAGGATCTGAAGGGGCCTCTGCAATGACAGCAGACAACAACAGAGAGCCCAATGCCAGGCTCAAACTCAAGAACTGCAAGATCATGGCCTGAGCCAAAGTTGGATACTTAACCAACTGAGACACTCAGGTGTCCACAGCTCATTTCTTTTTTAATCAAAGGAAACTGGGAAACTCCATCAACACAACATTATGAGAAAAAATGATGTAAACTAAGCATTTCCTATAAATCATCCTCATAATTTTTAGATGATGAAATTTTTACCTACATAATTTAGCAAACATACAGAAGTAGAGTCACTTTAGAGAAAACATTTTTAAGTATTTCTTATAAATCCACACTTAGGCAATGTTAATATCTGAAAATGAAACACAACCTTTATTCTCTTTTAAAAAAAACAAAAACAAAAGAAACTTAATGGAGCACCTGGCAGACTCAGTCAGTAGAGCATCCAACTCTTTATCTCAGGGTCATGAGTTCAAGCCCTATTTGGGTGTATGGCTTACTTTAATTTTTATTTTATTTTTAATTTTTTTTTGTTTATTTATTTTGGGGAGAGAGAGACAGAGCATGAGCAGGGTAGGCACAGAGAGAGAAAGGGAAACACAGAATGGGAAGCAGACTCCAGGCTCTGAGCTGTCAGAACAGAGCCCAATGTGGGGCTCAAACCCACAAACAGTGAATATCATGAATGAATAATGTCATGACCTGAGCCGAAGTCAGACACTTAACCAACTGAGCCACCCAGGCGTCCGGGGTGTAGAACTTACTTAAAATTAATTAATTAATTAATTAATTAATTAAAACCACTACTAAGTCTCATTTGTGAAGCAAAATTTTCATTAAAATTTTTAATTACATCTTTTCATGAAAATTATAGCAGAGATGTGTTTCATGGAATTATTTCACATAGTTTATGAATGGTACATTCTTGACGTTTTGGATACTATCTTTTCATTTTTAAATTGTCCTGGGCATCAGAAATGTATTTTAAAAGACGTGTGGAGGTCAGGTTGCAACTTGTCCTGCTCCACCTGCTTCTATCCACCTCGGTAAAGGGCAGCACCGGTCATGTGGGTACCTTACTCTGTTCCTACCCCAGATCCAGGTTATTGGATGGAGACAGACACACAGATAAAGATTTTTTATATGACCCTGCTCTTCTCTGGAAAACAGACCCAACTCATTTATTTCCTATTCTTCAAAGATACCTTACCAGAAGAAAGGAAATTATTATTGGCAGGTCTTGAGCATAAAACAGTACTACTGAGCCATCAAAGCCAAGTATTGGTTTCTTTTAACTTAGACCCATAGACCCTTTATAAGAACGAAGAAGAGGGGCGCCTGGGTGGCGCAGTCGGTTAAGCGTCCGACTTCAGCCAGGTCACGATCTTGCGGTCTGTGAGTTCGAGCCCCGCGTCGGGCTCTGGGCTGATGGCTCAGAGCCTGGAGCCTGTTTCTGATTCTGTGTCTCCCTCTCTCTCTGCCCTTCCCCCGTTCATGCTCTGTCTCTCTCTGTCCCAAAAATAAATAAACGTTGGAAAAAAAAAAAAAAAGAACGAAGAAGAAAAATCTCATTGATATACTGTCAATGACAGGGTGAGCTCAGGAACCAGACTACCTGAATTCAAACCCTTGCACTATCACTAGCTAAAGTACCATGGAGAATTACATAATTTTTCTAAGGCTGTGGTTTCTTTTTTTTTTTTAATTTTTTTTAATGTTTATTTTTGAGAGAGAGAGACAGAGACAGAGACAGAGCATGAGTGGGGGAGGAGCAGAGAGAGAGAGAGACACAGAATCTTAAACAGGCTCCAGGCTCTGAGCTGTCAGCACAGAGCCTGACACCAGGAGGCTCGAACTCACCAGCCCAGCATGAGATCATGACCTGAGCTGAAGTCAGACACTTAACTGACTGAGCCACCGAGGAGCCCCTAAGGCTGTGGTTTCTTAAATAAGATTCTATACGTCATAGAGGTTGAAAAGATTTTTTAAAATAACAAAATTGGCACAATATCTCACACGTATTAAGTACTCAAAAAATGACAGCTAATATGTTGTTAGTTTTTCAAATCTAACATTTAACACTAATTTATAACATGTACAGAGAAAAAGAGCTCTTTCCCCTTTTGGACAGGTTAATTTTAATGACAATAACTAGAGGGGTGCCTGGATGGCTCTGTCAGTTAAGCTTCTGACTCTTGATTTTGGCTCAGGTCGTGATCTCCCGGTTAGTGGGTTCGAGCCCCTCATCTACCAGCACAGAGCCTGCTTGGGATTCTCTGTCTCCCTCTCTCTCTGCCTCTACCCCTCTCAAGCTTTATCTCTCTCTCAAAATAAACATTTACAAAACTGAAATAAAATAAAATAACTAGAAAAGCCTACAAAAGAAAAGGAGAAAGTGAAAATTAAATCAATGGCATGGCCCAATATTTCAAACTTCTTAGGCTAATCTAGCTAAGGTGGTCTAAAGTTGGTTATTAAATTTAAAATCTACATCCATTACGAAAAAGCTTGAAATTCAAATAGACATAGGTCTGTTTTATTTTAAACATGATATATTCATCAAAATCTTTTAAATTTAAGTATTTGTTTTAAGGGATGGCTATTTTCTCTAATATTACTCTGGTAAAAAGTAAATTTAAAATATAAAGGCTATTAAATTTTGTAACTTCTAGAAATAGTCTTAATAAAATTATAAAAGTAATTGCAAAGGGTTAAGAAATCTAGTAGTAAAAATGACAATAAAACAAGGGGCCACACAGTTAACGTGTATATGTCTGGTGTTGGTTTGTTTCCTTGCTTTTATGTTTTTAAGGATGGGGAGACCTGGTTATGATTCTGTTGATAACAGGGGAAAGGAGATAGAAGAATACAGTGACTCCAGATGACCAGCAGAAGAATAAGCAGTCAAAAAGAGTATATACTATAGTGAGAATGTTTATGAAAAAATGAGTTTGATGCACCAATTATTCTTCAAAACCTTTATGTATATTATGCAGATGTCTTGTTCTGATACAAGTATAGTAATAATTCAACATCTCTTGCTGATGGAAAAAAAACCAGTAACTTACAGGAAATCCTCTCAACTTCACAAGCATTTCAGTCCTTTATAAAATATTTCAAACTTTTGATAACTTATTATAAACCAAATTGCATATAAAATATACCAAATGGGGGGGCACCTGGCTGGCTCTTTATCTCAGGGTTGTGAGTTTGAGCCCTATGTTGGGTGTATCGATATATTGGTATTTTGGTATATATACCAAATATATTTCTTCAGAGAACATCAATAACACTGTATGGCTTTTTTAGCAATTATACTTCACTAAACCTTGTTTGACTGAAACCCAAAGGTTCTTTGGTGAGCACTATAAGTATGGAGTGAATTAATGAGCTACATAATCATAATGAAATATCATTTTGAGACTGGAAATAATTATTGTACCTTGGAGTCTGAGATCTTTTAAAAATTTTTTTTAACGTTTATTCATTTTTTGATAGAGAGAGACAGAGCATGAGTGGGGGAGGGGCAGAGAGAGAGGGAGACACAGAATCCAAAGCAGGCTCCAGGCTCCGAACTGACAGCACAGAGCCTGACGCGGGGCTTGAACTCACGGACTGTGAGATCATGACCTGAGCCGACGTCGGACACCCAACTGACTGAGCCACCCAGGTGCCCCCTGAGATCTTTCTAAAACAGGATTAAGGAAAAGTCATCTCACTAAAGTATTGTGTCCCTCATTACCAGGAAGAAGGCTAAGTGATAAGTTCAACCTTTAACTAGGCACAGTAATAACCACAGTAACTGCAGGACTAACAGAAAAATAAAGAAAAGGAAGCTATCAGGGAAAAAAAAAAAGTTGGATAGTCAATATTCTCTGAAAATTAAGAGAAAAAAGTAGTTGCTTTTCCCTATTAAGACAAATTCACATCAAATTTTAATTATTAGGGACACCTGGGTGACTCAGTCAGTTAAGCATCGGACTCTTGATTTTGGCCCAGCTCACAATCTCATGGTTCCTGGGATGAAGCCCCACATTAGGCTCTGCACTAACAGCATGGAGCCTGCTTGGGATTCTCTCTCCCTCTCTCTCTCTCTGCCTCTCCCCAGCCTGCTCTATCTCTCTCTGTCAAAAAAAGCCAAAAACAAACCCTAAAAAAAATTTTTTTAATTAGACTAAATTAGTAGAAAAGATACACAGTAATACTACAGTAAATGCAATCCAGCATGATGAACATCAAACTTAAGAATTAACATTCAGGGATGCCTGGCTGGTTCAGTCAGTAGAACATGAGACTCTTAATCTTGGAGTCATGAGTTCAAGCCTCATGTTGGGGGTAGAGACTACTCACACAACAACAACAACAAAGAATTAACATTCAGTCTATAACAGAAAACACGAATAGCCACTTTTCCAAAGAAGGCATCCACATGGCCAACAGACACATGAAAAGATGCTCAACGTCACTCATCATCAGGGAAATACAAATCAAAACCACACTAAGATACCACTTCACACCTGCCAGAGTGGCTAAAACTAACAACTCAAGAAACAGATGCTGGCAAGGATGTGGAGAAACAGGAAGCCTCTTGCATTGTTGGTGGGAATGCAAACTGTGCAGCCACTCTGGAAAAGAGTGTGGAGGTTCCTCAAAAAATCAAAAATAGAACTACTTTATGACCTAGCAGTAGCACTACTAGAAATTTATCCAAAGGATACAGGAGTGCTGATTCATAGGGGCACATGTACCCTACTGTTTATAGCAGCACTTTCAACAAGACCCAAATTATGGAAAGAGCCTAAATGTCCATCAACTGATGAATGGCTAAAGAAGATGTGGTTTATATATACAATGGAATACTACTTGGCAACGAAAAAGAATGAAATCTGGCCATTTGCAGCAACATGGGTGGAACTGGAAGGTATGCCGAGTGAAATAAGTCAGAGAAAAACAAGTATGTTTTCACTCATATGTGGAACTTGAGAAACTTAACAGAAAACCACGGGGGAAGGGAAGGGGAAAAAATAGTTACAAACAGAGAGGGAAGGAGGCAAACCATGAGAGACTCTTAAATACTGAGAACTGAGGGTTGATGGGGGTGTGGGGGAGAGAGGCAAATGGGTGATGGGCATTGAAGAGGGCACTTGTTGGGAGGAGCACTGGGTGCTATATGTAAGTGATGAACCACAGGAATCTACCCCCAAAACCAAGAGCACACTGTACACACTATAGGTTAGCCAATTCAACAATAAATTTATACACACACACACACACACACACACACACACACACACTAGCAGAAGTGGTGAGCATCTAACTTTTTTTTTTAATGTTTATTTATTTTTGAGAGAGAGAGAGAGACAGAGTGTGACCAGGGGAGGGGCAGAGAGAGAGGGAGACACAGAATCCGAAGCAGGCTCCGGGCTCTGAGCTGTGAGCACAGAGCCCAATGCGGGGCTTGAACTCACCAACCAGGAGATTGTGACCTGAGCCGAAGTCAGTCACTTAAGCGACTGAGCCACCCAGGAGCCCCAATAAATTATATTTTTAAAAAATTCAGCCTATATTCAATACTAAGCTACAGCTTAGTCAGAATGGTGACACACAAAAAAAAAAGTGCAATAGGGCTCCTAGAGTTAATGTATGGGATGCTGGTTATATGCACATTTTTACTTTGTAAAAATTAACTCTATGACAATTCATTATGCTAAGTACTTAAAGTTTATGCACTTACCATATACCTTAAAAATTCAAATATGGATAGAATTTGGCTCTTAATAGCTAATCTCCAATTTATTTAGACTTGTTTTTCTTTATGAGTCTATAATCTTATATTTTTCTAAATTAAAGGCTTTAGAAATGAATAATGCTGCTGCTGCACACAAAAAAAGTGCTAACTTATAAATAATTCTCTTAATTCAAGATATTTTTGAAAAGATTTTATTTTTAAGTAATCTCTACACCCAACGTGGGGCTTGAGACCACAACCTGAAATCAAGAGTCATATGCTCTACCAACTGAGTCAGCCAGGTACCCCAATTCAAGACAATTTTTTTAAAGTATAGGAAAACTTGCCATAGAGAAAACTATTTCGAAAAGAATTTTAATATATTGGGATATTGCAGAGTAGAAAAGCTTCTTCTGAGACTAAAAAGGAAAACTGATAGAAAACCTTTTTTTAAATATATACTCTGTATATCTGCTAGTTTTTAAATAACAGAAGAAAAAAAAGCCACTAATTCTACATATCTTGTGAATGTTTAAGTATCTACAAATTAAAATAGTAAACTGTGTAAAATTCTGCTGTTGAGGTATCAGATTCGGAAAACAGACTTTGCTAGCTATGTTAGGTCTTCTTGCAGTTAGCCATTATTATAATTTTGTTTTCATATTTGTTAAATGTAACATATTTGTATGGGATCTTATTGACCACTGTGTATTCTTATGTGTGTTTCCAGTACTTTTTAAAACAGAGATGACAATATTTCATTTACTCATTGACATAAAATCTTTATTTCATTTAAATTCCACCCTAATTTTACCCCCAATTATTCCATTTCCTTATGGAGCTATCACTTCATATCACTCCTATCACTTATAGGAATATAAGACATCTTCATTGGTCAAAATCTGTTATTGCTCATAATCTGAGGTCTACTTAGAAGATTTTTAGTGGGGGGCACTTGGCTAGCTCAGTCAGTAGACCATGCAACTCTTGATCTTGGGGTCATGAGTTCGAGGCCCTAATTGAGTGGTGTGCTTACTTTGGGGGGGAAAAAAAGGTGTTTTGTTTTGTTTTGTTTTGTTTTTTGATGAGACATTAGAGACTGCAGTCGTGCCAACTTTATTCCAGAGTCCAAGTATGAAAACTAGCAGCCTCCAATTTGAAAGTACCTAAGGATGAGAAAAAGTTTCACAGACAAAAAACTACTAAGGATATATGAATGAGGACTTCCTGATGATATGGGGGCAGAGAGGGTGGGGTAGAAGACCATCAACAAAAAACAACAAAAATCTCAAAGTGATACACTGACCATTACCTGTACTTTAAATGAGAATACAAATGAGACATGACCCAAGTCTTCAAACAATGCAATAATAAGCCTTTTAAGAACAGGATGAACAGGAAAGTCCTCACTTACAAAGGGCCATGTAACTAGGAATTATTCTTGTAGTCTGTATTCTCTGCATCATAAAGGGTATGTAGGGGGATGGATTCTACCCTTATTCTTTGAATTATTACCTGAGGCAAAATACTTTCTATGTTGACATAAATAAAAAAAAAAGTATAGATAACACTAACACATATTTGTAGAGTCCTTGAGGGGCACCTGGGTGGCTCAGTCGGGTAAGCATCCAACTTAGGCTCAGGTCATGATCTCATGGTATGTGAGTTCGAGCCCCAAGTCAGGCTCTGTGCTGACAGCTCGTGAGTTCAACCCCTCGTCAAGCTCAGTGCTAACAGAGCAGAGCCTGCTTGGGATTCTCTCTCTCCCTCCTCATCCCACCTCTCTCTCTCTCTCTGCCCCTCCCCTGCTTGCATTTGCACTCTCTCTCAAAGTAAATAAGTATTTTTTAAATGAAAATTAGATCATGAAATTACCCTGCTTAAAATCTTTCAAAAGCATTTTTTATTATCTTAGAATAAAATTCAAACTCTTCATCTTTATACTATCGCCTAAAAGGCGTCACATGATTTGGCTCTGGCCCACCTATCTAAACTTTAGTCATGCATCTCTCTTCCTACATCACTATACTTCAGTCACACCAGTCTCCTGTCTAATCTTATAAAATACCAACCTCTCCCACCTCCCATCCTTTGTACTTTCTGTTCCTCTACCTGGAATGTTCTTTCTGCAATTAGTCACATATCTGGCTCATTTAAATTCTTCAAACATCACCTTGCAAGGAAGGCTTTATTGACCACCTTAATTAAAGTGGCCTTCCTATTTACCCTCTAATACAGCCCTGTGGCATTTATCATAATCTCTAATTATCTTGAGCATTTACGTATTTACCACCTATGATCTGTCTTCTCAACAAATATGTAAGTGCCATTTGAGGCAGGGATCCAAACACCTTGTTCTTAGCTCTAAGACACTATGACATTCTTTTAATCTTCATAAATATAACATCTAAAAGCTAGATTACAGAATGTAAGTGTTCCTACTCTTTTGCTCAATATCTCCTTACAACACTATTAAATAGTGTTCAGGGGCGCCTGGGTGGCGCAGTCGGTTAAGCGTCCGACTTCAGCCAGGTCACGATCTCACAGTCCGTGAGTTCGAGCCCCGCGTCAGGCTCTGGGCTGATGGCTCAGAGCCTGGAGCCTGTTTCCGATTCTGTGTCTCCCTCTCTCTCTGCCCCTCCCCCGTTCATGCTCTGTCTCTCTCTGTCCCAAAAATAAATAAACGTTGAAAAATAAATAGTGTTCAAATACTAGAAAACATAGAAAGGAATTTTTTTTTAATTTTTTTTTTCAACATTTATTTATTTTTGGGACAGAGAGAGACAGAGCATGAACGGGGGAGGGGCAGAGAGAGAGGGAGACACAGAATCGGAAACAGGCTCCAGGCTCCGAGCCATCAGCCCAGAGCCTGACGCGGGGCTCGAACTCACGGACTGTGAGATCGTGACCTGGCTGAAGTCGGACGCTTAACCGACTGCGCCACCCAGGCGCCCCGAAAGGAATATTTTTAAAACGAGCAGGGGAGTGCTTTATCTCATTTCATGAGTGTTACAAACTTGCCTTCTTATCCTTAAACTCATGATGTCTTCACACTTATTTTAACTGCTTCCCTATAGAAAAGCACTATGCCTCCCTGGGATGGCCATTTAGCCTTGCCTCCTTCATTAAGCATACTTGGCAACATTAGGTGCATTACAGTATATAATTTGCTTCACATACAGCCCTTTTTCTTATACAACCAGTTTTTTTCATATGTAATTAGAAAAGAGCTGAATGAGAAATTTTCCCAAAAACACTGGAAAAGAAAATCTCTGAAGATGACAATATGAAGAAGCATTTTTAAGTTATCTATACTTTTCTCCTTAGAAATGTACTCATAAAATACTGAAACCAGAGAATCATTTTCTCCTACTACTGTGATCTATTTAAATGAGATTATAGATATAGGGGTGCCTGGGTGGCTCAGTTGGTTAAGCATCTAACTCTAGATTGCTTGGCTCAGATCATGGTCTCACGGTTCATGAGAGCCCTGCATGGGACTCTCTGCTGGCAGGCCAGAACCTGCTTGAAATTCTCTCTCCCTCTTTGTCTCTCCCCCTCTCGTGCTTATTCTCTAAGATAAATAAACTTAAAACACATGAGATTATAGATTTAAAAAAATTCATAGGTTTAGTGAAACATGTTGTTTTTTAGGGGAAAAATAACTTAGTGACCTTGATCCCAACGTTAGTATGCTAAAGATGTAAGATATCATTAAAAAGTCTTGCTGAAGAAAACGATAAAGCACTCACATCAAGGAAATATATTGTTGCTGCATCTGTAAAACCCCCAAAATTCAAGCAGACTGTATCTATGATGAACCATTTAATATATATATTACCTAATAATTAAAATAGGGTTTTTTCCCTCACATCTCTCTTTGACATTCTCTGTCTTCTTTTATTATTTATATCTCAGTTCAAGTGTTTCCTCTCACCTGATTTAAATTTTGTAGTCAAATAAAATAGATGTGACTAGATACCCCCAAAACTCCAACTGTCAAGAATAAATGTAGAGGGGGCGCCTGGGTGGCTCAGTCGGTTAAGCATTTGACTTCAGCTCAGGTCATGATCTTGAGGTTTGTGAGTTCGAGCCCCGCATCAGGCTCTGTGCTGACAGCTCAGAGCCTGGAGCCTGCTTTGGATTCTGTGTCTCCCCCTCTCTCTGCCCCTCCCATGCTCATGCTCTGTCTCTCAATAAATAGAAGTTAAAAAAAAAAAAAAGAATAAATGTAGAGGGACAAATGCGGCTGTAAATGCAACCCTAAACAGTATCAGTGAGCTCTTGCATGCATATCTCTATCCTGGACTGCTACTTTTATTGTTACCTCCTTAGCCCATCTATACCTCCTCACAGCCTTCCCCCACAAAGGATGATGCTATTAGCCAGATCTCAACTCTTCAGAGCAGAGTACAACAGCTAAGCCAACTTAAATAAAGCAGAATACATAACAAATAACTTCAGCTTTCATCACCATCCAGCTCATCCAGGGACTCAGTAGGATGACTGTCAATCAGATCTAAAACTCAGTGGCCACAGGAATGATAAAGGATAACTCAGGTTGCTGAATTTTCCCCTTCTTTTTGTACAGTTCAGCCCACTTGACTAGACCTCTCAGCCTCTGTCCCTGCTCCTTAGGATGGCTTACACCTATGTTTACACACATTTGGTCACTATGCCTTGGCCACCTGGCTGCTCTTCTATGGAATAAATTCATAATCAAGCCAATTCTCTTAGCCCAACCTCAAGGGAACTGTTAACTCTATTACACTCTTGTCCAGTCACAATGACCTATCCACTGCCCAAATTGTTACCATACATTTTTTAAATAACTGTCTATATACATTCTGTACATCTTATTTCAAATTTAGATTTTTAAATCCAATCAGCAGTTGAGCATACACAATTGTATTTACGCTCTTGTCCTATAATAGGGTAAGTAATAAGTATGTTAAATATTAGGACCCCAATTCATACTACTCTAGACCCTAAAACAGTTATGATATATAGATACATATATACTGTTTTTTCAATGAATACATGCTAACTTAGAAGCAGAACTGATCAAGCAGTAGTAATAGTCTTTCTGCTAATGAATCAAATATTCTTATTATACAGCTGATGTGAAGATGTTAATTTATCCTAACTTTACTGCTTTAAGGAGAACAATTCATAGAATTTCAAAGTTGAAAAGCATCTCAATGTGATGGATTTTTTTTTAATTTTTTTTTTTAATTTTTTTTTTTCAACGTTTATTTACTTTTGGGACAGAGAGAGACAGAGCATGAACGGGGGAGGGGCAGAGAGAGAGGGAGACACAGAATCGGAAACAGGCTCCAGGCTCTGGGCCATCAGCCCAGAGCCCGACACGGGGCTCAAACTCACCGACCGCGAGATCGTGACCTGGCTGAAGTCGGACGCTTAACCGACCGCGCCACCCAGGCGCCCCGGATTTTTTTTAATTTTATTTTTTATTTTTAAAAATTTACATCCAAATTAGTTAGCATATAGTGAAACAATGATTTCGGGAGTAGATCCTTTAATGCCCCTTACCCATTTAGCCCATCCTCCCTCCCAAAACCCCTCCAGTAACCCTCAGTTTGTTCTCCATATTTATGAGTTTCTTATGTTTTGTCCCCCTCCCTGTTTTTATATTATTTTTGTTTCCTTTCCCTTATGTTCATCTGTTTTGTCTCTTAAAGTCCTCATATGAGTGAAGTCATATGATTTTTGTCTTTCTCTAATTTCACTTAGCATAATACCCTCCAGTTCCATCCACGTAGTTGCAAATGGCAAGATTTCATTCTTTTTGATTGCCAAGTAATACCCCATTGTATATATATATACCACATCTTCTTTATCCATTCATCCATCGATGGACATTTGGGCTCTTTCCATACTTTGGCTATTGTCCATAGTACTGCTATAAACATGGGGGTGCATGTGTCCCTTTGAAACACCACACCTGTATCCCATGGATAAATGCCTAGTAGTGCAATTGCTGGCTTGTAGGGTAGTTCTATTTTTAGTTTTTTGAGGAACCTCCATACTGTTTTCCAGAGTGGCTGCACCAGCTTGCATTCCCACCAACAATGCAAAAGAGATCCTCTTTCTCCACATCCTTGCCAACATCTGTTGTCTGAGTTGTTAATGTTAGCCATTCTGACAGGTGTAAGGTGGTATCTCATTGTGGTTTTGATTTGTATTTCCCTGATGATGAGTGATGTTGAGCATTTTTTCATGTGTCAGTTGGCCATCTGGATGTCTTCCTTGGAGAAGTGTCTATTCATATCTTTTGCCCATTTCTTCACTGGATTATTTGTTTTTTGGGTGTTGAGTTTCCTAAGTTCTTTATAGATTTGGATACTAACCCTTTATCTGGTATGTCATTTGCAAATATCTTCTCCCATTCTGTCGGTTGCCTTTTTTTGTCTTTTTCTTTTTAATATGAAATTTATTTTCAAATTGGTTTCCATAAAACACCCAGTGCTATGGATTCTTTTTAACAGCATGAGAACATCTTAAAAAGAAATATGGTTAAGAGCAGAGATTTTGAGAAATCAAGTCCTTAGCCTGAATTCCAGCTCTTCCACTTTCTAGGTGTATGGTTTGGGGTGATTTATTTAACCTCTGTGCACCTCAGTTTCTTTATCTATTAAAAAAATAATACCTAGGGGTGCCTGGATGGCTCAGTTGTTGAGTGCCAAACTCTTGATTTTGGCTCAGGTCATGATCTCAGGTTTGCGGGTTTGGGCCCCGTGTCAGGCTCTGCATTGGCAGTCCCGGATCCTGCTTGGGATTCTCTCTTCCTCTCTCTCTGCCCCTCCCCTGCTCATGCTCTCTCTCTCCCCCTAGATAAATAAACATTAAGATAATAGTAATAATAGTACCTGTATCACAAAAGTGATATCAGAATCGTATGAAATAAAGTAAAAACCTTAGCATAATACCTGTCAAAAAGAAATACTCAATAAATAATTTAATAAGCAATCAGTAATTATTAGAAGTACATACAATTAAACAAACTACTTAATCTGTTAGTCTTTTCCCTAATTCAAAAATAAGAAAAATACCTTTCAGCTATTTTGATTAGGGAAAAATATACATAAAAACATTGCACTGGACATGCATTTGACATTCATAAAGAGGGATGTTAGTTATTAAACAACAGCTATTTCTCTTTCTCTTTGTTATTCTCAGTAGTTATCTAGTATAGTTCTCTGTATTCAAGTATTACTTATGTAACATTTTTTGATATATCTTTTATACAACAGATTCTTTTAAACAATAATGAAGTATTCATTAGCTGCAGAAATTCACTGTTTCTCCAACACAATTTTCAAGATAATTACTGAGGTCATGACTCAGTTGAATCTCACAGGAATCTCTTTCCAAACACCTTAACTAGATGCCATGTTTTAAACAACAAAAGTCTCTAATTAGTGACCTAAGTAAGTAAAATGGGCTGAAAAGATTTCAGGAATCAGCTCATCAACCGGATGATAAATGCAACCCACAGTAATTTTAGTACTCTTAACCATATTAACTTCCTTCTGATAGTCACTTATTTAATTATTCAAAGTTCTCTTTTCAAATATAATTTCTTGCTTTATAAAGTCCATTTTTTTAATTTAAAAAAGTTTTTTTATTGTTTATTTATTTTTGAAGGAGAGAGAGACAGTGAGAACTGGGAAGGGGCAGAGAGAGAGGGAGACACAGAATCCAAAGCAGGTTCCAGGCTGTAAGCTGTCAGCACAGAGCCCTGTCGCGGGGCTTGAACTCACAAGCCGCAAGATCACGACCTGAGCCGATGTTGGGCGCTTAACTGACTGAGCCACCCAGGCACCCCTAATTTTTTTAATGTTTATTTTCTTTTGAGAGAGAGAGAGAACTGGAGAGGGGCAGAAAGAGAGAGGGAAATACAGAATCCAAAGCTGACTCCAGGCTCTGAGCTGTCAGCACAGAGCCCAATACAGGACTCAAGCCCAAACCACACGATCATGGCCTGAGCTGAACTTGAACTATAATTCTTCACTTTAAGTAATAGCCCCCAAACTTTACAATTTCATAGCTACTGTTTAAAAATGTCTGAATTCACAAACTCTGCAAGAGCTTACCCAATGAAGAATAGTATGCTTCTTTGGAGCCTACACCAGTACAAAGATCAAAGAAAGGCAAGGCCACAGGAGGCCTGGGGGCTCCATTGGTTAAACGTCTGACTTCAGCTCAGGTCATGGTCTCACGGTTCATGAGTTTGAGCCCTGCATCAGGCTCTGTGCTAATAGCACAGAGCCTGGAGTCTGCTTCAGATTCTGGGCCTCTCTCTCTCACTGTCCCCCTCCCCTGCTTGTACTCAATCTCTCTCTCTCTCAAAAATAAATAAGCATTAAAAAAAAAAAAGAAAAAGGCAAAGCCATACCAAGCTGGGAGAATTTGGGTGGAAAATGACACACAATATAAGAGGAAATTAAGTAAATTACTTTTTCTCCCTTCTCCCTGAGACTTCCTCCAACTCTGCCCTTTTACCTTTTGCTACTATTCTTCTTTCCTACCTCTATATACATCCTATGAAATATAACCACTAGACTACACAACTAGGATTACAAAAATGTTCCAGTTAATGCTATGTATTTCCATACACCAACTCCAGAGAATAGGTGTTGTTGTTGTTGTTTATGTAGGATTCACATCCAGTGCAGAGCACAACGCAGGGCAGGGCTTGATTGAGATCAAGACCTGAGCTGAGATCAAGAGTTGGACACTTAACCAAATGAGCCACCCAGGCACCCCACAGAAAATAGGTTCTAACTCAAAAATATTCTACATACATTAAATGTATGTACGTGCGCATGCATTTTAAGCCACTCATATTAATCATCTATTGATTTATTTGATATTCCCTCAATTTTAATAAGCTAGAAACCCAAACATCTAAGGTTCTAAGAAATTTTTAAATTTAAGTAATAGGTAAGGTTCTAATTGAGAGCTAAAAATGTCTGGGTTCCATGCTCAGGCATTTCAAGCAATTGATATTAGACATCTATTTACCATGACAAACAAAAAAATCTATTATGACATGTTAACAGAAGTATATTTTATGCATTTCAAATTAACTTCCCCAAATAGTGCCTTTCAGTGGAATTCAGTGATTAAAAGACAATTTGGTCATTAAAAGACAATTCAGTGAATTCAAATGGAATTCAGTAACTAAAAGACAACTTGGCTATATAGGAAGTAGTAAAGCACAGCAGTTAAGAGCATAGGCTATCTATGTCTATATTGCAGCTTTATTAGTTATGTTGCCTTGGGCAAGTTTCTTAATATCTCTATGCCTAAAAATCCTCATCTGTAAATGAAGATAATAATACTATCTGTCTCATACTACTATTATGAGTTAATATATATACAACTGAATAGTTCAAGGTGCATTAAATCATCTAAACATTAAAAAAAACCAAAAAACAAAAAAAAACTATAGACCTACCTACTAAATTGGTACTTGTGGATATAGAGAAAGCTTTTCTAAGATAACACAAAATCCAGAAGTCATAAAGGAAAAAATAAACAATTCTAATTGCATAAAATCATATAAATATCACCTTTAAATCAATAAGAAAAAGAAACAAATCATTAGAAAAATTAATCTGATATATAAACAGGTAATTCGGAGAAATACAACTGAACAATAGCCATATGAAAAGAAGTTCAGCTTCACTAACAACTAAAGCACTGCAAACGGAAACAAAATACAGTAAAACCCTGGATTGCAAGTAACTTGCTCTGTGAGTATTCCACAAAATGAGCAAACATTTCCAGTAAATTTTAATTTGATAAATGAGAAATGTCTTGCAATATGAGTAGTATGTGAGGCTGAATGTCACATGATCAGAACTGAGCCAATGGTCCTTGAAACTTGCTCTAATATATGACTGCTTTGGATTACAAGCATGTTTCCAGAACGAATTATGCTTGCAAACCAAGGTCTTACTATATGATGCTTTGGCTTTGGCAAAAATTGAAAAGATATTATATAACATTTGGAAAAGGTAGAAGAAAATGAAAGTTCTGTGAGTGCCTGGCTGTTTCAGTTGGGGGAGCATGCGACTCTTGATCTCAGGTTGTGGGTTTGAGCTCCATATTGGGTGTACAGATTACTTAAAAACAAAATCTTGGGGGAGCGCCTGGGTGGCTCAGTCAGTCAAGCAGCCGACTTCAGCTCAGGTCATGATTTTGCGGTCCGTGAGTTCGAGCCCCGCGTCGGGCTCTGTGCTGACAGCTCAGAGCCTGGAGCCTGTTTCAGATTCTGTGTCTCCCTCTCTCTGACCCTCCCCTGTTCATGCTCTGTCTCTCTCTGTCTCAAAAATAAATAAACGTTAAAAACAAAAAAATAAAATAAAATCTTGGGGCACCAGAGTGGCACAGTCGGTTAAGCATCCAACTCTTGATTTATGCTCAGATCATATCTCACAGTTCATCAGTTCAAACCCCTCATTGGGCTCCGCACTGACAGCATGCAGCATGCTTGGGATTCTCTCCTTCTCTCTGCCCCTCCCTGACTCGTGTGAAGGCACACTCTCACTCTCACAAGTAAGTAAACATTTGCAAAAATAATAAAATAAAACCTTAAAAAAAGAAAAACCTTAAAAAAAACAAAAGAAAACGAAAATTCTGACACTGATATACTACTAGTAGAAATGGAAACTGGTACAATCTTTTGGGGGGGAAATTTGGAAGTTCACATCATATCTAAATTTTAAATGTGCAAACTATGACCAAATGATCTTACTTCTACAACTCCCCTTCATGATTAATAACAAAAACTTGTACATAAGATATATAATATAATTCTACCTTTATTTAAAAAACAAGGGGTGCCTGGGTGGCTCAGTCAGTTACATGTCTGACTTTGGCTCAGGTCATGATCTCACAGTTCGTGAGTTCAAGCCCCACTTTGGGCTCTGCGCTGACAGCCCGGAGCCTGGAGCCTGCCTCGAATTCTGTGTCTCCCTCTTCTCTCTGCCCCTCCCCCACTCACGTTCTGTCTCTCTCTCAAAAAAAAAAATAAATAAACATTTAAAAAAATAAATAAAAAATAAGAAATAAATAAAATAAAAAACAAACTCTAGGGGCACCTGGGTGGCTTAGTCAGTTAAGTGTCTGACTCTTGGTTTTGGCTCAGACCATGGTCTCATAGTTTTGTGGGTTCGAGCCCCACGTCGGGCTCTGCGCTGACAGCACAAAGTCTGCTTGGGATTCTCTCTCTGTGCCTCCCCAACTCATGCCATCTCTATCAAAACAAATAAAAATAATAATA
The DNA here is from genome assembly GCF_022837055.1 of Prionailurus viverrinus. Classification (NCBI taxonomy): domain Eukaryota; kingdom Metazoa; phylum Chordata; class Mammalia; order Carnivora; family Felidae; genus Prionailurus; species Prionailurus viverrinus. Next base: position 28,335,512 of record NC_062568.1, read on the forward strand.
AACTTAAAAAACAAACTCTAATTACACAGATGTTTATTTATAGTGCATACAAAAAAGTATGAAAAATTATCCACCAAACTATTAACAGTGGTTACATCTAGGGAACAGAATTTGATAAAAAGTAAAATGGAAATGAATTTTTTTTAATTTTCTATATTTCATTATCATTTAACATCGTTTTTACAATATTTAAAAAATTTTTTTTTATTTTACTTATTTATTCTGAGAGAGAGAGAGCAAGCAAGCAGGGAAGGGACAGAGAGATAAGACGAGAGAGAATCCAAAGCAGGCTCCACACTGACAGTGTATAGTCTGATACGGAGCTCGAACTCACGAACTGTGAGATCATGACCTGAGCCAAGATCAAGAATGGGACACTAACCAACTAAGCCATCCACATACCCCTACAGTGATCTTCTATTACAACTTTAGGATTCTGAAAAACAAGAAAGATTGTTAAAAGATATAAAGTCAAAATCTAAAAGCCAAAACAAGTCTTAAAATACAAAGCAAAGCCAACACATCTTTGTCTTATTACTTCCTTATAGTCATCATTGGTCCTGTTTCCCAAATTCCTTTTCTAGATACTTGGAAAGATCTAGAGGTTAGGGGAGACTAAATAGTGAGTTTTAAGTGAAAGCAATGGGACGGTCTTCTAGGCAGAGCATATAAACTGCCATGAAAGACCTTCTTATACGTTCTTTTACCTCTAGCACTGCAACCATCAACTTTCAAGATGGTAGCATTCCATCAAACCAGATTCCTGAATGATGAGCAGAATACTCCTGCCAGTCTTCAATGGACATACAGTATGAGCAAGAAATAACCACTGCTGTTTTAGAATAACCTAGCCTATCCAAGTGATATTCTTCCAAAACCACGCATTAACACACTGGCTTTTAATTCCAAATAACTAGAATTTAATCTATTTTCAGGTAATGAATTTAATCTATTTTCATTAATCTATATCACTTCATTAATATACAGCCTATTAGTTGCTTAGTGTACAAATCTGAGGTTAGTATAAACTAAGACTACTGTCTTGCTCTTAGTAGAGGGACTTAGCAGCAAGGATCAGTAAAACTGAATTTTTCATAAACCTAAGTAAATGGACAAAACAATGATTCCTACAGAAGAGCTGGATAATAACTAGTGCGAAAAACTAAACTTCATTTAGAGATTAACATTCTTAACACCATTTCATCAAGCTAACACATTGGTTTAGCCAAAGGAAAAATAAATATCCCAGAAAAGTTATCTCTCACAAAAAAAACTTTATTTCAATAAGTAACATGAATAAATTCATCTCTTGTTATCATTTGGCTGTTTTTAATCTTGCCTTTCATGTCATCACAATATGGCCCTTTGTGTAGTAACTAAATTTAAAAGTTGCTCTTTACACTAGACCGGCCCCTAAGGATTCTAATCACTAACAACAGATGGAAACCTTAAAAACTTATCCTCAACTAAATATGTCATCGTTATTCTTCTGATCTAACTAGTGTTCCTTTCCAAAACTGAAGCTTTGAATCGTTAATGAAAATGTTTACTATCCATCAACATTTGAATGCTACACACAAAACCAAAACCTAAAACATCTGTTATCATTTACTGCAAAATAAGAGACCATAACCAAGGCATAGTTCAGCCTGAGAAATTATTCCTGAATGATTAAAATCCAGTAAGATATTCAGATGCCTAAAATACTGTTCCAAGTATTTTATACCTTCAGGCTAACACGATATATATTTCATGAATGCTTTGCTTTGGAGTTATAGAGGCCTAAGCTTGAATCCCAGGTCTCCCACTTACTCAGTTTACTCATTTATAAAATAAGGAAGAATAATGGTACTGATTAGCTTGTTTAAAGGATGAGATCACACAATAAATATGTAAGGCACTTAGTGGCTATGTTAGAGGCTCAAGAAATGTTCATTTGACTCCTCCTTTATTCTCCCAATGTATAGATTTATTCATTACATGTAGCCACTGTCAAATTATACAGAATAAAGTATCTTAAATCTAACCTCTTCTAAAACATTTGATTTTCTAAATGTTTTCTTCTGTGTAAAGTTAAAAGCACAATAAAAGTTGCGCATGCAGAGATCAGCAGATGCAGTCATAAGAAGTAGGGGCCAGATTATGTAGAATCAAATGATTGTGACTTTTATTCTGAATGACAGGCAGAGGTTTTGGAGAGTTTTAAGCAGAGAAACGTCATGATCTGACTTCTGTTTGAAAAGGTGACCCAGGATACTATATTGAAAAGCGAATATAATAAAAGTGACTGTGTTGGAGAAAACAAAGGCCACTGAAAAATTACAAGTAAGAAAAGATGGTGGCCTTTAAACTAATGTGGTACCAACAGAAGTGTTAAGAAGTAGTCAGATTCTAAATATATTTTGAAGGTAGAACCACGAGTTTTTGGTATCAGAGTGGATATGAGTGTAAAAAAAGAGACAAGAATATCTTCAATTTTTTTTTAATTTTTTTTTTTAACGTTTATTTATTTTTGAGACAAAGAGAGACAGAGCATGAATGGGGGAGGGTCAGAGAGAGGGAGACACCGAATCCGAAACAGGCTCCAGGCTCTGAGCTGTCAGCACAGAGCCCGACGCGGAGCTCGAACTCACGGACCGCGAGATCATGACCTGAGCCGAAGTCGGCTGCACAACTGACTGAGCTACCCAGGCGCCCCCAAGAATATCTTCAATTTTTGAGGGCCGCCTGAGTGGCTGAGGCAGTTAAGCATCTGGCTCCTTATCTCAGCTCAGGCCTTGATCTCAGGTTTGTGAGTTGAAGCCCCACATTGGGCTCCACATTGAGCTTGAAGTCCACTTAAAAAAAAAAAAAAAGAGGAAAAGAAAAGAAGAGAAAAGAAAAGAAAAGAAAAGAAAAGAAAAGAAAAAAATATCTTCAATTTTTGGCCTAAACAACTAGAATGACAGAATTGCCATTTGCTGAGTTGGGTAAGAATACAGGAAGAACAGACCTATAGAAGAAACTAAAGGAGTTTGTTTTAGGACATATTAAGTGTGAGATAACTATCAAACATCTAAGCAGAGATGCTGAATACACAGATGGCTACACACAACAGGATTTCAAGAAAAGAGGTTTGGGATGGAAATAAATTTGAAATTTGTTCACCTCTACATGCTATTTTCTTTCATAGGGAAAGTGTAACTTTTTTTAAGTTTAATTATTTATTTTGAGAGAGAGAGAGAGCACAATTGGGGGAGGGCCAGAAAGAGGGAGAGAGAGAATCCCAAGTAGGCTCTGCACTGACAGCACAGAGCCCAATGTGGGGCTCGAATTCATGAACCATGAGATCATGACCAGAGCCAAAACTAAGAGTCAGATGCTTAACTGACTGAGCTACCCAGGTGTCCCTCTACAAGCTATTTTTAAAGCCATGAGAATGGATGAGAGCAGGAAGATTGAGTGGCTCAGTCAGTTGAGCATCTGACTTTGGCTTAAGTCATGATCACACAGTTCATGGGTTTGAGCCCCACATCAGGCTCTGTGCTGACAGCTCAGAGCCTGGAGCCTGCTTCGGATTCTGTGTCTCCCTCCCCCTCTTCCCTTCCCCCACTCACACTCTGTCTCTCTCTCAAATATAAATAAACATTAAAAAAAAAAATTAGAATGGATGAGATCACCAAAGTATAGACAGAGAAAAGCAAAGGTCCAAAGACTGACCATAGAACTGAACTGAAAGTCCAGAAATAAATCTATACATCTGTGCCCAACTGACTTTTTAAGAGTGGGCATTCCATTCAATGGGGAGAGCAGTCTCTTTAACAAATGGCACTGGCACAACTGGATTCCCACATGCAACGAATGAAGCTGGATCCCTGTCTCAGACCATATATAAAATTTAACTCAAAAAATAGATTAATGGCATGGGGCACCAGGTAGCTCAGTCAGATAAGAGTCAAGTCTGACTCCTGGAGTGCCTGGGTGGTTCAGTTGGTTGAGTGCCCGACTTTGACTCAGGTCATGATATTGCAGTTCGTGAGTTCAAGCCCCACATCAGGCTCTGTGCTGACAGCTCAGAGCCTGGAGCCTGCTTTGGATTCCGTGTCTCCCTCTCTTTGCCCCTTCCCCGCTCATGCTCTGTCTCTCTCTCTGTCTCTCAAAGATGAATAAACGTTAAGAAAAAAAAAAAAATTTAATACTGCTTTTTAAAAAAAAAAAAAGAGTCAAGTCTGACTCATGATTTCCATTCAGGTCATGATCTCACGGTTTGTGGGATCAAGCCCCATGATGTGTGCAGAGCCTATTTGCAATTCTGTCTTCCTCTCTCTCTGCCCATGCCTCTCTTTCTCTCTCACAAAATAAATAAATAAACATTTAAAAATGGATCAATGTGGCACAAAAACAGACACATAGACCAATGGAATAGAATAGAAACCCCAGAACTAGACCCACAAACGTATGGCCAACTCATCTTTGACAAAGCAGGAAAGAACATCCAATGGAAAAAAGACAGCCTCTTTAACAAATGGTGCTGGGAGAACTGGACAGCAACATGCAGAAGGTTGAAACTAGACCACTTTCTCACACCATTCACAAAAATAAACTCAAAATGGATAAAGGACCTAAATGTGAGACAGGAAACCATCAAAACCTTAGAGGAGAAAGCAGGAAAAGACCTCTCTGACCTCAGCCGTAGCAATCTCTTACTCGACACATCCCCAAAGGCAAGGGAATTAAAAGCAAAAGTGAATTACTGGGACCTTATGAAGATAAAAAGCTTCTGCACAGCAAAGGAAACAACCAACAAAACTCAAAGGCAACCAACGGAATGGGAAAAGATATTCGCAAATGACATATCGGACAAAGGGCTAGTATCCAAAATCTATAAAGAGCTCACCAAACTCCACACCCGAAAAACAAATAACCCAGTGAAGAAATGGGCAGAAAACATGAATAGACACTTCTCTAAAGAAGACATCCGGATGGCCAACACGCACATGAGAAGACGTTCAGCGTCGCTCCTTATCAGGGAAATACAAATCAAAACCACACTCAGGTATCACCTCACGCCAGTCAGAGTGGCCAAAATGAACAAATCAGGAGACTATAGATGCTGGAGAGGATGTGGAGAAACGGGAACCCTCTTGCACTGTTGATGGGAATGCAAATTGGTGCAGCCGCTCTGGAAAGGAGTGTGGAGGTTCCTCAGAAAATTAAAAATAGACCTACCCTATGACCCAGCAATAGCACTGCTAGGAATTTATCCAAGGGATACAGGAGTACTGATGCATAGGGCCACTTGTACCCCAATGTTTATAGCAGCACTCTCAACAATAGCCAAATTATGGAAAGAGCCTAAATGTCCATCAACTGATGAATGGATAAAGAAATTGTGGTTTATATACACAATGGAATATTACGTGGCAATGAGAAAAAATGAAATATGGCCTTTTGTAGCAACGTGGATGGAACTAGAGAGTGTGATGCTAAGTGAAATAAGCCATACAGAGAAAGACAGATACCATATGGTTTCACTCTTATGTGGATCCTGAGAAACTTAACAGGAACCCATGGGGGAGGGGAAGGAAAAAAAAAAAAAAAAGAGGTTAGAATGGGAGATAGCCAAAGCATAAGAGACTGTTAAAAACTGAGAACATGGGGCGCCTGGGTGGCGCAGTCGGTTGGGCGTCCGACTTCAGCCAGGTCACGATCTCGCGGTCTGTGAGTTCGGGCCCTGCGTCGGGCTCTGGGCTGATGGCTCAGAGCCTGGAGCCGGTTTCTGATTCTTGTCTCCCTCTCTCTCTGCCCCTCCCCTGTTCATGCTCTGTCTCTCTCTGTCCCAAAAATAAATAAACGTTGAAAAAAAAAAAAAAATTTAAAAAAAAAAAAAAACTGAGAACAAACAGGGTTGATGGGGGGTGGGAGGGAGGAGAGGGTGGGTGATGGGTATTGAGGAGGGCACCTTTTGGGATGAGCACTGGGTGTTGTATGGAAACCAATTTGTCAATAAATTTCATAAAAAAAAAAAAAAAAAAGAATAAGACCAAGTAGTTTCCCACATTATTAAGATGGCATCCTAACAGCAGTTTCCAGATTCTTCCTAAAAAGCATAGCTATCGTTCAGAATGGACCTGTAGCATTAATGTAAAAAAGGAAAGAAACAAAATCATTATGAGATTGTTTTTTAATACAAGGACACTTCTTCAAGTGATTGTCAAATTTCAGGTTGATATCAGATGCTATAATTTTATTTATAATGAAATAAAAACTTTCCACATCTAAAAAAATAATAATAATAAATAAAAAATAAAAATAAATAAAAATGGATCAATGACATAAGGGCTAAAACCATAAAGCTCTTAGAAGAAAAAATTAGAGTAAATCTTCACAGCCTCGGATTGGGCAATGGATTCTAAACTATGACACCAAAATTATGCATACCACCAACAACAAAATATAGATAAACTGGACTCCATCAAAATTAAAAAATTTTGTACATCAAAAAATATTATTAAGACAATTTTAAAAAATAGGAAAGAAACCTAGAAAATAGGAGAAAACATTGGTGCCCTAATCCATTCAGGCTGCTATAACAGAATACCGGAGACTGGATGTCTTCTAAACAACATTTCTCACAGCTCTAGAATATGGGAAATCCAAGATCATGGTGCCAGCAGATTCAGTAACTGGTAAGAATCTATTTCCTAGATGGCCATCTTTTTGCGTAACCTCACATAGCAGTAAAAGGAAAAGATCTCTCTGGGGTCTCTTTAATAAGAACACTAATCCCATTAATGAGGGCTCCACCCTAATGACCTAATCAACTCCCAAAAGCTTCACCTTATAATACATCACCTTGGGGGTTATGATTTCAACATGAAATTTGAGGGGACACATTCAGCCCATAACATACAGAAACCATCTACCTGATAGAAAGTTAACATTCATAATATAAAAGAACTCTTACCACTCAACAACAAAAAGACAATCCAATTAAAAAAATAGACAGGGGCACCTGGGTGGCTCAGTTGGTTAAGCATCCGACATCAGCTCAGGTCAAGCCCCACGTTGGGCTCTGTGCTAACATCTCAGAGCCTGGAGCTTGCTTCAGATTCTGTCTCTATTTCTCTGCACCTCCCTTGCTCACTCTCTGTCTCTCTCTCCCTCAAATATTAAAATAAAACATAAAATTTTTTTTAAAAAATAGACAAATGTTATTTAAGGGTACAAACTTGCAGCTAGTAGATGATAAATCCTGGATACAATGCACAGTGATTATAGACAAATATATTATAAATTTCAAAGTTGCTAAGAGACTAGATCGTAACTATTCCCACCACAGACACAAAAATGATAATTACACGACGTAATAGAGGTGTTAGCTAATATTATGTAGGTAATCATAATGTGATATAGAAATGTATCAAATCAATATGTGGTACACCTTAAACTTATAAATGTTATGTATCAATTATATCTCAATAAAAACAAATTCAAAAGAAAAAAAGGTAGACAGAGGAGTTGAGTAGACATTTACTCAAAGAAGATATATAGGGGTACCTGGGTGGCTCAGTCAGGTTGAGTGTCTGGCTCTTGGTTTCAGCTCAGGTCATGATCTCACCGGTTGGTGGGTTCAAGCCTGAAGCTGGGGCTCTGCGCTGATGATGTGGAGCCTGCTTGAAATTCTCTCTCCCTCTCTCTCTGCCCCTCCCCTGCATGCTCTCTCTCTCAAAATAAGCTTAAAACAAAAGATATGCAAATTGTCTATAAGCACATAAAAAGATGCTCAACATGATTTATCATTAGAAAAATCAAATAAAATCAAACCATAATGAGATACCACTTCACACCCATTATGATGGCTCTAATAAATAATTTTTCACAAAAATAAAACAGAAAGCAATGAGTGTTGGCAAGAATGTAGAGAAACTGGAATACTTGTTCATTACTGGTAGGAATGTGAAATGGTACAGCCACTATTGAAAATAGTTTGGCGGTTCCTCAAAAAAAACTAAACATAGAATTACCATATGATCCAGCAATTTACACTTGTGGGTATACATCCATAGGAATTTAAAACAGAGACTAGAACAGATACTGTATAATAATGTTCACTGCAACATTGTTCACAATAGCCAAAAGGGGAAAACTCAAGTGTCCATCAACAGATAAATGGATAAACAAAATGTGACATATACACACAATGGACTATTATTCAGCCCTATAAAGTAATGAAATTTGGACACATGCTATAACATGGATAAACTTAAAAACATTATGCTAAGCAAAATGAGCCAGTACCAAAAGGACAAATATTGTATGATTCTACTCATATGAAATACCTTAGAGTAGGCAAATTCAGAGACAGAAAGTAGATTAGAGGTTACCAGGGGCTGGGAGGAGGGCGGAAATAGGAGTTATTGCTTAATTGTTAAAGTTTCTGTTTGGGGTGATGAAAACATTTTGGTGACACACTTTCAATGTGTGTTACACAACACTGTGAATGCAATTAATGCCACCAAATCGTCTACTGGAAAATGGTTAAAATGGCAAATTTTATGCTATATATGTTTTACCATAATTTTTTTTTAACATTTATTTATTTTTGAGAGAGAGGGAGAGGGAGTGGGAGAGGAACAGAGAGAAAGGAGACAGAATCCAAAGCAGGCTACTAGCTCTGAGCCCTCCACACAGATCCTGACTTGGGGCTCAAACTCACAAACTCACAAACTGTGAGATCATGACCTGAGCTGAAGTCAGACACTTAACCAACTGAGCCACCCAGACACCCCTGTTTTACCATAATTTTTAACTTAATAATATACCAAAACAATGAATTGCACATTTTATTTTTTAATGTTTTATTATTTATTTCTGAGAGAGAGAGAGATAGAGAGAGAGAGTGAGAGAGAGAGAGAGTGTGTGTGCGCAGGGGAGGGGCAGAGAGAGAGGGAGACAGAATCCAAAGCAGCTCCATGTTCTGAGCCATCAGCACAGAGCCTGACACAAGGCTTGACCTCACAAGCAGTGAGATCATGACCTGAGCCGAAGTCAGACACTTAACTGACTGAGCCCCCCAGGCGTCCCATGTACATTTTAAAGGAGTAAATTGTATGGTATGGGAATTACCTCTCAATAAAGCTGTTTTACAAAATTTACTTACCAGAAGTTAAAATGGCATTAATTAGATCTCAACTGATTTAGAATGTGTGATAACTGAGTCAAAAGCTACGCTGAAATTGACTTTGGCATTATTTATCTTTTTTCTTTTTATTGTTTATTTATTCTTGAGACAGAGACAGAGCGTGAACAGGCAGAGAGAGAGGGAGACACAGAATCTGAAACAGGCTCCAGGCTCTGAGCTGTCAGCACAGAGCCTGACACAGGGCTTGAACCCACGAACTGTGAGATCATGACCTGAGCCGAAGTCGGACACTTAACTGACTGAGCCACCCAGGCGCCCCTGGCATTATTTATCTTAAAATTAAAATAATTTCTTATACCATTCACAAAAATAAATTCAAAATGAATTAAAGACATAAATGTGAGACCTGAAACCTTATAAATCTTTGAATAGAGCATAGGCAGTAACTTCTCTGACATCAGCCACAGAAACATTTTTCTAGATAGGTCTCCTGAGTCAAGGGAAACAAAAAAATAAACTATTGGGACTACATCAAATAAAAAGCTTCTGAACAGCAAAGGAAACAATCAACAAAACTAAAAGACAGCCTACTGAATGGGAGAAGATATTTATAAATGACATATCTGATAAAGGGTTAGTTTCCAAAATATATAAAAAAGTTACACAACTCAAACACCAAAAGAACCAAATAATCCAATTAAAAATAGGCAAAAGACATGAACAAACATTTCTTCAAAAACATACAAATGGCCAACAGACATGTGAAAAAATACTCATTATCACTCATAATCAGAAAGATGCAAGTCAACAGATTCAGTAATTGGTAAGAATGTGGTGTGCTGAGAATGTGGAGAAAAAGGAACCCTTGTGCACTGCTTGGAAATGCAAATTGGTGCAGCCACTGTAGAAAACAGTATGGGGTTCCTCAAAAAATTAAAAACAGAATTGCCATGTGATCCAGTAATTCTGCTATTGGGTATTTACCCAAAGAATACAAAAACAATAATTCAGAAAGATATATGCACCCCTATGTTTACTGCAGCATTATTTCCAAATTATGGAAGCAGTCCAAGTGTCCATCCATAGATGAATGGATAAAGAAGATGTGGCAAAATTAACTAAATAAATTTAAAAAAAAACAGGGGCACCGGGGTGGGCTCAGTTGGTAAAGCATTCAACTTCAGCTCAGGTCATCTCACGGCTTGTGAGTTCAAGCCCCACTTTGGGCTCTGTGCTGACAGCTCAGAGCCTGGAGCCTGCTTCAGATTCTGTGTCCCTCTCTTGCTCTGCCCCTCCCCTACTGTGCTCTGTCTCTCTCTCAAGAATAAATATAACATTTAAAAAAAATTTTTAATAAAAAATTTAAAAAAGTTCTAAAAAATATGTGGCATACATATGTATATGTATATGTATACATGTACATATACACACACACACAAAACAATGAAATCTTGCCATTTACAACATGGATGGATCTAGAGAGTATAATGCTAAGTAAAGTCAGAGAAAGACAAATATCATGATTTCACTCATATAGGGAATTTAAGAAACAAAAAAAACAAAGGAGAAAGAGATCAACCAAAAAACCTACACTTAACTGTAGAGAACAAACAGATGGTTACCAGAGGGGAGGTCACCATGGGGGGGGGGGGGAGGGGATGGATGAACTAGGTGAACAGGATTAAGAGTACACTTATCATGATGAACACTGAGTAATGAATAGAACTGTCACATTACTATATTGTACACCTAAGCTAATGTAACACTTCAAGTTAACTATATTGAAATTAAAATAAAAAATTAAATTAAAACAAAAGACATTGTATAAAAGTTAACCTTCTTAGACTAACTTCTAACTAAACTTCTTAACTAAACTTAAAACTATTTAAAGTCTACCCTAAAGTCCTTTCCAACTCTAAAATTCTAGGATTCCAACTATTTTAAAAGCACCCTTTAATAAATAAATAAATAAATAAATAAATAAATAAATAAATAAAGCATCCTTTATATTTATAGATTATTCTTAGTTATGGATTGTTCTTTATACAGCCTTTCTTTAGAACACTTTGGTGATCCTAACTCAACATAGACAACCAACATATAAAATGTATTTGCAAAAAATTAAATTTCTTTCAAAGCAGTACTTTTACCATTTCAGAATATCCCACAGATTTCCCCAATCTAAGCTAAATTCAAAGTATTATATACATATATATATATATATATATATACTCAATAATAACAAAATATAACATTCAAAATGCTATACACTTACTACTAACTAAATATATTTTCTTTTCTCATACCATAAGCAAAAGTGCTATAAATACTATACACATCATACAGGTGAACTCCTTCACTTTACAATGAGGATATTGAGACCAAAAGAAGTGATATGCCCAAAGTAAATAGTTGATGGTACCATTAGGAAGGAACTCAAACCTTTCTAGCTTCCAATTCTGGTTGCCTGTTTGACTTAGAAGTCATCTACTTTCCAGAATAATTAAAGCTTAGGAGAAGAGTAACAATAAAAGAAAATCAACAAGGAAGAGGAGTTGCAATAAGAAAAAAGTATACTTAAGACAATCTAAGGGAGATTTAAAAAAGAAGAAGAAAACATTTATGAAGAGAAGATGGAGATGATATATAACCAGGGAAATGCAAAGTTAATAAAGTCAGATGAGGAGAGTTAGAAGGAAGGGGTGACCAAAATTCTCAAATTCTGTAGAAAAGTCAAAGAAAACAAGATTGAAAAGTCACTTGGATAAGGCGATTAGAAAGTCACTGATGATTTAATATACAACATGGGACAAGTAAGGAGTTGAGGATATAGAAGTCCATAGGTGTTCACTCCTCTTTCAAGAAGGCTGGCAGAGAAGAGAGAAATAAAAGGAGGGTAGAGATCAGCTAGAAGACACACAGGAACACAGTGTCTTTTCCTGCGTTGCAGAATACCTTCAGGAATTTCTCATCCTGAAAGAAAGGCAGAGAAGAAATAATACAATGCTAGTAAGATTTGCAAAATACCTACTCTTGCCAAATAGCATGAAATCTAATTCTCTTTCAGAAAGTGATATAGGGTATGGCATAAAATGTTTGGGGGAGGAGAGGAGGCCCTTATTTTTCTTTATATCCACCAATATTTTGAAAAGAACCCTGCACAAAGGAAGCACTAATAAATGTTTGTTGACTGGACATTTTAGTTCTCCTTCCACATGTTATCTATCCTATTCATGCCCCCGTACCCCTCTCCCTGGTCCCATAGGTGCATATTGGAATAGAAACTACATCTAGTCAAACACGTACCGTATTAAGTACAACTAACAGCAAGAAATAAATGTTGTGTTCTAATAGTTCTGATAATACAATGTATTCTAAAATGTTCATGTCAGGGGCACCTGGCTGGCTCAGTAAGTAGAGCATGTGACTACTGATCTCGGGGCTGTGAGCTCGGGATACTCACAAAAAATTTAAAAAAAATTTTTTTTTTTAATTTTTTTTTTTTCAACGTTTATTCATTTTTGGGACAGAGAGAGACAGAGCATGAACGGGGGAGGGGCAGAGAGAGAGGGAGACACAGAATTGGAAACAGGCTCCAGGCTCTGAGCCATCAGCCCAGAGCCCGACGCGGGGCTCGAACTCACAGACCGCGAGATCGTGACCTGGCTGAAGTCGGACGCTTAACCGACTGCGCCACCCAGGCGCCCCTAAAATTTTTTTAAAATAAAATGTTCATGTCATTTACCCACAGGCTTATTTCTAATGTCACATAGACCATACATAAATTATAACTGTATTATTGTAATCCAGCAGCCTTAACTGTCATATCCATCACACAGATCTAAAAAAGTTAAAGGGGCAGCTGGGTGGCTCAGTTGGTTAAGCAACAGACTTCAGCTCAGGTCACGATCTCACTGTTCGCGGGTTCAAGCCCTGAATTGGGGTCTGCACTGACAGTGCTTGGGATTCTCTCTCTCTCCCTCTCTCTCACTGCCCCTCCCCCACCTGATCTCATGCAGGCACTCTCTCTAAATAAATAAACTTAAAAAAAAATCTTTTAAAATTTTTAAAAATAAAAAAAGCTTAAAAAAAAACAAAAACAAATCTACTGCCCTCAAAATTCTACTAAAGCCATCTTTATTGCTTCTAGAAAGGATTCACAGACTAGACCATTTAACTACAAGGGGGAAATAGTCTGGTAATATGGGAGTCTCTTCAACATGTGTAAGTACTATGCAAGATGGTAAAAAATAGTGAATTTTGAGATATCACAGCATTCATATTTAATTTTTTTCTAGCAGACATCAATTAAATCAGAATATAATTCTTTGGTGGACAGAAATTTAAAAAATGCAATTTATCCAGTTGGAGTACTTACTCCATGGAATACTAATTTGTAACTAAAACCAAATCAATGTTATCTAGTCTAATTTAACACTATTTCTATTGTAAATGTTTCATCAACCGTTCTCATGTAAATTTACTAAAAGTAAAACCATTTATTTCTACTAACAAGTAGTTTTTCTTTTTGGAAGAAGGAAAAGGAAAATAAAATGGTCAAAATACAAGCTAAATGAACATATACAATATCAGGTGAGCAAAGCACTTTTTATTAAAGAGCAAACCACCTTTAAGACCAAGATTAAACAAACAAATAGCATTTTTTTAATTTTAAAAAAGAAAAAGGTTTCAGATAATTACTTAAAGCTTAAAATAAGAAATGTTTGTACTAATGTGACCGAATAAAAGATCCAGAAAGGCACAAAAAATTAAATAAATAAAGTAAAATCTGAGAGTTAAAAGAAATCTTAGATCCTATACTTCTCAAACATCAGGGTACATAAAATTTACCTGGGAAATGTTTGTTTAAAATGCAGATTCCCGGGGGCGCCTGGGTAGCGCAGTCGGTTAAGCATCCGACTTCAGCCAGGTCATGATCTCGCGGTCCGTGAGTTCGAGCCCTGCGTCGGGCTCTGGGCTGATAGCTGGGAGCCTGGAGCCTGTTTCCGATTCTGTGTCTCCCTCTCTCTCTGCCCCTCCCCCATTCATGCTCTGTCTCTCTCTGTCCCAAAAATAAATAAAAACGAGGGAAAAAAAAATTTTTTTTAATAAAAAAAAAAATAATAAAATGCAGATTCCCAGGGCACCTGGGTGGCTCAGTCTGTTAAGCGTCAGACTTCAGCTCAGGCCATGATCTCACACTTCATGAGTTAGAGCCCTGCATCAGGCTCTGTGCTGACAGCTCAGACCCCGGAGACTGCTTTGGATTCCGTGTCTCCCTCTCTCTCTCTGCCCCTCCCCCACTCGTTCTCCCTCCCTCTCTCTCTCTTTCAAAAATAAATAAAATTTTAAAAATAAATAAATAAAATGCAGATTCCCAAACTCACTGTCCAGATATTCAGATTAAGTAGGTCTGGGGTAGTTGCCTGGAATCTGCATTTCAAACATAATCTGGTCCAATCCCATAGTATTACAATTGAGAAAACTAAGTTGTGTAATCTGTCCAGAATCACACGGAATTCAGGTCTCATTAACTCAAGACAGGGGTCTTCTTACAACACCACTTAAACTACTTTATAGTTGTAGGAATTAAAACAAAGAAAGAATAAATTAATACATCATTTGAATAAGTGAGCAATCTTAGAACACTTCCTGGCTCCAATTTCTTTTTATTATTCATTCATGTAGTATTTCTTTTTTAATTTTCTTTTAATGTTTACTTATTTTTCAGAGACAGTAAGCACAAGTGTGAGAGGGGCTGTGAGAGAGACACAGAATCTGAAGCAGGCTCCAGGCTCTGAGCTGTCAGCACAGAGCTGGACACGGGGCCTGAACCCATGAACTGCTAAGATCATGACCTAAGCCAAAGTCAGACGCTCAACCAAATGAGCCACCCAGGCACCCCTTACTTAGTATTTCTTAAACATCTTTTATCTGCACAACAATATGATAGATTGCAAAACAGTTTAAGGTAGGAACCCTGTCCTCAAAAAGTAATTTGGAGGACAAAGCAAATACATAAACTGACATTCAACAAATATGTGAATAAGTACCAAAATAAGTGGTATGGTCATTTATAAAATTGACTGATTTACTCTGACTTCATTCTGTACCTTTTCTAGTTAGAATTTACCCATCAGAAATCAATATTCAATTTCTTCTCTTTCTATGTTAAAGTTAGCCTTTAAGGGCTCCTGGCTGGCTCAGTCAGTGGAGCATGCAATTCTTGATCTCAGGGTCATGAGTTTGAGCCCCATGCTGGGTGTAGAGATTACTTAAAAATAAAATCCTGTTTTTAAAAATATTCATTTATTTTGAAAGAGAGAGAGAGAGAATGCACACACAAGAGTGGGAAGGGCAGAGACAGAGGGTGAGAGAGAGAAACCCCCACACTGTGTGTAGAGCCCTACTCGGGCTCATTCCCACAACTGTGGGATCACAACCTGAGCCAATATCAAGAGTCTGATGTTCAACCGACTGAGCTACCTAGGTGCACCCAAAATATTTTTTTTAAAAAGAAAAGTTGGTCTTTAATGAGAGTTGTCCTCATTTGAAATTAATCTCTCTATTCCCACTTTTCATATTACAGGAACACCAACGCCACTACTACCACATCACCCCACATGCCAGGGTAGGCTTGTGGAGAGATCAAAGCTGGTATAATTTTTATGCAAAGGCCTAATTAAAAGTCTGGCCCTGGGGCACCTGGGTGGCTCAACTGGTTTAGCACTGGACTCCTAATTTTGGCTCAGGTCATGATCTCACAGTCTTGAGATCGAGCCTTGTGTCAGGCTGTGCACTGGGCATGCAGCCTGCTTGGGATTCTCTCTCTCTGCCCCTCCCCCCTCTCTCTTTCTCTCTTAAATAAATAAGGGCTCCTGGGTGGCTCAGTTGATTGAGCATCCAACTCTTGATTTCAGCTCAGGTCATGATTTCAAGGTTTGTGGGATTAAGTCCCACAATGGGCTCTGTACAGACAGCACAGACCCTGCTTGGGACTCTTTCTCTCCCTCTCTCTGTGCCCCTCCTGAGCGCGCTCTCTCTCTCTCTCTCTCTCTCTCTCAAAATAAAGATTTTTTTAAAAAACTTCTTTAAAAAGTAAACAAACAAACAAAAAAAGAGTCTGGCCCTGCTCAAACAGTAAGAGTTTGGACTATCTTCCCGACCATATGTGGTAGACTGACGATCCCAATTCTTCATTCTCCAGCAATAGTACCACATGTCCATATATTACCATGGCCTCATTATAGCCAAAGTGTACTTCACTACTCCTTGTCTTTAGTCTTGGCCAAATAAGATGTTAAAAGAACAAGAGTCTAAAAATGGCTAGGGACTGAACTTATCCTCTTGTACTTCTGCCATTGCCATAAGACAAGCTTCCCTGCAGAGAGATGTTACCCTGACCTCCAGCCTGGGCCCAAGAATGAGACAAATGGAGCAGAATAAATGCTTACTGTTGTATGCCACTATATTTTTATGGCTACCAGCTATTATGCACCAAAAGCTGACTAAATCACAATACTTTAAAAATCCAAACAATCACGACTGATTATATAAACTTGCCTAAGGGAGAATCTTTCAGGGTTTAAGTTTTAAAAAATGTATAGATCCCAGAGAGATCCATTCAGTACATCTACGCTATAGTGCCAGAAATACGTATTTTATCAAAAACCGCAGGTGACCCTGTTGCAGTGCTCACATGGCAAGAAACACAAAAGTAAAGATTACTAAATTTCTAATTCCTCAACAATATTTATTAACTTCAATGCTCAAGAACACTAAATAGGTGCATCTTCCTGTAGACAATGTACTCCTATAGAGATATAAAACTGAAATCTAATTAAGTGTGGCACCATGGCTGGCTCAGTCAGTAGAGCACATGACTCTTAACCTCAAGGTTGTGAGTTCAAGCCCCAGGTTGGGCATAGAGCTTACTCAAAAAACAACAAAAAAAATTTTTTTAAAGAAAGAAATCTAATCAAGTGAATTATTTCAAATGCATAAAGATTCAGCTAACATTGATGTCAGACAGCCATTGGACACATCTAAGCCAGCCAAGGAGGAGGAGGATTATGATGTGATGCAGAATCCTGAGTTTCTTAGTTGTCCTGGAGAACCTTCGAGGAGTGAATCCCAACAATAAGGCTATTTGAAATGCCATGGGTTCCCTGGCCTCCCAGGCCACCAAGGATGGCAAGAAAGAAGAGAAGAAGACTGGAGGAAAAGGTAGCTGAGCCTGCTCAAGCACAGGGGGGTAGGGTGGGATATAGGGTTAGCTATGTAACCATTACAACCTAAATGAAGAATGAAGACTTTTTTTCAAAAATTTATTTTGTTAATATTTATTTATTTTGAGAGAAGAAGGAAAGAGAGAACACACACAAGTACAATCAGGGGAGAGGCAGAGAGAAAGGGAGAGAGAGAGAGAATCCCAAACTGACAGTGCTGACAGCATAGAGCCTTTTGCTGGGTTCAAACTCATGAACTGTGAGATCACGACCTGAGCTGAAATCAAGCAGAATGCTTGACAGACTGAGCCACCCTGGTGCCCCCCGAATTTTTTTAATAGAAGCTGGGTCTGCGGTAAGTACTGCATTGTATTTTATCCTTTGATTAAAATTAAGAATTCATTTATAAACCAAACACATTTTTTAATAAATTCTAATTTTTTGCATACAAAATGTTCTTAGAATTAAGGAATCCAAGAACTAGATACACTAAATGGAAAAGAGGGATTCAAAAGAAATAAAGGATTCACCTATGGCCCCAAAGAGGGATGTGATATCAGCAGGTCTTCTAGTATTTTTTTCCTGTTCAGCAGTACTATTTGCACCTGTCTGGTTACATCATTACATCTATGTAACCCAAGTCCACGTAGGCCCACTCTAGTCACCTTGTACCTAATGAAACTGAACTCGCCACTCCAATATTAGGCAAAGTTTTCACATTTAGAATAATATCCGCAATAACCAGTGCTGAATGAAGAACCTGTCAAGTGTCCCTACTTCTTTTCAAAGGCTGATTTAGTGAAGGCACTACTCTATCTTATGTTCCCAATTAGAGTGAACTGTTGTTATCATTAATGTGATAGGTAAGGGTACAGGCTATAATCCTGGCTCCACAGTTTACTGTGTGGTGAGTTATTTAAATTCTCTGCACTTCACATGCCCTCTCTGTAAAAGGAACATAATTACAGCTGGAGTATGGAATTGTCATAAGGATCAAATGAGAAAACACATGGAAAGCTGTTAGAATAGTTGCTGGCACAGAGCAAGCATTCAATAAACACTATTATTATTACATTATTATTATTACTATTATTGTTATAGCTTACAAATTTTGGCATCTGCTACTATGTAATACTAATGAAGACTAAAACCACTTTAAAGTAGTGATTCTTTCAATCCCTCCTTCTTAAAGGACATTATTCTAATATTTTATTTACCAAATACAAATTAAATTATTTTTAAATAACGTTATCAGTTCTGATCACAAAATGATAAGCCTGTCAACTATAAATGAGAATCTACATTCTAAAAAGGTCAAGAATAACAAAGAACATAAAAAGTCTATGTTCTGAGATCTCTGATCATAGAATGACTGCTTAAGCCTAAGGCCTTTTATTCTCTTCATATTTTACAGGAATCACAAGACTTACAGCTAGAGAATTTAAACAACTAATACAATTTGAAGAAATCTAGAGAAAAACTGTTTGTTTTAATCCCCAAAGGAATTGTGATGATTAAGAATTTAAAATACCAGTTTCAAAATATATTCAATTCAAAAGTTCAAATTCTTTTAATACAACTACACAGATTTATCACAGACATAAGACATTAATCAACAATATCAAAGGCACTAAAGGAAACTTCAAATTTTCTTTCAGAATTTTCCCAATGCAGACTCTTAAAATGGAAATAAGCAAGCAACCTCTGTGTTTAACATAGCAATGAGAAATGTGAATGTTAAAAATACACTTATAAAAATAAAAAAGTAACTGGAAAGCTGTTATATTGTCCTTCACTCATTTTTAAATGCATAATCTATTTGGCCATCCTACACCAAACTTAAGAATTATATGTACAGTTCACTCCCAAAAATTTCTAAGAGCGTATCACCAAAAGACCGCTTGAAAAATAATTGCAGATGAAACATGACGCTTTCTCTCAGGTATCTGAGAACTTAAAAAAAAAAAAAAAATCCTAAGGAAAGGATGACTACTGTTTCCCTTTAAGCTTAGTAAAATGTCAAAGAACTTTTAGGACTCAAATCTACACCTCTAATGTGAGGTCAAAGTTGTCTCAATGACAGGAAAGCCAATTGATGCCAGAGGACTAAAATGTAAAGTTATCGAAAATGCTTTTAAGGCCAAGAGTAATTCCAAAAGCATATAAAATACGAGTGTATCTAGGTTGAAAAATGGAAATATAATTACTAAAATACTTTGGGACAAAACAATACCAATGATAATAATTAACATTCTTATACAATGTATTAAGAATCTCAAAGTTCTGGTTTACTCAACACTTATTCAATTCATTCCGTAACATTTCTGAATAATGAAAGTAACATGGACTCCCAAAGAGTGATCTAAATCTAAAAATAAGGTTCAAGTGTGCGTTCTACAGTTGATGTTCTTTTTCATGTAAGCCAAATCCGCTTCTTTACATTAAAATAAAAATCTACAGCTGTGTTTGCAAAGATCTCATAATAGACACTGTTCACTGGCGATTAAAATATTATTTTTAATCCTTGCATTACCTCACAGCTAAAAATGTCAAGATACCACACCCAGTATGTCTTTCCCCTCCCCCCGTGGGGGGTGAGGGGGGATATGGAAGTAGGGATTCGAAACTACAAAAACATGCAAGGTTATTTCCCTAGAAGGAACGGGGAAGGCGCGCAGGTACGGGACGCGGTTCCCTCCACAGCGATCGCTGGACGCGTCGCGAAGGGCGAGCTCAGGCCTTGGCCTCTGCGGGCTCCCCGCCCGCCACCCGCAGGCAGGGGCAGTGGCCCGACGCGCCGCCGGGGGCTACTCACCGGCCGCAGTGCTGACCAGCAGGACGGTCCACACGAGCGACGGCATCCGCCGGGGCCGCGGCAGCGAGGAAGTCATCCCTGGGCCAGCGGAGAAGCAGGAGAGCAGAGAAAAGAAATATGGAAAGTAAACACGGGCCGAGAGATACGGCCGGGAGGCTGGTCCTCGCTCTCGTCCGACTTGTCCGGCCCGGTATTACAATGCAGTCTGAAAGGACAAATGGCAGATGAGAGGACCTAGCTGCAGAGCTTTCATTCCGCTGCAGAAATTCCCTTCATTTCTCTCCCTCGCGGCTGGAGAGGTTCATTCGCCTAGAAGCGGGTGTCTCGGCCACCCAAACTGAAGGCATGTCCGTGTGGAGAAGCAGGGAGACAGAAAGAAGCGCCGCAGTTATTTCCCTCGTAGTTTCACGATGTCAAAAAAATATCCAGGTCTGGGAGAAAACATATCCAGGGTGTAGGGGGATGGAGAGCGGAGATTCGATGGCGGGGCTGAGGATCAGAACAAGTTCCCGACTGCCTGGAAGGGCGAAGCCGGGCGGGCGGCGGCGGCGGCACCCGGCGGCACAAGTCGCATCGCCCGTGGCTCCAGGAGGGCAGGATTCCTTTTTAAGTTTCGCTTCGGTGCTTCCTTCACTCGGATTTCGAGAACAACAAACCCTGTTCATCGACTGGATCGAAAAAGGTGCCTGCCTCCATGGTCAAACCACAGCCTTCAATTCAAGCCTTCGCCGAACAATCCTTCGAGGTTCTGCCAGGGCCCCGCCGGAGGGCTGAGGGGCAGTAGGAAGCGAGGCGGGGGGAGGGGAGGGGTCAGCAGGCAGGGCCCGGAGCTCCCCGAGACGGCGGGCGGAGGGGAGGTGCGGGGAGCTGCCCTTTCCAGCCCTCCTGGATTCGCTCCTCTCTCTCTTTTATTGCAGCCGTTCGATCTTGCCTGAGGTAAATTCCACGAATAAAAGCCTCTTCTCCCGTCAATGGCTCCTGTGAGCGAATCACAACCCCTCTGAAGAAGCCGCCGCCGCCGCCGCCGCCGCCGCCGCCGCCGCCGCCGCCGCCGCCTCGTTCTCCCGCAGCTCTGGGCTCCGGGCGGAGCTCGGGCGTCGCGGGCCGAGGGCGGGGGGCGGCGGGAGGGCGGAGGTAGGTGGCTGGTTGGGGAAAAGGGTGGGCAGCGAGGCGGCGAGACACCCCGCACCCCTCCGGGAAGCACTTCCAGTGGTTCCGAGCAGACCAGACACAAAGGGGGGAGTCGCCGCAGCTGCCAGTCTGCGGCGCTCCCGGTCACCGGAGTCGCCCCGCCTCCGCCGCCGCCGCCGCCTCCGCCTCCTCCTCAGTCTCCGGCTCTTCCCGGCCCCGTCTGTCTCGGGCCTGTGGTGCAGCGCGGGCGGCGGCGGCAACAGCGGCGGCGGCGCGAGGAAGCCTACACCGCGCCTGCGCGCTCGCGGCCCCGCCCGGCCCCGCCCCTCACTCCGGGGCTTGCTGAGAAGGACTCCGCGGCCCTCGCGCGGTGTGTCTCCGTGGAGCCGCCGAGGGCAGGGTGGGGCCGGCAGCCCGCAGTGGGCAGCAATGGCCATTCTCCTTAACACACACATACCTTCCATACGGGCACACTCGGGGTGTGTGGGTGTGTGTGGGTGTGTGTGTGTGTGTGTGTGTCTGTTTAAGAGAGAGCGGCCACATCTTTTGTCCAGCCTTGGCAAACTGTTCTGAGCTGGCTGATTTAGACTTGGACTGGGGCGTCGCGGTCTCCTCCGGGACTCCTGGAGTAAAGCCTTGAGGGGCAGAACTGCCTTCGTTGTATCCTGGGGCCAGCGCCTGCCTCTCCGTAGCTCAAAGAATCCAGAAGAACTCTCCTTTCCCAGAACTGGAGACCTTGGCCTCCTCGGGCTCCCCTCCCTGACTCAAACAAAAGCAGAAATTGGAAAGACCACCTCTAAATTGATATTTTTGGTCTTATCGGTGTCCTGCTTCTCTCAAGCGCCCATTACCGTAGCCCTTCTTAGCTGACAGAAATATTTAACATTTGAAAGGATGCGAAGCCAGAAAGGAAACACTTTCTTTTAAAATCCTATGCATTGTTCAACTGTATGTGCCTATCTGTCTATGCCGCTCGGTTTCCACTTCCAGGGTGGGCCTTTATTCACAAAGGCTGAGGGCCTAAGGGGCTTTTTTTTAGGGCCTGTGAAAGGAAAATTTCGGTGAGGAGTCGTTGCCTAAGGGTAAAGAATGACTTCGAACCCAAGGAAATGAAGAGGTCCTGTTGGTACTCAAGCTTCCTGGAAAGGATCTGTTTAGTCGGTTTTTTGAATTGCAGAAACCTAAGCAACCAGGATAGGGGAAGGAATTCCTCCCCCACTCCCTGCAGCCTTTACACACCTCCTGCGGGATCAGGTCGACTTGGGTGGGATTTTGCTGGGGGAAAAGGGAGAAAGTGACGTGCGTGGCGCCATGATCGGAAGTCTGTGTTTAATTCTCAGCTGCGAGGTGGAAAAATTTGCGTGGGTGGGCGATCTTAGAAGTGAAGTCTAGCTTTCCTTCTACCAAGCAGAAGGGCTATTCTGAAAGCTGGCTTTGCTGGTCTTTCATTGTGGATAAGGGCAGTTCCAAAGACACATTAACAGATAGACTCCTGAAGTTATACTCTTTGCTTGCTCAAGTCCCCTTTTATCTCTTTATCTGAACTTGATGTGAATAAACCTCCACATTCCTTAAACTAGTTGCTGTTATCATACTAAGTATCTAGTATAATTATGGGTTTTGATAATAGCAACCCAGGATTCTCAGACTTTTTAGTGGAAATATTTTTATACTGTTTACCCTTCAGGCAGAAAGAAATTTTTCTTATAGTAAGATCCCTTAAAAAGAAAAAAAAATAATAAATTAGGAGGAGCATATGCTTTAATTCATTAGCTTTATTACTATATTTTGTTTTGCCCCAAAGGCCTAAAATAAGAAACTGGTATTGTTTTACTGTTTGACTTTCAAGAAATAAGAACTAGCACTCAAAGAAATTGGATTTTAGTAAGTTAGAAGTGCAGAAAGTTTATTAATTAGTAGTATACTATTCTTTCTCAAATTGGGATCAACTACTTGGTTATTCTATTTTTATTTGCATAAAATTTTTCCTAAGAAACATTAAGTACCAGGGTGTCTGAATGGCTCAGTCGGTTGAGCATGGGACTTTGACTCAGGTCATGATCTCACAGTTTGTGAGTTCCAACCCCGCATTGGGCTCTCTGCTGTCACCATGGAGCTGGGTTCAGATCTTACATCCTCCTCTTTCTCTGCACCTCCCCCCACCTCTGTCTTAAAAATGAATAAACATTTAAAAAAATTAAGTACCCTTATACATATTATAAATGTGTGGTAAAATATATAAAAAAGAAGAAAGGGTCCTAGGAAGTTCATGTGAAAAAAATATATGCCACTGACCTGGTAGGAATAATTAGTAGACAACTAGATAGGCAACCCTCTTCCCTTTTGTGTTGCTCCTTGTAATATCTCAGTTGGGACATGGCTGTTCACTCACTATGAGAAAAACCATCAGAGAAGAACTAGAACGTGGCCATCAATCCGTCCACAAAGACAAGACAGACAATACAAGTCAAGCTCTAGTGAAAACAAAGGATTGGCAGGGCAGCCAAGGTTTGGTATCTGTAAACCAGGATAGGCTAGTTTGTAGCAAACATCTCAGCAGCTTATAGCAACAAGGGTTTATTTCTCATACATGTTACATGTTTGATACAAGTCATCAGGAAGCCTGTTACAAGTAGGATTCACTGGGAAACCATGAGATTTAAATGCAGGAGGTTATTGGGTAGTTCTCTCAAGAACAATCTCTGGAGACCAAGGGTCACAAAGTCTCTGGAAGGGGAAAGCTTGAACTGCAACACAACTGCAACTGAGGCTTCAGCCAGTTCTGCAGGGAGCCCTGGAGTTGGGATGGCCCTTTAACATTGTCCTAAATTGAGAGAGGAGGCTAGGTCTTCTACCCTCCTATCAACCTGTCATTGGATATGGGCTGCACCCAGGGAAGGGATGAGAAGAGCTCTCTTAAGTCAAGAGCAACCCTCAGAGAGGGCCCCAGCTGAAAGTTGTCAGCCACCAGCATGTGCAGCAGTTGAGAGAGGTTGTGCCTTCAGTCCTAAAGGGTGGATCTGGGGAGCTCAGTACAACACCCACTACATGGATTCTGCTGATTTTAGTCACTGAGGTCACCAGACTATTGGAGGCTTCACTGAGATACATTCTAGATTCCTACATTAGGGGAGCACCTGGCTGGCTCAGTGGGTAGAGCATGTGACTCTGGATATTGGGGCCTTGAATTTAAGCCCCACATTGAGCATAAGCCTACTTAGAAAAAAAAAAAAAGATTGCTACAGTAGGCATCATAAAATTTAATTGCTAGTACTGCAGGGAAATGTAATACTATACAATGTTACTAAAAGAGGTACATAAAACTTTGTGAACAACCTTAATACTACAATGGTGTGTGTGAGGGGAAAATAATCAACAGTACTCTAGTCACCAAAGCCCAAGCAGGAGAGAGGAGAGTCTTCTAACATATGAGAAAAATTCCGGGGTAAGAATTCAGAAATGAAGGGAGCCAACAGAGAAATCCAAGGGAACAATAGTGTCTATAAGACTGATGGATCTTAACTATGTATTATGGCCCCTCATGGATTATAGCTTTCCTCTGAGGTGGAAGATTTGTAAAAGCAAAGCCCTGGTCTTAAGAGAGATGTAGAGGACTAAGCAGATTATTAGAACAAGCATTTGAATAAGGACCAAGGCAGAATCCCTGTTATATGAATAAGGACAAATAGGAGTTACCTGAGCTCAGAGATACTGAGTACTTCTTTTATTTTCAATGTTTACTTATTTTTGTGAGAGAGAGTGCAAGCAGGAGAGGGGCAAAAAGAGGGGGACAGAGGATCTGAAGTGGGCTCTACACTGAGGGCAGTGAGCCCTATATGGGGCTTGAACTCAGATCACAACCAGAGCTGAAGTTGGACATTCAAGAGACCAAATCACCCAAGTGCCCAGATACTGAATACTTCTAAGAAAAAGCTTTATCATTATAAAGGATGTTGTCAAAGAAAAATACAATAAAAACTCTCAACTCTAGAAAAAAAAATAATACAGACACCCAGAAGTTAGCTCTGGGACATACTTCAGGGTCAAAATAATGAAAAGCAACTTAAAACAGTTTAGAAAATTTAGGACTTAATCTTTAGGACTAAAATGAGGAGTGGGACATGGCATAATGTTCCTTTTGGAACATTAAGGTGGGGAGAGGGGAAAACCCAGTTGTGGCGTACAAGGAAAATGAGGTTGGAAACTGACAAACCCACACCTCCAACTTGACATTCTCTGGACCTAAAAGTAACCTTAAATTTCTCTCTTTCTAAAACAAGAAAAGCTTAAAAAATAAAAAAAAATTAAAAATAAAATAACAACAATAATAATAATAATAATAATAAAGCTTTGCTTTTGGAACCTAGATCTATTGTCCCATTTCTTTCCTTCTCCTTTTGTCTAACTTTTGAAATTTTCGTTAGCCTAGTATCTGGAATCACCCTTCCCTTTCCTTCCATTTAGAATGAAATAAAATCATCTGAACTTCCCATTCTGAGTGACTGACAGCAAGAAAACCCAGTTTCTCCCCAAGCATTAAAAGACCCTGGAGTGAGGGGGGGGGGGGGGTGGCACCTTGGTGGCTCAGTTGCTTAAGCATCGAACTTTGACTCAGGTCATGATTTCATGGTTTGTGAGTCTGAGCTCTGTGTCAGGCTCTCTGCTGTCAGCCCAGAGCCCACTTTGGAGCCTCTGTTTCTCTCTCTCTCTCTCTCTCTCTCTCTCTCTCTCTCTGCCCCACATGCATGCTCTTTCTCTCTCTCAATAAATGACTAAACATTAAAAAGAAGAAGAAGAAATCCTTCCTTTAAAAATAAATAAATAAATAAATAAATAAATAAATAATCCCAGAGGAAGACTATATTTTCCACAAGTTTACCTCATTTGCTCTGGACTTTTCTACTGACATCTTTTTTTTTTTTTAATTTATTTTTTAAATTTACATCCAAGTTAGTTGGCATATAGTGCAACAATGATTTCGGGAGTAGATTCCTTAATGCTTCATCAGAGCTTTTCCTTGGTGGTGCCAGACACTGAGCTCTGCTTTCCACCAAACAAAAAGATCCTTTATTTATTCTCAAAGCTACCCCAAAATATGGTTAAATTTTCTACTAAGGTTTACACATTGGAAGAAGATGGAGGAGGAGATGGAGGAGGAAAATTATAGTAAGCCTTGAACAATGCAGGGTTTAGGGGTGCCAACCTCCAGGCAGTTGAAAATGTGCATATAACTTTTTTGTCACATGTAACTTTCAACTCCCCCAAAACTTAATTACTAATAGCCTACTGTTGACTGGAAGCCTTATAAACACCATAAACAGTTGATTAGCACATATTTGGTATGATATATGTATTATATACACTATCACAATAAAGTAAACTAGAGAAAAGAAAATGTTAAAGAAATCATAAGGGGGGGAGGTGCCTGGGTGGCTCAGTCAGTTAAGTGTCTGACTCTTGATTTCAGCTCGGGTCATGATCTCTCAGTTTATGGGATCAAGCCCCATGTGGGGCTCTGCCCTGACAGCTCAGAGCCTGCTTCGAATCTCTCTCTCTCTCTCTCTCTCTCTCTCTCTCTCTCTCTCTCTGTGTTCTCCCCCATTCATGCTCTCTCTCTCTCTCAAAATAAACAAATAAAATTCAAAACAAAGAAAGAAGAAGAAAATAATAAGGAAGATGGGGCACCTGACTGCTCAGTTGGTAGACCGCCCCCATGACCCTTGATCTCCAGGTCATGAGTTCCAGTCCCACATTGGGCATAGAACTTACTTTAAAAAACACAAAAACAGGGGTGTCTGGGTGGCTCAGTTGGTTAAGTGTTCAACTTCAGCTCAGGTCATGATCTGCAGTTCAGGAGTTCAAGCCCCAAGTGGGGCTCTGTGATGACAGCTCAGAGCTTGGAGCCTGCTTCAGATTCTGTGTCTCCCTCTCTCTCTGCCCCTCCCCCACTTGTGTGCACATGCATGAGCTCTCTCTCTCACTCAAAAATAAAATTTAAAAACATGAAAAAAAAAAAAAAAGAAAACCACAAAAACAAAACTGGGCACCTACCTGGCTGGCTCAGTCAGTAGAGCATATGACTCTTGATCTTGGAGTTACGAATTCGAGCTCCACGTTGGGTGTAGAGATTACTTAAAAAATAAAATATTTTTTTAAAAAAGAAAATTATAAAGAAGAGAAAATACATTTATAGTACTATACTATAGTTATCAAAAGTAATTCATGTGTAAGTGGATTTGCATAGTTCAAATCCATATTGTTCAAGGGTCAACTCTATAATATAGTAAAGGAAATCTTAAAACAGTATATCACCTATCACTGCCCCCTGAAGTCTTTGAACCATATATATACCTGCTTGATGGATCCCCCCAACCCCATCTCTGAAAATAGTATTCCTTAGCTGATGGTCACTAGCCATGTTCCAAGGATTCAGTCCTATCCTCTCTCCCATCCAGCTGAAATTCATACATTCATCCACCTTCTTTTTATTCATTTATATAACCAACAAATGTTTATTAAACTATGTGCCAATCACTATTCTAGGTATAGTGATATAGCAAGAACAAGAGAGCCAAGTTCCTTCCTCTCATCCTCTCATGGTATTTATCTGTATTCAAATTTTTTCTTTTCTTTTTTGTTTCTTTTTCTTTTTTAGTAAGAGCACAAGCAGGGGAGAGGAGCAGAGGGAGAGAGAGAGAGAGATAAAGAGAGAGAGAGAGAGAGAGAGAGAGAGAGAGAGAGAGAGAGAGTCTTAAGCAGCCTCCACGCTCAGCATGGAGCCTGATGCAGGGCTCAATCCCACAACCCTGGGATCATGACCTGAGCCAAAATCAAGTCAGACACTCAACTGACTGAGCCACCCAGGTGCTCCAACCTGTATTCATTTTCTAATGCTGTTTAACAAATTACCACAAACTTAGCAGCTCAAAACCACACATATTTATTATCTCACAGTTTCTATGCATCTAGAGTCCAGCCTTGATTTAGCAGAGTCCTCTGCTCAGGGTCTCCCAAAGTTGTAATCAAGGTTGACATCAGCCAGTTGCTATTCTCATCTGGAGGGTTGACTAAGGAAGAATCTTCTTTTAATCTTATTCAGGTGCCAGGGGCTACTCTCAGCTCCCTGGAGGCCCCTAAAGTTCCTTGCCGTGTAGCCTTCTCCATAGGTGTTCTCACAACATAACTTATTTAGTCAAAGTCAACAGAGAGTTTCTCTTATTCCAGTGTGTTAAGACAGAATCTTATACAACATAATCATAGGAGTGGCATCCCATCACCTTTTCCATATTCAGTCATTTAGAAGCAAGCCACACATTCTACCCACACTCAAGGGGAAAGGATTTTACAAGGGTGTAGATAATTGGAGGTGACCTTAGGTTATTTCACCACATTACCTTTTAGAAAGGGGAGACAATATGAGAGGAACAGCTGTTCTATCTTAAAAGGATTTTTCAGGGAAGTCCTGTTTAGGGAGGTATCACTTGACCCCTGAGGTATCGATCTCTGCTAGGCAGAGATCTGGTAGAAGACTCTTTTTGTCTTAGGAAATAAGCAAAGGCCTTAAACTGGTTAGAACAATCTTGGTATATTTGAGAAATAAAAAGGAGGTCAGTTTTTACATGTGAAACAAATGTAACATTGTGCATCAACTATATCCAAATAAAAAAATAATTAAAAAGTATATTGTTTTCCAACTGAAACAGGAAAGAAAAAAAAGAAAACAAGAAAAGGAGGCCAGTTTATTGGAGCATGGGAGAGGCAGGCATGTTCCACTTGATACAAAGCTGTTAGGTCATAAGAAGGGTGTGGATCATTTGACTATTTGCTCTCAGTTCCATTTCCTTCCCTTTTCTTCTTTGTTCAGGGACTGACTCCTACAAACTAAATTTCCAAGACTCCCTTGCCCACTGGCTTCCAGTCAGCTTCAGCCTATGGGAGCTATAAGATTAAATTAAACTCCTCAGAATGACACAAGGCCCCGTCTCTTTTATTCTTCTGTTCAGCAAATATTTATTGTTCATTGTGGTCCAGGCTCTGTATTAGGCTACTGTGGATACAATAAGCAAAACAGTCTCTGCTCTTGCAAAGCCCTGTGATACCAAAGAATTTACAGTTCCTCAAATATACATGCCTTTGTGCTTGCTATTTTATCTGTCAGGAATATCCTTTCCCTTCTGGCTGTCTCCTTAATTTTTGTTCACCATACAACACTCAGCTCAAACAGTACCACCTCTAAGAAGATTCCCCTGACCCCAAACCCCAAACAGAATTAATTATTCCCTCTTTGCATTACTTTTTTTTTTAAGTAAGCTCAAGGCTCAACATGGGGCTTGAGCTCACAACCCCGAGATCAAGAGTCATAGGCTCTACCAACTGAGTCAGCCAGGCACCCCTTCTTAGCATTATTTCTATACGCTTTTTATAAGCTTCTAATATTGTGCTTATCAGGCTGCATTTTGATTCCTTGCTTTTGTTTTCTCCTCTACTAGATTAAAAAGGGGGATAATCTCGGGGCACCTGGGTGGTTCAGTCAGTCAAGTGATTGACTCTTGATTTCAGCTCAGGTTGTGATCCCAGGGTCGTAGGATTGAGCCCCAAGTCAGGTTCCACACTGAGCATGGAGGCTACTTAACATTCTCTCTCTCTCTTTCTCTCTCTCTCTCTCTCTCTCTCTCTCTCTCTCTTTCTCTCTCCCTCTGCCCCCTCCTCGGCTGAAGCTATTTGTATAATTTTGAGTTCTCAGTTCATACAATTTCATAGCAAAAAATCAGTTTTTTACATTTTTATTTTTTTAATTTTTCTTTCTTTTTTTAAAGATTTTATTTTGCTTTTTTTAAACACTTATTTATTTTTGAGAGAAAGAGAGAGAGAAAGAGAACAAGCAAGGAAGGGGCGGAAAGGGGAACAGGCTCCAGGCTCCACACTGTCAGTGCAGAGCCCACTTCAGACTCTCTGTCCTCCTCTCTCTGCCCCTTCCCTACTTGCACTCCCTCAAAATTAAATAAAACACTTGAAAAAAAGATTTTATCTGTTAGGTAATCGCCACACCAAATGTGGGACTTGAACTCACAACCCCAAGATCAAGAGTCTCATGCTCCATCGACTGAGCCAGTCTGGCGCCCCATTCACTTTTCTTCTTAATGTATGTGATTCCCACTATTCATAGTCAGAATGTAGAAGCAAGTGATTTTTCTACTTATTTCCTAATATGTGATCAAAGTATATAATTTACCCTTTATAATCCTCAGAAAGGTCTGAATCACCCCTTACAATTTATTCAGAAGTACTATGACTTGTGAAAGCTACTAATCAATCAATAAGCATTTACTGAATCCTTTTTGGAGTTGTACAAATGCTATATCAGTATTAACTTTTTAAAAATTTTTTAATGTTTGTTTTTGAGAGAGAGAGAAAGAGAGAGACAGAGTGGGAGCAGGGGAGGGACAGAGAAAGAGGGAGACACAGAATCCTAAGCAGGCTCCAGGCTCTGAACTGTTAGCACAGAGCCCGAAGTGGGGCATGAACCCATGAACTGTAAGATCATGACTGAGTCGAAATTGGACGCTTAACCGACTGAGCCACCCAGGTGCCCCCAGTATTAAGTTTTAAAAGTTCTCTATTTCAGAATGATGAACATAACATAGTTATGCAATGTTGTCAAAGAAGTGATAAAAGCACAAATTATGGAGTGCCTGGATGGCTTAGTCGGTTAAGCATCAGATTCTTGATCTCAGCTCAGGTCTTGATCTCAGGATGGTGAGCTCAAACCCCGAATTGGGCTTTATGCTAGGCATGGAGCCTACTTAAAAAAAATAAAATAAGAAGAGGAAAAGCAAAGTTATTTCTCTTTAATTATTTCACATACAATTACTTAATTGTGAAAATCTTTTTTTTTTTCCTTAAGTAAACTCTGTGCCCAATGTGGACACTGAATTCATAGCCCTAAGATCAAAGATTGCATGCTCTACCAACTGGTAGAGCCAGGCAGGTGCCCTGTAATGTGTAAAAATCTTATTTCTCCAGAAAGATTTATAATATCGGAGAACAGTGACTAAATCATATGCTGCTGCACACCTAGAAAATGTTTAGTAGTCACTGAAATGAAAAGTCAGCCAACTGAGGACACAAAACAAGGAAAAAATTTTGATCCTACATAGGCTTATTTGTATCTCAAGGATTAGAAAAAAAGGCATAATAGAATACATTTTTTTACTGTACTTTCTACAAATGTTTGATACATTTGCTTTTTTAAAGTTTATTTATTTTTGACAGAGACAGAGGGAGAGAGACTGAGCAGGGGAAGGGCAGAGAGAAGAGAATAGAGGATCCGTGCTGACAGCAGAGAGCACAATGTAGAGCTAAAACTCACAACCGTGAGATCATGACCTGAGCTGAAATCAAGAGTCAGATGCTTAACCAACTGAGCCACCCAGGCACCGCTAAAACTTTTTCAATACTTTTTCCAGTTATTAAGCATGTCAACATTTTTCTCACTTGGATGCTGAGGCTGTTGCATAAGCATTTGAAATGTACTGAAGTAAGACTGTCTTATGGCCTTGCATTTTCATTTTTCTGGCTTTTAATAAATATTTATCTGCCCTTTCATAATGACCTCCACATAACTGCACTAGACTATCTTCTTGTAGAAGTTACACAAATAACTTCAAGAGCGGCTGAAGCTACTGTAATACTCATCCTCACAACCTTCCCCCAAGATAAATATTTATTCATCCTTTTTAGAGGACTCTAGAACACAGAAATATCTACATCAAAACTTACTTTTTCTTCCTTAATCTAGAATTTTCTCTGGTTAGAACTGATTAGATATTTAGACCTAAAATGTAATGATTTTATTTTCCAAACACAAAACTAATCATGCTTTAAACTTTGAACTTCCTCCACTTAAAAGGGTTCCCTTTCCCTTCAACTAAAAGACCAATTTCCAAATCTCTTTTGTGCTAGGAAATCAAATCATACAATAAAATTTAGGATAAAATCTTTGTCTAAATGTTCAAAAAGCAAGATGACCACCTACTCTTTTTTTATGGAGAGAAATCCAAGCTTCAGTTATACAAATAACAATTCAAAAGAGGACTGGTTATAGCTGTTCATCCCAGGGCATATCTGTTTTTTCTTTTACTTCAGAACCATCATTGCCTACTACTGGCTAACTCATTGCTCTTGGAGGTTGAGGGGGGATTGTTTTCCATTATATGATTCTCATATTAATCAATTTTCTCAGTGTGTATCTGCTATTATCCAAAAATAGGCTGTACACATTTATTCTTCTTAAAGCACAGAATAAAAAAGGAGAACTATCAGACTTGTGGGGGGTTTTCCTCTTTCAAATATTACTGAATAATCTTTCAAAATTTCCAAAAATAAGTGCCTTTAAGAAAATATACCAAACACAGACTATTACCAGAATGGTTTCACAGCTAAGGATTACTCATATGCATTCTGTTTGCCAAGTTTTTATGTAGAACATCTGTAAGAAATGTTTGCCATTGTCTTGCCTTCCTACATCTCCCTATAAGGATTGTTTTATCTTGGCCACAAGGCTTTAGTAATAGAAAAATAGGGAAATAGAGGACAATATGATGGGATGATTAGGCCAAGTAACAATTTTCTAGTTAAAAGTTTCATGACCAGGGGAGCCTGGCTCATTTGGTGGAGCATGCAACTCTTGGTCTCAGGGTTGTGAGTTGGAGCTCCATGTTGGCTGTAGAGATTACTGAAAAATGAAATCTAGGGGGCACTTGGATGGCTCAGTGGTTAAGTGTCAGACTTTGGCTCAGGTCCTGATTTCACAGTTCATGAGTTCGAGCCCTGTGTCGCACTCTGTGCCGACAGCTCAGAGCCTGGAGCCTGCTTCAGATTCTGTCTCCCTCTCTCTGCCCCTTCCTCGCTTGCACTCTCTCTCTCTCTCTCAAGAATAAACATTAAAATTTTTTTTAAACATTTAAAAAATAAAATCTATAAATAAATAAATAAAATATAATATAATAAAATCTTTTTTAAAAAAGTTTAATGACCAACATCACATTTCCAGTTATCCATTACCTCCCCTATTTCAGTATAGCTAAGGACAATCCTTATGGTACAAAGCCTAACTTCTTAGCTTTCTTTCTTTCTTTTTTTTTTTTAAATGCTTATTTATTTTTGAGAGAGAGAGCCAGTAGGGGAGGGGCAGAGGGACAGGGAGGGGCAGATTCTGAAGCAGGCTCCAGGCTCTGAGCTGTCAGTACAGAGCCCAATGTGGGGATCAAACCCGTGAACCGCGAGATCATGACCTGAGCTGAATGAAGTCAGACACTTAACTGACTGAGCCATCCAAGTGCCCCCTAACTTCTTAGCTTTATGAACAAAGGCCTTCACCATCTTTCCTTCACAAGCTTTATCTCTCTTTTTTTACCCCTCTTAAACCTCTTACAGTTCACTGAATATACCGGGCCTTTCCCCAAACTTACCTTCTTTCTAATGAAAAGGAAAAGGGAGAAGCGTCTCTCTCATTTTCTTGTCTTTTTTTTTTTTTTTAATATTTTACTTTTATTTATTTTTTTATTATTATTATTTTTTAAGTGGGCTCCACGCCCAACATGGTGCTTGAACTCAACCTTGAAATCAAGAGTCAGATGCCCTACTGACTGGGACAGTCAGGTGCCCCTGGCTCTGTCATTTCCTACAGATCTTTCCCCCTACATTCAATGCCTTTCCTTGTCCCTGCTCCAGGCACCTTCTATTCTTTCTTCAGGGGCACCTGGGTGACTCAGTCAGGTAAGCATCTGACTTGGTTTTGGCTCAGGTCCTGATCTCATGCTTTGTGAATCTGAGCCCCAGGTCAGGCTATATGCTGACAGTGCAGAGCCTGCTTGGGATTCTCTCTCTCCTCTCTCTCGGCCCCTCTTCCCAGCTCACTCAAAATAAATGAATAAGCTTAAAAAAAAAAAACAACAACCCACACACAGAGCATAATTGGAAGGTTAAGCATTCTCCAATCCCCAGATCATCATTTACCTGCCTTGTCCTCTGAGTTCACAAAAAGCTTTGTTCACACTCTGGAGTAGTATAACATTCCTCTTCTGTTTTTATTGTTGCTGGTTTTGATTTGGGAAGGGAGGAGATTATGGGTGATTTTTTATTTTATTTTCTTCCTTACACTTTTTGATACATTTTGACCTCCTACAATGTATTATTTTTTTAATTAGAAAAAATATTATTTCAAATAGTAGTTCTAGACAAAGAAAAGTAAAAAAACAAAACAAGTAGTCTTTGGTATCCAGAGTAAATATTATACTCATGGTAAGGAAATGAAAAAAAAATTAAGCGAACTCTCTGAACATTATGATAAAACAAATTATTTTACAGATGACACTTTATCATCAGCATCATATCCTAATATTTATTTAAATATTCTGGATATGCTAATATTATATTTAGTACTCTGGTTTACTACTGGTTAGATTATGACAATCTTTCTTATTTTAATTTTTTTCTATTTTATTGTATTATATCATCTATGTAAGCTTCCTCAAGCCCTTGATGGGATATAAATAGAAACAATGTAAATAAACCATTCTGGCACTAGAATTTTAATTGTCCCTGCTGGGTTCCACCAGATCCACATATTTAGCTGGGATGGGAGTGCTTTCTCTGAGCAAGGGATCACGAAGACAGCGAAACAACTTACCAAGTGGCTAAAATGCATGGTATAAAAGAGCTCCCATACACAGTCAACATAAGTATGTCTATGTGCAACAAACCACAAATGAAATGCAGAAGATTCTGATATTTATTTCTATCTCCTCTTCTTTATACGACTTGTGAAAACCCTTAGCTACAAATGGCTAAGTCATGTTTTCTGTTTTGATTTATTTTCTTGTGTAGTCCAATGCTGATTTTCTTTTATGTGTTATGTGTTTTTATCTGTTTCACTTATTATTATTATTATTATTATTATTTTAATTAAGTAGGCTCCATGCCCAATGTGGGACTTGAACTCACAACCTTGAGATCAAGATTAGCATGGTCTACTGACTGAGCCAGCTCCTATTTTATGTGTCTTATGTGTTCTTGAACCATGCAGATCTGGCTGACATGCAAGATGGCTTTTGAGATCAGTGATATTTTCTATAACCTGTAATTTCTGAATGATATGCTCAAATATTATCAATTGTATTGCCAAAGAGGCTTGTGCTCTGCCCTGCAAGTTCTTTTTTTTTTTAGTTTTTTTTAAAGGTGGAAAGTGATCCACTTTTTTTTTTTTAATTTTTTTTCAACGTTTTTTATTTATTTTTGGGACAGAGAGAGACAAAGCATGAACGGGGGAGGGGCAGAGAGAGAGGGAGACACAGAATCGGAAACAGGCTCCAGGCTCTGAGCCATCAGCCCAGAGCCTGACGCGGGGCTTGAACTCACGGGCCACGAGATCGTGACCTGGCTGAAGTCGGACGCTTAACCGACTGCGCCACCCAGGCGCCCCTCCACTTTTTTTTTTTAATGTTTATTTATTTTTGAGAGAGAGAGAGAGAGCATGAGTGGGTGAGGGGCAGAGAAAGAGGGAGGCATAGAATTTGAAGCAGGCTTCAGACTCTGAGCTGTCAGCACAGAGCCCAACATAGAGCTTGAACTCATGGACCATGAGATCATTACCTGAGCTGAAGTTAGATGCTTAACTGACTGAGCCACCCAGGCACTCCTCTGCCTTGCAAGTTCTGCTCCATGCCTGCTTCTCTCACTCAGCTATCTTCACACTTGGCATAATCAGCATTTCAGTAGTATATTGACTGATGAGATGTATAATTTGTATGCTTTGACTTTTTTCATTGCAAAAAGCATGATCTCCATTATATTTCATCGGTAGCATTACCTAAAACCTTCTTATTTACATCCCTGCAAGGGTTTTACTGTTGAGGTCTACACAGCATTTACACCATTGTATTGCATATTATCTCTTTAGGAAGCCAGGAGATTATGAATTCCTTAAGGCCTGGGACTTTTTTTTTTTTTAATTTTTTAAAATGTTTATTCATTTTTGACAGAAAGAGACTGTGCATGAGTAGGGAGGGGGCAGAGAAAGATGGAGACACAGAATCTGAAGCAGGCTTCAGGCTCTGAGCTATCAGTACAGAGCCCAATGCAGGGCTTGAACCCACAAACTGCAAGATCATGACCTGAGCCGAAGTTGGACACTTAACCAACTGAGACACCCACCCAAGGCCTGGGACTTTAGACTCAGGATTTAGTATAAATCTGACACATATTAGGTCCTCAATAAATGCAGAACTTATTTGAATAAATAAATGAATGGACATAAAGCACACTCTTTTTGAGAGAGAGACAAAGAGAGACCGAGCAAATGGGGGAGGGGCAGAAGGAAAGGAAGAGAGAATCTTAAACAGGCTTAATGCCCTGCATGGAGCCCAGCACAGGGTTCCATCTCACAGCCATGAGATCATGACCTGAGGGGAAATCAAGAGCTGGACACTTCACCAACTGAGCCACCTAGTAGTCCCAAACATATTTTTTAAGTAGCAGAGAAAACATCAGGAGAAATTTTCAAAGAAATTTAAGATATGAAAGGAATTTCCTAAACTAAAAGTGAAAACCCAACTTAGGAATGGCAAGGACTCTAAATACACATTTCTCCAAAGAAGATATACAAATGACCAATAAAAATATGAAAAGATGTTCATTATCATTAACCATTAGGGAAATGCGAATCAAAATCTAAGTGAGGTACCACTTCACACTCACTAAGGTGGCTAAGATAAAAAAGATAGATAAAAGTGTCAGAAAGGATGTGAAAAAATTGGAACCCTGAGATATTGCTGATGAGAATATAAAATGGTGCATTTACTTTCGAAAACAGGTTTGGCAGTTCTTCAAAAGTTAAGCATTGACTTACCATATGATCCAATAATTCCAATCCTAGGTATATACCCAAGAGAAATGAGAAAACCTCTACACAAACATTCACAGCAGCATTGTTCATAATAACCATAAAAAGGAAACAACTCAAATGTCCATTAATTGATAAATGGGTAAATAAATATGACATATCCATGCAACGTAATATTATCTACCCATAAAAAGTAATTAAGTACTAATACATGCTACAACATGAATGAACCTTGAAATCAATATGTTGAGTGAAAGAAGCCAGTCACAGAAGACCACATATTGTATGATTCCATTTATATGAAATGTCCAGAACAGGCAAATCTAGAGACAGAAGGTGGATTAGTGGTTGCCTGGGGTTGGAGGGAAAGGGGACTTGGGAATAAATGTGAACAGACAAGTACTAGGTAAGGAGTTTCCTGCTAGGGTGATGAAAATGTCTCAAAATGGATTGTGATAGTTGCCCAACTCTATGAATACACTAAAAAAAATTGAATTGTCCACTTTGGATGAATTGTATTGTGAATTATATCTCAATGAAACTGGTTTAAAAAAAAAGGAACTGAAAGGCATTTTGCCAGTTGTTACTGGCAAACTTTTACTTCTTTTGCAGGATACCTTGAGTTGTTACTCAAACTTTTACTTCTTTTGCAGGATACCTTTTAAGAATAAAACTATACACAAGAAATGCAGCAGATTCTTAAAGGAAAAAATCTCTTAGTCCTTATACTAACACTAGGAGCAGGATAAAATCAATATGATGAAATTGGATCACTTCTCATGGATTTTTACCTAATATTATCAGTATATTTATAAATAATGTGGCTTGTTGAAAACAATGGTGAAATGTTAAGCTGTTTTATGATATAGAAAGGGGAAAAACCCTGAACCCATAAACTTTACACCTTAAAGTAAATAAATTTTTAAGCTTTGCTTAGATTAACAGCAGCCTTTCTACTTCCTTCAAAACTCTTGTACAAGCAAGTAGTATATTAGGCAAGAGACAGAGGTGTCATAAGAGGAGAATTTCTTATAATAACAGTGTACCTCCAACCTCTGCTGAGATATCATCTATTTGGTCACAGGTTTGTTTTAATTTTTCTCAAACAACTGCTAGCCAGTAACACTATCATTCAATTCCATGCAACAATTACAGCAACCAGGATGATGAAACTGATAACCAATGGTACAAATCCATTACAATACCAAAGCTGGTTTCTACATCACAGAGGATTTCAGTACAAGGGCTAGAGAAAGAAAAATTAATGAGGTCAGAATGGAAAACAAACGACAAGAGAACAGTGAGTGAAGTCACTAGCTCACTGGGATATACTTAGAAAATCAGCTGAAGTCTGAAAGCAATTTTGCAAATAACATTACAGCAAGGAATAGGAAGGTGTGTGCCTTCTAGAACAGTTCCAGGAGATGAATTATATGACTTGTTTTAACAAAAATTAAAGTGACA
Organism: Prionailurus viverrinus; assembly: GCF_022837055.1. Classification (NCBI taxonomy): domain Eukaryota; kingdom Metazoa; phylum Chordata; class Mammalia; order Carnivora; family Felidae; genus Prionailurus; species Prionailurus viverrinus. Next base: position 28,374,175 of record NC_062568.1, read on the forward strand.
TTTACTTAACTTTAACACATTACAAAGCACCTTCACATCTATTTTTGCATTTGAGCCTCCCTCTGATGAGGTGGCTGGAGCAGGTAATACTTGTCTCATCATTACTATCATAAGAAATGACCTATATTGAATTCCTGTATCCCAGGCAAAAAGGGATGTTTTGACCCTACCTCTTTAACCTAATAAATACTTTGGATGAGAGGGAAAAATAAAGTTTCACGGAAATAATAGCTACAAAAGAAAGGTCACTATAGCAGTAGTTTAAATGGACAGATTTTGATGAGAATAAAAAGCTGATGACTGAAATGAATCTCAATGTAAAATGTGCATGGAAAAAGTTGCTCCTGGACATAATCATTTCAGTAAAATAAAAAATGAGAATAGAAAAAAAATTGGAAATAGTTTCACTATTACTGCATAAAAATTTGACCAAGAATTAAATAGATTACAACTATTGTTTAAATGGGTGTATTCATAAATACAGAGTTCAAAATGGTAGGTTAAAATCGTGCACCTCATTCAAGTGGGGGAATAAAAAACAAAAAGGAGAAGATGGCAGGATCAAATAGGCATTTTTTTTTTTTCAAATTGGCGTTATTGACTTGACTTTTGGAATCCTGCCTGCCTTCTTATCTTCTTTAACATGACTCATGTTAGGTAAGTCTCACAATCAGGCTCTCTCCCTACCTGTAAAATGAGAAGTACAATGTTGTGGATTAAATGAGATACTGTGAATAAAGTTGTTAGCATAGGAGTGGCACAAGTGAAGTGTATTTTAATCCTCCCTTTTCCAAGAATTCATTGTACCCTTTCAGTGTGCCAGGCCAGGATCTTTAAAAGTAGATCTCCAAGTCACTAAACCACATTATCTGTAAGTACATTTACAGATGTGATCTGTAAACACATCATCTGTAAGTACATTTCTTATAATTGACAAAATACCCAAAGCAGATCTCTGATCAACAAAGCTTTACCTCTGGCTGTCTATATATTTTAAAGTAGAAATGTTAATTTAGAAAATATTATTCCAACCAACTATTGGAATATAAATTTAAAATGCTCCAGATTGTTTAAAAAATATAAAAATAAAAATACCTATGTGTCTTAAAAATGTTTGGTGCATAAATAGCTATTTTGGTTTGACTTATCCAACCCCAAATTGCTTTATTTCTTTTAAAGAAATAAAAAATGGCCAATTAAGAATGGCTTTCTCAGTTTCACTAACAATATGAGGTATGGAATACTGGGAAATCATACAGTCTATCAGTCTTATCATATGGAAAACAGACATGATAATATACACCCACTTCAGAGTTGTGAGAGCTAATTAATATCTTTAAACTGCTTTGAAATTCCCATATGAAAGACACCTAATCTGATCTTTATCTAGAGAGAAGGGTACGGCATGCATGGGAAGACACTATTCACATAGAAGCTAAAATTGGCTCTTGCTTGTGTAACTTGAATTTCTACTTGCCAAGAATGTAATTTAGCAGAGGGAATGCTGACACTTTTTTTAAAGTTTATTTTTAAGTAATCTTTACACCCAACATGGGTCTCAAACTCACGACCCGAGATTAAGAATCACATGCTCTCCCAACTGAGCCAGCCAGGGGTCCCTGTCATACAACTTTCTTTCTTTCTTTTTTTTTTTTTTTAAGTTTTTATTTATTTTTGAGACAGAGACAGACAGAGCATGAGCAGGGGAGGGGCAGAGAGAGAGAGGGAGACACAGAATCTGAAGCAGGCTCCAGGCTCTGAGCTGTCAGCACAGAGCCAGTCACGGGGCTCAAACTCACAGACTGTGAGATCGTGACCTGAGCTGAAGTTGGACACTTAACTGACTGAGCCACCCAGGTGCCCCATACAACTTTCTAAATACATGTTTCAGAAACATATGATACTCATTCATTTTTTCATTATTTCATTTTTCGCGTAGTAGCGATGTGATACCAACCACAGATACACAAAATGCTCAATTCAGTATTCAAACACATATAGCACATGGAACTCTGTGTGATTACCCTATTATTTTTGAAAATCCTCCTTGCTTTTTCTGTAACCAAAAATATGCAGTTGTTAATTGATTGCTGTTGTTTGTTGGTTGGTTGGTTGGTTAGTTGTCAAATGATCTTATATTGAAATATTTTCCTTGGGGCACCTGGGTGGCTCAGTCGGTTAAACATGTCTAACTTCGGCTGAGGTCACGATCTCACAGTTCGTGGGTTTGAGCCCCGCGTAGGGCTCTGTGCTGACAGCTCAGAGCCTGGAGCCTGCTTCAGATTCTGTGTCTCCCTCTCTCTCTGCCCCTCCCTTGCTTGCATTTTGTCTCTCTCTCTCTCTCTCTCAAAAATAAACACTTAAAAAATTAAAAAAAAATTTTTTTTCCTCTGTAGTTCCTAACTAGCTGGACATTCCTCTGTACCATTATTGATGTCATCTATGATGTCATGAAGGTGGCGGCCATCAACACTGCAGCCCACAGACTGGACAGTCCCCAGGATCTCTTTAATGTTTCCAGAGAGTTGTCTGACTAAATATCGGTGCTGCATCTGTGGGGCAATGTTGAAGGCTTTGATAATCAGGGCAGAGGCAGAAGCAGAAGGTAGCACTTCAGTCTGGGCCTGTCAGTTCTGAATGGTCACTTTCACTGTAATCCTCAGACCCATCCAATCACCAGTTGCCTTGGCGATGTCATCACCAACCTTTTTTTGGAGACGGATCCAGCGGGCCAACCTTGAGGGCCAGGGCAGACATGGCACCTACTTCACCATCAGTGCACCTCAGATATACAACTTTGATTTCGCTGGGGTCAAACTCAGGCAGCATGGTAGAGACAGCTGGTGATGGATGAACCTGGATTCAGGATGACCAAAGACAGTTGCACCTTCGCCTCCTCTGAGCCAAAAAAGCCAAAAGCTGTTAATTGTTTTTTAACACAAGATTTCAGAAATATGTGACTGAGAAAGTGAAAATCTCCCAAAATCCCATGCCCCAGAAAAAACACTGGTAATAGTTTGATATATATTCTTCAATGTTTTTTCCCTTTAACTATCACACACATGCACACACACACTAATATATATACTGTGTATATACACACTTATATATAGGGGCCCCGGGCTGGCTTGGTCAGGAAAGGATCCAAATCTTGATCTCCGGGTCCTGAGTTCCAGCCCCATGTTGGGCTAGAGATTACTTTAAAACATAAATGAGGGCGCCTGAGTGGCTCAGTCAGTTAAACATCTGACTTCAGCTCAGATCATGATCTCACGGTTCGTGGGTTGGACCCCCATGTCAGGCTCTGTACTGACAGCTCAGAACCTGGAGCCTGCTTCAGATTCTGTGTCTCCCTCTCTCTCTGCCCCTCCCCTGCTCAGGGTCTGTCTCCCTTTCTCTCTCTCTCAAAAATAAACATTAAAGAAAAAAAATTTTAAATAATAATAAATAAAATAAAACACACATACATATGCCCTCTAAAAAGTTTGTACCAAATACACACAATTATAAATATTCATTTATATACACAATTATTGTTATTAACAGATACAGGACTATATTATGCAGTCTGTAGTGCAGGGCTGAGACTAGAATAAGGCAAGAGAAGAGAAAGACTAGGATGTAAAATTGAAGGAGGCACTCACTCTCAGGGTCCAACCCTGCATTCCTACTACTCTAAGAGTATCTCCTTAGGTGTTCTGCTTGAGGCCTAGGCCTTGCCTCACCTAGTCCCAGTTCCTCCTGCAACTTGCTTTTTATTTTTCCCAATTAATTTATCCTCCCATATAGAACTATCTTTTTTCAGTGGCTGCATAATCTCCTTTAATGAATAGATCATAACTCCAATCATCCTTTGAACGACATTAGTTTCTAATTTTCTAGTGAGCATCTGTGTTATATACCTCTGTGCCTATTTGTGTTAGAATTTCTGTGTTAAATTTCTAAAAGAGAATAACTGGGTGAAAGTCTAGGATGCACTTTTTTTTTTATATAACTAAAGGCATTTTGCCCTGAAGAATATTTGTTCTAATTTCTACTCCCATCAAAAATGCCTATTCCGTGGTACCTGGGTGGTTCAGTCAGTTGAGTGTCTGACTTCGGCTCAGGTCATGATCTCACAGTTCATGAGTTCGAGCCCCACGTCGGGCTCTATGCTGACAGCTCAGAGCCTGGAGCCTGCTTCGGATTCCGTGTCTCCCTCTCTCTCTGCTCCTCCCTTGCTCACACTCTGTCTCTCTCTCTCTCAAAAACAAATAAACATTAAAAAAAAAATGCCTATTCCCTGGGGTGCCTGGGTGACTCAGTCGGTTAAGCATCTGACCTCAGCTCAGGTCACGATCTCGAGGTTCATGGGTTCAGGCTTCACACTAGAGTGTGGAGCCTACTTGGGATTCTCTCTCTGTCTCTCTGCCCTTTCCTCGCTTTCTCTCTCTCTCAAATAAATAAACAAAATCTTTTTAAATAAATGCTTGGTCCCTAACACTCTGACCAACCCTCGGTATTATGAATTTTTAAGAGCTTTGGAAGTGGATAAAATAATAGGTAAAAACAGGTAAAAAAAAAATAATTGTAATAATAATAGGTAAAAAGGTAAAAATAATAGGTTGTTTTGGTTTTAACCTGCATTTCTTTATTTTTTTATCTTGCATTTCTTTTTCATTTTTAAAGATTTTATTTTTAAGTAATCTCTACATCCAGTGTGGTGCTTGAACTTACAATGCTGAGATCAAGAATCCCATGCTCCACCAACTGAGCCAGACAGGTACCCCTAACTTGGATTTCTTTAAATGATATAGGCATTTCTTCCTCTTTTTTTTTTTTTAATTTTTTTTTTCAACGTTTATTTATTTTTGGGACAGAGAGAGACAGAGCATGAACGGGGAGGGCCAGAGAGAGAGGGAGACACAGAATCGGAAACAGGCTCCAGGCTCCGAGCCATCAGCCCAGAGCCCGACGCGGGGCTCAAACTCACGGACCGTGAGATCGTGACCTGGCTGAAGTCGGACGCTTAACGGACTGCGCCACCCAGGCGCCCCGGCATTTCTTCCTCTTAATTAACTACTGGTATTATTCCTTTTGAGAATTGCATGTTCTTTCTTGCTCTTTGGCAATTTCTTCTCAACATTATTTTTTTCTTGAAACTTATAATATCTTTGTAAAGTAATCTTTTTAGTCTTTAGTCTTTCTAGTCTTTTTTTTCTAAATACATTTTGAAAATATATTTTCCCTGATTTATTTTCTGTCATTTTGTCTTTTGATGTTGCCCAGTCATCACTTTTGTTTGTTTTGTTTTAATTTTTCTTTGAGTTTTTTTTTATAAAGTAATCTCTATGCCAAAAGTGGGGCTCAACTTCAGGATGGCAAGAGTCACATGCTTACCAACTGAACAAGCCAGGTGCCCTGAGTTCCAAGTAGGATCCACACTCAGTGTGGAGCCTGACATGGGGCTTGATCCCATCACCCTGGGATCGTGAACTGAGCCGAAATCAAGAGTTGGACACTCACCCAAATGAGCCACACAGGCACCCCAATTCACTGTCACTTTGTAGTATGTTTTGAAATCAAGAAGTGTGATTCCTACCCCTTTGTTCTTTTTCAAGGTTATTTTGGCTTTCCTGGCTTTCTTTCTTTCTTTCTTTCTTTCTTTCTTTCTTTCTTCTTTCTTTCTTCTTTCTTTCTTTTCAGAGAGAGTGAGAGAGTGCTAACAGGGGAGAGGGGCAGAAAGAGAGAGAGAGAGAGAGAGAGAGAGAGAGAGAGAGAGAGAATCCCAAGCAGGTTCCATGCTCAGCATGGAGGAGACGTGGAGCTCGATCCTATGACCTTGGGATCATGGCCTGAGCCAAAATCAAGAGTCAGATGCTCAACTGACTGAGCCACCCAGGCAACCCTCCCATGATTTTTTTTTAAGGACTTTTGCTATGGCAGTATTATCAATAAATCCCTCTCAAAGGCACTTTATTTACTGACTTCAGTCTTGTGATCTAGAAACAGGATGCAAAAAGATATAGAATTTTCAGACTCTCTGAATACTTGCCTTCTCTAATTAGGCATAAAAGATGCCAAACACCATAATATTTGATTGCTACCTATAGGGAATCATTAGTTTCAAGTATAAGCATCAACTTCTGGATGCCCACATCCAGAAACCAGATTGTGAATCAGATGTTGTAGCACTTGGTTTACCATCACTACCTTGAAAACTTTCCTCCCATTTTATGTCTATGTGCCAAATGACTGCAACTTTCATTCATGCCTATTAGTACCCTATTAATTCCTGCTTATTTATGCCTGATAGTATGGCATGAAGTCAAAAAGTGAGACACTTTGACTAGCAAGCAAATTCTATATCTTATTTTGTAAAACATCTCTTAATGTTTTACAAAAATGAATTAATCATCGATTTGATTTAGCTTTAACTGCCCTGGCCAAAATTATAATTCTGAGAATTACTCTCTATTATATGTTCTAATACAAAATGTAGACCATGCATGTAGAACTCATTCTAGGATACTTGCATTAAACACTATAATACATTATATGAGTTGTATCTTAGTGTCCTTGTCAAAATTAGCATTTGGATATTCATCTGCTAGGGTTAGCTGGAGTTAGCTGACAATACCTTTTTGTGACAAGTTTTCCCTTTCTTTGCAAACTGCTCTACCATGTATGTTTATTTGCTCAATTAGTGTAAGTCTTCCCATATTACCATTAATAATGTAGGTTTCTACCCAATAGTATCAAAAACTAAAAGTTAATTCAATCTTCTACTTCATTGTACTTTGTCTTCCAAGCCATAAACTTAAAAAAAAAAATCTACAGGGGTGCCTGGTTGGCTCAGTAAGTTAAGCGTCTGACTTCGGCTCAGGTCATGATCTCACGGCTTGTGGGTTCGAGCCCCGTGTCAGGCTCTGTGCTGACAGCTCAGAGCCTGGAGCCTGCTTCGACTTCTGTGTCTTCCTCTCTCTCTCTGCCCCTCCCTGCTCACACTCTGTCTCCCTCTCTCGAAAAATAAATAAACATTAAAAAAAAAAATTTTTTAAGCCTGCACCTTATTTATTTACTTTTTAGTACATTTAAATCCTTGAGGGGTATAGCATCACACAGATTCTGTAGCCAATGGCTTTAGCAGGAAGGTTGCTTTGGAATACAAGAAACATGCCACTGTTTCCACGAGCACAAATTACTTTTTCCCAGATCACTGTGGTTTTGCTTGGTTTGCCACCAGGAGTCACTGTATTATCTATCCTTTGCTTTGTACACATAAGCGTATCTCTTGTCTAGATAGAATTCAGTTTCATCTTGAGCATAAACACATTCAGTTTCAAGAGGAGCTATGTGCTCCCTCTGGTTCCAGAGACCCCATTTATAGCCATCAAAAATGGCCTTGGACCACAGCTTTCCAAACATATTTGTTTTTTTATTTTTATTTTTTTTAATTTTTTCAACGTTTATTTATTTTTGGGACAGAGAGAGACAGAGCATGAACGGGCGAGGGGCAGAGAGAGAGGGAGACACAGAATCGGAAACAGGCTCCAGGCTCTGAGCCATCAGCCCAGAGCCCGACGCGGGGCTCGAACTCACGGACCGCGAGATCGTGACCTGGCTGAAGTCGGACGCTTAACCAACTGCGCCACCCAGGTGCCCCACATATTTGTTTTTTTAGGAGTCCTGTTCCCAGCAGGCCTCCATAGGTTCCAAGATGGTGTAAAGAGAAACATAAACTTTTTAACTAGCCAGAAAATCAACATGAACGAACATCTTCAAACTTCAGAAACAGATCCAACAGTAACCTGGCAGAGTCAGGCAGAAGGTTGCTACATAGTACAGAACAATGGTCCTTAAACTTGTGGCCACTATTAAATCCAGATTCCTAGATGTCCTGGTCAGCTTCAGTGTGTAACGGCATGGTGTTGAGCTTTCTCAACTGAACTTAAAAGTTGTTTCAATTGTACTTTCACAAATCTGTTGAGACAATATAGATTAATAACAGATTCATTGTTAAGAGTATGGGCTCTAAAGTTAAATTACCTGGATTTTTTTTTAATTTTTTTTTTTTTTTTACATTTATTCATTTTTGAGAGACAGAGAGACTGAGCACAACGGGGGGGTGGGCAGAGAGGGAGACAGAATCCGAAGCAGGCTCCAGTCTCCAAGCTGTCAGCACAGAGCCCAACCTGGGGCTCGAACTCAGGAGCTGTGAGATCATGACCTGAGCCAAAGTCAGACACCTAACCGACTAAGCCACCCAGGTGCCCCAAAATTACCTGGATTAAAATCTCAGCTCTGCCACTTTCTAATTGTGTAACCTTGAGTCAGTTAACTAATCTGTCTATGCCTTGAGTTCCTTATATGAAAAGTAGGAATAATAATATTGCCTTCCTCATGGAGTTATAACAAACTCTAAATTAGTTAATATATATAAAACATTTGGAAGAGTGCCTAGCATATAAAGATTACTTAATAAATGTTGGCCTATTAGACATTATTATCAAGGTGTCTTAATTTGTAATATATAGAGGAACTTCATGAACTCTTTGAAATTCTGTACAGAATATTGGAAGTATATGTATACTGCATTGTCTGGAGGGTTCATATTTTATCACATTCTCAATGAGTTTCCATGGGTGTAAGTCTTAAGAACCATTGTCTTTCAATTAAATATCCTAGAATTGTTTACAAATTCACATAATTTTAAAAGTTTCTCTACTGTACGTAAAATTATAAGTTCAGCTGACTCTTGAACAAGACAAGGATTAGGGGTACCAACCTTGCTCAAAAATTTGCATGTAACTCTTAACTGCCCCAAAACTTTACTAATAGCTTACTGTTCACTGGAAGCCTTACTGATAACACAAATAGTGGATTAACACATATTTTGCATGGTATATGTATTCTATACTGTATTCTTACAATAAAGTAAAAGAAAATGTTTAAAAAATCATAAGGAAGAGAAAATACATTTACAGTACTGTACTGTATTTATAAAAAAAAAATTCCATGTACAAGGGCATCTGCACAGTTCAAACCTGTGTTGCTCAAAGGTCAACCATATATTATTATCTTACCTTACTTTTAGTGTAATTTATTTATTTATTTTCAAATGTTTATTTATTTTAGGAGATAGTGGGGGAGAGAGGATCCCAAGCTGGCTCCAAACTGTCAGGTGCAGCCAAGCGTGGGGCTATATCTCACAGACAATGAGATCATGACCTGAGCTGAAATCAAGAGTCAGATGCTCAACAGAATGTGTCACCTAGGCACCCCTTAGAAGGGAAAATACAGATGAGAAGGAAACATATAAAAAAATATTAGCAATAGTTCTCTTGAGGTAGTAGTTTCATTTATTTTTTTATTTTCTTCTTTAAATTTTCTTTACTTTCCAAATTTTCTGAAATCTCCAATCTTGGTTTTGTAATCAGAATTTAATACAACTTTAAGGATAGAAAAAACAAATCTGACAAAAATTGAGACATTTTATTAAAAAATCTACCTCAAAAAAAAAAGAATCAAATTTTATCACACTTCTCTTTAACACCAAGTACTAGAAGACAGGAAAAATTAGCCACAAATGTGAGGAGGGAAAATGATTCTGAGCCAAGAATCCTATACCCAGCTAAGCTGTTCTTCATATGTACTACACCAGGAAGTATTCTCATACATTCTTCATTCTTTCAAGGACCCTTTAAATATTCTGTATGTGTACATTTTGTAGAACTATATTATTGAGGGAAGTACCCTAGCTCACCTTCAAATAATTTAGCTTAGAAAAAGCTATGGGGGCACCTGGGTGGCTCAGTTGGTTGAGTGTCTGACTCTTGGTTTTGTCTCAGGTCATGATCCCAGGGTCATGAGATCTAGTCCCACATCAGGCTCCACGCAGGTTCTCTCTCTCCCTCTGACCCTCTTCCCCCCTCATGCACTCTCTCTCTCTCTCTCTCTCTCTCAAAAAAAAAAAAAAAAAAAAAAAGCTATGGTAAAAGGAAGTATCACATGCTTAAATAGTAAGTTAATCCCAAATGAGTTATAAAAAAAAACAACAAAAAACGTTTCAGGTAAATTTTCCCACTTATTTACTCAAAAGTTTCTTAAGAAAAAGAAACCAGGACTCTTTGCTTCCTGTTAAGCATTTTAAAGTAAAGTTCTCTCTTGGCAAATAACACCTACTTACTTGAGAAATTTTCATCACAAAGCAGAGATGGGAAGAAATCAGCCCTCAGGTGTTTGGGCTGCATCCCATAGCATGTGATCAACTGACTTTAGTAACTCAAGCCAAGTAATAAACAAAGAGTGAATTTGATGTCTGTGCAGGACCCAACTTGATGGGGAATCAAGGGAATTCAAAAACAATCATCCAACATTACATGGTTTCAGCCTTTGTTTTTCAGAACACTATAATTTTTCACAATGTTTGCCTTGAACTTGCTATTATTGAATATATCCCTTCCTGTGGATTCTTTTGAAGGTCTCTCATCATGTCGCCCTGAGGGCCATATTTGTTCCAGAAGTGCAATGAAAAGCATGCTAGACATAGTCAAGATGCCTGGATTCTAGTCCAGCTCTGCTAGTTAGGAAAGTGATCCTTCAGCTAGTGATCAAAACACTCTTTCTGAGCCTTAGTGTCCTTATTCCTCACTACCTCAGTCAGAGTTAAATAAATTAATGATTGCAAAAATGATTTGAACACTTCTAGTTCTAATCTTTTTTCCCATTTTTCCAGGAACCCAGAATTCTTATGTTACCCTGGAACCTTCAAATAATTGGGAAAATAAGTCAATAGACTAACTTAGAGTAGGATGATAGTGTTATCTCTAATGTGTTATCTCTAGTGGTGTATTTCTATTTCAAAAGAAGTATCTTATAATTAAAGTGCATGCTGGGGTGCCTGGGTGGCTCTGTCAGCTGAGCATCTGACCCTTGATCTCACGGTCATGATCTCACGGTTTGTGAGTTCAAGCCCCAAGTTGGGCTCTGTGCTGACAACATGGACCCTGCTTGGGATTCTCTCTCTCCCTCTCCCCCAGTCACATTCTTTCTCTCTCTCTCAGAATAAATGAATAAACTTAATTTTTAAAAAAGCGCATGCTATTCTCTTCACCTGGAAAAACCTTTGTGTTTACCAGGCAAAATTCTATCCATCCACGAAATGGATGGATAGAATCCTGCAAGCTTCCTAGTGAAACCTTTCCAAATTTTCCTTAAAGAGTTGCTACTCCCTCCTGTGAATCCCATCACCCTTTGCACATGCTTCCATTATGCTTGTCACTTTAAGGGTTAGCACATATGTTATAATGGAAACATTTGTATATGAAAACAGCTGCACTGGTGTTCTTAGAGGTGAAGAGTAGAGGTGTTAGCAGGTAAGACTTTGAGGGGCAGGCATAACAAGGAAAGGAAAGATACAAGGAAAGGCAGATACAAGGAAAGGAGCTTGCAGTCAAGTTTAGTGCAGAGGTGTGAGGCAGGTAAAAGAGATACTTTTAGATAAAAAAGGATATCTGGGGGCGCCTGGGTGGCTCAGTCGGTTGAGCATCCGACTTCCGCTCAGGTCATGATCTTGCAGTCTGTGAGTTTGAGTCCTGCATTGGGCTCTGTGCTGACAGCTTAGAGCCTGGAACCTGCTTTGGATTCTGTGTCCCCCTCTCTCTCTGTTCCTCCCTGGCTCATGCTAGTGTCTCTTCTGTGTCAAAAATAAATAAACATTAAAAAAAAAAAAAAGGATATCTGGTGCTCTTCAAATCACATTTCTGAGGACTGTCTCTATAAAATGACACCTCTGGTATCCTTTGGGTCTTCTCTGGGGAAAAGTTAGGATATTTAGGACCAAAAACTTTAGATGAATATTTAAACCTTTCTCTTTTACCTGCCTTGCTGCATGTAGTTTGTGTGAGAACCACATGAAATAGAATCAAAGGTGGGGCACCTGAGTGGCTCACTCGGTTGAGCATCTGATTTTAGCTCAGATCATAATCTCACAGTTCATGAGTTTAAGCCCCGCATTGGCTCTTTGCTGTCAGCACTGAGCCTGCTTCAGATCCTTTATCCCCCCGCCCCTCTGCACCTCCCTGCTCTCTCTCTGTCTCTCAAAAGTAAATAAACATTAAAAAAAAAAAAAGAAAAGAAAAGAAAGAAATAGAACCAAAGAATATTAAAGCTGTCTAGTCCCACCATACATTTTACAGATAACAAAACTGAGGTCTAGAGAACTTAGGACATGTTGAAAGCTTAAGGACATGGGGGCTCAGTCAGTTAAGAGGCCGACTTCGGCTCAGGTCATGATCTCATGGTTTATGAGTTCGAGGCCTGTATCGGGTTGTCTGTGGTCATGGAGTCTACTTTGGATCCTGTCTCCCTCTCTCTCTCCCCTCCCCTGCTCTCTCTCTCTCTCAAAAATAAATAAACACTTAAAAAAAAGAAAGAAAGTTTAAGGACACAGATGTGGCTGAAGAGGTCTAGAACACAGATCTGACAGTGTGGCACTTTTCCCCTCTAGACTTCATTGCCTCATTTTATGCAAAATATTTAAAAATATACATAGCATCTTAGCCAATGTTCTTTCTACTGCAAGCAGGAGAAACCTTCCCAGAGGGTAGTTTATTGTAAAGATAGCCTAGCAATTAGCTCCCGATAGCTCAGTGCAAAGGCCAGACTTCTGTTTGGTTAATTCTTCACTATGCAGGCTCACTCCCATTTGTGCAGAAGGAGAAAATGTTCTCAGAGTAGGACATCTCAGTTAAGGAAATATCCCAAAAGGTATATTTCTTTTTTTTTTAATATGAAATTTATTGTCAAATTGGTTTCCATACAACACCCAGTGCTCATCCCAACAGGTGTTCATTGTGTATTGCATAGAGAAACAATTCAGCTGTCATAATAAATGAACCCTGAGAGTCTAGTGGTTTGACATAATAAAAGTTTGTTTCTCTTGTTTACAGTCCAATATGGGTTGGTGGAGGGGCTGGAGAGAAGAAGGAAAAAAGAAAGGAAGAATCAGAAGGAAAAGAGAGGGGAAGGAATGAGAGGGGAAGGAGGAGGTAGGACAAGGAGGGGAAGGGGCTCTGCCCCATATAATCATTCAAGAACACTGGCTTTTTCCATCTTGTGGCTCCGCCCTTCTCTTTGTCTTCAAAGTCCTCTCCATTCAGCAGGAAAATGGATAGCCGAAGAGTGAGGAGTGTGCTTGTGAGGTTTTTATGGACCTAGAAGTGGTGCCTTTCAGTCCTGCTCACATTCTGTTGGCCAGAACACAGTCACATGGCCACCCAACTGTATTGGAGACTATCAAATGAATTCTGGCTTGGGCTAGGAAGAGAAGAACCCAGTCAGCCAGGTGCCCCATCAAGTGAGCCATTTCCCACTACCTTAGTAAAGCAAGAAGTGAAAAATGAATTTTTCTTTGTATTCCAAGTAAAAGCAAATGTTTTCTGATTTAAAAAAAAATAAAAGTAAAAAATAAAAATAAAATATATACAAGGATTTTATAATAGCAAAGAAGTAGAAAACAAGTTAAATATCCATTAAATGTATCTAATGATGTAAGAAAGATATTAATATACTGGTTGGAGGTATATGCACATGAATACATACACATCCTGGGAAGGAAAAAAATACAGCAAGATATAATGAGATAATGGCTAATTTCTTCTATTTCTTATCTGAATTTTCCAATTTCTCTACAATGAACTCAGATTACTAGTGTAACATTTTTTAACAAGGAAAAAAAAAAACAAATCAAAGTAGTTAAACCATGACTCATAATATCAGCACAATCAGATTAGGAAAACATTACCTTTTAAAGTGAAATCTCTTCTAGAGTCACTAGGGGATTGCCAAGACCTTGTATGTAATGTTAAGAAAAAACTGCCTCAAAATATAAGTGATCGGCTTTCATTTGTATATTTTAAAAGTTTTATAAGGACAGGGGCACCTGGGTGGCTTAATTAGTTAGGTGGCCTACTCTTGATCTTGGCTCAGGTCATTCTAGCCTGGTATCGGGCTCTGAGCTGATAGCATGGATCCTGCTTGGGATTCTGTCTCTCCTTCCCTCTACCCCTCTCCCCTGCTTGTTCTGTCTCTCTCAAAATAAATAAATAAATTTTAAAATTTTTATAAGACAGGAACATGTCAAAGGGACACAAAGACCAACCTGAAAGAACTCCAGATGGCCAAAATGAGAACAATTTGAGTAATAAAGTTAATACATGTTGGTTTACAACTCAAAGTAAAAATTCGTATGAGTCTTTTAGATAAAAATGAATTAATGAATAAATAAATGGGGAAGAAGAAACAAATCTTCCTGACAAAAGAATTCCATTTAATATATGTAAATGCTCCCTCTTCCAGGAGGTGAGCTTGATCTCCATGCTTTGTCCTACCCCATTCCTCCTCCACTGGTTTTTCCGGGGAGGATGGCCTCTACCCACAACGTGGGGCTCAGATTCCTGACTAGAGATCAAAAGTTGCATGCTCTGGGTGCCTAGGTGGCTCAGTCAGTTAAGATTAGGCGTCAACTCTTGATTTTGGCTCAGGTCAAAATCTCATGGTTCGTGAGTTTCAGCCCTGAGTCAGGTACAGTGCTTATTAAATAAATAAATAAATAAATAGGACAATCTGAGAAACTGTCACAGCCCAGAGGAGCCAAAAGATGCATACTATGATATTGTGGATGGAATCTGGAATGGAAAAAGGACATCAGGGAAAAAAACTAATGAAATCCAAATAAAGTGTGGAGTTCAATTAACAGTAATGGGCCAATATCGATTCCTTAGTTGTGACAAATGTACTGTAGTAATTAAGAAAAGATGTTAACAATAGAGGAAACTGAAGAGGATTTTATGGGCACTCTGTACTAACTGTGCAACTTTTCTCTAAGTCTAAAATTATTCCAAAATTAAAACTTTTATTTAAAAATTCTTAGGGTATCTGAGTGGCTCAGTCGGTTAAGCATCAACTTCGGCTCAGGTTGTGATCTCAGGATTCTTGAGTTGGAGCCCACATTGAGCTCTGCACTGACAGCACAGAGCCTGCTTTGGATCCTTTGTCTCCCTCTCTCTCTGCCCTACCCCCGCTCATTCTCTCTCTCTCTCTTTATCTCTCTCTCTCAAAAATAAACAGTTAAAAAAAATAAGATAAATTAAAATAAATTAAAATTCTTATAGAAAATGGGAGAAAAGATAATTCTTTGGAGGGAGCCATGGATTGCAAAATACACTTTAAAATAAGCTATTTCCCCCTTGAAAGTGGCCCTGTCAAAAGACAGAGGCCATGAGGGAGAGGGTGAAGTGCCTTTAATTTTATAAATGTGTTTTAGGGCAGAACTTATTAGCATTTTGTCTAAGAACTCCAGGCTCAGCATTTATGAGGAAATTTTTAGAATGTTCACATAAGCAACATAAGGACCTGCCTGTCCTTGCCCGGGGCTTTATTCATCTGTCCCCAGTTTTTTGGTAGAAGCTGTGGCTTTGACATCTAAAGGAACATTTTCCCACTGATTTCTCATGCTAGCCTGGGGCCTCTGAGAACCAGGGCGGGGCGGGGGGTGAGCCTTCAAGCAAGCTCTGAATTTGGGGAGGGCCAGCAGGGGGGTGATTATGCAGACAGAGCTTTCTGCATTTTCCCCTCCTCCGCTTGGCAGCACAAGTACAAAGTTCTGGAGATAAAAGGCTTCCATTAATACCAAACCCATGGAAGTCAAAGAGATTTCTTGACTATGGGTAGGTCATACCACAATTTCTTTTTCTTTCTTTCTTTTTTTTAAACATGTTTATAAATCAAAGTCAAGATTTTGACTCCCTTGGGCTACTTTCCAGCTTCTATACCACAGGAGTGCAGTAAAGATTCAAATGATGAGTAGAAGCAAATGCCTTAATCCATGGCAGCCCCTTTTCCAGCTTCCAAGGACCAAGGACGGGAAGGAAATAGGGAAACAATAGGAACTGTCTTTTCCTCCTATGCAACATTATTTTTCTGTGCTCCATAGATATCTACTTTCTTCATTCATCATTTATTCAGTGAGCTGCCTCCAGTGCACTGAGGGATTCACACCCACTTTTACACCCGAACCTCATCATCAACACTGTTCCACTTCCTTCACTAATGTGCTCTCTGGCAACAATCTCCTTCCTCATTTGTTAATTTATTCATTCAAAAACTATTTATTGAGTAGATCCTTTTCTACTGAATTCGGTGCAGGAGGTGGGGTGATGCTCAAGACAAAGTAGATCCTGCTCTCTGGGGATTTTCGGTCTACTGGAGGAGGCAGACATAACTGAGACTGAAAAGTCTGGGGTAGACGGATGAGAAAATGTTAGAAATGTGGTTGGGGAAAGCTTCTTAGAGGAAGAAATCTATGTACTACAACCTGAATGAGAAATCCGTGCTGTGCTGAGTTGGAGGAAGAGTATTTCAGACAAAGGTAACTGGAAGTCCTAAGACCCTGAGGCAGGAATGAGCTTAAAGTGCTCCAGGATCCATGTGGCTGGAAGGCTGTGATGAAGAACAGAATGAAAGGAGATAAGGCCAGACAGATAAGCAGGGCCCACATCTCAGAAACCTTGGAAGTCCTAATGAATTTTGATTTCCAGGTCATGGGGAGTCATTAGAGACTTAGTTACAAGCAGGGAATGAACATGATTTGCTCACTTGTCTTTGGAGGGGGTAACTTTTCCCATTTACCCTTTACCCTTTACACAAATCCACCAATTGTTTATATTTTTACCCTCATTTTTTTTCTCTCCCATCTTGTAAAACCTCTCCTATCTTGCAAAATAAACGTATCAACAACAACCAAAGCCCCTCCCTGAACTCCACTTCCCTTTCCAACTGCTGACCTCACTCTTTGGCAGCTTCTCCATCTCCTTCCACTAGGCTACCTTACCTCTGCCTAGGTGGCTCACGTTTCACTTGGCTAACACCTATTTCTTCAGGTCTCACCTTAAAAGTTATTTCCTCAAGGAGACATTCCTTAACCTCGAAGCTGGAAAATCTCTTTGCTCTGTATTTTCCTAGAGTACTGTACTGTCCCATCACATCATTCCTCACACCTTGTTACAAATTACCCACCTGTCACCTGCTTTCTGCCCTATGCTCCATGAATAGAGAGACTGTTTATCTTTTTTCTTTCTTTTTTTTTTTTTTAGATTTTCTTTCTTTTTATTTATTTATTTACTTATTTACTTATTTACTTATTGGATCTGCACCCAACATGGGGCTTGAACTCACAAACCCGACATCAAGAGTTGTATGCTCTACTGACAGAGCCAGCCAGGTGCCCTGAGACCGTTTTTCTTGTTCACTGCCATATCCCTAGCATCTGACACAGTGCCTAAAACAAAGCTAGTACTCAAGCAATACTTGCTAGTGAATGTACAGCTGATCTTCAGGTGTCTAGTACTTGCAAGGGCCATATATTGTTGAAGTGAGAGCTACAATGTGACAAGTGTGTTTTGGAATCCCAAAGGTTTCTGTTAACTCTGTCTATGGATTGTTAAATTGGATGAGCAGCAGGTAAAGAATTTGCACTGACAGCAGTGGACACAGCAGACTGGATAACGGCAGATTTCTGGCCTCATTCTCCAGGGTAGCTAATTCCCCACCCAGAGTCTCTTCAACAGCCTAAAACAGGCTTGTTTTACTGTGGATGTCTCTCTGTTTCAGGCCTTTGCTCAAACACAGAAGCTTTGGGGTAACAGTTTGGCCTGAGGAATTTCACTCCCTTCAGAGTCCGGGTTTATACCCTGGCCCTAGCTTCTACTAGACCATAGGGGTTGTCCTCCTGGGTAACCTCCTCTTCTGTCTGACACTAGTCCTCACTGTGGAGTCCTGAGTATGGACAGCAGCAGCCAAATGACATAAAAGTCAGGACTCTGAAGTCACTTAGCCAGGGCTCCAATCTCAGCTCTTGTACTTTCTAGCCTTGGACCAATTATTTAACATAGCATCTAAGCCTCTCTTTCCTCTTCTGATAAACATGTCTCATTCAGAGTGCTGGGGTGAGGAATAAGAGAACATGAAAACAAAGCTCTTAGCGCAGTGCCTGGTACACAGTAAGTGCTTAGTAAGTGTTATCTGTTATTAATATGGCAGACTGTGAGAGCATACCTGTCATCTGGGGATACCTCCTCTCTCCAGAGTTTCTCAGACCCTAAGGAGAAGGCACTCCTGTTAATTGAGATTAATTACCCACTTCCAAATAGTCCTTACATTCTGAATTACCAGGTTTACTCAGCATCAGACACCTCCACTTCCATAATCAACTCACTTTAAATATTTTATTTTTAAGTAATCTCTATACCCAACTTGGGGCTCAAACTTACAACCTTGAGATCAAGAGTTGCATACCCTACCAACTGGGCCCACCAGGAGCCCTCATAATGTAATAAATATAATAAATAAAACTTTATTTATTTACTTTTTTTCTTATTTACTTACTTATAAGTAGGCTCCATGTCTAGCATGGAGCCCAACATGGGGCTTGAACTTACAATCTTGACATCAAGACCTGAGCTGAGATCAAGAGTCAGATGCTTAACCCACTGAGGCACCCAGGTGCTCCACCAACTCATTTTAGAGCTAGGATCCAAAGGTACCTCTTCTGTCTCTAGAACTCACCTTTCAGGTACTGATGCCTGACTTTGTAGGGACCAACGATGGCTTTGCATCAGCTTTTATTTTAATTAATTAATGAATTTATTTTGCACCAGCTTTTACTGGTATCCCTGACAATGGATAATTTTCAAATGTCCAGCAGATAACAGGATTAGTTGGCAGAGGTACTGCCCACTCTACACCAGGGAGTCTGTTTTTTAGTTATGCAAATACAAAGACTCTCTTTTGAAATAAAAATGTTTTATATTAAGAATAAAAAATCAGATTTATGTTTTAGAAAGAATGGGTAAAAGTGTGACTATTCTGACCTTTGGAAAAGAAGAGCTAACCGGGAGAGTTAATGATCCATGGGATGGTGGTGAGGGAGAACCAGGACCAGGAACTTCAAAGTTTTGAAATTGGCAGTGGGTATCAGTAAAACAGGCTTACAGATGAAGAAACTTTTATGGCACACAGTGAATCTGAATTGCTCATGAGACATTCAAATGACACAACTGAGAATTTAAAATTTATAAGGGGCGCCTGGGTGGCGCAGTCGGTTAAGCGTCCGACTTCAGCCAGGTCACGATCTCGCGGTCCGTGAGTTCGAGCCCCGCGTCGGGCTCTGGGCTGATGGCTCAGAGCCTGGAGCCTGTTTCCGATTCTGTGTCTCCCTCTCTCTCTGGCCCTCCCCGTTCATGCTCTGTCTCTCTCTGTCCCAAAAATAAATAAACGTTGAAAAAAAATTTTTTTTAATTTATAAATATGTATGGTCATAGAAAAAATTCTGGGAAGACACACACCAAATTGTTAACAGTTATTATCTCTGAGTGACAGAATTACGGGTGATTTTAATTCTTTAGTATATAATTTTTTTTCATTTTTTTAATGTTTATTTATTTTGAGAGAGACAGCATAGGCAGGGGAGGGGAAAAAAGAGAGGTAGACACAGAATCTGAAGCAGGCTCCAGACTCTGAGCTGTCAGCACAGAGCCTGATGCTGGACTTGAACCCACTGACTGCAAGATCATGACCTGAGCTAAAGTCAGACAGTCAACGGACTGAGCCACCCAGGTGCCCCTAGTATATAATTTTTTGTTTATTTATTTATTTTGAGACAGAGAGTGCACAAGTTGGGGAATGGGCAGAGCAAGAGGGAGAGAGAGGGAACCCCAAAGCAGGCTCCCCACCGTCAGTGAAGAGCCTGATGCAGGGCTCAAACCCATGAACCTCAAGGTCATGACCTGAGCCGAAATCAAGAGTCAGGTGCCCAACCGACTGAGCCACCCAGGTGCCCCTGGTATATAATTTTTCAAAAGATTTTATTCATTCATTCATTTATATATTTTATCTTTAAGTAATCATTCATTCATTCATTCATTCATTTATAAATTTTATCTTTAAGTAATCTCTACACCCAATGTGGGGCCTGAACTTACAACCTCGTGATCAAGAGTTGAATGCTCCACTGACTGAGCCAGCCAGGTGCCCCAGTATATAATTTTTTTTTTCTGTGATGAACATGCATTATTTTTGTATAAAAGAGGCATAGGAGGGGCTCCTGGCTGCTTCAGTCAGTAGGGTATGTGGTTCTTGATCTCTGGGTCATGAGTTTGAGCCCCACATTAGGGGTAGAATTTATTCCATACATACATACATACATACATACAAACATGCAGCATAGGAGATGATATTGAAGCACATCTGTGTTACTCATGGCACCTATCCTAAATTGCTTGTTCTCATTTACTGCCCACTTTGTTTCTTGTCTATTCAAAATTTTCCTGGGTTCTGACCTCAGGCCTTTTTTTCCCACATAAGTACTCTCTTAGGGGCACCTAGGTGGCTCAGTCAGTTAAACATTCGACTCTTGGTTTTGGCTCAGGACATGATTTCACAGTTCCATGAGTTGGAGTCCTGCATCAGGCTCTGTGCTGGCAGTGCAGAGCTGCTTGGGATTCTGTCTCCTCTCTCTGCCCCTCCCCCACTCACATCTCTGTCTCACTCAGGATAAATAAACTTTAAAAAAATAAAAAATAAAAAAACAACAAAAAAAAACCTCTCTTAGATCTCAGACCAGACTCCAAGCCCAAGCAGTCTTCTTAGCCTTGCCACTTGTTCCTTCTAAGCACAATGGGGGCTCTCCCTCCAGCCAGGGTGCTGTTGGACACCCTGACTCATAGAGAAAAGATGGCGGGGATGCACAGCAAGGTGCTCTTCCCTGTGAGATATTATTTCAGTCTGTGGAATTCTGAGGGATTTTGAGAACTTGGAGAGAAAGATCACAAACACAGGGGTTCCTGGATGGCTCAGTTGGTTGGATGACCGACTTTGGCTCGGGTCATGATCTCACAGTTTGTGAGTTTGAGCCCCCATCGGGGGCTGACAGCTCGGAGCCTGGAGACTGCTTCAGATTCTGTGTCTCCCTCTCTCTCCCTGCCCCTCCCCCACTCATGCTCTGTCTCTCTCTCTCTTAAAAATAAATAAATGTTAAAAAAATTTTTTTTTAAAAAGAAAGATCTCAAATACAAACTAAAGCATTGGCAAAATGTGACTGACTTACAAGGCAGATGAAAGAACAAGACTTATTTAAGATTGAATTGTTGATTTTTTTTTTTAATTTTTAATGTTTACTTTTGAGAGAGAGAAACAGTGTGAGTGGAGGAGGGGCAGAGAGAGAGGGAGACACAGAATCCAAAGCAGGCTCCAGGCTCTGAGCCATCAGCACAGAGCCTGATGTGGGCTTGAACTCACAGACTGCAAGATCATGACCTGAGCTGAAGTTGGATGCTTAATCAACTGAGCCACCCAGGCACCCCTGTTGATCATTTTTTGAAAGGCCCTTAAAGTAAGCTAGCTACTATTTTCTATCTTCACAGAGGGAAGACCAAAAGAAAATGGGCTGAAATTGCAAAAAGGAGATTCTGGTTTTTTTATGGAAACCTCTCCATATATAAAACAAAACCTGGGAAGGTACAAACTTACAGTTATAAAATAAATAAGTCACAGGGATGTAAGTACAATGTAGGGGATAGTCAGCAATATTGTAATAACTTTCTGTGGTGACAGATGGTAACTAGACTTCCTGTGGTGATCATTCATAATGTATGTAAATGTCATATCACTATGTTTTAAACCTGAAACAAATATAATATTGTATGTCAACTATACTTCAATTTAAAAAAAAGTTAAGAACTCCCAAAACAAACAAACAAACAAACAAACAAACAAACAAACAAAAAATCCCCCAAACCTGGGAGCCCCAATTGTAAAACAGGAAAAAGGGGGATGGCTACAATAATGAAAGCCTGAATGCGAATTGCCAAGTCCAACCAACTCTTTTTTCCCCTCAGAGGACTTGCCAAAGCAGTTTAAAACCAGTAATTTAGATCAAGGGTCAATAAACTATAGGCTTGTTTTTATATGGACCATGAGCTAAAAAATTTTCATTTGTAAATGGCTGGGGAAAAAAAGAATTATTTTATGTGATATGAAAATTAAATGAAATTCAAATTTCAGTGTCCACAAAGTTTTGTTTATTTATTTATTTTTAACCTTTATTCATTTTTGAAAGACAGAGACATAATGGGAGTAGGGGAGGGGCAGAGAGAGAGGGAAACAGATTGGAAGCAGGCTCCAGACTCAGCTGTCAGCATAGAGTCTGAGGCGGGGCTCAAACCCACGAACTGTAAGATCATGACCCGAGCCAAAGTCAGACGCTTAACTGCTGAACCACTGAGACATCCGTTTTTTGTTTGTTTGTTTGTTTTTGTTTTATTGTAGTTGATACACTAATGTAGTTACATTAGTTTCAGGTAAGTGCCTGCAAAGTTTTGTTGGAAAGCATGCTCATTTGCTTAGGTATTGTCTACAGCTATTTTTGCTGTAGTTGCAATAGAAAGCATATAGTCTGTGAAGCCTAAAATATTTACTGGTCCTTAGCAGAAAAAGTTTGCCAATCTCTGTTTTAGACGAAAAACAATGCTTTATTGTATTGTTTTTAATGCTGTTGTGATGAATAGAGTCGTATGATTTCTCCTTGGAAAGCATTAAAGTTCTGCCAGGCTGTGGTTTGAAAGAGGTCTTGTCTGTATGGAAGGAGAAATGACTGGTCTCAATCTCCCAGGATCCCTGAAAGTCTGTCCCTTGCAGCCATGGGAGACTGTGGTTTTACCCTTGGGCTCCAGCCAGTCGCCTTCAGTTGGCTAAAGGGAAAGAAGGCAATTACCCGGCATTATGCCAAAAAGTCTCCCCCCCCCCCCCGCCCCCCCAAGTTTGGAGCCTGAAATTCCTGGCAGTTAAAAAAAGGATTTCCTTCAGAAGAACACAATTGCCGTAATGCTCTGGCCAGCCAGTCACTAGATTTCACAGGCTGGGAAAACATTTGTGATTTGAGAAGAATTGATGAGAGATGGAGGAAGCCTCCACGGAAGACTATGGGAAAGAGAAAAGCACATCTAGAACAAGGAGAAAATGAAGCAAAATCTTAATATCTATTTGTGCTCTTCCAAATCATTATAGATCACTTAAGATGAAATCAGATCATTTGTATTAACTTATATTTACAACCCTTTGGTCCTCAATCTAGCATTTCACAAACATGTTTCTCAAATACATTAAACAGGTAGAAGCTGGAGTTATAATTCTCCTACCTTAATTCTTCTATGATTCTAGTTCTACAAAATGGGGATGAGACATTCAAAACCTTCAAAATCATGGAGTGATTTCTCAGCCTCAAGTATAAAGACTGGTAATTGGGGATTAAGTAAGGGCAAGTGTGGGGAAATGATGAATCTCAAATAATTTGTTCATTTATCCTCCCACTTTCCACTTTGTTCTTTACTGGAAAAGTCTTGCTGATTACACTGATGAAACCACAATACTATCAAAAAATATGTACCCCTCATGATCTCTGCAGAGAAAAAAACCAAATCAATAAACAAAAAACCAAATAGCCAGTGTCATAGCTTCAGATAAAACATACATCATGGTAGTTTTATTTTTAATTAAAATTTTTTTAAGTTTATTTATTTATTTTGACAGAGTGAACAGGGAAGGGGCAGAGAGAGAGGGAGAGAGAGAATTCCAAGTAGGCTCTGCACTGTCCAACCATGAGTTGGATGCTTAACTGACTGAGCCACCCAGGTGCCCCACATTGTGATACTTTTTGACTACAGGTTCAATTATTTTACATTTTTATTTCAATTTTTTTAAGTTTGTTTATTTTTTTAGGTAAACTCTACACCTAATGTGGGGCTCAAACTAACAACCCTGAGATCAAGAGTCACATGCTCCACTGACTGAGCCAGCTAGGTGTTCCTTGTACACTCTTTATTTGTTTTAGTTTTAATTTATTTTTAATATTTGTTTATTTTATTTATTTATTTATTTATTTTTTTAAATTTTTTTTTTCAACGTTTATTTATTTTTGGGACAGAGAGAGACAGAGCATGAACGGGGGAGGGGCAGAGAGAGAGGGAGACACAGAATCGGAAACAGGCTCCAGGCTCCAAGCCATCAGCCCAGAGCCTGACTCGGGGCTCGAACTCACGGACCGCGAGATCGTGACCTGGCTGAAGTCGGAGGCTTAACCGACTGCGCCACCCAGGCGCCCCAATATTTATTTATTTTTGAGAGAGAGAGAGAATGCACAAGCAGGGGAGAGGCAGAGAGAGAGAGAGGGAGACACAGAATCTGAAGCAGGCTCTGGGCTCTGAGCTGTCAGCACACAAATTGTGAGATCAAGACCTGAGCTGAAGTCGGACGCTTAACTGAGCCACTCAGGTGCCCCCCTTGTACACTCTTTTTGTAAGATTATGTATTATTTGTATTTTCTTTTTTCTTTTTTAGAAAGAGACAGAGCGTGAACAGAGGGGAGGGGCAGAGGGAAAGAGAGAGACAATCCCAAGCAGGCTCCATGATCAGTGCACAGCCTGACTCAAGGCTCATCTCACGACTGTGAGATCATGACCTGAGCTGAAATCAAGAGTGGGTCGCTCAACCAACTGAACTACCCAGGCGCCCCAGTCTTTTCTTCTATCTTTTTCTTATTAATTCAACCTCTTTATATATTAAAGAAACCATCTCTTTGTCACATTTTGACTATTTTACACTATTTTTGCCATACAAGTTTCTACGTGGTCAATTTTGTCAATCATTTCCTTTATGTTTTCTGAATTCCCTATAATTTTTTTATTAAGTAATTTCTATGCCCAATGTAGGGCCTGAACTCAGGACCCTGAGATCAAGAGCTGCATGCTCTACTGACTGAGCCAGCCAGGCACCCCTGAATTTCATATACTTTAGAAAAAATTCCTTACCTCTTTTTAAAAAAATGTTTATTTTTGAGAGAGACAGAGAGAGCAAGAGGAAGGGAGGGGCAGAGAGAGGGAGAGAGAGAGAATCCCAAGCAGGTTCTGCACTGCCAGCATAGAGCCTGATGCGGGGCTCAAACTCCAGCTGTGAGATCATGACCTGAGCTGAAACCAGGAGTTGGACGCTTATCAACTGAGACATTCAGGCACCCCTCTTTCCTTTTTTTTTTTTTTTTTTTTAAAGTAAGCTCTATGCCCAACGTGGGGCTTGAACACATGACCCTGAGATGATGAGTCACATGTTCCACCAATGAACCAACCAGGCTCCCTTCCTCACCTCTTAATTATAAATTTTTCTGTCTTTCTTTTAAGATCTAAATAGTTTAATTCTTTGTTTATTAAAGAGGTTTTGTCCTTTTGTCTTCCTTAGTTTTTGGTTTTAGGTTTTTTTGCTTTGTTTTGTTTTGTCTTTTGCTACATTGATTCTGAAGGTCAAAAAACAAATGACATAGAAAATACATTTTTGACTTCTGCATGATTTGGCTCTGAATTCAACCTTTGAAAACTATGTGGGCCAACATTTTGTGGAGCAAATCATGTATTTTTGCATCCAAAGCTGGATCAAAGGCAAGCAGTTTATAATCTTTGTTCCATGAGCTCAATGATAATAATTTTCCTTCTCACCTTTGAAAATGTGGCTGTCAAAAAGACTTCCTTTAAAATGGCGTATTGTTACAGTGGCTGCTAAAGCAAATCAAATGATCTATTAGGGAGAATCATATGAAATTAATTTAAAAAAATGTATGTATGTATGTATGTATTTAAAGGAAACTCTACACCCAATGTAGGGCTTATTTAAAATAAACTCTGGGGCACTTGGGTGGCTCAGTCAGTTAAGTGTCCGACTTTAGCTCAGGTCATGATCTCACACTCTGTCTCTCAAAAATAAATAAACAATAAATAAATAAATAAATAAATAAATTAATTAATTAATTAAATAAAATAAACTCTACATCCAACGTGGGGCTTGAACTTAAAACCCAAGATCAGGAGTCATATGCTCTACCAACTGAGCCAGTCAGACATCCCTATTTTTTTTACTTCATAAAGTCAAATATTGGCAAGTTCATATGGTTCAAGCTAATTTAATGGCCCAAATGTAGTAAGTTTATTTCTTCCTCTATAAAGTTCAGTGGGTAGCTGGCCTCCAAGCCACTGGTGGTGACTCAGGGCCCCAAGCTTCTTTTACCTTGTAGCTTCTGTATCTCAACACCAGGCCTCCAAAGTTACCATTTGTCTGCATGGAGCCAGTAGCAGCAGGGATAGGGCATTGGGTGCAGTGGGGATTTTTACAGAGCAGGCCTTCAAGAGATGTACGTCAGCACATCACTACCATTCCACTGGCTAGAACTCAGTTACATGGCCACATCTAACTGCAGGTAAAGCTGAGGAATATAGTCTAGCTGTGTGCCCAGAACTAACAGAAAATGGGTCCAGTAAATGGTTGGCTAAGTGGCTTTCAGGGAAGTTTCCCTAATCCCTCCTCCTGACTGCTCTGGAATACTTAGCTGTTGGATCTTCTTGTTTTTAAGTAGAACAGATTCTGAGTAATAATGTATTTGTTCAGTTTATAAGGAATTTTTGCATAAATTACCTCAGTTTCCAAGTACTCTGTAAGATAGAGAATTATTTCCATTTCATTTTGTTTACACTGACTTATTTATTTTGAGAGAGAGCGTGCACAGGAGGGGCAGAGAGAGAAGGAGAATTCCAAGTGTGACTGGATTTGCACTGTCAGTGTGAGGACAGTGCATGAGGATGCTGATGAGGCACTGGAACTCACAAATCCATGAATCAAGAGTCAGACACTTAACTGAGCCACTCAGGCTCAGTTTATAGGTGAAGACAAGGAGGCTCAGAGAGGGCATGCCCAAGGACATGAAGTAGTGAGTAGTGAAACCAGCTCATAACAGCAAGGACTTTTTTTTATAGTGCTTTTTGGCTCATGCAGCCCTTTCATGTATATCCTTTTCTCCGACCACTAGTGCAAGGATCTTCCTATTCTGACAGTTGGCTTGTGGCCTCTCCATCATATCCAGCTGGTTATTAGCATGTTGCTGGCCCAGCAGATTATAGGTTATAAATAGATGCATTTGTTGTCTGACCAATTCTTTTCCTGGAGTCAGGTACATCCACCTCTGCGAGAAACCAAGGCCTTCTCTGCTTCTTGGCTAAGGTTAGGAAAGCAGTTTTGAGGTCCCAAGGACTCACATATGGCTTCTGTGCACTTCTATAGCATAGCACAGCGCTCCAGGTACCAACCTGCCAGAGCTCAAAAGATCTTGGGAAGTGATTTTAGGGTGGAGATATGGGGTACAAAGGGATGCAGCTGTACTTACAACTCGATTACCTGCCAAGGGATAGGTCTTTGCTGCTGTTATTTCTGTTTTCTACTTTCTTCAGTGTGTAGCTAGCAGAGGAAGGGAGAGGGATTTCTCTTCCATAAACTCAAATTCCACTTTGCAGCTTTTGTCTTCATCATCTCTCATGCTCTTGCTCTATTTGTTGCTTCCCTGAGCTCCCCCTTACTTAAGCAAGAAAGGACTTAAATGATAACCTGACTTCAGCAGGAGGGTCTAACGTTTGAGGTTCACTTTGTGAACTATGAGGGCAGAGCAGCTGCATCTTCTGCTTCCTTGAGTTCTATCGAACAAGCACCTGGCCCACGGTGGGTGTCTGCAAATGTGTGTTAACCAAGAATGTTGTAAAGTTCCAATTTACAAGTTTTTGTTGTCTTAGGGGCACCTGGGTGGTTCAGTTGGTTAAGCGTCAGACTCTTGATTTCGGCTCAGGTTATGAGTTTGAGCCCTGCATTGGACTCTGTGCTGACAGCACAGAGCCTGCTTGGGATTCTGTCTCCCTCTCTCTCACCCCTCCTCAACTTGCTCTCTCAATAAACTTAAAAAAATAAAAATAAAAATGAAGTTTTCAGAGTTATTTAGAATTAAAGCAAAAATAAATAGAATGCTACTGCTTTAAAGAATAAGATTTTTTGGGCGCCTGGGTGGCTCAGTTGGTTAAGCGTCCGACTTCGGCTCAGGTCGTGATCTTGCGGTCCGTGAGTTTGAGCCCCATGTCGGGCTCTGTGCTGACAGCTCAGAACCTGGAGCCTACTTCTGATTCTGGGTCTCCCTCTCTCTCTGACCCTCCCCCCGTTCATGCTCTGTCTCTCTCTGTCTCAAAAATAAATATACGTTAAAAAAAAAAGAATAAGATTTTTAATTATGATCATTTTCTTTTTTTCAACGTTTATTTATTTTTGGGACAGAGAGAGACAGAGCATGAACGGGGGAGGGGCAGAGAGAGAGGGAGACACAGAATCGGAAGCAGGCTCCAGGCTCTGAGCCATCAGCCCAGAGCCTGACGCGGGGCTCGAACTCCAGGACCGCGAGATGGTGACCTGGCTGAAGTCGGACGCTTAACCGACTGCGCCACCCAGGCGCCCAATTATGATCATTTTCAAGCATACAGGAAAAAAAAGAGAAAATGATGAAAATCTATATACCTGCCAGATATTTCAACAAGATTTGAATTATCATCAGGCTATTTAGAAAGTGTTCCAACATAGAGTAGCTTGTGCTTTTCAGAACCACAGAGCTTTAGAGGCATTAGAAATTAAGAGGCATTCCTAACGACTCAAGTGGAATTGACTAAGTTCCTTTCCTTAAGCTCTCTATGCATCAGCTTCCTCATATGTGAAGTGGGCATAATAATAGTATTTGTTAGAAAGGGTTGTTAGACTAGAAGTCAATAGCACCTGACACATGGTAAGTGCTCAGTGAATGTTAATTATTTTAAGCCTACTACTTTATACTTTCCAACAAATGATAAAAGACCAGAATTAAGGGCCACCAGCCTGGCTCAGTGGGTAGAGTGTGACTTTTTTTTTTTTTTTTTTTTTAGCGTTTATTTATTTTGAGAGAGAGAGAGCACATGCACATGTGAGTGGGGGAGAGGCAGAGTCCCAAGCAGGCTCCACAGCCCGAGGAACCTGATGTGGGGCTTGAACTCACAAACCTATCAGATAATGACCTGAGCAGAAATCAAGAGATAGATGCTTAACCGACTGAACCACCCAAACACCCCAACTCTTGATCTCAGGGATGCAGGTTTACCATGTTGGGTATAGAGATTACTTAATAAAATCTTAAAAAAAAAAAAAAAAAAAAGTCTGTAATTAAGAACCACAGAAGCAGTGCAGGGCTGTGCTTACAACTGTGCAAGTTATTCTTTACACAAATCTGGGGTCGGTGGTGGGCATTCATGTTCTAGTCATTGAATCATAGGCCAATTTTCTGGCACCTAGTGGTACAGTGTTCTGAAGAAGGGGTTAATTTTCTATCCACACAAATTCCCACTTTGGGTCAATAGCACAAGATTGGGTGGGAGTGTATAAACCTTGAATGTGATTTCAGTTCTGTACTGATAAATCCTCTTGTACATCTTGACTACAGAATTTTAAGAGGCAGAAAGGGAAAATTACCTGATTTTAAACCACTTAATTCAAGTTAATATATTTTTTAAACGTTTATTTTTGAGAGAGTGCCAGTGGGGAAGGGTCAGAGAGACAGAGGATCCGAAGCAGGCTCTGCACACCGTAAAATCAGGGCCTGATGCGGGGCTTGAATCCACAAACTGTGAGATCATGACCAAGCCAAAGTTGGATACTTAAACGACTGAGTCACTCAGGAGACCCTCATGTTAGTATTTTTAAAAAGTTAACTATGTAAAAAACTATGTTAGCGAGTAAGGGGTTACGGTAGATGCTAATAGACAATTATGAGACAGTTCATGAAAAGGCTTTCTCTTAACCCTATTGGTTGGAGTATAAATTTACTGGAATATTTTGAAGGCAAACTGGCACTATGTTTTAAGTCATTTTTGTTTTAAGTAGACTCCACACCCAACATGGGGCTTGTAACTCACAACCCTGAGATCATCAGCTACATGCTCTATGGAGCCAGCCAGCCCCACAAACTGGATACCATTTTACACTTGTATATCTTTGATATAGTAATTCTACATCTAGAAATTTATCCTAAGGAAACACAAGTACATAAAGACAAATGTATAAAGACATTCATTGCAGCTTTGTAATGAAATAGCCAGAAAAAACAAAACCAAAATCTAGAACTACTCCAAAGAAAAATACTAAATAGTAGACACTTGGAGATGATAAAATAATGATGCTAGTATGAACGTTGATTTTGCGTTCTTTTTAAGGTTATAATCAACCAAAGGAAGACCGAGAAATCTCAGCCACTTGCATATATGGGGTTAGTCCATAAATTGATCTCATTGATGTTTCTTTCAGAGATGCTTTTGTGTGCTTTTTCCTCTGTGTGTGCTGCTTTGTTTACTTATTTGAGAGAGAGAGCGAGAGAAAGAGAGAGCACATGAGTGCAAGTGGGGGAGGGGCAGATAGAGAGAGAAGCAAAGAGAGAGAGGGAGAATCCCAAGCAGGCTCCACTTGGGGCTCGAACACACAAACCGTGAGATCATGACCCAAGCCAAAGTTGGAGGCTTAACTGAGCCACCCAGGCATCCCTGTACTGCTTTAAATCTGTTTTATTCTCACAAACTTAATAAAACAGAGGCTAAGTTTTTTCACTTTTATAGTAAATATGTACAGAACACTTATAAAATCAACAATTAGATTCCTTCAAAATCAAACTCTTAAGACAGGAAAAAAGGTTGATAATTTTATTTCTTGTACCCAACCAAAGTTTGCCTCTTTCATGTGGGAAAAGCACTGTACACATTAAGTCCCCAGCCCCAGGAGCTTCCTCAAAATTAACTAGTGAAATAGCACAACTGCTGCCCAATGACAGTATTGCAGTGGTGCTCATTTTAATAAGAGGCACAGGCTTGACTTCTTGGCCATCAAAGTAGGTATTAGTTTGCAATATAAGGGAATCCTCCTAGTATAGTGGTCAACGTATAAACATCATCAGCTTGTCAAAGTGCATATTCCTTATTTTTTTAAAGTTATATTTATTTTGAGAGAGAGAGAGCGAGAGCGAGAAAGCAAGAAAGTGAGCGAGCAAGCAGGGGAGGGGCAGAGAGAGAGAATCCCAAGCAGGCTCCACAATGTCAGCACAGACCCTGACTGGGGGCCTTGATCTCACGAATTATGACATCATGACCTGAGCTGAAATCGAGTCAGATGCTTAACCGACTGAGCCACCCAGGAGCCTCCAAAGTGCATATTAAAGAAAAAAAAATGTTTTTATTTATTTTTGAGAGACAGAGCACAAGTGGGGCAGAGAGAGAGGGTAACACAAGATCTGAAGCAGGCCCCAGCCTCTGAGCTGTCAGCACAGAGCCTGATGCTGGGCTTGAGCCAAAGTCAAGACATTTAACTGACTAGGCCACCCAGGCACCCCTTTTCTTTTTTAAAAAAATGTTTTAAAATTTTTATTTTGAGAAGGAGGGGAGGGACAAAGGATCCGAAGTTGGCTCAGAGCTGACAGGCTGACAGCAGTGAGTCCAATGCAGGGCTTGAACTCACAACCTGTGAGATCATGACAGGAGCCAAAGTTAGATGTTCAATCACCTGAGCCACCTAGGTGCCCCCAAAGTGCATATTCTTGAACCCTATATCCTAGATCTACCAAATCAGCAATGTACCTTTTTAAAAGTTCTCGGGCCACCTGGGTAGCTCAGTCAGTTAAGCTTCTGACTATTGATTTTGACTCAGGTCATGATCTCATGGTTCCTGGGATTGAGCCATGCATCCGGCTCTGCACCATCAGTGCAGAGCTTGCTTGGAATTCTCTCTCCCTGCCCCTCCCCTCCCTGTGTGCTCTCTCTCAAAATAAATAAATAAACTTAAAGAGAAAAAAAATATTCTCTCAAAATAAATTTTAAAAAATTAAAAAGTCCTCCAGGTATCTGTAATTCCCACAAGTTTTGAAAACCACTTCTCATTACTTCTAATTTCTTCTTAAAACCAAACCCAGCACAACTATAAATACTTGAGAAGAATCACCATTTGACATTTGCTACAAGAAATGTTTTTAATGGAAAAATTATTAAAAAATAATCTATAAAGTTGTATTTGAAAGCAATAAAGTTTACAGTTGATGGCCATAGGACATAATAGAAAACTGAGCTCAAGGCCCAAAAAACATGAGTTTATCATTTAGGCTCTTATATTTAGTGGTCTTCTTAAAGCATTTTCATAAAGAAAGAAAAAAATCACAAAACAAGCCCCAACAAATTAAAGAAGATGGAAGTCCATACTATGCATCTTTCTGACCACACGCTATGCAACTATATATAACCTAACCACAAGAAAAATCTAGAAAGACCACAAATGCATGGAGGTTAAATAACATGCTACTAAATAATGAATGTTCAACCAGGAAATAAGGAAAGAAATAAAGAAGTACATGGAAACAAATAAAGATGAAAACACAATGGTTTAAAATCTTTGGGACACAGCAAGAACAGTTTTAAAAGTAAAGTTTATGGCAATTCAGGCATACATCAAGAAGCAAGAAAAACCTTAAACAACTTAACCTTACACCTAAAACAACTTGAAAAAGAATAAACAAACCTAAAACCAGCAGAAGGAAGGAAATAATGATTAGAGCAGAAAAAATGATAGAAAAACTAAAAAAAACAATAGAACAGATCAATAAAACTAGGAGCTATTTCTTTGAAGAAAAAAATCAATAAAAGTGATAAACCTTTAGCCAGACTTTCCAAGAAAAAGAAAGGACTAAAATAAATAAAATCATAAATAAGAAAGGAGAAATAACAATCAACACCACGGAAATACAAACAATTATAAGAGACTATGAAAAACTATATGCCAACAAACTGCACAATCTAGAATGGATAAATTCCTAGAAACATATAAACTACCAAAACTGAAACAGAAAGAAATAGAAAATTTGAACAGACCCATAACCAGCAAAGAAATTGAATCAGTAATAAAAAAAATCTCCCAACAAATTAAGTCCAGGACCAGATGGCTTCGCAGGTGAATTCTACCAAACATTTAAAGAGTTAATACTGGTGTGCCTGCGTGGCTCAGTTGGTTAAGCGTCCAACTTCAGTTCAGGTCATGATCTCAAGTTCCTTGTGCCCTGCATCGGGCTCCGTGCTGACAGCCTGGAGCTGGAGCCTGCTTAGCATTCAGTGTCTCCCTCTCTCTATGCCCCTCCCCCGCTTGTGTTCTGTCTTTCTCTCAAAAATAAAGAAACATTGAAAGAATAAAAAGAGTTAATATCTATTCACAAACTATTACAGAAAATAGAAAAGGAAGGAAAACTTTCAAATTCATACATGAAGCCATCATTACTCTGATACCAAAATCAGATAAAGACACCACAAAAAGAGACTACAGGCCAATACCTCTCATGAACATAAATGCAAAAATCCTCAACAAAATACTAGCAAACCAAATCCAACAATACATTAAAAAAAAAATCATTTGCCACCATCAAGTGGGATTCATTCCTGGGTTGCAGGGGTGGTTCAATATTTGCAAATCAATCAATGTGATTCATCACATCAATAAGAGAAAGGATAAGAACCATATGATTTCAACAGATGCAAAAAAAAAAAAAAAAGAAAAAGAAAAAAGAAAAAGCATTTGACAAAGTACAACATCCATTCATGACAAAAGCCCTCAACAAAGTAGGTTTAGAGGGAACATACATCAACATAATGAAGTCCAACTAAAAACTCACAGCTAATATCATCCTTAATGGGAAAAAACTGAGAGCTTTTCCCCTAAGGTCAAGAAGAAAAGGATGTTCACTCTAACCACTTTTATTTAACACAGTGCTGGGAAGTCCTAGCCACAGCAATCGGACAACAAAAAGAAATAAAAGACATCCAAATTGGTAAAGAGGAAGTATACCTTTCACTATTTGCAGATGACACGATACTATATATAGAAAGTCCGATAAGGCACCTGGGTGGCTCAGTGGGTTGAGCGTCCAACTTCTGCTCAGGTCTGTGGGTTCGAGCCCCACGTCGAGCTCTGTGCTCACAGCTCAGAGCCTGGAGCCTGCTTCTGATTCTGTGTCTCCCTCTCTCTCTGCCCCTCCCCCACTGATGCTCTCTGTCTCTCAGAAATAAACATTAAAAAAATTTTTTTAAATAAAAAATTGAAAAAAAGATTTTTTTTAATGTTTATTTATTTTTGAGACAGAGAGAGACAGAGCATGAATGGGGGAGGGTCAAAGAGAGGGAGACACAGAATCTGAAACGGGCTCCAGGCTCTGAGCTGTCAGCACAGAGCCCGATGCGGGGCTCGAACTCACGGACCGCGAGATCATGACCTGAGCCGAAGTCGGCAGCTCAACCGACTGAGCCACCCAGGCGCCCCTAAAAAATTTCTTTTAAAAAAGTCCGAGAGACTCCAACAAAAAACCCGCTAGAACTGATAAACTCAGTAAAGTTGCAGGATAGAAAAATCAATGTGAAAACATCTGTTACATTTCTATACACCAACAGCGAAGCAACAGAAAGAGAAATTAAGTAAACAATCCTATTCATAATTGCATCAAAAACAGTAAGATACCCAGGAATAAATCTAATCAAAGAGGTGAAAGACCTGTACTTTGAAAACTATAAAACACTGGTGAAAGAAACTGAAGATGACAAAAAGAAATGGAAAGACATTCCACATTCCATGCTCATGGAATGGAAGAACAAATATTGTTAAAATATCTGTACTACCCAAAGCAATCTACTCATTTAATGCAGTTCCTATCAAAATTTAATGCAATTCCTATCAAAATACCAACAGCATTTTTCACAGAACTAGAACAATTCTAAAATTTGTATTAACCACAAAAGACCCTGAATAGCCAAACCAATCTTGAAAAAGAAAAGCAAGGCTGCAGGCATCACAATTCTGGGTTTTAAGTTATATTACAAAGCTGTAGTAATTGAAACAGTGTGGTACTAGCACAAAAGCAGACATACAGATCAATGGAACAGAACAGAAAACCCAGAAAAAACCCACAACTATAGGGCCAATTAATCTTTGACAAAGCAAGAAAGAATATCCAATGAGAAAGTCTCTTCAACAAATGGTGTTGGGAAAACTAGACCACTTTCTTACACCATACACAAAAATAAATTCAAAATGGATTAAGTGACCTAAATGTGAGATCTGAAACCATAAAAATTCTAGAAGAGAACACAGGCAGTAACTTCTTTGACAATGGCCAAAGCAACTTAAGAGAAACAAATGCAAAAATTAGCTATTGGGATTACATCAAAATACGGTTTCTGCACAACAAACAACTAAAAGGCAACCTACTGAATAGAAGATATTTGCAAATGATGTATCTGATTAAGGGTTACTATCCAAAATATATAAAGAAATGATAGAGGCGCCTGGATGACTCAGTCGGTTAAGCATCCAACTCTATTTCCGTTCAGGTCATGATCTCACAGTTCGTGGGTTTGAGCCCTGCGCTGGGCTCTGCGGTGACGGCAGAGTCTGTTTGGGATTCTCTCTCCCTTTCTCTCCCTCTCCCTTGCTCGCATACTCTTTCTCAAAATAAACATTTTTTTTTTTTTAAAGAAAAAAGCTCATGAGGAGGGAGAAAAAAAAAACCATCAAATGTGGCATTGTTAATTTTTTTTTTAAGGTAAATTCTACACCCAGCGTGAGACTCAAACTCACAACCTTGAGATCAAGAGTCACATAACTCTACTGATTGAGTTAGCCAGGGACCCCAGCATTCTTAATTTTGCTTTCTTCTGAATGTAACAGTTATGAAAAACTTAGTTAATTCATCCACAGGTCATATCCTCATCACTACACAAACACTAAGGCCCTACTATATTGCAGAAACCCGGACAGGTAAGAACACACAGGGAAGGTCTACAACTGGGGAGTGAAGATATTCAAGGGATGCAAAAGGAAATTAATGGCTTTAAAAACTCCTTTAAAAATTCTCACCTTATTCTTAGAGCAACCCAGTTTCAGACAAATCTGAGAGTTTAAGTAATTTGCCTGAGTACCTTACTATATATCCTAAGTGTGGCCTCCAACAAGAATCACCTAAGAGTTAACTAAAAATTAAGAATCTTAGGCTCCAATTCAGATCTACTGACTCAGATCTAGTTTATCAAGATCCCCAGGTGATTTTTATGCACGTTCGAAGTTTTAGGTGCTTGGCCCTAAGGCCCATTATTATAAGTGGTACAGCTGGGATAGAGGATGGGCCTGAGCCAAGTTTTAAAAAATGGCCTTAGAAAAGCAACAAATGAATAAAGAACTGCAGAAAAGTGATCTGAGCTTGGAGTCTGGATTGAATACAGCTTATCCAAAATCTTGATAAGCACACTGAAGACCCAGAAAATAGTAGATACATATAGAAATACTTTCAGCCAAAAAATATAAATTTACTTTTTTTATTTTTGAGAGTGCATGAGCAGGGGAGGGACAGAGAGAGAGACGGAGGATTTGAAGTGGGCCCTGCACTGACAGCAGAGAGCCCAATGTGGTGCTTGAACTCACAAACTGCATCATGACCTGAGTCAAAGTTGGATGCTTAACGGAGTCACCCAGGTGCCCTATATTTACATTTTTGAAGGGAAAAATGTGGACTAGATCTTTTTTTTTGAGAATCAGGAAATTTTGATTTTTTAAGTATATGCCCAATGTGGGCTTGACCTTATGACACCTCAAAAGCCCCATGCTCTATCAATTGAAGACAGCCAGGTGCTCGAGAATCATTAAGTTTTAAAACATTTTATGTGGCCCACTCACAGAAATTCAAGTTTTCTATCAAAATTAGGTATATAAAATTCACCTGTGCTTCCCATTTCACATTTAGATTTCAGGCTAAGATCCCAAGGCTCTTCAATAGAACAAGCACATCATTTTAGCACAAAGAACCAGAATCTACCTTCAGGTTAGTGTTTCAAGCAGTTAAGACTTTAGTGCTTAACAAAGCTGATGGCTCTGTGATTCAACGAGGTTTTTAAGTTTATTAGCATTCTCAAGGTCTATCTTTCAGATAAAAAGCTTTTGACCATAAAGCCCTTTGCAGGGCAACTTTCATCAAAAGCTGTTAAAAATCTGTTATGTTCCATATCAAGAATGTGTCTGGGGTACTAATGAACCATGCAAAATGATAACATTCTCTTAGAAGCAAAATAATCAGCTTTATTATACAATTGTATCTAGGGATGGCTACCTGTACTTCATGTAGCATATACTCTAAATATCTAATTGTACTTACATCTCTGAAAATTTCTCTAATTTTCTACAAACCAATGTTGGTGGAGAGGTAAAGCTGACCATCATCTCTAATTTCCAAGTGAGAAACTAAAGTTGAGGGGCTGTGGATTTGCTCCCAGTTACATGAAAAGCAGAGGTGGAACGCAAAGTTATAATCATTTCGGCTCCTCCACCTGTTGGATGCTTATTGAACCAGGCTTTAGCATCATGCCTGTGGCAAACACAGGGATGCAAGACCTAACAGTCTTATGAAACTTGTGGCTGCCATGATTATAGAGCTGTCAATCAGGCTGTTGTTCACTTACTAAATACTGCATTTTAGAAACAAAGACTGCCCAGAGGGCATTTGTTGGGATAAGCACTAGGTGATATATTTAAGTGATGAACCACTAACTTCTACTCCTGAAACCATTCTCACACTATATGTTACACTAACTTGGATTTAAATAAAATTAAAAAACTAAAAATAAACTGTTTAATAAAAAAAAAAAAAGACTGGGGCGCATGGATGGCACAGTCGGTTAAGCATCCGACTTCAGCCAGGTCACGATCTTGTGGTCCGTGAGTTCGAGCCCCGCGTCAGGCTCTGGGCTGATGGCTCAGAGCCTGGAGCCTGTTTCCGATTCTGTGTCTCCCTCTCTCTCTGCCCCTCCCCCGTTCATGCTCTGTCTCTCTCTGTCCCAAAAATAAATAAACGTTGAAAAAAAAATTAAAAAAAAAAAAAAAAAAAGACTGTTCTTTGGTGTTCTGTATCTTGGTTTATACCCATGGACATTTTATTTTTGGTCTTGTTTTCTTGTTATTCCCCCATTCTTTACTATAAAATTACTTTGTGTTATCCTTTTAAAATTGTCACTTTAGAAAAAAATTGCATCTATGATAATTACTTTGTTGCTCCATTCAGAACTCTGAAGTAAATAAAGTTTAGGAACACAATTTTTTTCTTTCTGAAGAGATACAGAAAAGTTGTGCTCACTTAATTTAAAAATTTTGAACACAAAACACAGCTTTATTTAAATAAATACAGAGGCGGAAAAATAGGAGAAAAGGAGAAAAAGAGTCCGAAAAGGAAAAAAGAAACATTAGTGTGAGGCTCTCAAATTGGTCCATCTACATGATCTCCCAAAAGGCTAAGTTTCAAATTAACAAGTCACAACTCTCACTTCTCAGCTTTAATTATCAAAGCAATAACCATCAAATGCTAGATCGAATAAAGGGCCAAGGCTGTCTACCTAAAATACAGAGATCACAGAACTGCCTCAAAATACAAAGAAAATATTTTTATTTGTATAACAAAGACTCTAAGAAATGATAACATAATCAAATTATCAGAATTGGTGTCAAGACACAAATAGGTTTGGAAAGCTATAGATGATCAATCACTTTGTTTCATCCAACGTTCTCTCAATTGGAGAGCATCTCTGATATTTCCTGACTGAAGTGTGATGTATCCAGGTGATTCAAAGATGGTTCCCTTCAATTAGTCCTCATTATCTCTCTTTTTTTTCTTTTTCTTCTTTTTCTCTGGACTCTGAAAATAACCAACAAGAAGGCTTTTGAAAGAGCTGTAAATGTATGGGTAACAATAACTTTTCCTATAAGAACAAAGGAGATCTATTTTCCTTAAAAATAAATTTGGGTTAAAGATTAAAACCTAAAAATATAAAAACCACCTCTATGAAAGTGATCTTTAGTAAAAATATAAAAACCAAAAACCCAAAAAATATAAAAACCAAAAGTGATCTGTAGCAAATCATATTCTTTCTTTCTCAAGGCAAACCTATTTTGCAATAAGATTCTACGTTTAGGAAATGGCTCTTTGTAAAAATATCATTTTTATTTTTACTATTCCATCATTGAAAACCGTAACTGCTTGCTCATTTCTGATAAAGAGAATAGAATAAAATACAGAGACCCTGTCCATACCAACAAAGTATTGGCAATTAAAAACAAACATACAGGAATTGCTGTGCTAGTGCACGGTTCTTCCTCGGAAAGTGGTTCCTCCTTAATGTGTTTCTTTTTGTCCTTTTTCTTCTTCTTCTTCACAGATGTCTCCTGTTCTTCCACCACTAGTACTCCTTCTTCCTCTTCTTCCTCTTCTTCAGCTGCTACTGTTGTGGTTTCTTCAACTGAATGGGTAAGTATAAAGACACAACAATTAACATTGTGTCAGACCTCACTTCCCCCACCCCAAACTTTTGGAATCTCACTCCCCCCCCCCCATCATTCTGGTTAACTAGCCAATGTTTATTATAAAATTCTATAAGTGGAAAGGTCCTTGGAACTCCTGCCTAGTCCATTAACTCTAACTTAAATGATATAAAGCTCAAAGAAATTTCTCATGAGATCAGGTAGCTACGTATAGAAATTAGGAATAAAACACATTGAAACTATTTTTGCAAACTGTCAATTATATTAGAAATGATTAAGAGTTTATGCTCCAGAGTTAGGACACTTGGGTTTATTCAACCTGGTGGGACCTGGAGAGTAAGTCATTTGACTTCTGTAAACTCGTATTACTCATCTGTAAAATTTAGTGATGTCTACCTCACTGGATGATAACTAGGACTTAATGAGATAAGATATAATACTTGGGGCATTAGAATGAGGACTCAATAATAGGTAGCTATCATTAGAAACTCATTCACCTTTAAGGGAAAAAAAAAGTCATTCACCAAAAATTCATTTAGCACCTACTAAATACCAGGTTGTATTCTACAATTTGAGATACAACAAGGCATAAAACAGACAAACTCCTTGTCCTTATATATCTTTTATTTTAGGAGTAGAGAAAAAACGCAAAATGATACAACTATACAATATTTTACACAGTAATCAGTGCTAAAGGTAAAAATAAAGCAGGAAGGGGAACATTGAAGAAGACAATGCATATGGATAGTTTAGACAGGGCAGTCAGACAAACACCTGGAAGAAGCAAGGGAGTGAGTGAATGATGGAAAAATATTATCCTGAGGAAAATTTTTCCAGGTATAGGGAATAGCAAATGCTAAAGTTATTTTGGGAAAGAAGGGGAATTGGCAGGTTTAAGGAATAAGAAGGAGGCCAGTGTGGCTGCAGCAGAGTGAGCAAGGAGTAGGACTGAATCAGAGCTAATGGGTGTCACGGTGGCTGCTACATTAAGAACAGCAGTGGTGGATATGACAAGTGGTTAGACTCTGGATATACATTTTAATGTTTATTTATTTCTGAGACAGAGCATGAGTGGGGGAGGGGCAGAGAGAGAGGCAGACACAGAATCCGAAGCAGGCTCCAGGCTCTGAGCTGTCAGCACAGAGCCTGATGCAGGGCTTGAACTCACAGACCGCGAGATAATGACTTGAGCCGAAGTCGGACGCTCAACCGACTGAGCCACCCAGGTGCCCCTTTATATGTATATATTTTAACGTTTATTTATTATTGAGAGACAGAGAGACATAGAGCTTGAGCAGGGGAGGGGTAGAGAGAGGGGGAGACACAGAATCTGAAGTAGGCTCCAGGCTCTGAGCTGTCAGCACAGAGCCCGACGCAGGGCTTGAACTCACAAACTGTGAGATCATGACCTGAGCTGAAGTCAGACAGCTAACCGACTGAGCCACCCAGGTGCCCCTGGATATATTTCCAAAGTAGAACTGAATTGAAAGGATTTGTTGCCAAAATAGGGGTGTGTGGCTGTTGACAGAGCATGCAACTCTTGATCTCAGGGTTTTAAGTATGAGTGCCATACTGGGTATAGAGATTACTCAAAAATATAAGTTCTAAAAAAAAAAAAAAAAGGATTTGTTGCCAGAGTAGGTTTTCGAAGAGTGAAAGTTAAAGGCCAAAGCAACCAGAATTGCTATTTATAAGAAAAATAAATTGGAGAGCAACAGACTGAGAGTAACAAGGATCCACGAAAGTTCAAGTTTAAAAAGCTTACTGGATGGATATACAAGTGAAGATACAATCCTGGAGTCTGGTGTTTCAAATGCTAATTAAGGGACCTAGAGATCACCTTACTGTTCAATAAGTAAACAGAAGTGTAGAAGCTGAATAACTTGTTTATGTTCTCTTCAGCCAGGGTAAGAATTCCCATTTGCTGATAGTATACTTTTGACCACTAAGCTATTTAGAAACCAAAAATTAAATCAGTCATTATTTTAATGCATGATACTCTTGTTGGACTAGTCTGTAGGCATTCAACACAAGTACTGCTAGTAAACAGAATTACTGGCTTATCAACTTTGCGAGACAGCCTAGTTCAATGGAGAGCACCTATTAAATATTACTGTAACGGCAGGCTACCCAATGTTATTACTATAGTCCGTTCTATGTGACAGAAACAATGAAGAAAACCACTGCTGTGAATTCTACCCTTAACTATATAACAAAAATACTTCAATAACGTAGAAACCATAAGCATTTTTTTATGTTTTAAGCTATTCTCAAAATAGCTCACATGGTAGTTAACTAAAGTTTGGTACACTTAGCATAATACAGGATTCCACATATTGAAAGAAATGCTTCTCACATTCGTCTGTGAAGTCTGATATATCTAATAGTACCTGAACTATTCCCAGAGAACATGGCAGCTTATTAAAACACCATTAGCTTTCAATATGGGTGATTTTACAATAAAGTTCAGTGGCATGTACTTTCCCAAGATTTCTGAAGTCTGTCTTTCTTAAAAAATAATATAGAGGTGCCCAGGTGGCTCAGTCGGTTAAGCGTCCAATTTCGGCTCAGGTCGTGATCTCATGGTTCATGGGTTTGAGCTCTGTGTTGAGCTGTGCTGACAGCTCACGAGTCTAGAGCCTGCTTCAGATTCTGTGTCTCCCTGTCACTCTGCCCCTTCCCCACTCGCATGTGTGCTCTCTCAAAAATAAATAAACATTAAAAAATATATATATAAAGAACATTCAAAAAAAAAAAAAAAACATTCAAAAAAAAAAAAAACTGACCTTTAATTTTAACCTTGGCTTTTTTTGCCTTCTTTTCAATAATTTCATCCTCTTTATCTACCTGTTCTATCTTGCGTTTCTTAGAACAGGTTGGGAGTGTGGAGTCACCAGAAGGATCATATGTCTTCACTTCACTGAAAGAGCCAAATTATAGAAAATTTCTACAAATACTTGTATGAAATAATTCTAAACAGATTTAAAGGAAATACTAGTAGATAATACTTACATAAGCATACAATGCTGTTTTACTTTAGTGGCTGTGGGGCAGTTTATGAAAACTAATAGTTCCCGAAAGGTAAAGAGGTTTTACTATTTTCCAAGCAGATCAATCAGACTTCAAGAGAAGTGGGGAACTAAAATGAATTTTGGTTTAGTAATCAATGTAGTGACTATGGTACAGAAAAACATTCAATCAGTATGGGGAAAGATGGAAAAAAAATCTCTTTATACCAAATGACTTCTAGAAAGTAAAAATTGAAGCAATTCAAGTTTTAGAACATAGGGCAATTCAATGAAAACAGCAACAACAAAACAGAAAACCCACAAAAAACCTAATCAAGTTAATATAAAAGACTTCATCACAAAATCCCAAAAGGTAGAACAAGCAGGGATACATATGGATAAACATTCCCTAAATAAGGCAACATTTGCTTTCGCTCTAATGTAGCAGAAAGAAAAAACTGAAGTACTAAGTGCCTAAGAACTAAACCTCATAATTGGTGCTTTAACACCATGTGTTTAAAGTCCTAAGATCATGTGTTTAAAGTCCCATGGTATGGGAATATTAAAAAATTGTTCAAAACAAGCTAACGAATGTTTCATTTTTTAAATTGTAGACTTGTGGCTGTTTAATTTTTATAGATTAAAAACATTTAGAATTTAAAGAACAAAGATCCACACTTATCAACTAAACACATCAAATTAGACCTTGAACAGAATAAAGGAAAACAATTTTTCTAAATGTGTACACTTACAGACATATGAATATATATGGTAA
Source organism: Prionailurus viverrinus (assembly GCF_022837055.1). Lineage (NCBI taxonomy): Eukaryota > Metazoa > Chordata > Mammalia > Carnivora > Felidae > Prionailurus > Prionailurus viverrinus. The sequence continues at coordinate 28,417,291 of NC_062568.1, forward strand.
GATGTTACGGTATTTTGTTCTCCTTGCCCACTTAGAGTTTAAAATTTTACTATTAAAATTCTTAGAAGGGTTACAAGAGTATTAATGGAATTTATGGGTTAATGACAAGAAACATTTTAAAGGCTCCTGATACATACTGTCAAACTGCTTCCCAGAAAAGTTGAACCACTCTCTACTTCCATCATCACAACCTTACCAGTGTTGAACATTACCTCAAATAACAAGCAAAATACCTCTCCCTACACGTATCTTTTGTTAATTTCATGGTGGTCTGAATACTTTACTATGCCTCTTAGCTAGTTTTAGACTCTTCTGTCTTTACATCTGAAAATGAACAAGTTAAATATTAAGAAGAAAAAAAGACAAGGGGTGCCTGGCTGATCAGTCGAAGGAGTATGCAAATCTGGATCTCACAGTCTTGAGTTTGAGCCCAAGTTGGGTATAGAAAGCCAAAACAAGTATGCTATATGTGTACTTAGTACAACAATGTAAAAATATGTATATGATTAAAAATTGGGGGGTGACTGGGTGGCTCGGTCAGTTAAGCATTTGACTCTTGATTTCGGCTCAGGTCATCATCACACAGGTTCATGGGATTGAGCCCTGCATTGGGCAGCATGGAACCTGCTTGGGATTCTCTCTCCCTCTCCCCCTTCCCACACTCTCTCTCTCCCTTAAGAATAATATAAAGTTAAAAAAAAAAGTAAATATGGAAAACTGTAAGGAGCAAAGAAACAATTAGAGACATTGAGGTGTTTACGTTTATAATAAAAAAGTGCTGTCAAAAATTATAATTTAAATAAGCAGAAACTGTTCATCCATCCTCCCCCAAACGTACTCACCTTTTATGTTCGTATTTTTCTGTTTTTGCTAATGCTTTTCCTGTTCCACTTATTTTCCTTATCTAAGAAAAGATATCAATTTTTGGTAAATATAAGGGAAATTGTTAACAGCAGAAACAAAAAATGTTGTTAGATATGCTGAAATGTTTCATAAATAAAGCTGCTTAGGGGCGCCTGGGTGGCGCAGTCGGTTAAGCGTCCGACTTCAGCCAGGTCACGATCTCGCGGTCCGTGAGTTCGAGCCCCGCGTCGGGCTCTGGGCTGATGGCTCAGAGCCTGGAGCCTGTTTCTGATTCTGTGTCTCCCTCTCTCTGTGACCCACCCCCGTTCATGCTCTGTCTCTCTCTGTCCCAAAAATAAAATAAAACGTTGAAAAAAAAATTAAAAAAATAAAAAATAAAAAAAAAATAAAGCTGCTTAGGTGAAATAATTAAGTACATACACTTGAAGTTTATTAATTTTTGATAGCTAACACTTCTGCAATAATAGGCAGGATGTGGTTCTTACCCCTCTATCTTCCAAGGTCCTCAACCTGGCCTCTAATTTGGCTCTGTTCTCAATTCCCATTGCAGAACTGGAATCTTCACCAAAAGCATCATACCGGATAGCCAAAACAGTTTTGGCTGCCAGCATTCGAGAAATCTAAAAGAGAACTTGAAGTTAGAGGCATTCAAACTATATTCCAAGTTGAGATATAAAAATCCTCAATAAGTTATCCATGAGAAAACTAGAGCAAGTCATGAACTGAATCATTCACTCTAGGATTTTTCCAAATCAGGAATTACAAAAGTATTATAAAATCATACAACTCAAGAAACCTATCTTATATCTGAATCTCTGCCACCATATAATGGGTAACTGGTTATATACACAACTACATTCGTTTTGGTGGAAAAAAGTATCTTGTAGTTCATATCTAAAATGAGCTCAAGCTGGAGAGGATGTGGAGAAACGGGAACCCTCTTGCACTGTTGGTGGGAATGCAAACTGATGCAGCTGCTCTGGAAAACAGTGTGGAAGTTCCTCAAAAAATTAAAAATAGATCTACCCTATGACCCAGCAATAGCACTGCTAGGAATTTACCCAAGGGATACAGGAGTGCTGATGCACAGGGGCACTTGTACCCCAATGTTTATAGCAGCACTTTCAACAACAGCTAAATTATGGAAAGAGCCTAAATGTCCATCTACATCAACTGATGAATGGATAAAGAAGATGTGGTTTATATATACAATGGAATACTACTTGGCAATGAGAAAGAATGAAATCTGGCCATTTGTAGCAATGTGGATGGAACTGGAGAGTGTGATGCTAAGTGAAATAAGTCAGGCATAGAAAGATAGATAACGTATGTTTTCACTCATATGTGGATCCTGAGAAACTCAACAGAAGACCAGGGAGGGGTGGGGATAGGGGGAAAAAAGTTAGAGAGGGAAGGAGACAAACCATAAGAGACTCTTAAATACTGAGAACTGAGGGTTGATGGGGTGTAGGGGGGAGGGGAAAGTGGGTGATGGGGATTGAGGAGGGCACTTGTTGGGATAAGCACTGGGTGTTGTATGGAAACCAATTTGACAGTAAATCACATATATAAAAAATAAGATAAAAAAATAAAATGAGCTCAAACTGCTCGTCTAATGTCTTCTTTTAATTTCTACTCAGTGACCTTAGTTCTATATCAAGAGGTCATCCAGAAAACACATAGCCCCCTTTTTAGGCTAATTAACACTTTACCAACCTCCTTCTTCTATCTGCTCTGAATTTTATAAAATTTCAGTTTCTATTAAATTACGTATCCTACCAAAAACCTTGAAAGTACTTAGTTGGTTTAAGATTCAGCTTTCTCATCTGTAAAACCGAGATACCTACTTCTCATAGGTAGTTTTTTTTTTTTTTTTTTAAAGTAAACTCTACACCCAACAAGGGGCTTGGAACTCATGGCCCCACAATCAAGAGGTCCATGCTCTACTGACTAAGTCAGCCAGGAGCCCTGAGTACACTTTCAGTGTATAGAAGTGCTTTTTAAAAAGCTCAAGAATTCACCATTCTCTATTTAATGAAAAGAAGTAGTAGAAAGGTTTATTGCATATTACAGAGTAGGATATGGGTTATTTAGAGGAAAAAAAAGAAAAACGACCCACCTCAGGAGAACTGTAACTCACCTTTCCTTTGTGTTTGGGACTTGTTTGGCCTACAAGTGAAGCATGATAAATGAGTCCATACTTTGGAGTATCTCGTCTAGACTTGAGGGCTCTGAAGAGTGCCTTTTCTGCTCCAAGAATCTGAACTGTAGAAGCTGCGTGTTTGGCCAAATTCAAAAGAGAACCTTCAAAAGAAAAGAGGTAGTTACAAGGAATGCAATTCCAAGTATTTGAAAGTTCCATGTATTAAACACAAGACATATAGTCTAAGTATTTACAGCCACTACAGTAAATAAAAATAATTCAGATTCCTATATAGTCTGGGATTCCCTAAAAAGCTTCAGCATTTGTGATTCATCCATGTAGCACCACGGGCAGAAGTTTGTAATGAATGCTTATGGTAACTGAAGGTTAAGACTATCAGTTCAATTATACTTATTTGCCTGAGAGATGGTATTACTACTATTCCACATTCCACCACCATACCACAGGGGATGATTTTGGACATCAAATATTCTACTTTTAGAGATGAAAAAAATATACAAATAAATGGAAACTCTCAGGACATCTCAGTAGTAGAACTATGTGATAATCTTCTCACACTTTATTTACCTCTGTTGTTTAAGATATGGAGATGGAGATACACTTATATAAGTATAATCGGGTACTAAAAGGTGCTGGTTTGTTAAATTTATTACACAGATTTCGTAAGAACACACCCCCAACATTAATGCTCAACCACACAATACATATTTAAAATTAAAAACATACTTCTGTTAATCCCTGTATCTCTTACAACAAAAGGTTAGCTAAGCCTATGAAATTTCATATGTAGACAACAAAACCTGCCAGATGATCCCAACCTTGCAGCTGAAGGTATCTGAATGGCATATTTGTCTATTTAATGATACAGTTACAGGAGCTATTCTAGTTTAGACATGGTGACAGATGATATGTTAAGATCTTCTATGATGGATTATACTCCAATAATATAACGAGCTAGTAATTCACTCTATTTGCAACTATTCAATTTTATAGTATTTTGTAGCATACCCTCTTTGTAAAATCACTATATACATGTTTGAAGTTTTATGATAAATTATTAAAAATATTTTGCACGTCAAATATATTAAAATAGCGTATTTTAAAATAGCATATTTAATAGTGAACCAAATTCTCAATAAAGATATATATCAACCCTTGTGATAACTATTCCTATTTTAATCTGATGAGTTTTTAGTATCAGGAAATATTAACTGATTTCATCCTCCTGCACTTCATCTGAATATTCTAATTAATGGTAACAAACTTCTGAAAATGGACCATAAGTGTCTCAGAAGAGGTAGTGACTAAAGATGCCTTCATTATCCAAAAGGAAATCAGGCATACAAATTAGAATCATCATTGAACACTTACTTGGTCCTTGGTTCTCCCCAATATACTATCTACTTCTATTTTTTACCAAAAATTTCTAATAAATGTAATTTGAAGAGTAAAAAATAATCCTAGTAGAAAATAACTCAACTCTAAATACTCCTATTTACCAGTCACATTAAAATCATCACCTGCATGAGCAATGAGCCGTGCTCCCACTAATTCCCCAACCATGACTGTAACATTCGGTGCAATGGCCATCATTCGATTTTGTAGATATTCATAGAGCTGGGTTCTATACTCTGAGATTTCAATTACCTAGTATAAAGAACAAAGTGGATATGTCATAAATGATCTGAGTAAAAATTATATAAAAACCACCGTCTGAAACATTACAGTCCTTCCTAAATTATCACAGAACAGCTGGGCAATCCTGGGAAAATGAACCCACTCCTTACTTCAGTTTCTCATTTTAATACATATTTTATGAGATAATAAATGTAAACAACCTAATACGCTGCCTAAAAATGTTAGTCAACTATTAATTTGGTTAAGTGCTCAGCTTTGCCTCAGGTCATGATCTCACGGTTTGGGAGTTCAAGCCCTGCATCGGGCTCTGCGCTGACAGAGCAAAGCCTGCTTCAGATCCTCTGTCCCCCTCTCTTTCTGCCTCTTCCCTGTTCATGCTCTCTCTCAAAAACAAACATTAAAAAAAACAAAAACAAAAACTCCAAGGGCTAGACATTGTGTCATCCTCTTTGGTACCTTTTTTTTTTTTTTAAGATTTTGTTTTTAAGTAATCTCTGTACCCAACATGGGGCTAGACTTTAAACCCTGAGATTAAAAGTCACATGCTCTATCAACTAAGCCAGCCAAGTGCCCCTTCTTTGTGATTCTTGTTTAACTATCTCCAAATGGGCAAAAAGGGGCTCCAGGCTACAAACACAGAGGCTGGAATTAAATAATTCAAACTGTAATTCTCCGTCTTCTTAATGGATTTATAATTCATTATCCAGACAATGCTGACAATACAAATAAATTAGATAGTGTTCTATTAACTTTACTTCAGTATTATTTCCCCCACTAAGTATATAAATCAAGATGGCATCAGATGAGGTAGTGACTGAACACCCTCATATTTGTCAGGTGATTAGTAAATTTAAAAATCATCATTGCCATCAGAAAATTATTACATAGCTGGTTCCAACACAACTAATTTCTCCATGTATAGTTTACCTGAGTGCAGAGATGTAGAATATTGCAAATATCTTCTTCTGAAACCTCTGTTCCCATTGATATCTCTGCAGCTGCTTTCACTTCTGCTTCAACTTCCTCTGGCAGTAATTCAGAAAGTTTAGCTGAGGCATAATTCTTCCTGTCACCTATGGAATGTTTGCAGAGGATGAGGAAGAATCACTCTTCAACAAATTATATAAAACCCAAATAGTAACAAAACAAAACAAAACAAAACAAAGGTAGAAATAAGCCAATGAAAAGGGTACCTAAACAAAACAAAAAGCAAACAAGTCTGACCTGGATATTTTTCTTATGTAAAGGCTTAATTTTAGAGCTTAAAACCTCTCCCCACATTTCTATTAAAAAAAATATGAATTAGATAAAAACAAAATACCTCATGAAATAGGACTGATAATATTGTGACAATTTGTAGCCAAGGTTTCATTAAAGCCAGCGCCATGAATTCTTGCGGTGGTAATATGGTAATATAACATGAACCTGGTAAGTCCTAGTTATCAACAATGCCCAAGCCCCTCTACTAATATTACTGTATTAATATAGAATATAACAGTAACAGCATAGACAGCATACTAGTTTTATTATTAATATAATGCACAATATTTGAAGTCTACAGTTGTTCGTATTAATGGCAAATTCACTATGAGATATATTCATCTGAAGATGCCATTTTCAGAAAAACCAAATTAGAGGGGCATCTGGGTGGCTCAGTCGGTTGAGTACCTGACTCTTGATTTTGGCTCAGGTCATGATCTTACGGTTTGTGTCAGGTCATGATTTTACAGTTTGTGGGTTTGAGCCCTGCACTGGGCTCTGTGCTGTAAGTGTGGAGCCTGCTTGGAATTCTCTCTCATTCCCCATCTCTCTGCCCCTCCCCAGGTTGTGCTCGCTTGTGTTCTCTGTCTCAAAATAAATAAATCAACTTGAAAAAAGAAAGAAAGAAAGAAAGAAAGAAAGAAAGAAAGAAAGAAAGAAAGAAAGAAAAGGAAAAACCAAATTAGAGAATGATGCTCTGTTGTACAGGCCATCAAAATCACAGATAACTGTATCTGAATTCTAACAGACACTAAGATCACTACACTCCCAAACACATAAAAGTCATAAGGAACTCTGGGAAGCTCAAGGAAAAAGCATTACTATAAACTCATGTTTTTGGATGCAAATAATTATTTTCAATGCCTTAAAAGATAAAGTTACTCACCAACTTTCTGTAAACACTTGCAGTATGTCAAATTATCTGAAATAATTTTTCCTAATTCAGGAAAATGCCAGCCATACCATTCTCTACACCGCATAATGTAGTTGTTTAGTTCTTTATCTAGATCATCTAACAAGGCTGCAGGAGATTAAGATGGAAAAGAAAAGAACTTTTAAAAAGGTTTTGAAAAACTGTGGTAAAATATACATAAAATTTACTATTTTAACCATTTTCAAGTGTAGGTTTCAGTGGCATCAAGTACATTCACAATGTTGAGCAACAGTCACCCACTATCCATTTCTAGAACTCTTTCCTCATACCAAATGGAAACTCTGCACCCAATAAATAACACGCCATCCTCTCCTCCTCCCATCTCCTGGTTATCTCTTCTACTTCCATTCTCTATGAACTTGCCTGTTTTAGGTACCTCATAAGTGGAACCACACAATAGTAATGTTTTTTTGTGTGGTTTATTTCTCCTAGCAGGTTTTCAAAACTCATATAACATGTTGTAACATGTATTAGAACTTCATTCCTTCTTAAAGATAAATAATAATCCATTGTGTGTATGTATTCCACTTTGTTTACCCATTCATCTGTTAATGGGTATATGGGTTGTTTCCATCTTTTGGCTATTGTGAATAACGCTACTGTGAACGCAGATGTATATATACCTGTGAGTATCTGCTTTCAATTCTTTGGAGTATATACCCAGAAATGCAATTGCCATTTAAAGGGATTTTTAAAACTAGAAACTGTTAAGAATCTGATGTTTTCAAAATTCATTTAATGACTTAGGAAAATGACCTACTACAAAGCCAAGTGAAAAAAGCACAATGCAATAGATCCTACTTAGTCATTTACTTCACGGAAAAACACACATCTGTTAACATCACTAGTGTTAATTCACGTTATTTCTACCTAGTTAAATTATGGGTGGTTTTCCTTCTCAATTCTGCATTTTCTAGTTTCTCTGCTTCATTACTAAAAATTCTAACTAATCTCCTTTCCCTTCCTCAAGTGCTAACATTACAAAAAATACAGTTTTAACAGGAGGAAAAAGTCATGAGGATTAGGCCTCCCATGGATTATACTTACAAATTGCCTGAACAATCATGGTATCCACTTTATCAGCACTAAATTTCAATCTATATCGGGACAAGCTGGGGATAAAAGGGAAAAATAAGAAATTACTGACAGCATCTATGAAAAGAACTAACAGCTTAAAAAATTGTTTAAAACCAATCCCCTCTTCTTGGAGCTGCATTATTTTAATTTTCCCAGCATGAGAAAATCAGTTGAACAAGAATACAATATGCAAAATCAGGGGCGCCTGGGTGTCTCAGTCAGTTTAAGCGTCCAACTCTTGGTTTCGGCTCAGATTGTGATCTCATGGTTCCTGGGTTCGAGCCCCAGGTCAGTGCAGAGCCTGCTTGGGATTCTCTACCCCTGCCCCACCCATGATCTCTCAAAATAAATAAAACAAACAGAATATAATTATGCAAAACCAGGAAATACACATTTAAATTTTTTAATGTTTATTTATTTTTGAGAGAGAGACAGAGAGACAGAGAAAGAGCATGCGCCAACAGAGTGCGTGAGATCATGACCTGAGCTGAAGTCACTTAACAGACTCACTTAACTGAGCTACTCAAGAGCAACGTGGAAATATACATTTAAAAAGAAAATACATCTGTCCTGCTATAACCTATATTTCAGAAACATGAATTAATTTATGACAGACAAAAAGGATGATGCTGTGCAATGCAAGTCATATTGGCTCATACATGATTTTTACAAGGCATCAATGCTTTACACCAGTAGGTAAATAAAAGTACAGCACTGTTAACACCTGAAAACAGAAAGCCATGGAGGAACAAAATTGTACATAAGGATTTTTTTAAATTTTACTTATATTTATTTATTCTTATGTTTTGTCTCCCTCCCTGTTTTTATATTATTTTTGCTTTCCCTCCCTTATGTTCATGTTTTGTATCTTGAAGTCCTCATAAGAGTGAAGTCATATATTTGTCTTTCTCTAATTTCATTTAGCTTAATACCCTTTAGTTTCATCCATAGTTGCAAATGACAAGATCTCATTCTTTTTGATTGCAGAGTAAAATTCCATTGTGTGTGTACACACACACACATCCATCAATGGACATCTGGGCTCTTTCCATACTTTGGCTATTGTGGATAGAGCTACTATAAACATTGGGGTGCACATGTCCCTTTAAAACAGCACACCTGTATCCCCTGGATAAATACCTAGCAGCGCAACTGCTGGGTCGTAGGGTAGTTCTATTTTCAATTTTTTAAAAAATCTCCATACTATTTTCCAGAGTGGCTGTACCGGTTTGCATTCCCACCAGCAGTATACAAGGGTTCCTCTTTTTCCACATCCTCACCAACATCTGTTGTTGCCTGAGTTGTTATTGTTAGCCATTCTGACAGGTGTCAGGTGGTATTTCATTGTGGTTTTGATTTGTACTTCCCTGATGATGAGTGATGTTGAGCATGTTTTCATGTGTTGGTTGGCCATCTGGATGTCTTCTTTGGAGAAGTGTCTTTTCATGTCTCTTGCCCATTTCTTCACTGGATTATTTGCTTTTTGGGTGTTGAGTTTGATATGTTCTTTATAGATTTTGGATACTAACCCTTTATCTGATATATCGTTTCAAGTATCTTCTCCCATTCTGTCAGTTGCCTTTTAGTTTTGCGGTTTACTCTGCTGTGCAGAAGCTTTTTATTTTGATGAGGTCCCAATAGTTCATTTTTGCTTTTGTTTCCCTTGCCTCCAGAGACGTGTTCAGCAAGAAGTTGCTGTGACCAAGACCAAAGAGGTTTTTGCCTGCTTTCTCTTTGAGGATTTTGATGGCTTCCTGTCTTACATTTAGGTCTTTCATCCATTTTGAGTTTATTTTTGTGTATGGTGTAGGAAAGTGGTCCAGGTTCATTTTTCTGCATGTCGCTGTCCAGTTTTCCCAGCACCACTTGCTGAAGAAACTGTCTTTATTCCATTCAATATTCTTTCGTGCTTTGTCAAAGATTAGCTGGCAATACATTTTGTGTCCATTTCTGGGCTCTCTATTCTGTTCCATTGATCTGAGTGTCTGTTTTTGTGTCAGTACCATACTGTCTTGATGATTACAGCTTTGTAATACAGTTTGAAGTATGGGATTGTGATGCCTCCAGCTTTGGTTTTCTTTTTCAAGACTGCTTTGGCTATTCGGGGTCTTTTCTGGTTCCATACAAATTTCAGGATTGTTTGTTCTAGCTCTGTGAAGAACGCTGGTGTTATTTTGATACGATTGCCATAAGGGTTTCTTAATCTTGGCACTGTTAACAATGCGGGCCAGATAATTCTTTGCTGTAGGGGCCTATTCTGTGTAGAGTGGATGTTTAGCAATATCCCTGGCCTCTACCCATTATGTTAGACCTGAACCCGTATGTCACAACCAAAAATATCTCTAGACACTACCAAATTTCCTCTACGGGATATTTAATTGCCCCTGATTGAGAACCACTACTGTTATACAATGCCAACTAATCAAAAGCTTGTATCTTGACTCAGTTTAGCTAGTAATGTTCTTTTAAAAATGCTTATTACATAGGGGCGCCTTGGTGGCTCAGTCAGTTGAACATCTTGATTCCTGACTTCAGCTCAGGTAGTGATATCACAGTAAGTCCTGAGATACAGCCACTCGCACGCCACAGTAAGTGAAGCTGGCTCCAGATTCTTTCTCCCTCTACCCCTCCCCACAACCTCACACGTGCTTGCTCTCTCGCTCAAAAAAAAAAAAATGCTTGTTACAAAGTTCTTCTTGACTTTTATGTATTTTGTTCATCTCCGTAACTCAGTAGCTTTAACCCTTTCATTGATTTATGCTATGTTTTGTTCAAAGGTACAGATCTCTGTTTATAGTATTATTCCTTTTATATAAATTTAACGTGTCTTTTTAACTGTATTAACACAGAGGTTTTTTTAAAAGTTTATTTTGAGACAGCACTAATGGGGGAGGGGCAGAGAGAGGAGACAGACAGACACAGAATCCAAAGCAGGCTCCAGGCTCCAAGCCATCAGTCCAGAGCCCGACGCTAGGCTTGAACTCATGAAACTTTGAGATCGTGACCTGAGCCAAAAGGACACTTAACCAACTGAGCCAGCCAGGATTACAGGGCTATTTTTGATAGTGCTCTGGTTATAAAGTTGCATAGATTCCAAGTAGTCTACTTTTAATCCTATCTATTCTTCACCAAAAAATCTTGATAGTTTAGTACAATTTCACAATATGCCGAGCTTTTCGGGAAAACATACCACAGTAAAACAGAAATGCCTGTTCTTTTTTTTTTTTTAATGTTTATTTATTTTATTGTTTAAAATTTATTTTTGTTTTTTTTTAATATATGAAATTTATTGTCAAACTGGTTTCCATACAACACCCAGTGCTCATCCCAAAAAGTGCCCTCCTCAATACCCATCACCCACCCTCTCCTCCCTCCCACCCCCCATCAACCCTCAGTTTGTTCTCAGTTTTTAACAGTCTCTTATGCTTTGGCTCTCTCCCACTCTAACCTCTTTTTTTTTTTTTCCCCTTCCCCTCCCCCATGGGTTTCTGTTAAGTTTCTCAGGATCCACATAAGAGTGAAACCATATGGTATCTGTCTTTCTCTGTATGGCTTATTTCACTTAGCATCACACTCTCCAGTTCCATCCACGTTGCTACAAAAGGCCATATTTCATTTTTTCTCATTGCCACGTAGTATTCCATTGTGTATATAAACCACAATTTCTTTATCCATTCATCAGTTGATGGACATTTAGGCTCTTTCCATAATTTGGCTATTGTTGAGAGTGCTGCTATAAACATTGGGGTACAAGTGCCCCTATGCATCAGTACTCCTGTATCCCTTGGATAAATTCCTAGCAGTGCTATTGCTGGGTCATAGGGTAGGTCTATTTTTAATTTTCCGAGGAACCTCCACACTGCTTTCCAGAGCGGCTGCACCAATTTGCAAGAAATGCCTGTTCTAATGGACCTCTGGTTAAACATGATAGGACAATGTGCTTCTCTTTGCCTTATTATAAAAATTCAATTAAAATCAGTAAAACAAGCAACACAGATACACAGCAGACCATAGCAGGTAAGAAAGTTCAGGAAGATGAAGACGGAGGGATAGCAAATGATTCAGCAGATATCAGAGGAAAGAAAAAAGAGAAAGCCCAAGTATTGTTGGACCCAATGCTCATAAGGCAGAGAATGCTTATGATGAGGACTGCCTGGTTTCCAGCCCTGGCTTCGTCACTTACCAGATAACTGACTTTGGGCATCAGATTCATCTATAAAACGAGGATACTACTACTACTACCTTCCTCATAAAATTATTATGAGAATTAAATTAGTATTTACAATATGGTTAAACCAGTGCAACATAATTGCTTATTAAACAGAAATAAGCGGACTTTGTTTTCCAGTAAATCTCACCTGTGTGCCAATCCAAGACACATAGCTGCCATTTCACGTGGTTCTACTCCAGGGATTAATCCATCCATCTGGGAACGAATTCCTCTCATAAGTTCATTAACAACAGGACTATGGATACAACTGAGATTCAGCTTTTCCTGTAAGAATAAGAATATCTATCTGTATTAAGTTCCTAAAACCATTTAATTATTAAAATAGAACAGATTTAAATATATATTTCTCAGTTTCTTAAAAAGCAGTTTCTAGTGTGTGGGGAGAACACCAAATGCAGATTTAAAGAATTTTTTTTAATATTTATTTTTGAAAAAGAGAGTATGTGAGCAGGGGAAGGGTAGAGAGAGAGGGAGACACAGAATTTGAAGTAGGTTCCAGGTTCTAGCTGTCAGCACAATGACCAACAGAGGGCTGGAACTCATCAGGCTGGGCTCAAACTCACAGACCGAGAGATCATGACCTGAGCTGAAGTTGGATGCTTAACTAAGTAAGTCACCTAGGGCCCCCAGACTTTTTTGACATGGTCCAGTACTATAAATGTACTTTCTCTTCCTTACGATTCTTCTCTTTGTAAAAAATATTTTATTTAAGTAATCTCTATACCCAACATGGGTCTCAAACTCACAATCCCAAGATCAAGAGTTGCATGCTCCACCTACTGAGACAGCCAGGCACTCCTGATTTTCTTAGTAATAAGAAACATTCTTTCCTCTAGCTTACTTTATTGTAAGAATACAGTATCTAATATGTGTTGACATACAGAATATGGGTTAATAAACTATGTATGTCATTGGTAAGACTTCGGATCAACAGTAGGCTTTTAGTAGTAAAATTTTGGGGGAGTCAAAAGTTATACACAGATTTCTGACTGTGTGTGCGTGTGTGGGGGGGAAGGGTTGGCACCCCAACGCCTAAGTTGTTCAAGGGTTTACTATACAATTTTTTTACACATACACCTCCACACAATAAATTTTGTTCTGCACCCATTCATTTCTTTTCATTTTGCATTGTATTTGGTATTCAATTCAATAATTCATTGTATTGTGCTAGTTTATCCAATGCAAATAATGACATGCATGCAAAATTAGATGTATTACATCATGTTTAAGAAACAAATATTTGCTATGTATGAGTGATCTTCAGTGTAAGTTTTTAAAACAGAGAAACTGAAAAGAAAAAAATAAAAATACCCATAATCCCACCATTCAACAATTTCTTCTGTACTATGCTAAAATCTAATGTTTTCAACAGAAAATTACAAACACTTGTGGGCACACCAAAGAATGAAGATAGAGATTGACATCATCACAGAAAACTTCATTACTTACCAGACAGTGTTAGAAATTCATTTAATTGAACTTCTTAAATTCACAATCCTGGACAAAAAACCCCCTCAAATCTACTTAGCATTTTCTTACCTAAAAAGACCTATACAACACGGGGTGCCTGGGTGGCTCAGTCAGTTGAGCATCTGACTCTGGCTCAGGTCATGATCTCATGGTTCATGGGTTTGAGCCCCATATCGGGCTTGCTGCTGTAAGCGCAGAGTCCACTTAGGATCTTCTGTCCCTCTCTCTTTGCCCCTCCCCAACTCGCACACGTGCACTCTCTCAAAAATAAATAAAACAGTAAAAAAACAAAAACAAAAAAATGAAAAAAAACACAAAACCCTACAACATAATATAAACCTTACTTCAAGAATTAGAGGTATAGAACACCTGGCTGGCTCAGTTGGAAGGAGCACAGAGGGTCTTGATCTCAGGGTTGTGAGTTCAAGTCCCATGTTGAGAGTAGAGATTACTTAAATAAACAAACTTAAAAAAACCCAAAAAACAGAGGTATATTCACAAACACAATAATTAACCTGTCACTGTAAGATCTACAATAACCACTGAAGATCAAACTATCACAACCGGCTCTCAAACTCTTCTTTTCGTTCTTGGGAGCCCATTTTTCCACTATTTCTACCAATCTCTAGAAACTCTACACCCTGCTAAAGTTTTCTAATAAACACACACACTCAAAAGAAATGTCATGTTTCCATTTCTGTTGAAAGAAAAAGAAATGTGGCTGAACAAAGACATGGCAGGATACAGTGTTAACAGATTATCTCTGGGCAGCAAGATTAAAGCTATTTTTTTTTTAATCATTTTAGGGGTATCAATATTTTCTACAATGACCAGGCATTACTTTTATATGCTTAGTACATATTGGAAATCAATTATTCTATAGGTAAAGGAGAAAAGATCAAGTATGAGAACTGAAAACAACCAACTCAATGCAAAGCCAAGTCTTTGTAGTTGCTAAGCTGTATGGTGAACTGTGATTAGCAGGCATGAAAAAAAAATTACCTTTATGACCCCTCCTAGTTTAGCATCAGCTACAGCCAAGGGTTCATGAGCTTCTTTTACTATTTTCTTCAGAACTTTCTTCAGCTGCTTATTGATTTTGCCCTCCATCAGAGCTGTAAATGCTTTTGAGGAAAAAAAAAAAAAAAAAAAAATCAAAAGAATTCTCAAGTTTCTAATTTTAAGAACTTAAGGTCTCATTTAAACTTAAAAGATAAAGCAAAATAAACACTTCCTTTTACCTTTCAAAAAGGGTGAATTTAACATTACTTCTAAAATGAAATGATAAATGTAAAAAACACTGAAGGAGTTACACATTTGAATTTCATCTGATCTTCCCACCCCCATTTCAGCTCTAGAATTGGGAATTAAAGCAGAACCAACATTCCTTTCCCTATGTAATAGGAAATCTACTCTTGAACTCAGAGCTAAAATCATAAAACGTTAGAAACAATCTATTCTGGAATCAAAAGTAAATTCCCTCTCCTATATCATTATAAACAAACTGGCCTGTAAAAGGAGTATATTCATTTGGAAGGTCCTGCTGTGGGGTAAGGATGTCTGAGTGGAGGGCTTTTGCTAATCCTGATTCAGATATGTCATCAGGCCTCTGCTTATAAACCTCCAGTTATGGGGAATTCCCCACTAAAGACAGCCTCTTCAATCTGAGACTGCTTTCACTTTTGGAAGGTTCTAAATCTGCTAATTTATAAGTCTCACTGTTCTTTAGGCTTACACTTAGATCTTCTGGACCCACATGGACTGACACCTCCTGTTATCTGTGATGGTTCTGGCTGAATTTAAAGTACTCCTGGCAGGAAGGAATTCTGTCACAATTTCTAAGGCCAGGCAATTTATGCTTTATCAGCCAGGTATCTGCTCTTTCCTGACCACATCTCCATCCATTTGAATTACAAGTCCATTTCACCTGTTGTCTGGGAAGATGAAAAGTGAGGACAAAAATCATCTGGCTACCATTAAGCTCTTACAGAGGTTGAGACACTCTAAGAAGTTGAGACTCAAGCTATTTTGTTAGGTTCCAACCATACTGTACAATACTGACTCCTTATGATCTGCCTTTCTAATAGGAGTTATCTTACTTGCTTTTATAATTAAAAAATTTCAACTTCCAGCTTCTATTCTCAATCTTGCATACCATCATTTATGCTTAGATTTATCTTCCCTTTATTATGAGAAAACCTGTTAATTACTTTTCATAATATATATTTTTTTGCTAAGTTTATTTTTGAGACTGAGGGAGACAGTGTAGGGAGGAGAGAGGGAGAGAGAATCCCAAGCACGCTGTGTGCTATCAGTGAGAACCCTGATGGAGAGCTCAATCTGGGCCGCCCCTGTAATATGTACTTTTTTATTTATTTATTTATTTATTTATTTATTTATTTATTTATTTATTTATTTATAAAATTTTTTTTCAACGTTTATTTATTTTTGGGACAGAGAGACAGAGCATGAACAGGGGAGGGGCAGAGAGAGAGGGAGACACAGAATCGGAAACAGGCTCCAGGCTCTGAGCCATCAGCCCAGAGCCCGACGCGGGGCTCGAACTCACGGACTGCGAGATCGTGACCTGGCTGAAGTCGGATGCTTAACCGACTGCGCCACCCAGGCGCCCCGATTTATTTTTTTAATGTTTATTTATTTTTGAGACTGAGAGAGACAGAGCACGAATGGGGGAGGGGCAGAGAGGGAGACACAGAATCGGAAGCAGGCTCCAGGCTCTGAGCCATCAGCCCAGAGCCCGACGCGGGGCTTGAACTCACGGAGCGTGAGATCGTGACCTGAGCTGAAGTCGGACGCTTAACCGACTGAGCCACCCAGGAGCCCCTGTAATATGTATTTTTAAAAGATGGTAAACAGGGGCATGTGGGTGGCTCAGCTGGTTAAGCATCCAACTCTTGATTTCAGCTCAGGTCATGATCTGACAGTTCGTGGGATTGAGCCCCGAGTCAGGTTCCTGCCTGACATTGGAGAGACTGCTTGGAATCCCTGCTCTCTCTCCCTCTCAAAATAAATAAATAGACTTAAAAAATAAATAAATAAAACATGGGAAACAGAGATGGTGATGAAGTTAAGAGGACACTGAGTCTTGGGGCGCCTGGGTGGCTCAGTCGGTTAAGTGTCCGACTTCAGCTCATGTCTTGATCTCGCGGTTCATGGGTTCGAGCCCCGCGTCGGGCTCTGTGCTGACAGCTCAGAGCCTGGAGCCTGTTTCAGATTCTGTGTCTCCCTCTCTCTCTGCTCCTCTCCCACTTGCACAGTCTCCCTCTGTCTCAAAAATAAACATTAAAAAAAAAAAAATTTTTTTTAAAAATAGAGGACACCGAGTCTTTATTCTACTTCACTAGCCACTTCCCAGTAATTTTCCTACTTCATCCAAATGTAGGCTGGCACCAAATTTTTCTGTGGCATTTGGAAGACTTGCAACTTGGAAATTAGACCAAGAGTAAAGATAAAGCTCTCCATACCAACAGCATATTTGAATTTCTAGGACCAATATAAATTCTTTTTTTAAAATTCAACCTTTTATTTAAAAAAAGAAAAAAGTTTATTTACTTATTTATTTAAGTAATCTCTACACCCAATGTGGGGCTCGAACTCATGACCCTGAGATCAAGAGTTACACTGCCCCTCCAACTGAGCCAGCCAAGAACCCCAAAGACTTTAAGTAGGCTCCACATCCAATGAGAAGCTTGAACTCATGACCGTGAGATCAAGAGTCTCATGCTCTACCAGCTGAGCCAGCCAGCTCCCCCCCACCACCCCATATAAATTCTTGACATCACAACAGATCAGACTGTTTCTTGGGCTATGGAGTTTTAAATGTACACTGCCATATCTATAACCACTCAGTTTTGGTTCTGTCATACTATAATTGCTTTTTACAGGGAGTGGGAAGTTAATTTCCAGGAAAGACTACTCTCTTAATAAGGTGATGTTGAGTTTCTGGTAAAAATAGATGAGAAAAGGCAGATTCCTGACAGAGCTCACTACTTTCATCCCTTTATCCAAAGTATTTATATGCTAGAATCTAGCAATTTGACAGCGAAGAACAATATAGTCTCTGCCTTCCTGGAAGGAAGATGGGTGGAGGGGGGCTGACTTTAAATTCTTAGCTAGTATGGCATTTTAGCCATTTATTTTACAGTATTTTAAGGTATACCAAAAGCTCAGTAGGGAAATGAGATACCTCTCAAGCCTCAGTTTTTCTGTAAAATAGTTATTAATATGTATCCCACAGGATTGTTTCAAGGATTAAACAACAATTTTGAAATGATGAGTACAAAATCTGACACACACTACATGATCAACATATTAGCTATTAATAGTAAAAATCTGGGGGCGCCTGGGTGGCTCAGCTGGTTGAGCGTCTGCCTTCGGCTCAGGTCATGATCTCACAGCTTGTGGGTTCAAGCCCCATGTCGGGCTCTGTGCTGACAGCTCAGAGCCTGGAGCCTGCTTCAGATTCTGTGTCTCCCTCTCTCTCTGCCCCTCCCTGACTCATGCTATTTCTCTCAATCTCAAAGATAAACATAAAGAAAAATTAAAATAGTAAAAATCTGCTTCATGTCTGGGTAGAAGTAGACCATTTAATATGGACTGGTCGGAAATAGCCCAAAAAAGATTAAAGAAGTAATATGCAAAAGGGAATTCAAAAGAAGTCACTTGGTATCAGGGCCACTGCACTTTATAGCTTCAGCAGGAACTGTTCAAATCAGTCTATGTGAATATTGCACACCCCACCTGAGTTGGAAAATAGCGAACACAATCTTTTTCCATAGAGTTTTAACAAAACTCTACCCATGTAATTTTAAAGCTGTGATAAACAGATCTTTTAAAAAATTCTCTAGGCAGGGAGGCACCTGGCTGGCTCAGTTGAAAGAACATGCAACTTGTGATCTTGGGGCCATGACTTCAAGACCCAAGTTGGGTGTAGAGATTACTAAAAAAAAATAAGAACAAAAACTAAAATTAAAAAAATTAACATTGTTGTGCTTTAATAGCTCTATGAGGCTTTAATTACTGACTTACTGATGCAGCAGCCCTAGAACTCTTTTTAAAAATTAAAAAACTGGTCTCATTATTGGGTCTTCCTTCAGCTACCCCTCTGCCAATGTTGGGGCGGTCTATTAATATTCTAGCATGTTTAGTTAGATCCCTAATTTTTACAAGAGAATTATACTTCTCTTTTGTGGGTGATGAACAAAATTATTTGGGTCTATCATATTCTTGCCTAATTATAAGCCATATTCTTTATAGTCTACATTTTCAAATTATACCAACAAGCAGTTGGCTGACTTAATATATAGAACTTAAGCAACTGAAAAATCCATGATTAGAATTTTATATCCAGTCTTCTTATTTTCCCTAACACTATGGGGGGGGGGGGGGGGGGGAACAACCTTGTTAAGACCAACTGCTTATTAAAGTCAAACCTAGATGATACACCCTATTACTTTATGTCTGTTCTCCCATTATGAGGACTGGTTGAAGGATATGAGCCATCCATTCTTCATGTTCCCTTCAGATTAACTCTTAAGGCTCTGTGTAGGTTTCATACTAAAAAAAAACTCCAAAAAGCTGCTTTATTATTATTTCAACTGTGAATCCTGGCTATTCTCAACTTTACCCTTGAATTAAAATCATCAGAGGGCTGTGCACTTGACTACATTACCTTGGTCCCTTGTAGAACAGCTTTTACTGAATTGTGCCTCAGCATTATGCTGTTGGTTTCCACAGGGAGATCAACTTAACCACTTCTCACACTCATCACATGGGGGGGGGAACAAGCCCTATGGTGAAAAAAGCTAACTCAATGTTGTCTCAGTGGTAGTGACGAATTAGAGTTAGATCACTTAAATTCAGTTCCAAAAAGAATGCATCATTGACAACATTGAATAAGGTTAACTCAGGCAACTGAAGCAAATAATCTTTTGATAATACATTGACAAGATTATAAATAAAACCAAAAAAAGCTAGTCTTTCACTTTACCTGCTAATGCTTCTGCTGTATCCTGAAATTTCTCAAAATGTTTTAGCTTTACTCTAGAAGGAAAAAAAAAAAAAAGTTATGAGGGCAAATTGATTCTTCAAAAGCCATATATTTAGGAAAGAGGTTCTGGACTGTTTTCAAAGCACACACCAACAAAATAAATTTTCCTGTCACTGGGCATGAGGGTGCAAAGTTAGATAAATTCATATTAAAACAACTAGTTTCTCCAAATACTAGGTCAGTAATGTCTGGACTAAGAGAAGATTGTAGGGTTTGAAGGAAAAATAGCTAAGAGGTTTGGTACCACATCTCAACCACAGGAAAGATGTTGAAGCCTGAACATAACCTCTGTTCCTTAAATCTGGACACAGATGCCTTTTACTATATACTATATTACTAAGGAATAGGAGACCTTAGAAAAGGAATTAAGAGTACCTCTCAGGTCAGGAATCTCACAACACTGATTTGTCCATCTAGTACAAATGTCATTAAGAAATAGCTAATGGTCTGGGAATGCAAGCTGGTGCAGCCACTCTGGAAAACAGTATGGAGGTTCCTCAAAAAACTAAAAATAGAACTACCCTACGACCCAGCAATTGCACTACTAGGCATTTATCCATGGGATACAGGTGTGGTGTTTCGAAGGGACACATGCACCCCCATGTTTATAGCAGCACTATCAACAATAGCCAAAGTATGGAAAGAGCCCAAATGGCCATCGATGGATGAATGGACAAAGATGTGGCATACATATACAATGGAGTATTACTCAGCCATCAAAAAGAATGAAATCTTGCCATTTGCAATTACGTGGATGGAACTGGAGGGTATTATGCTAAGTATTAGAGAAAGACAAAAATCATATGACTTCACACATATGAGGACTTTAAGAGACAAAACAGATGAACATAAGGGAAGGGAAACAAAAATAACATAAAAACAGGGAGGGTGACAAAACAGTAGAGACTAAAAATACGGAGAACAAACTGAGGGTTACTAGAAGGGTTGGGGGGGTGAGCTAAATGGCTAAATGGGTAAGGGACATTAAGGAATCTACTCCTGAAATCATTGTTGCACTATATGCTAACTAATTTGGATGTGAATTTTAAAAAATAAAAAATTAAATTAAAAAAAAAAAGAACTATGTTGCTTAATTTCCAAATATTTGTATTCTTAAAACCAATTTACTATTAGCTTGTAATATATTTCTGTTGACATTATAATATATGCCCTGTGAGATTTCAAGCTTTTGAAATTTACTGAATCATATTTTATTACCCAGCATATGGTTTATCTTAAAAAAGCATTCCATCGGAAATTGAAAATAATGTATGATACGGAATTTTGTGAGGTTTATCAATTATATCAAGGTATTCATTACTGTTTTTATCCAATCATTCTATCAATTATGAAGACAGTGATATAAAATTAATCTATTTTGTCTATGATTTTCATTAACACACAGTAAGAAATGTGACAAATAATTCAGGTGTATTTCTGTTTAGAAGATGAGACTTAAGCTCCTGTTGTTTAATAAACTCTTCTATAAACAACAACAACAACAACAACAACAAATAGCTAATGGTCAAATCTGACTCCTTATTTTACTTAAGTTACCCTTATTTTACTCTCCTTCTTCCCAACACACTTATGTGCAAGGTAACATCATTTTATATTCAACAAATATATAGTTAATTCATAATTCATTGTTGTCTCAGTGGTAGTGACGAATATTTGAGTTAGATCATTTATATTCAGTTCCAACAAGAATACATCATTGACAACAATGAATCACATTAACTCAGCCAAATGAAGCATACAGCCCTTTAAAAAGAAAAACTAGTCTTCTATTGTCCCTAAAATAGTATTGTCTTAATTAAGGAAGGTTTTCTTATCTGCCAGGGAACAAAAACCCTGGTGAT
Organism: Prionailurus viverrinus; assembly: GCF_022837055.1. NCBI lineage: Eukaryota > Metazoa > Chordata > Mammalia > Carnivora > Felidae > Prionailurus > Prionailurus viverrinus. The sequence goes on from NC_062568.1 coordinate 28,438,861, forward strand.
CCCCTAAATACATTTAACAATACAAAGATTTTAGGAAAAAATAGTAATTTCGACTTATTGTGCCTCACCCCATCCCCATTTCCACCCTTTTGAAGTGGCATCTGTTGGTGTCTATGCCTGCATACACAGATCTACGCATACACAGATCTAAGAGAACCTGGAAACAATGGGATCACATATGTATCACTGAGAAGCATGATTTTCTTGGTATACCACAGTCCTCTCCCCAGGTCACCAAAGGATCTATAGATATACTACAATTTATTCAGCAATTCTATTACTTGGGCCCCCTGGTTAACTCAGCTGATAGAGCATGCAACTCTTGGATCTCGGGGTCATGAGTTCAAGCCCTGCATTGGGTGTAGAGATTACTTAAAAAAAAACACACCTAAATGTTAACTAAATTCTTAGTTTCAAGATGACTTACATTTTATTTGCTTTCTCTGGAGTTTCAAATTCTTTCCACAAACTATCAACCTCTTGAAGTTTCTTCTCATTCAAAACCTGTAACAAATATTTAAATGGCATAGCTTAGACATATATAACTACACTCTTCAAGTACAACTGTACACGTAAAATGAGAGTGGTGAAAGCTATGTTCTCATTGAAATAACACCAATTTTTTACCCACCATAAATGCGTGATCAAATTAGCAGCTCAAGTGGCCCATTTAATAACTGGATGGAATTCAGTTGATGACTTTGTTTAAAACTTCCCATTTCGAAGGAGTCACTAACACCTTCACAAAACACAGGTTTTTTAATTTTTTAAAAATATTTATTGGGGGGCGCCTGGGTGGCGCAGTCGGTTAAGCGTCCGATTTCAGCCAGGTCACGATCTCGCGGTCCGTGAGTTCGAGCCCCGCGTCAGGCTCTGGGCTGATGGCTCAGAGCCTGGAGCCTGTTTCCGATTCTGTGTCTCCCTCTCTCTCTGCCCCTCCCCCGTTCATGCTCTGTCTCTCTCTGTCCCAAAAATAAATAAACGTTGAAAAAAAAAAATTTAAAAATATTTATTGGGGGCGCCTGGGTGGCGCAGTCGGTTAAGCGTCCGACTTCAGCCAGGTCACGATCTTGCGGTCCGTGAGTTCGAGCCCCGCGTCGGGCTCTGGGCTGATGGCTCAGAGCCTGGAGCCTGTTTCCGATTCTGTGTCTCCCTCTCTCTCTGCCCTTCCCCCGTTCATGCTCTGTCTCTCTCTGTCCCAAAAATAAATAAACGTTGAAAAAAAAAATTAAAAAAAAATATTCATTTTCGAAAAGAGAGAGAGAGAGAGAGAGAGAGAGACAGAGCGTGAGTGGGGGAGGGGCGAGCGACAGAATCTGAACCAGGCTCCAGGCTCTGGGCTGACAGCACAGAACGCAATGCGGGGCTTGGACTCACAAACCGTGAGATCATGACCTGAGCTAAAGTCGGATGCTTAACCGACTGAGCCACACAGGCGCACCAGCATATGTTTACAGAACAACAAAAGACTTTATTTCCCTACTTTCTAGAATAAAGGATAAATTTTACTTACTGCTTATGATCACCCTAACATCAAAGTACTAAGGATTTCTCTAAAACTGAGATACTATCAATTTACATCCTGTTACAAGAAAACTTAAAATGAAAAGGGAAAAAAGGAGCACTTTAAATCTATGAAATAGTCATTAACAATTAGGCATATATATTTAAGGCTTTTTGACAGTCTTCTCAACATTTTATTTATGCATACTTTTCAGAATCACACTATACCATTTAGCAGAACATGGACACAATTACAGGTTTTGACAACGTAGAATTAGACTGTATGAAAATATCACCATCTTATGCTCTTATAGAAGTTTAAGGTCTTTCTAAATTTTCCTTATTCTCCTTCAGAAAACAGTTTTGTATGTATACATGTTGTATTTCTATAAGACATACTTTACTAGAAGTGCGGTTAATTGATCATATAGGAAATGCATATTTTATATTTGACAGATGCTACCAAAATGCCTTCAAGAGAGTCTATTAGTTTCATTTAAATCAAGAGTTAAAAGGGACGCCTGGGTGGCTCAGTCAGTTAAGCGTCCGACTTCAGCTCAGGTCATGTTCTCGCAGGTGAGTTTGAGCCCTGCGTTGGGCTCTGTGCTGGCAACTCAGAGCCTGGAGCCTGTTTCAGATTCTGTCTCTGTCTCTGTCTCTGTCTCTGTCTCTCTCTCTCTGCCCCTCCCCTGCTCACACTCTGTCTCTGTCTCTCAAAAATAAAAACAAACATTAAAAACAAACAAAGAGTTAATAAAACATGTCCCACACTCTCACTAATTCTTGATGGGATAAGTCAACTGCCCAAGCATAACACAGGGTAGACTCAATCCTAAAAACCATTTCCTCTGGATTTAACATCCTTGAAACTGACATGCCTTACAACTGATGGGAGGTAAATTTAATTAGCAGTGTAAAATAATAGCATATTAAATTTGGTGAAATATAATACACAGATATTATGTCTTCTTGTGGGAAAAATATTCAACTGATAAATTTAAAACTATACCTTACTGATAAACATTTTATCAAATCCATTATCACAGAATATTTACACAGTAAGATTTATTGCCCAGTTACATCTAGTGTATATTTTTGTGATAAACATAATTACAATACTTCAAGTTGCATTTAATTTCTGTCAGACAAGTATGGCAAGATGATTTTAAGGAGGATTTGTTGTGGGAGTGCCTGGGTAGCTCAGTCAGTTGGGCATCTGCCTCTTGATCTGGGCTCAGGTCATGATCCTAGGGTTGTGGGATCAAGCCCTGTGTTGTGCTCCGTGCTGGGTGTGGGGCCGGGCTTGGGATTCCCTGCCCCACCCATCACCCTCTGCCTCTCTTCCTTAAAAAAGAAGGAGGGGAGGGAGAGGGAGAGAGGATTTGTTGTGTTCTTTAAATTTAATCTCTTACAGACAAATTACATATATTCACAAAATCTTGAGAAGTCGGTCAAAACAAATCGAAATGAAAAAACTTAAAAGAACAGAGTAAGAGCACTACATGATCACAAAACAGTGTTTGTATTAAAAAATTACAAGCTGGGGTGTCTGGCTAGCTCAGTCAAAAGAGTATGTGACTCTTGATCTTGGGATTGTAAGTTTGAGTCCCACGTTGGGCACAGAGTTTACTTAAAAATGAAATCTTTACAAAAATTACAAGCCACTAACAGTTTCTTTTCTTTTCTTTTTTTAATTTTTTTTCAACGTTTATTTATTTTTGGAACAGAGAGAGACAGAGCATGAACGGGGGAAGGGCAGAGAGAGAGGGAGACACAGAATCGGAAACAGGCTCCAGGCTCTGAGCCATCAGCCCAGAGCCCGACGCGGGGCTCGAACTCACGGACCGCGAGATCGTGACCTGGCTGAAATCGGACGCTTTACCGACTGCGCCACCCAGGCGCCCCTCTTTTTTTTTTTTTTTTTTTTAAGAGAGACAGAGAGTGAGCGAGCAAGCCCAATGCTGGGCTTGATCATGACCTGAGCCACCCAGGCACCTCTAACAGTTCTATTTTGTGTATCAGGAGAACTTCCAACAAATCCCATGAATGCACTGAAACATTAACTGTTACTTTTTGATTAAGTAAGTTCATAGAATAGTCCTAACTTTTGGAAATAGTTTGTTTAGAGAATGCAGCTAAACCATACCCAAAAAGTTCATGAACTGCTGAGAGCGTATGTATCAAACAGGGGACATGACTCATGAGTAAAATTTACATTTTTTCCTAGTTGAAAAGCAAGATAACATTTGGGTAACAACTGGCATAGTTAAGAGATATTATCAGCATTCTAAAAGCAACAAGGGAAATGTAATGAAAACATTCATGACTACTCAAAGGTCTCCAAAGACTGTTACAAACAAAACCTTGTTACTAAATGTTTCCAATTGTGCTACAACATACTGAGGAGAACATTACTAATAAAGACAGTATGAACAAAGTAAGAGGTAACTGCTACATTTTCTCTAAAATGTGCCTCAAATTTTAGTCATTTTCAGACAGAGAAATCTGAAAACATTTGTATACAAAGTCCATTTCAAGTTTTATCATTTTGGATGAAGATACAATAATTTCCATTTCCAAGTAGAAACAGTGTGTAGTTATTACCATTAAAACATTTAGCAGGCTGCGGAGCCTGGGTGGCTTAATCGACTTCAGCTTGGGTCATGATCTTGTAGTTTGTGAGTTCGAGCCCTGCGTGAAGGCTCTGTGCTGACAGCTCAGAGCCTGGAGCCTGCTTCAAATTCTGTGTCTTCCTCTCTTTCTCCCCCTCCCCCACTTGTGCTCAGTCTCTCTCTCAAAAATAAATAAACATTAAAAAAAATTTAGCAGGCTATTATTGTTCTTAGTTTTAAAACTGGTCTTTATATCTTATACATACTGTAGAGAGCAAGATTGTCTCTCACTCAGGTCAAGCAGTAACTTATGTCACAAGCAACCAAGGGCATTCCACTTGAGACCCCATACTGCCGAAAGCAGCACCAGCTGAGACATACTCAGAAAAGATAACCAATAGAAACATAAGAGGTTTGTCAATCAGGACTTACTAAGTCCTTTTTAAAATGGAAGATTTCTGCAGTAAACTGTCAAAACTTTCTTAACACTGACCCTTTCACATCTGACCACATCAAAAAGGTAGCTGCTGTTCAAGACCCTGCCTGACTGATCTCTGAACAAAACAGAGATCTTCCACTGCTTGAATATAATAAGCAGTAAGTTCTGTGAGCTGACCTGGACCAGACCAAGGCCACATCTCAACTGTGCAATCAAAGACTTCCTTTCCCCCGTTCTATCTTATTTGTTGTGTAACCTGTCTTGTGCTTTGCTTTCTGTAATGTGTAATAAGTTAAACAGGTAGTGAAATGTTGAGTCTGGAATCCTGAACCTGAGTTATAATTATATTAACCTTGCTCTAACACTGAAAAAAGCTGATACTGTGGAAAGACACAATTCATTTGTGTGCCTGCCTTCACAGCATGAGACATACTTACTTACAGATCAAACTAAATATCCATGGGGCTCCTGGGTGGCGCAGTCAATTAAGCATCTGACTCTTGATCTCGACTGAGGTCATGATCTCACGGTCCATGAGTTCGAGCCCCTCGTCAGGCTCTGTGCTGACAGTTTGGAGCCTAGAGCCTGCTTGGGATTCTGTCTCTCCCTCTCTCTGCCCCTCCCCTGCTTGTGCTCTGTCTCTCAAAATAAAATAAAATAAACTTAAAAAAAAAACCCTAAATATCCAGGATTTGCTTCAAAACAATGTGGGGAGGGGAATGAGAGAGGACACAAAATGGGCCTGCTGAAGCTGAGTAATGGGGTACATGGAGAGTCTTTATATAATCTTCTACTTGTCTCCTTGAAAACTTTCACAATAAAAAGCAAAAACAAACGCATCCCACAGCATGCCAGATAGTCCTAGGGTATCCTCCTCTATTCCACACAGGCATGAAATTTATAAGCAGGAAAGGGCACATTATTATCAAAAGTGACTGTCCCTAATTTTCACTTCTTAATTGGTTATTTTGAGACTTCCTATGTTTTATTTAAATATTCAATGCTGGGGTGCCTGGGTGGCCCCACTTGGGCTCAGGTCATGATCTCAATGAGTTTGAGCCCTGCACTGGTGCAGAACCTGCTTGGGATTCTCTCTCTGCCCTTCCCCCACTCTCATGGGTGTGTCCACGTATGCTCTCACAACATAAATAAATTAAAAAAAAATAAACATTCAATGATAACCTAAAAAAAATTTTTTAATCTTTATTTACTTTTGAGAAAGAGAGCACGTGAGCGAGGGAGCAGGGGAGGAATGGGGGGGGGGGGGGGAGGGGACACACAATCTGAAGCAGGCTCCAGACTGAGCAGTCAGCACAGAGCCCAAGGCAGGGCTTGAACTCACAAACCACGAAATCATGACCTGAGCCAAGCTGGGATGCTTAACTGACTGAGCCACCCAGGCTCCCCTCAATGCTAACTTTTAAAGTTTTATTTTACAAACAAAATGGTTAACCATTGTTCTATGAAACTTGTATGAGTTGTTACACAGGATGACTTGGAATAATTTCAAGTGTGAATTATTCAAAAAGGAACAAATTGATACATGCAACATGGATTAGCTTCAAAAGCGTAAGTGAAAAAAGCCAGACAAAAAAACTATTACTTCACTTACATGAAATATCTAGAAATGACAAAATTATACAGACAGTGGTTGCCTAGAGCTCGGTCTGACTTTGACTTGCAAATGGCCAGAACTTTACTTTTTAAGAGGAAGTACTCTAAACTGGATTGTAACTTGCACAGGTGTATAAATTCTACTAAAATGTATCAAACTGCACCATTTACAATAAGTGAGTTATACAGTATGTAAGCTATATTCAAATGCAGCTGGAAAACCATATATATTCACATATAACCATGTTAACACAGTAATTTTTTTAGAAAGTATTTAATTCTTTGTGAATCACTCTGTATATGTGGCTACATACACAGCGTATATACGCTATATACACACTGGAACATGATAACAGAATAAATGTATTCCATACTATGACCTGAGGTTTAAAAAGTTTTAAAAATTTCTTGGGGCTTCTGGGTGGCTCAGTCGGTTGAATGTCCACTTGATTTTGGCTCAGGTCACCATCCCAGAGTGGTGACATCCAGCCCAGCATCGGACTCTGCTGCTGAGCATGGAGCCTGCTTTAGATTTTCACCTCCACCCTTGTGTGTGCCTTCTCTTTCTCTCTCAAACTCAAAACACCAAAACAACAACAACAACAAAAGCATTCGTATTAAAGCATGAATTTCATGCAAACCAATATAATTTTATACCCCAGTGTTCTGAAAGATCATGAAAAGGGAGCTAATAATTTTGTACTACATATGCACTTTATAATTTATATACTGTAATATTCACCCTTCTCAAGTGTATGACTTACTTTTTAGCATATTTTCACAAAACTGTGCAACCACTATTAATTCCAGAACATTTTGTATGACTTTTATTAACAATCAGTAACTGCTATTAATCACAAATATTTGGAAGTGAAATCATTATTTCAATATACTCAAGCCTTTAGTTATTTATCCATTACATGGAACCATAAACCACAATTTGAACAGTGACTTGCAGATAGATAGCATTAGAAACTGACAGAATACTCAAGACTTATTTTTGTGGAGAACACTCTTCATTAATAGAAACCAGTAATTTATTAAGAAACATGGTTAAGTGTTTTATGACCCAGGTCACTACAATTGTAAGTCAATTCCTTCCTAACAATCAGAGGCACACAGTGGACTGCAGAGTTGCCCCGCTCTCTATCAGCATCCAGTGGACAGTACACAATGACTTCAATTTAGATGAAATTCATCCATATACACAAATTCAAAATATGACAGACCATGCTGGCTAAGAAAATTTGGGCACATGTGCAGAATTCTATTATAAGAATTTAGAAAAGATTGCCAAGAAGCTGGGAAAACGTAAAATAGGCATACTCCACATTCCAAAGCTTTCCAAAGTCCCTTAAAATTTCTAATATTGCAATTACAGACAACCCCAATGAGAAAAAATAAGCAAAGCTAGCTTTTGGCTTTTACCATTTTATCTCTTAAAAAATAATAAGTAATGTACCAAGTGCAAATGGAACTGTATTTTCAAAAGTCTGAAGAAAACCTTAAAGTTTTCTCTAAACCAACATTTTGGAAAACTGATTGCAGATTTTCCGCACTCATACCACAGTTTTTTGATTCATAGCTAGAATCTTACTATACATATTTTATCCATTTTTGCCTTAACAGCACATATATGAAAATTTTGGGGTTTTTTTTAAATTTTTTTAAATGTTTATTTATTTTTATTTTATTTTTGGGACAGAGAGAGACAGCATGAACGGGGGAGGGGCAGAGAGAGAGGGAGACACAGAATCAGAAACAGGCTCCAGGCTCTGAGCCATCAGCCCAGAGCCCGACGCGGGGCTCGAACTCACGGACCGCGAGATCGTGACCTGGCTGAAGTCGGACGCTTAACCGACTGCGCCACCCAGGCGCCCCGAAAATTTTGTTTTTCGATGCTACATTTGTAGAACTCAGAAGACTGGCTAGCACATGGATAGCACTCAGTTTCTCATTCTTTCTAACAACTCTATAGCATCCTACTACACGAATGTCCCATTGCTCAATCAGCTCCGTGCTGATAAACTTCAAATTTCAAACTTTATTAAGACAACCAAATCTCAAATTGATTACCATCGGCCCAGATATCTCCCTTAGGTATTAAACTTAAAAAATGACGATTTAACAGACACCGCAAGTTTCACAGCCCAAACTGGACCTTTTTAGTATCCTCCCGTCTCCAAAAAAACCCAACCATCTTGTTTTTTTCTTCTCTTCGCTACCATCATACCCCACTCACTTCATTCATTAGCCAAACCCACCAGTTCTACCTTCAAAATTTCTCCTGGTATTTATTTCCCTCCGTAGCAACCTTAATCCAAGCAATTTCATCTTGTCTACACTGATGCAAAAATATTCTTCCTTTCTTTCTTGCCTCCTATAATCTATTCTTCACACAGCAAAGCAACTTCATTAAGACAAGTTTAGATCAAGTCATTCCTCTGCTTAAAACCTTTCAATCATTGCTCAAAACCACTAAGAATAAACCCCACACTCCTCACCTTTACCTGTGAAATTCTAATACAGCTCCCGCTCACCTCTCTCACCAAGCTAAATGCTCTAACACAGAACCCTGCGCCCCAAACGGCGGAGCCACGTGTTCACCGAAACATGCCTCCCAGGCCCAAAGCCTTCCCCCACCTTTCAAGGCAGGAGGACACAAACGGCTCCCACGCGATCCTGAGCAGTGCTGTCTTCTTCTTACGTCTTTCCCTGTCCTCGCCGGCCCAACACCAGCCTCCCCCCTCCAATGGCTCAATCTCCAACCTACCTTAAAGATGGCGTAGCCGACAGACGTTTCAAATAGCACCAACATGGTGAGGCCGGATTAGGGCCCTGAGCGGCCCGCCGCGAGCTCTGTTATCAGTGAAAAGAAATCAAACTTTCGGCCCGAAAGGTCCGCAAGGCCGCAGCGGGCCAAGCACAAAGCAGCACGCCTTCTTGCAAAGGACCACACCACGTTGCCTAAAGATTCCACACCACACTGCGCAAAGAACGCCTGAAAGCGCCCCTCCTTCTCCAAGGATTCTGGGATATTGCGTCACTTCCGACGGAGAGCGTGCCGTTGCTTCCGATACGTTCCCGCCATCGGAGTTGGGAGGGGAGGGGGAGGAGAGAAAAAAAAAAAAAAAAAGACCGTGTTGTTGCGAGATTTCTTAGGGACTAAAGCGAGCTTTTAAGTGGCTGGACTGCAGGGAAATCCAAAAGGGGAAAAACTTCCCTTTTTATTATTTTTGAAAGGCCCACATAGGATATATTTTACTTTAAGAGAAATGCGCAGCTGTCTCGTCTGTTTACCCCAGGCCTCTGGAATCTGGGAAATGCTAGCCCTTTAACTTTGCTCCCTGGATAGCCCTGCCTTGAAGTGAACTTCTCAGGGTGACACCATCCATGACAGTCGCTGTATTTGCGAGCATTCCTGGCCGTTCTCTTCTCTCTGGCAAATTGATTTTTAGCATAAATGTCTTTCATACATACGTACGCCTCTCCCATTTTTGCTGCAATGATTCTAGGGTATGCATTTAGACTTTATGTCCTTGTCTTAGTGTAATTTGCTTTTCTGGGACTTTTCAGTTTGAGTGACTGATTTCAATACCTCAATTATTCCACAAGTCTGGCTTTCAATAGGAGTGAAATTTCCTTCCTCACTTCCCAGGCTTTATACGCGGATTGCGTGAAAGCATTAAGTTGCAACCTGATGAAAGTTTTGGAACACCAAGTAACTTGATTTTTTTTTTCAAGCAGCTCTGCAACCTGGGATCAAATCCTGGACTGAATAACAGGAAAGATGAAGGTGGCGGGGGTCGAGGGTGGCGTGGGGGTGGGAATGGGGGCTGGGGGGAATCAAGTGATGGGGGGAGGGAGTACAGACAAGAGCATGGTTGATTATAGCCATAGGATTCGGTGTGATCAGGGAGGAAAGAGATACTAATATGGCTTGATTAGGAAAGGAAGGGTGAATGGGGTGGCTGGATGAAGTGGAAGCACCGTGTCTGTTTGTGGTGTTATATAATTTCACAATATATATCATCTTTTTTTATCTAGGTTTTTTTTGTGTGTGAAGATTTTTTTTTTTTTTTTTTTTTAAGTAATCGCTACATCCAACTTGAGGCTCAAACTTACAACCCCCAGGGTTAAAAGTGTCATGCTCTACGGACAGAGCCAGCCAGGTGCCCCTGTCTAGTTTTAACTGAAGAGTTATCTGGTAGAAGGAGCATTCTGTATCTTACACTTAATTATATCTGTATAGGGCATCATATTGTACTAGTCACCAAGTAGGCTCTCATTAAATAATTCTTAACCATTTAATGAATGAACGTTTGCAGGAAGTAAAATTCTTTTTCTTGCATCTAAAGTTTGCATCTTTTGCTCAAAGAGAAATGAAACCACTTATTCAATAAGAAACCTTTTTACTGTGCTTCTCCAAAAAGTTGTCTTTGCACATTGCCATTTATATAATCAGCCCAGTGATGCATTAGTCAGGGGTTCTGAGCTGACTCTGGATTTGGATTTGGATCTTGGCCAAATAAAGTAATTCTCCAAAAAATTCCCTGTTGCAAGAGAAAAGTAAGAGATTCAATACTTTATTAAATTAAACAAAGTACTAGATCAAGGGGAGATAGCACAAAGAAGTATAAGGAGGAGAATATGGGAGAGTATAGATAACCCAGAAGAGGGATTTATTACTTTATTAGTGGTTTAACATGGTAAAAGGACAAAGGTAAGAAACATGGTTCTTTTGTTCACTCCCCACCCTCCAGCCCTATCGCTGTCCTGCTGGATGCCCAGTACCAAGTGAGTATCTGGCACATGGTAGGGACTCCATAAGTACAAATAGTGATGGGTACATGAACAACTGGAATGAATAATGGGATTAAATTATTTCTAGGTGCCAGTAGAGGCTTCATGTACTTTTGGGGATGGACTGATAATAGCAAAAGAGATCCTTCTGTTTCGAGACCTTTGATGTGCCTTGTAATAAATAGAAGGAGATGTTTTGGATCTTTCATGTAGTTCAAGTAGTAAACATCTTTTATATAGTCAACAACTATGAATGTTTACTCTCTGTCAGGCTTTATTATAAGCACTAAGGACATACCAATGAATAAAACATGGAAAAACCTCCACACTTCATGAAACTTATATTCTAGTAAGGGGAAACTAAATAAATAAATATCTAGTATATTAGAGAGTACTAGATACTACAGAGAAAAATAAAGCAGGACAGGGGAATAAGATATTCTAGGATGGTAAGGAAAGGCCTCATTTAAGTGACATTTGAATAAATGACTTTAGGGGCTCAGTCAGTTAAGTGTCCAACTCGTAGTTTTGGCTTGGGTCATGATCTCACGATTTGTGAGTTCAAGCCCCTCATCAGGCTCTGTGATGATAGTGCCCCTCCTGTGCACATGCACGCACTCTCTCTCTCTCAAAACAAATAAATAAACTTAAAAAAGAAAGCAAATATGGCAAAACATTAACAATTAAAAAAAATGACTTTAGGGAGCCAACCATCGTGATATCTAGAGGAAAAGTGTTTCAGGCAAAGAGAACAGTTTATTCAAAGAAACCAAGCAGGAGTGTGCCTGGTATGTTCTCAGAACAGTATGACGGGTATTGGAGTGACTATAAATGACCCCATTTTAAAACATGCTCATGTTCACATACAAAGACAGTGCATTAGTTTCCTATTGTTGTAACAAATTACCACAAATTTAGTGGCTTAAAACAACACAAATTTGTTGTCTGATAGTGGTAGGTAAAAAATGGGCTTCATAGGGCTAAAATCAGTGTGTCAGCAAGACATCTAGAGCTTGTAGGCTCCAGGAGGGAATCTTTTTTTGCCTTTTCCAACTTCTGAAGGTTTCCCACATTCATGGCTCGGCTTCAGTTGTTACATCTCCTCCTCAGACTCTATCTTGCCTCCTTCTTTTAATTATAAGGACTCTTATGATAATATTGGGTGCATCTGAATAATTAAGAATAACCTCCCTATCTCAAGATTCTTTTTTATTTAAGCCAATAACTTTTTATTTAAGGAATTTTACATGTTATTGCTGCCACTGCCAATCACCATAGTTCCTCCAAAGTCAGAATCATAATCTTCAAAAAATTCCTTTTAAAAAGAACTTTTTGGGGGTGCCTGGGTGGCTCAGTTGGTTGTGTGTCCAACTTTGGCTGCGGTCATGATCTCATGGTTTGTGAGTTTGAGCCCTGCATCAGGCACTTTGCTGTCAGTGCAGGGGCCTGCTTCAGATCCTCTGCCCCCTCCCCACTCTCTCTCTCTAAAATAAATAAAGTTAAAATAAAAAAAAGAACTGTTGTTCAATCCACAGTTGTCACTGTCAGTCCAGAGTTCTTTCAGTTGGACTTTTTTGATCTCCACTTGAATATGGACAGACTTTTAAAATTCTCCACCTGTAATCTTTGGGATCCAATTTCTTTCGGGCCACGTTCAGGGTCACAGTCGATGGATCTGCCTGGTTCTCAATTTCAAATACCCTCTGAATGTGAATGAGTTCAAATCATATTCACTCCTAAGCTACCACACCCTAGAACTGTACAGATTGTTGAGATATGCCAATACCTAAAATTTAAAAAAAAAAAATACTATTAGGTCTCTCACAAGTTTTAGCAGGTAGATGTCTTATAGTTCTTTCCCACAGATCTAACATATAAGAAATGTGAATAAAGGAAACCACATATGTACTCTATGAGGTGTTTCCAACAATGTAGGTCTACAGAAAAAGCCCCGTTGGGATAGACCTCAATTCCCATCTCAAGATTTTTTTTTAATTTTTTAAAACACTTATTTATTTTTGAGACAGAGGGAGACAGTGCGACTGGGAGAGGGGCAGAGAGAGAGGGAGACACAGAATCTGAAACAGGCTCCAGGCTCTGAGCTGTCAGCACAGGGCCCGACGCGGGGCTTGAACCCACGGACCACGAGATCATGACCTGAGCCAAAGTCAGACGCCCAACCCACTGAGCCACCCAGGCGCCCCTCCCATCTCAAGATTCTTAACTTAATTGCATTTGCAAATTCCTTTTGCTTTGTATGGTAACATTCACAGGTTCTAGGGCTAGAAATGGGCATTTTTTGGTGGGGGCATTATTCTGCCTATCACAGAGAGGCACCATAACTCTCAAAAAATCAGTTACTCTTAAAAAAAATCAGTTATTCTTGGGGGCCTGGGTGGCTCAGTCAGTTAAGTGTCTGACTCTTGCTTTTGGCTCAGGTCACAATCTCACGGTTCGTGAGTTCAAGACCTGTGTAAGGTTCTGCGCTGGCAGTGTGGAGTCTGCTTGGGAATCTTTCTCCCCTCTCTCTCATTCCCTCTCCCCCTCAAAAATAAATAAATAAACATTAAAAAAATTTTTTTTGAATCAGTTACTCTTTTTAAAAAGATGAGTGATTTTATTGCTAGGTACCTGGAAATAATATGGTAATTTAAGAAAAACAGCCATTTTTTAAGGAATGCATTCTGAGCCACCCAGACCCCCCCATTTTTTTAAAGTTTATTTTATTTTAAAAGAGAGAGAGAAAGAATGAGTGGCAGAGGGACAGAGGGAGAAGAAGACAGAAGAGAATCTCAAGCAGGCTCCATATTCTGCACTGAGCCCCACAGGGGGCTTCATCTCATGACTGTGAGATCATGACCTGCGCCAAAATGAAGAGTCAGACAATCAACTGTCAAGGAAAGCATTCTAAAGTATGTAGAGATGAAATGACATGTCTGGAGTTTGCCCTAAGAGAATTCAGGAGAGAAAGAAGATGACAGAGAGGAAGGAAGTTTGCCAAATCTTGATGTTTTTTGTATCTGGGTGATGTATATTTGGGGATGTGAAAAGGTGGCTAAAGAAGATACAATTTGAGTCCTGCTAAATAGATGAGAAGCCTATAGAGAGTGATCCAAGTGAAGAGAACTTTCCCTCACCTTTTAAAATGTTTTGTATTTTATGATGCTTTGACATCTTAGGACCTTAGGGACCCAGAGAGGAACTGCCCCTCCCAGAGGTAGTAAAGAACTTGCCTGAGAATAAGCCTTTGATAAGCAAACCAACCAATCCTGGTCCAAACCAACCAACCCTCCTTTTACCAGGTTCCTGCAATTGAGGACACTAACCTCCCACCGTAAATCACTCTAGGGCCAGGTACTGGGCACCAGGGAACCATTCTTATAGCTGGGAGCCCAGGGAAATAAAACTATCCAATCCTAAACCTGCTTAGTTTGCTTATCCTGCCTCACCCCTTCCTTCCCATGAAAACCCAAAGAAAAGCTTTAGCCTACACTTTCCCCTCACTCTGTCTGCCTCATGGTGTTTGCCGTGTGGTCTTGTGTGGTGTGCCATGCCTCCTGCTTCTAGGGATCCATGAGTATAAAAACTTCTTCCTTTATGCCAGTTTCTGTGTCTCCATGTCTTACGATACTTGACTAAAACAAATCTCGAGTACATTTTAAAGTAATCATGCCCTTCCTAAAACAAAACCATATGAGGAGTTAGAAGAATACTACAGATGTAAGCTCAGCAAAAGTAGAGACTTTATGTGTTTTGTTCACTGCTGAAAGTGGAATGCAACTGTAAAAAACAAACAAACAAACAAACAAACAAACAAACAAACCTATGTGGCATTTACATGGCAAGTGGATGGTGGGCTACAATGAACCCAGTATCTGTCGATGAAAAGATGGTTAGTCATGAGATGCAATGGCAAAACATTTGGCAGAATTATTGCCTGAGATGACTTGAGCAGCAGACTATGTGTCTACTGACTCCTGAGGGAATAGAAAATAGAAACTTAATAGAGGTTATTTTTAACAGTGTGTGGCAAGATATTATAAGAAAGGGATGAGATCAGGAAAGAATTCCCTCATGGGTTTGTAAGAAGAAATAGAAGGGAATAGAATCTAAAATTTGGAAACTCGCAGGTAAAACTTCTGCTTCTATACCTCAATTATAAGAAATTAGGGGCAGCAGGGTGGCTCAGTCGGTTGAACGTCTGACTTTGGCTCAGGTCGTGATCTCATAGTTCATGAGTTCCAGCCCTGTAATGGGCTTGCTGCTGTCAGTCAGCTCAGAGCCTGCTTTGGATCTTCTTCCCTACCCGCTGCCACCTCTGCCCCTTCCCCGCTTGTGTTCATTCTCTCAAAAGTAAATAAATCTTTAAAAAAAATAAGAAGAAATTAGTTAAGGAAGGCTATGAGCTTTTCCTTTGCCTCTTTTTCTTTCCCCTTCATTTCTTTTTCTTTCTTTCTTTCCTTCTTTCTTTCTTTCTTTCTTTCCTTCTTTCTTTCTTTTTCCCTTCCTGAACTATTCCATCCCAAAGTCATTAGGTGGAGCTGAGAAGCTAAGTGACAACATGGTGTCACCTGGACAGAGGGGTCAGAGGCTGACTGGGGTAAGAAGGGTGTCCTTTGGTGGGGAGACCTACCAATGGATGTTAGAACTTGGATAGGGGGAGGGAGACATTCATTCAGATGGTTGCCCAGTACAGGATATTGGAGGTTGAGTGGAGTAAGGGCATCCTTATGGAGTAACAGACTGTTATGAGGTATCAGAACCATCAGAGGTGTTGACTCACCCCTACAGAAAGAGAATTTACAATATTTACCCAGTGGGATTTCAAAATGATGTGATCCTATCGCTTCTTGGCCTTTTGGCTAAGATCAAGTGTAGTATCAAAACGATGTGATCCAGTGAGAACTGTGTGTTCAATTTTTCCTTGTTCTGAATGAGAGTGTTTTAATTTTCCTGTCTTTGTTGCATTACCAATGGGCATGGATGTGTCTGGGCAGATTATTTGTC
This sequence comes from Prionailurus viverrinus, assembly GCF_022837055.1. Classification (NCBI taxonomy): domain Eukaryota; kingdom Metazoa; phylum Chordata; class Mammalia; order Carnivora; family Felidae; genus Prionailurus; species Prionailurus viverrinus. The sequence goes on from NC_062568.1 coordinate 28,454,839, forward strand.
TTTTTAGTTCATAGGTCACCAGACCATAAAGAGCCATATCTGAACCTGATAGAGAAAACTGGACATTACCTGGAGAGCTTGGACTTTGAGCTGAATATATTTACTGGGTGGAACTTTGGGCTGTCCTCTTTGGGGATGGGGAGAGTATTATCTATACAAAGGAAAAATATTTGGTGACAAAAAGAGCTGACTCTGCCACAGGCTGCCTAGATGGTCACAAATCTCTTTTCCTTTCATTAAGTCACAAGAAAATGACATATTCCAGGCTTACTTGGTTGGGGCCATGAGTCTTGATTCTGGCCAAGAAGATATGGGTAGAAGTCATGTCCCATTTCTTGCCTGCCTTATTATTTCTTTTGACCTTTTGAATGCAGAGAGGATCCAGTCCACATCTCTGAGAAGACCTTGGAACAGGGACTGGTAAATGATCACCCATGGGTGAAATCCAGCCCACCACAGTGTTTGTAAATAAAGGTTTATTGGAACATAGCCATGTCCATTTATTTGTTTATTTTTTATGCTGCTTTCATGCCACAATTGCAGAACGGTGACAGTATGTTCCAAAAAACCTAAAATATTACTATCTTTTGTAGAAAATGTTTGCGGGGTGCCTGAGTGGTTCAGTCGGTTGAGCATCTGACCTCGGCTCAGGGCATGATCTCATGGTTCGTGAGTTCGAGCCCCGCTTCAGGCTCTGTGCTGACAGCTCAGGGCCTGGAGCCTGCTTCAGATTCTGTGTCTCCCTCTCTCTCTGCTCCTCCCCTGCTCACACTCTGTCTCTCTCTCAAAAATAAATGAAGATTAAAAAAAAAAAAAAGAAAATGTTTGCATATACCTGCCTCAGAAGATGGTGCCACCATAAGTTGATAGGAGACAGAATCCTTGAATCAAAATATGAAAAGCTGCCTACTGAACACTCAATTCAGGCTGTGATATGAATGAAAAATAGTTTAATTTTGTTAAAATATTGAAATAACTGAGTTATTTGTTAGCAGCTAGTTACCTTATTACTAAAATATTGCTTTCCCCAGTACCTAGATTAGTGCCTGGCTCATGGCAGGAACTAAATAATTATTTGTCTACAAAAGTAGTATATTCACAGTATAACAAACAATCTAAATATTACCTCAAAAAATTAACTTAGAATTTGGAAGTCCCTGTAATCATTCATCAAGAAATAACCATTGTTAAGAGTTTGATGTATATGATTGTAAGTTTTGTATATATATGTATATATACATATACACACACACACACACACACACACACACACACACGCACACACATCTGTATATATATCAGATAACTTGACCTAGTGGATTAAGATAATGGACTCTAGAGCCAGACTGCCTGGGTTCAAATTCTAGCTTTTAGTCTATGAGCTCTTGCACAAGTTACTTACTTAAACTATTCCCCATTTTGCTCACTTACAAATGGTGTTATTATACACTTATCACACAGGGTCCTTGTGAAGATTAAATAAAATAATGTACTATGCTTAAGGAAGTATCTTACAAATGGTGTTTGCTATTATTAGTAATAGTAATAGTAATAGTAATAGTAATAGTAATAGTAATAGTAATAGAACTACTTTAGTAGCAGTTTTCTTCCCCCACAGAAATATGAATCATAGAATTTCCCCCACCAAATATAGCTCAGGCATTCTTCCAAGTCAGTATCTACAGATTAATCTTCTTTAATTAACTAATTAATTATTAAGTTTAAAATTTTAATTCCAATATAGTGAATATACAGTGTTATATTAGTTTCAGGTGTGCAATATAGTGATTCAACAATTCTCTACATTACCCAGTGCTCATCCTGATAAGTGTACTCTTTAATTCCCATCACCTATTTCACCAATCCCCTCACCTCATCAGTTTGTTCTCTATAGTTAAGACTCTCTCTCTCTCTTTTCCTTTGCTCATTTGTTTTGTTTCTTAAATTCCACATATGAGTGAAATCATGTGGTATTTGTCTTTCTCTGACTGACTTATTTCTCTTAGCATTATACTCTCTAGCTCCATCCATGTTGTTGCAAATGGTAAGATTTCATCCCTTCTTATGGCTGAATAATATTTCATTGTGTATATATACCACATCTTCTTATCCATTTATCTATGGATAGAGACTTGGGGTGCTTCCATAATTTGGCTACTGTAAATAATGCTGCAATAAACATAGGGGTGCATTATCCCTTTGAGTTAGTGGTTTTATTTATTTGTTTATTTTGAGGGGTAAACACCCAGTAGTGTGATTACTGGATCATAAGGTAGTTCTATTTTTAATTTTGTGAGAAATTTTCATACTATTTTCCACAGTATCTGCACCACTTTGCATTCCCACTAACAATGCATGAGAGTTCCTTTTTCTCCACATTCTCGCCAACACTTGTTTCTTGTGCTGTTGATTTTAGCCATTCTGAACAGTGTGGGGCGATATCTCATTGTAGTTTTGATTTGCATTTTCCTGATGATAAGTGTTGTTGAGCATCTTTTCATGTATCTGTTGGCCATCTGTATGTCTTCTTTGGAGAAATGTTTGTTCATGTCTTCTGCCCATTTTTAAACTGGATTATTTGTTTTTTGGGTGTTAAGTTGTATAAGGTCTTTATATATTTTGGGTACTACCCCTTTACTGGATATGTCATTTGCAAATATCTTCTCCCATTCAGTAGGCTGCCTTTTAGTTTCATTGATTGTGTCCTTTGCTGTGCAGAAGCTTTTTTCTTTCTAAGTAATCTCTACACCCAATGCAGGGCTCAAACTCACAACCCTAAGATCAAGAGTCACATGCTCTACCAACTAAGCCAGACTGGTGCTCCAAGAAGCTTTTTATTTTGATGTAGTCCCAAGTTTATTTTTGCTTTTATTTCCATTGTCCCAGGAGACATATCTAGAAAAATGTTGCTACGGCCAATGTCAGAGAAATTACTGCCTGTGCTCTTTTCTAGGATTTTTATGGTTTCAGTTCTCACATTTAGGTCTTTAATCCATTTTGAGTTTATTTTTGTGTTATGGTGTCAGAAAGTGGTTCAACTTCATTCTTTTTCCCAACACCATTTGTTGAAGAGACTTTTTCCCTTTGTATGTTTTTTCCTCCTTTGATGAATACCATGTAATTGTGGGTTTATTTCTGTTTTTTTTATTCTGTTCCATTGCTCTATGTCTCTATTTATGTGCCAGTACCATACTGTTTTGATTACTACAGCTTTGTAATATAACCTGAAGTCTGGAATTGGGATACCTCCAGTTTTGTTTTTCAAGATTGCTTTGGCTATTCAGGGTCTTTTGTAATTCCATACAAATTTTGGGATTGTTTGTTCCACTTCTGTGAAAAATGCTGTTGGTAGATTCGTCTCATTTTAACAAGTGATTGCATAGGATTCTATTCCACGTATGTAGTATAATTTATGTATCTAATTCCCCACTGATAGGAAATTGTATACAGTTTTTCAGCTCTTACCAACAATGCTGTAGAGAACATTCTTGAATATATGTGCTATGAACAATTGTGTCAGCACTACTAAAGGACACATTCCTAGAACAGGAATGTCATGTCAAATTTCTGTATATATAAAATTTTGATATTCTCAATTTGTCCTCCAATAAAACTGTATCATTTACACTCTTTCTATTCATGATTCAGAGTATTCATCTTAACAACCCATGACAATAATAGGCATTATCTATCTTTGCAAAACAGGTAGGTAAAATATTCTATCTCATTTTTTAATGTTTATTTATTTCTGAGAGAGAGAGAGAGAGAGAGAGAGAGAGAGAGAAAGTGAGAGACAGAGAGGGAGAGAGAGAGAGAGAGAGAGAGAGAGAGAGAGAGAGGATGAGTGGGGGAGGGACAGAGAGAGAGAGATACAGAGACAGAGACAGAGGATCTGAAATGGGCTCTGCACTGACAGCAGAGAGCCCGATGCAGGGCTTGAACCCATGAACTATGAGATCATGACCTGATCATTGGCTGAGCCACCCAGGCACTTGTATCTCATTTTTAAAAAGATTTTTAAGTAATCTTTACACCCATCGTGGGGCTCAAAATCACAACCCCAAGATCAAGAGTTGCATGCTCCACTAACTGAGCCATCCAGTCACCCCTGTATCTTATTTTAATGTGTATTTCTTTTATTATTATTAGAGATGCTATCCTTCTTTTCATAGGAAAGGGATTAGGATAAAAACAATCAGCTCTGAAAACATCACACTTGGTTAGACTTATTTGAGAACAAAGAAAGCTCACAACTCCTTCAGTGTTTGAGCAAGGGAACCAATGAAGACTAAACTGATACTTAGGAAACATTATCAACCCTTGTACCATTGCAAAGGCTAACATTCATTCCTCTACTACTGTGTTTTTTAAATGATAGTTTTGTTTTATCCCAAAATGTCTCCTTTAAAAATACCTTATCGGGGCGCCTGGCTGGCTCAGTCAGTTACGTGTTCAACTTCAGCTCAGGTCATGATCTCGTGATTCTTCAGTTCCAGCCCCACATCAGGCTCTATGCTGACAGCTCAGAGCCTGGATCCTGCTTCAGATCCTGTGTCTCCCTCTCTCTGGCCTTCCCCCACTTGCACTCTGCCTCTCTCTGTCTCAAAATAAACAGTAAAATAATAATAATAAATACCTTATCAACTGGTGGGAATGCAAACTGGTACAACCATTCTGGAAAACAGTATGGAGGTTCCTCAAAAAATTAAAAATAGAACTACCCTACGATCCAGCAATTGCACAACTAGGTATTTATCTAAGAGATACAGGTGTGATGTTTCGAAGGGGCACATGCACCCCCATGTTTATAGCAGCACTATCAACAATAGCCAAAGTATGGAAAGAGCCCAAATGTCCATCGATGGATGAATGGATAAAGAAGATGTGGTATATATACAATGGAGTATTACTCAACAATCAAAAAGAATGAAATCTTGCCATTTGCAACTCCCTGGATGGAACTGGAGGGTATTATGCTAAGTGAAATAGGTCATAGAAAGACAAATATCATATGACTTCACTCATATGAGGACTTTAAGGGACCAAACAGATGAACATAAGGGAAGGGAAACAAAAATAATATAAAAACAGGGAGGGGGACAAAACATAAGAGAGTCTTAAATATGGAGAACAGAGGGTTGCTGGAAAGGTTGTGGGAGAGGGGATAGGTTAAATGGGTAAGAGGCACTAAGGAATCTACTCCTGAAATCATTGTTGCACTATATGCTAACTAACGTGGATGTAAATTAAAAAATAAATTAAAAAAATTAAAAATTAAAACAAAACAAAGCAAAACAAAACAAACAAGAATACCTTATCAAATCAATGATGGTCAAGTCACTACCATAAATATAATAAAGGGGGCTTGGGAAATTTCAAATTCCTGATTCAGCAATCATGCTACTTTCATTGGCTAAGGAGCATTTGAATTGTTTCTACTTTTTGGCTATTATGAATAATGCTGCTACAAACATTTATGTACAAGTTTCTGTGTAGACATATGTTTTCACTTCTTTTGGATACATACCTAGTATATACATGACATTCCTGAGTCATTTTTAATTCTATGTTTATCTGCACAGTGCCTGCTATATATAATAGGTGTTCTATAAACATTTACTGGATGAAGTAATACGTAAATGATTTTGCTGTTAAGAAACAGTCACTTGTAATTCTTCAGTGAATACACTGTCAGAGTTTTTCTTATGTGTGCACATTTATATGTTTCTTTACAGAAAAATAAGATTATACTGGGCTGCCTGGGTGGCTCAGTCAGTTGAGCGTCCAACTTCAGGTCAGGTTATGATCTCATGGCTCATGGTTTCAAGCCCCGAGTTGGGCTGTATGCTGACAGCTCAGACCCTGGAGCCTGCTTCATATTCTGTGTCTCCCTCTCTCTCTGCCCCCACCCACTCATGCCCCCCCCCTCAAAAATAAATAAGTTTTTTAATTTAAAAAATAAGAAAAAATAATTCTATGTTTAACTTTGTGAGAAACTGTCAACCTGTTTTCATAGCATCTGCACCATTTACATCCCCAGCAGCTACATTTTGAGAGTTTCAATTTCTCTGCATCCTTGACAACACTTGCTATTTTCCATTAAAAAAACCCACAAAACTGTCTATAGGGTATGAGGTAGTATTTCATTATGGTTTTGATTTCCTCTTTTAATTTATTAAAACAGTTGTTTTTTTCTTGCAAAGAATCATATGAGTGGCACTTTTTGTATGTAGGGTGAGGGCGCAATCATTGTCTATAATCAAAATGTAGTAGGAACTTTTAAAACTGTGTTTTAGTCAGGATAGGACAGATTATGCTGTGGTAACCAGAAGTTCCATGGGGTGCCTGGGTGACTCAGTCAGTTAAGCATCTAACTTCAGTTCAGGTCATGATCTCACAGTCTGTGAGTTTGAACCCCAAGTCAGGCTCTGCACTGACAGCTCAGAGCCCAGAACCTGCTTCGGAGTCTGTGTCTCCTTCTCTCTCTGCCCCTTCCTCGCTGGTGCTCTGTCTCTGTGTCTCAAAAATAAATAAGCGTTAAAAGTTCCAAAAGTCAATGAATTAAAATAATAATGGTTTATTTCTTTCTCACACTACATGTGTACTGTGTGTTGGCAAAGGAAGGGGCTGTATTCATCATGGTCACTCAGGCTCTTAGGCTAATGGAGCAGTCACTATCTCTAAAGGTGCTAAACTGTGTACTAGAGGAAAACAGATTTTGGGGCTGTTTCACACTGCCAAATTACATATTCTATTACATGTTCTCCTGTAAATGATATTTGTCACTTCCATTCACGACTCAGTGGCCAATACTAGTCATAGGACCTCATTCAACCACAGGGAAGCTGGTAATCCTATTGTGTGCTTGGAAGGTTGAGGGTCGAATATCTTTGGTAAGCAGCACTCATATATACCAGAGTCTGCCCTTCTGGTCATAAAATACTTGGCTCACTCTCCTTCTTTCAGGTAAAATACACTCGGCATACTCCTAGAGAGACAAACCAACAGTGTCATCTAGTCACAGCATCAAGCAGTAGTCTGCAGTCAGGGAAGCAGTGAGAACATCCCATTAGTCCAGGTGTGGGTCTCTTGTGATCTAGAGACCTGTGAACTAAAGAGGCAAATTATCTGCATCCACATACTCAGTATGCCAACTGACATGCCAACTATAATAAAGTCCCCATTTAGAGAGGGGAAGAATGGAAGTCTTTAGAGAGGGGAAGACAGAGTAGTCACTTGTCCGAGGATGTTTTATCCTTGTGGTGAGGAATGTGGTCTTGTTTAGGCCTTAATCCTGGTCTTTGGGAGGGACTCCTTTGTCCATTGTTCTCCAGGTCTCTTGCTGCTGCCCTTCTGGGAGGTTCTTTTTGTTACTCTCCTTGGTCATATGTGAATAGTGGACATTGTAAAGCATACTTTTTTAGGGATGTTTTGCTCAGCTTTGCTAGCCTACTTTCTGCTTACAAAGTGCTGGGGCCCCAAGATTTGCTGACTTTTTCAATCTAGAATTATGGTTTCTTTGAAGCAGTGTACCTCTTTCAAGAACCCAAGTCTTTTAGGAACTTCTACTTCTGGCAGAGGGAGACTAGCTTGCTTTGAACTAACTTACCTGTTGAGACCTACTAGAAAAGATGGAGAAAACGAAAAATAACACATTTATTTGAAAGCATCTGAGACTTACCAAAGCAATGAGGATTTTTAGGGAAAAGGTGGCAGAGACAAGTCCAGAGATGCAAGCCCTACTTTGGTGCCATTTTTCACATTGTGGAATTTGCTGACCCAAAGGTGATGGCTAAGAGGATAAGAAACTGAGCAGAAAGCAGCGGCTGAGAGATGGAGAAGCTGAACAGAGCTTTGGACTAGACAGATAAAACATGGAGTTCAACTGAAGAATATACATTCCCCCCCACCCCAAGTACATGTGCATCACTTACCGAATTGACCATATGCTATTCTCAACAAATCATTAAGGACTGAAATCATATAAAGTATGTTCTCTGACCACTGTGAAATTAAGTGAGACAATCGCTTCTCGGCCTTTTGGCTAAGATCAAGTGTGAAATTAAGTGAGACATTTATAATAAAAAGATGTTGAAAATTATCATAAATTTTGAAATTAAGTAATAAACTTTTATTTTTTATTTTTAGTTTTAGAGACAGAATGCATGTGAGTGGGGGAGAGGGCAGAGGGAGAGAGAGAATCTTTTTTTATTTCCAATTATATATTTTTAATGTTAAATATTTTCCAGTTGTACATGCACAGATTTTATTTTTAAAAATTTTTTAGATGCCTATTTATTTTTAAGAGAGAGAGAGACAGAGAATAAATAGGGGAGGTGCAGAGAAAGAGGGAGACACAGAATCCAAAGCAGGTTCCAGGCTCTGAGCTGTCAGCAAACAGCCCAATGCAGGGCTTGAACTCATAGACCACAAGATCATGACCTGAGCCAAAGCCAGATGCTCAACCACTGAGCCACCCAGGCACCCCGCAGACTTTAGAGTCAAATAGTTTCTACAAGGCTTGCTATGAAAATCAACAAGTTCCCTGCTGTACTTTCTAGTTTTCAGTTCCTTCAAGGTAACTACTTCCAATTGAGAAGAGCACAGAGCCCAACGAGGGGCTCAGTCCCATGACCCTGGGATCATGATTCAAGCTGACATCAAGAGTTGGTTGTTCAACAGACTGAGCCACCCAAGATTCCCAAAGGAATAAACTTTTAAAATAATCCATGAGTTAAAGGAGCAATTACAGTGAACAGTAGAATTTTTAAATTAAATAATAATGAAAATATTAATACAATATGTCAAATTTTATGGGATGAGGCTGAGGCTGTGTTTAGAGTGAAATATTTACCTTTATTTTTTGCTGAATATTCCCTGAAATATTTACCTTTAAAAATACATACACTTATTAGAAAAAAAGAAAGTTTAAATTCCCTGAATATTTCCCTGAAATATTTACCTTTAAAAATACATATACTTATTAGAAAAAAAGAAAGTTTAAATTCCCTGACTATTTCCCTGAAATATTTACCTTCAAAAATACATACACTTATTAGAAAAAAAGAAAGTTTAAAAATCAGTGATCTCACTATTAATCTGATAATGCTAGAAAAAGACCAAATTAAATGCAAAAAAAAAAAAAAGCGAAGAAAGTGGCATAAAAGCAGAATTTAAAAAGCAATAAATTTACAATATAGAGAATCATGAAAGTGAAAGTTGTTCTGTTTCTGGTTTTTGTTTTTGGAAATGACTAATAAAACTAATGCACCCCTGATGAGACTGGGAAAAAATAGAGAAGGTACAAACAAGCAATATCAGGAACAAAAAGGGGGGAATCCTAGATTCTAGAGGCTTACAATATTTATATGCTTTATTCTATACTTGATACATAATAGCTTCAGAATATATTATTATTAATAAAATTATTTAAAATTTACTTTTTAAAAGTTTATTTACTTTGAGAGAAAGAGAGAGCAGGGGAGGGGCAGAGAGAGAGGGAGACACAGAATCCCAAGCAGGCTCCAGGCTCTGAGCTGTCAGAGCTGGGAGCGGGGCTCGAACTCATGGACCCTAAAATCATGATCTGAGCCGAAGTCAGATACTTAACCGACTGAGCCACCCAGGTGCCCTTCTTCTTTTTCTTTTTTAAAGTTTATTATTTATTTCGAGAGAGAGCATGTGTGAGTGAGAGCAGGGAAGGGGCAGAGAGAGAGGGAGAAAGAGAATCCCAATCTGGCTCTGTGCTGACAGTGTGCTGACAGCATGGAGCTTGATGCTGGGCTCCATCTCACCAACCTTGAGATCATGACCTGAGCTGAAATCAAGAGTCAGTCACTTAACTTAAGCCACCTAAGCACCCCTCCTCCTCCTCCTCCTCCTCTTCTTCTTCTTCTTCTTCTTCTTCTTCTTCTTCTTCTTCTTCACTTTGTCCTCCTCCTCTTCCTTCTTCTTCTTCTTCTTCTTTCCCTTCCCCTTTCCTTCTCATTCCCTTCCCTCTCCCCCCTCCTCCTTCTTCTAAACTTCTGTATCTTCTGATTTCTTTCCCCTGTGAGAAAATATGAATGCAGAGTTGCAAGCTACACTAATTTCTAATTATATGGGCAGTTCTGTTCATAGAAGACAATATATTTTTTTAACTTTATTTATTTTTGAGAAACAGAGAGAGAGAGAGAGAGAGAGAGAGGGAGAATGCTAGTGGGGGAGGGGCAGAGAGAGAGAGGGAGAGTGAGAATCTCAAGAAGGATCCGTGAGAGTTCCACTGGGGGCTTGATCCCAAGAACCATGAGATCATAACCTGAGCTGAAATCAAGAGCCAGGCACCTAACCGACTGAGTGCCACCCAGGTGCCCCAGAAGACAATATGTTAATTGCACCTGTAAGTTTAATTTAAAAGGCCTCTTCTTGAGAACTGATATTATAAGAGGGAAATTATTTTTAAAATTGTGGTAGTTGAAGTTTTTTTTAAGTTTGTTAGATGATCTGCCGAGGGATGGGAAATGTTTGCACTTTTTGTTACTTTGCTTTTGAATGGCATCTGAGGCCATTCAATAAATAAATAAATAAATAAATACTCCTTCAGACAGCAAAGAGGTTGTTTATCCCTGAACTCAGGAATTTATTCTTGGCTAGTTTGTTCATCAATTAATACAACTGTGGAATTTGCTTTACCCATAGTGCCATGTTAGTGCAGGAAAAACCTGTTTTGAATCTTTGTGGGGGAAGGGAAGGAGAGGAGAGATAAAGAGCTGTTAATACCAAGGCATAGGTACATAGCAGATGTGCAGGTAATGTTTAATTTTAATTTCTCCAAGAATCTTGTTTGAGAAATGATAGAAAATTGGTCCAAGTTCTTGGTGTTTCTTAGTCCCTCCAATATTACTTTGAGAACACCATTCTTCCATTTGGTTTAAAAATTTGTCCTTCTGGGGTGCCTGTGTAGCTCAGTTGGCTCAGGTCATGATCTCACAGTTGATGGGTTCAAGCCCTGCATCAGGCAGGTTTTGTGCTGACAGCACAAGGCTGCTTGGGGTTTTCTGTCTCACTCTCTCTCTGTCCCTCCCCAGCTCAAGAGCTCTGTCTCTCAAAAATAAATAAATAAACATTTAAAACAAACAAACAAACAATTGTTCTTCCTCTTTACTACTATCACCAAACTTATTCACTTGGTCATTGGCTTCCTTACACTCCAGGCCCTGTAGTCGCTGAGAGTGATTTCAATTTCTTTCTTTCTTTCTTTCTTTCTTTCTTTCTTTCTTTCTTTCTTTCTTTCTTTCCTTTCTTTCTTTCTTTCTTTCTTTCTTTCTTTCTTTCTTTTCCCTTTCTTTTCTTTTGTTTTCTTTCTTTCTCTTTCTTTTCTTTCTTTCTTTCTTTCTTTCTTTCTTTCTTTCTTTCTTTCTTTCGAGTGAATTGAATTTCTATGTGATAACCCACCAACACCCTAGTCTTCTATTCCTCTGTCTCTTCATTTCTTAGGGCACTTGAGCCATGTACTTCCAAGTCCACACCCTAGTCCTTGTTGTCACCAAGACTTTCTTCACTTCTGAGATCCTAAATTCAGACCACTCTCTTATTGACATAACACACCTAAGGAATGTAAGACACTTCTGGCAATAACTGTGGTTCACTGTGGCTGTGATTCTGGAGGTGAGGAGTGAGGGGGAAAAAAAAAAGGAATAAACTCTTGAGGACATTCATCTAAATTTCAGAGGTTTACTTAAATTTGAAAACCCTCACAGGTGATTTTGATGGGTATCCTGCAAGGAGCATTTCTCCTGCCCTCTTTACTTGTTATATATCACTGAAGGAACTGGATCCAAGATCTCCTGTGCTCAAATACTGACTCCATCACTTGGGTGAATTCAATCTCTCTTGTCTCTGTTTTCTCATCTATAAAATGAGGATAGTTTTATTACTTTATAGGATTAAGTGAACTAATAAATGTGTAGTACTTGGAAGAGCATCTGCCACTCAGTAAGTGTTAATAATTATCATCAACAACATTTATATGCCCCTGATTTCCAAAGCTCTTACGTTCAGCCCAGACTTCTCTCAGTGCTCCAGATCTTATCAATTGCCTCTTGGACATCTTGCCTTGAATAACTCTGGTACTGCACACTTACATCTAAAACTTATCTTTTTTTTTTTCTTTGCAAATCTGCTCTTCTTCTCCAAGGTTTTCTATCAAATCTTTAAATGATATCACCATATCAGGTTACCCAAGTTAGAATCTAATAAATATCCAAACCTGATGATTGTATCATCTTCATTTCCATTTCTACCACCATTGTTCTAATTCCCTGTAATTCTCTTTTTTTCTTTTGGATTACTGCTGCAGCTTTCTACCTTATTTCCCTTGGTTGTCTTGCTTTTCCCCACTGGAATCTGGTATAATTTCTTCCCTGGGTTAAAAACACATTATGCCCCCCTTACTCCTCCTCCCTCCACTTCCAACCTCAGGCCTTTCAGGATTAAGACCACATTTCCTAATAGGATTTACTAGATTTTCAGTGAACGGTCCCTTACTTTCCTTTCTGGAGTTTTCTTTCTAGCTCCTACCTCCCAAACCGTAGTCCTATCATACAGAACTTATGCTTGCCTCTTTCCCTCTTCCCATTTGTCTCGGCCAGGAAAAAGATCTCATTTTACTTCCTCTAGCTTAAAATATGGTCTGTGGAATACTGGAGGACCTGAGACTTTTAAGGGGGTCTTCAAGTTCAAAACTATTTTTGTAATGATATTTAGACATTATTTGCTTTTTTCACTGTGTGGACATTAGCACTGAGAGTGCAAAGCAGTAGTTTGTAAAACTGCTGGCCTTTTAGCATGAATCAAGACAGTGATGCCAACTATACTAGCATTCATCGTATTCCTCACTGTGATGCACTTGAAAACAAAAACCTAGTTTCACCTAAGAATGTTCTTGAAAGAGTAAAAAATTAATTGTGGTAGGCTGAACAATGGCCCCCTAAAGATGTTCACTTCTTGATCCCTGAAATCTGTGAATATGTTACCTTACATGACAAAAAGGATTTTGCAGGTGTGATTAAGAATCTTGAGATGAGGGGCGCCTGGGTGGCTCAGTCAGTTGAGCATCTGACTTTGGCTCAGGTCATGATCTCACGGTCCATGAGTTCGAGCCCCGCGTCGGGCTCTGTGCTGACCACTCAGAGCCTGGAGCCTGTTTCAGATTCTGTGTCTCCCTCTCTCTCTGACCCTCCCCCATTCATGCTCTGTCTCTCTCTGTCTCAAAAATAAACGTTAAAAAAAAAAGAATCTTGAGATGGGGTGGTTATCCTGGATTATCTAGATAGTTCAATGGACTGACAAGAGTTCTTACAGGAGGGAGACAGAAGGGTCAGAGTCAGAGAAGCAGGTGTGATCACAGACAGAAGCTGAGGAGAAGAAGAGGGAGAGGTGAGGATGAAGGGGTTGGGAGGGTGAGTAAGGGGGGCTAGTTGCATGGAGTGGGGCTAGCATGCATGGAGATGAAGAAAGGGACCACAAACCAAAAAACAAAGGTGGCATCCAGAAGCTAAAATAGGTAAGAAATTCTAGATGAATTTAGAAATTCTAGATGAAGAAGAATTCTTCCCTAGATGCTCCAGAAGGAACATGCCCTGCAACACCTTGACTTTTGACTCTCAGAACTGTAAGAAAATAAACTGTGTTGTTTTAAGCCATGACGTTTGTGGCAGTTTCTCCTAGCAGCAGTAAGACAGAAACATTAATTTTGTTAAATTTCAATGCTCAAATAACATTTTAAAATATTCTATATGAAGAAGTACAGCCATTTCTTCTCCATAAGATGGCTATCTCTAGGAAAAGCACACAAAAGATTGAGGTATAAGCTGATTTAGCCACTTTAAAAAGAGGAACACTGTTTTTAAGTGACAGAATATGGCAGGTCAACAATCATTATTCAGACTTAGAGCAGCTATTTTCTCAAAAAATGAACAAAAGAGCCTAGCAAAGAAAACTACTGCCAATATTTGTTGTCAATGACAGAAGTTGAGCTTTTACATAAAAATTAGCATTTTGAGGGACACCTGGCTCAGTTGGTTAAGTGTCTGGCTCTTGATTTTGGCTCAGGTCATGGTCGCATGGTTCATGAGATCAAGCCCTGCATCAGACTACGCACTATCAGCCCTGAGCCTGCTTGGGATTCTGTCTCCCTTTCTTTCTGCCCCTCCCCAACTTCTGTGCAGCACATATGCATGCGCTCTCTCTCTCAAAACAAACAAACAAACAAACAAACAAACAAACTTAAAAAAATTAGCATTTTAGAAAACTAGTATTCATCATTGTGAATTTGACAGTGATGAATACAAGTTTTTTCTGATGAGTCTAAAAATAGTATTATTGAAGATGTTTTTTGATGAATCTGTGACAATAATGAATATGATTTTAAAATGTTTCATAATGAAATGTGTCAACATTTAGGAAATTATACGATTCATTGAATCAATGTTTTTTAAATGAGCAATCCATGATGTTACAAAATTATGCATGAGTAAAATATCTATACAAAGTGTAAGATAGAGCAATGGATTTTTTATGTAATAGAGAACAAAAAGTTCATTCTTTGTCCTCTCTCTCTGTCCGTCCCCTGCTCACTCTCTATCTCTCTCTCTGTCAAAATAAGTAAAAAAAAAAAAGAATCATTCTTTGTGGCTCTTTCCCTTCACTTAGCATGTTTTCAAGGGTTCTCCACATTGTATGAGTAGTTCATTTTCATGACCTAGTAGTATTCCATTTTAAATGTATACCGTTTTTGTTTACCCATTAGTTAGCTGTTGGCATTTGGATATTTCCACTTTTTTGCTATTATGAATGATGTTGCTGTCAATATTTGTGTAACTGTTTTTTTGTATGGACATGTCGATTCTCTTGGGTATATATCTAATAGAATTGATGGGTCATGATAACTTTAACAATTTGAGGAATTGCCAGAATATTTTCCAAAGCATTTTATACTTCCACGTGGTGTATGTGTTCCAATTTCTCCATATCTTTGTTAATACTTATCATCATCTGCCTTGTCTTTTTGATTATAGACATTCTAGTGTGCATGAAATGGTACTTCACTGCAGTTTTAATATGCATTTCCCTGATGGTTAATGATGTTGAATATCTTTCCATGTCCATTTCTCCATTTGCATATCTCATTAGGAGCAATGTCTAGTCAGATCTTTTGTCCATTTAAAAATTGTTTCATTGTATTATTGGGGTGCCTGGGTGGTTAAGCATCTGACTCTTGATTTCAGCTCAGGTCATGATCTCATGGTCATGAGTTTGAGCCCTACATTGGGCCCTTCACTGACAGTGCAGAGCCTGCTTGGGTCTCTCTGTCTCCCTCTCTCTTTGCCTCTCCCCTGCTCACACTCTCTGTCAAAAATAAACATTTAAAAAATTATATTATTTATCTTTTATGATTTAATTGTAATAGTTCTTTATGTATTCTGAATATGAGGTCCTTATCAGATATATTATTTGCAAATATTTTCTTCATTCTTCAGATTTTTTCAACACGAAAGACAGTTTTTAATTTTGATGAAGTTTTATTTATTTTCGTTTGGTTGCTTCTATTTTTGGTGTCATATCTAAGAATCCATTGCCTAATCAAAGGTCTAGAAGATTTATGCCTGTTTTCTCCTAAGAGTTTTAAGTTTTGGCTCTTATATATAGGCCTCTGATCCATTTAATTTTTCAGATGTTGTGAGGTAGTGATCCAAATTCACTCTTTTCCATGTGGATATCCAGTTGTCCCAGTAACATTTGTTGAAAGACTTCTTTTACCATTAAATTGTCTTGGTATTCTTGTCAAAAATTAATCAGTGTATGAGGGTTTGATTTAATTCCAGATTCTCAATTTTATTTCATTTACCTAGATCCTTATCTTCTACCCTATGCCAGTAGGGCCACTGTATTTTAAAGATGAAATTATGTAAGAATCATTTTTTAGCTCAGAGCAACCAATTCTAGAGTTGGAATTACCTCCTCCTCCCTACCAGTTTAGAACTTTCCCAAGAATCTCTTTCATCAGTAGCCATCAAGATTGTGTCCAATGGGATCGTTTTGTTTTGCTTTTTGAAAAATCAAGGTCATGTGTCAGGCCAGGTGGCTGATTAACCACAAGTTATCTCTAAGGTAAGAAGTACTGGTATTCAATAGAATTTATTTAGGGAAGTTGACGACCAAAGCCAGGAAGGGACAATAGAAATATCTTGGCTCAGCTTTCAAAAACGTGCAAGGTGTCGGAGGGGTGGGAGTGCGGGCTGTCAGTACGGTTCCAAACAGTGAGACTGGGGACCGGGAACTTCTCCCCTGGAGTACAGGCTCCGGACGGAAGCGAAGGGTCGTCAGTAGAGCTGGGGAGACTGGTGTTAATTCACTCGCGCTACCACCAATAAAGCAGCTCTCCGGCCCTCCCGCCTCCCGGCAGCGTCCCCCACCCGTTTTCCCGCCTCGCCTTTCCTCTTTTCCGGATCCCTCCTCCCAACGCGTAGCGGAAGTGACGCGACGCGTAGCGGAAGTCCCTCCAGCCGCGGTGTTGTGCTGTGGGGAAGAGAGACGGATTTGTAAACCCCGGAGCGAGGTTCTGCCTACCCGAGGCCGCTGCTGTGCGGAGACCCTGGGTGAAGCCACCGTCACCATGTCTGACCAGGTACCGGACTGGGAGCGGTCTGATAGCAGTGGCCGAGTCCTTAACTCGGCTGGTGCGCCTGCCTCTCGGCTGGGGCCGGGGATGGAGGCGCGGGGGAGGGGAGCGCGGAATGGGGGAGGGGGCGGCCGGTGGGGACTCGGCCGGAGAGGGAGGGGAGTGGACTAGTGTTGGAGTCGCTGGGGCCTGCAGCGGGCCTCCGGGAGCCGCCCTTGCTCCTCTCCCGGCCTGCTCTTTACCCCCCTCCCCCCCCCCCCCCCTCCCGCCCCAGCGTCTGTGATCGCGGCCTCCCTCGAGTCGTTCCCCCTTCTTTTTCCGGGGTCGGCCAGGTGCAGGGCCCAGCTTCAGCTTCCCTGAGAGGGTCCCTGGGGAACATGTCTGTCTCCCTGTCCTGGGGACTGACTGTAGAAGCAGGGCCCTAGGCCCCAGTTATGTAACGGGAGACCATCCCAGCCCGGGAGGCTCTGTGGCCCTGAAAAGCGGATGGACTCCACTTTTTGGTTCTCGGTGTTTAGATTGTCCAGGAGTGGGGACGTGGGGGCGGGAGACGTCTGGTGTTGCTGGGAACCTAAAAAGCTCTGCTTTCTGTTCGGATTGCAGCTTGGGTAGGGCCGCCGCTGCTCTGCTGAGTCTTTTGCAGTGTGTTGGTGCAGAGCTGTCGCCTCTTTTCTTGTACTTTCCCATTTCTTACTCGGGATTGGTTCAGAAACTCTCCAGTTGTAAGAGAGCACTCAGAATAACCAAGAAACAAAGTAGAAAGAAACTGCTAGGGCAACATTTCATCTGGGCATTAACCTGAAGCTGACTGATACTTTTGAAGGAAAGGATAGGAAAACTCAATGTAGAGCAGTTGCATAACATTCACCGAAAGCTGCCTATTATGGCAAAGTGCTCCATCTCAGTGTTAATATAAAAAATTTACTTGGGATTTGCACTCGATCAGGAGTGTTCAGTTTTGCTTGTTAAGTTTTTCTTCCTCATCCTTTTTCAGTTAACCACGTTTATGGCTAGTTTTTAATTCATAACGTTTGTGTCTGGACTTCGTTTTGTTTGCTCAGATGACTGTGACTTTTTAAAGTCTCTTTGGATCTTTCGCTTGTTTAATGATATTTATCTAGAAAAGTTATTTTTCATTCAACTCCATAATGTACTTGCACTTTTAAATTTAACACACTTGTTTCCCTGGCTTTTAACCCGGTTCAGTTTTGTACCAGTTTGTGAAAGCAAGTGAGGCTTTTGTGGATTTGTACTATTGTGCAAAATGTACGTTGGTATTTTTAAAGCTTAATCATAATCTAGATTAATTTTGGATGGCTCTTAACAATCTAGATTAATTCCCAAGTTGGTATGGGAATTATAAGTGGCATTATAAGTATCTCCCTGGATAGTTGTTTACTTGGTTACCAGGGAGGAAAGAACAGGTGTAAATGCTTAGTTTCATCAGCCTTTTATTTTGATGCTAGGAAGCATGTTGAAATTTACTATAGTCTGATGAAAGAGCAATGTACAGAAAGAATTATAAACTAAATTACAGAATTTATTGCTCCAGTCATTGAATTCCAGTCATTGAGAGAGACATGAAAGAAGAAATAAAGGACCTAGTACACTAACAGGTGGCCAGAAGTTCTTTAGATTCTGTTTTAGAAGGTCTTTGAGGCCAAAACTATTCATGATAATACTAGGACATTATTTGTCTTTTTCACTCTGATCCTTTCCTGTGTTTTCAGTGGCGTTTTTTAAACACTAACGTGGCCTGTGATATCACAACAGATTGAAATGTAGAAGCAGATGTGAAAATCTAGCTGCTGTTAATCCAGACGTTAAAGGGATTTGCAAAAATGCAAAATAGTGCTGTTCTTCTCACTAGAAAAAACTGATGTTCTTCTCATTTTATTTTCAATAAAAATATGTTATTTGTTAATATATAGTGGGGCTTTTAAAACGGATAATTAAAACATTTCTCAGTTTCAATGTCTAACTGTAAACCTGAATAAATATAACTAACCTAACAAAAACTTTATGGAGTTCCAAATAACTTTTTAAGAGTGTAAGAGTCCTGAGACCAAAAAGTTTGAGAACTGTTGCTCCATTCTGTTTAACTAGCATCATTATTAATAATCAAGACCCAGTACAATTTCAGTGTTGGGTGCTAAGGATTTAAAGAGATATGAAGCTGAACTCTTACCCTTAAGAGGCTTATGAGCAAGAATAAGAATCTCAAGTTATTACTGTGCAATATCAGCAGCACGAGACTGACCCACTGTCCCCAAGAGACAATCTTAACTTAAACCAAGCTCTTTAAGGAGGATGCATTTTCTGAGGCACGTCTCAGAAATTTGTTATCTGGCGCTAAGACATTGCAGCTGAGTAACAATTTTAGGTTAAAATACAGGTGGACGTTAAAATCACACAAGACTTGAATTGCTGGGTTTTCTGTTGATGAGTGAAAAATTATTTTGTGAATTTGAGTAAAATACCTTTCCTGTAATTTTAACAATTGCCAGCATTATCTAGTGGATTTGTGAACCATTGCTGAATAATCGTCTACAACAGGTTCTAAACCTAAAGTTCATGGGCCCTAAAGGCTGAAAATCATTGAAATTGTATGGGGCGTTTTGTTATTTTTACATGTGTATTTTTCTTTTTTATATATATGAAATTTATTGACAAATTGGTTTCCATACAACACCCAGTGCTCATCCCAAAAGGTGCCCTCCTCAATACCCATCACCCACCCTCCCCTCCCTCCCATCCCCCATCAACCCTCAGTTTGTTCTCAGTTTTTAACAGTCTCTTATGCTTTGGCTCTCTCCCACTCTAACCTCTTTTTTTTTTTTTTTTTTCCTTCCCCTCCCCCATGGGTTCCTGTTAAGTTTCTCAGGATCCACATAAGAGTGAAACCATATGGTATCTGTCTTTCTCTGTATGGCTTATTTCACTTAGCATCACACTCTCCAGTTCCATCCACGTTGCTACAAAAGGCCATATTTCATTTTTTCTCATTGCCACGTAATATTCCATTGTGTATATAAACCACAATTTCTTTATCCATTCATCAGTTGATGGACATTTAGGCTCTTTCCATAATTTGGCTATTGTTGAGAGTGCTGCTATGAACATTGGGGTACAAGTGGCCCTATGCATCAGTACTCCTGTATCCCTTGGATAAATTCCTAGCAATGCTATTGCTGGGTCATAGGGTAGGTCTATTTTTAATTTTCTGAGGAACCTCCACACTGCTTTCCAGAGCGGCTGCACCAATTTGCATTCCCACCAACAGTGCAAGAGGGTTCCCGTTTCTCCACATCCTCTCCAGCATCTATAGTCTCCTGATTTGTTCATTTTGGCCACTCTGACTGGCGTGAGGTGATACCTGAGTGTGGTTTTGGTTTGTATTTCCCTGATAAAGAGCGACGCTGAACATCTTTTCATGTGCCTGTTGGCCATCCGGATGTCTTCTTTAGAGAAGTGTCTATTCATGTTTTCTGCCCATTTCTTCACTGGGTTATTTGTTTTTCGGGTGTGGAGTTTGGTGAGCTCTTTATAGATTTTGGATACTAGCCCTTTGCCCGATATGTCATTTGTGAATATCTTTTCCCATTCCGTTGGTTGCCTTTTAGTTTTGTTGGTTGTTTCCTTTGCTGTGCAGAAGCTTTTTATCTTCATAAGGTCCCAGTAATTCACTTTTGCTTTTAATTCCCTTGCCTTTGGGGATGTGTCGAGTAAGAGATTGCTACGGCTGAGGTCAGAGAGGTCTTTTCCTGCTTTCTCCTCTAAGGTTTTGATGGTTTCCTGTCTCACATTTAGGTCCTTTATCCATTTTGAGTTTATTTTTGTGAATGGTGTGAGAAAGTGGTCTAGTTTCAACCTTCTGCATGTTGCTGTCCAGTTCTCCCAGCACCATTTGTTAAAGAGGCTGTCTTTTTTCCATTGGATGTTCTTTCCTGCTTTGTCAAAGATGAGTTGGCCATACGTTTGTGGGTCTAGTTCTGGGGTTTCTATTCTATTCCATTGGTCTGTGTGTCTGTTTTTGTGCCATGTGTATTTTTCTTTTAATTTATTTTGAGAGCAAGTGTGCGAGCACGCAGGGGAGGGGCAGAAAGAGAGGGAGAGAGAGAATCCCAAGCAGACTCCACACTGTTAGCACAGAGCTCTACGTGGGGCTTGAACTCACAAACCATGAGATCATGACCTGAGCTGAAATCAAGAGTTGGATGGCTAACTGACTGAGCCTCCCAGGTGCCCTGGTATGTCTGTATTTTTTTAGGGAGAAAAGGCTTATAGCTTTCATCAGAGGTACATGATCTCTCAAAAAGGATAAAGACAATCCTTTAACCAATAGTAGATCTCATTGGGTGCTCTCCTTTGCCTGATCTCAAGCAAATCTAAGCACTTATATAGAACCAGAAGCTTGCTATCAAAATTGGTGTGGGTAATTTGTACAAATATTTTCCCTTTTTTCTTCCCTTTATTCAAGTTTATAGTGTTCCCGCCATGCCCAAATCATCAAAGGCAGCATGGACTTCAGCTCTTTAATTCAGGTCTATTAATTTGTAATAATTAGATGACTGATTTACTTCAAATGCTAACTATTGTAAGTAAGCACTTTCACTCTCCCCACTCCCACCTCAGAGAGAAACTGAATGATTTTCTTTTATTTTCCTTTTAGTCAAGGATTTGGAAGCATTATGTAGTTCTGGTTATCTGTTGGTACCTTACAAACTACCTCAAAACTTAGAGGCTTAAAATAACAGTTTTCTATTTTGCTCATATATCTGCAATTTGGGCAGCCCTGTGGGCTGGACGTAACCATTGCTCCTTGTTGTGTAGGGCCTCAACTGGGATTACATGGTTGGGTGCTGGAATGGATGGGCTCTTCATAAAGTCACAAGGCCTCTCTTAGTGGTTTCACCATGTGTTTTGCTCAGCATAGGAACCCCAGAATATTGAGCTATGGCAGCTCAGGGCTCATAAGAGTGTGAATGTTCCCAGAGAACCCTGGCTGGAAACCTCAAGCTTCCTAGGACCTAGCCTTGGAAGTCACTTCTGTAGTCTGTCGATCAGGCAGATCGCTAAGGCCAGCCCAAATTCAAGGGAAAGGCATTTATTTATTTATTTGGGGGATCTAATTGACCTGTAATATGTTAGTTTCAGGTATACAACATAATGATGTGATATTTGATGTATGTAATGTGAAATCATGATCATAAGTCTAATTAACATCCATCACCACACAGTTACAATTTTTTTTCTTGTGATGAGAATTAAATCTCTTAGCAATTTTCAAATATGCAGTACAATATTAGCTGTAGTCAACAAGGGAAAGGCATTTAGACTTCATTTCTCAATGGGAAGAGTAACAAAGAATTCATAGTTATCTTTAATCTGCCACATTAATTGTATTTCTTCTGTCAGGATTGCATTATTCCCTGCAATATTCTTTGTATCTTCCTGTTGCTGATGTTTTCTTATCTTACTGTTAGCTTGAAATAGTAGGAGAATATGATGAATTGGGTATATATTAAAATTAATAATTATGTATACTATTTATATGTTAAAAACTGTAACTATAACTTAAGCATGTAGTGATACATACAGTAAGCATTGCATGCCCCGTGAGAGGATTGATAGATATATTCTATTTTCTCCCTGATAGATACATGAGGTGCTGTTAGTGGATGTTGCAAACATAAAAGTTATTAATAAAACATTGCAAATAAAATGTTACCTAAACAATATTTAATAGTATTTTGAAAACTGAGTATGATTGTAATGGTTGTAGTACTCGTGAAGGTAGATGAGTAGTTCAAATTCAGAACTATAAAGCCATTGTCAAATAGGTCTTCATACCTTTTAGCCCCCTTAGCATTTAGAATGTTTTTTATATTAGCAATAATTGCATCCCAGATAAACCTCATTGACTGTGATACTGTCAGCAAAGCTGAGAATGTCTCTATTATAGCTTTTTAAAAAAAATGTTCATTTCAGAGAGAGTGAGCACAAGTGGGAGAAGGACAGAGAGAGAGGGAAAAAGAGAATTCCAGGCAGGCACTGCGTTGAGTGCAAAACCCAATGTGGGGCTTGATCCCATGAACCATGCATGAGATCATGACCTGAACCAAAATCAAGAGTTGGACGCTTAACTGACTGAGTCACCCAGGTGCCCCTCGACTATAGTTTTTATATATAGTGTTAAAATTATTTACTTAAGTGTTCTTCATTAGAATGCTTTTGAGGGTCAGGAATCAGGCTTTTTTATTCATCCTTTTTTCTTGAAGTGCCCAGCACAGTGACTGGATACTTAGTTTTTTTGAAGGAATGACTGGTCAGATTCATTCATTTAAACAAGTTATTTATTGAATGTTCTAGGCACCATGCTAAGCCCTAGAATTGGAGGGTTGCCTCAGAAACTTGAAACAACTGGTATCTTCCTCCTCTTCTTTTAGCCTCCATGATGTTTTGTTATTGAGGAAGAGTTGGTTGTCATGGAGTAGTTTTCTTTTCATGGTGATTTTACATTACTTCTTGATCTTTACTTCTACTAACAATAGACCTGGAAACTTTGTTTCTAAGATCAAATCATTTGTTTCTTTCAGAACATTAGAATTATTGTGGATAATTTTCTCTAAGATAGGTTTAGTACCCCATTTTAGAATTTTCTGAAATTGTGGTTTTTGGGAGGTAGATAATTTTTGATATTCTGCTTCTTTAAAAAAGTCATGAGTATGGGGCTACTGAGTAGCTCAGTCAGTTAAGCGTCCAGCTTCGGATCAGGTCATGATCTTGCATTTGGTGAGTTTGAGCCCTGCATTGGACTCAGTGTTAACAGCTCAGAGCCTGGAGCCTTCTTTGGCTTCTGTGTCTCCCTCTCTCTCTGCCCTCCCCTGCTCATGCTCTGTCTCTCTCTCAAAAAAATAAACATTAAAAAAAAAATCTTTAAAAAGTCATGGGTACATTCTCACATCTACTATTGAGCACCTTACTTTTACAGTTAAAACATTTAAAAAAAAATCTATTTTAAGTAATGCCTATACCCAATGTGGGGCTCGAACTCATGACCCCAAGGTCAAGAGTTGCATGCTCTTCTGACTAAGCCATCCAAGTGCCCTCTTACTTTTACAGTTTAAATTGTGGATATTCCTGCAACATAACTTAGGTTATTTAAAGATGTGTTATATTTATTATACTTTTTTATTTTGACCATTCTTTTGGTCAGTTGCTTTTACTGAGCTAGTGAGAATCTGTAGGAAAAGTGGAGTTCTGTTTGCTGGACTCTGTCTGTTTTCAATATCTAGGCACAGTTATTTTTTCAAGATTTTACCAAAGATTGATATATGTATCAAAAAGTGCACATAAATGCATAGCTTGCTGAATTTTGACAAACTGATCACATTCATGCAGCCAGTACTCAGATTAAGATCCTCTGCCCTGACTACTAATTAGATTAGTTTTGCTTGTTTTTAGACATTATAATGTTATGTAAACGGAGTCATATGGTATATACTTCTGTATTTGACTTCTTTTGCTCAGCATTGTTAGATTCGTCCATATTATTGTGTTCTTAAATTGCATTGCTAATTATATTCCACTGTGTGACTGTACCACAATTCTCCACCCTGCTTTCGATGCACAAGGAGGTAGTTTTCTAAGTTCTGTTTTTTTTCTTTTAATGTTTATTTAAATTTTGAGAGAGAAAGAACGCGTTGGCACAAGCAGGGGAGGGGCAGAGAGAGAGGGCGACAGAGGATCTGAAGTGGGCTCTGCACTGACAGGGGAGAGCCCGATGCGGGGGCTTGAACTCATGAACCGTGGGATCATGACCTGAGCCAAAGTCAGTTGCTTAACCAGCTGAGCCATTCAGGTACCCTAGCTTCTGTTTTTAACATAAGACAAATGATACCTATTTACAGTACCTCCTATGTCAGTTTGGATTTCTTTTCGGCCGAGTAACAGAAAACGTGATATATAGTAGGTTAAACAAGTATGTGTTTATTTTTCTCATGAAATGAGAAATCTGCGGGAGCCTGGGTGGCTCAATTGGTTAAGTGACTCTTGATTTCAGCTCAGGTCACAATTTCAGGGTCGTGGGATTGAGCCCCACGTTGGGCTCTGTGCTGAGTGTGGAGCCTGTTTAGGATACTCTCTTTCCCTCTGCCCCTTACCTCTCCCCCACTCACACACTCTGTCTCTCAAAAAAAAAAAAAAAAAAAAAAAAAAAAAGGAAGTCTAGACATAAGTAGTTCAGGGCTGGTAAGGCAGCTCCACAATGCCTTCATACTCTTTTCTCCCCCATCCATAACAGGTGTTTTCACCCTCATGCCTATGTCCTGTGGGCACAGAGAAGTTACTTTGTGTATTTGTTCCAGGTAGGAGAAAGAGATGGAGCAAAGGGAAAAAGTATGCGCCAACAACAAATCTGTCAGTGTTTTTTATCTCATTGGCTGGCACTGTGTCACATGGCCATAATAGAAGCTGAGAAATATGCTTTTTGGCTAGGCATACCTAGGCTTCCCTTTGTAAGGAAAATGGAGAAAGGGGATATTGGATAGGTAATTAACAATGTCCGCCAACCTCTAAATGTGTATGCTGGTACTTTTGTATACAGTCAAGCCAGTTTGTTCCAAGCTTTGTGTAGGTCCATAGTCTAGGCTCAAAGAGTGGTTTGCACAACCAATGTGATTTTCAATTACAATTTTTAGTTCTTGGTAAGTTGCACATCTAGTGTTTAACCACCGTTCTAGAGTTGAATGTAAATTTGCAGAAGATCCAGTGTCTGGACAGCTTGACTTAAATGTTGAAGTTATGGAGCTACGTCTGGTTGGTTCCATTCCAGATTTCCAGTACTGTGTCTTAAGTTTGAACACACAGCATGAATCTGAAAATGTATGTTTATTTTGTGTTTTTAGAATTGTGGTAAATCCATTGAAATAGGAGGGGGCTGATGTTATTGTATTTTGGGTTTTATATCTTTTAATAATGGGTGTAAGAATTTCCAACTTGAGCTATGTTGAATTTTTTTCATTAGGAAATAAAATGAAATAAACTGAAGAATTCTAGTCAGACCTGTGGTTAACAGATTTTTTGATACTTTGAGTGATTGCATTTTCTGTGAAAGGTTTTATGGAAAACTTTAATGTGTATGTAATTATATCCATATACCCATCTCCTGGCCTATTTTATTTCATCTACATTACATTGCTCTAATCTACTCCCTCATAGTCTGAAGACAATCCCAGGTGTATAATTCCATCATAAATATTTCAGTATGTATCTGATATGTGATAATAGTTATCACACCTTAAAAAATGAGCAGATTTGTTAATGTTCTCAAATAAGAGTAAATATATTCTTTCTTTTGGGGTTTCCCCAAGAATCTCCCCACCTCCTTTCAGAAGAATGAACAACTCTTGTGTAGCTGGAAGGGTCATTGACAGATGGGAGGTAGTTAAGTGTGATGTCCTTTCATGTGATTAAATTGTCAACATACTGATTGCCAGTGCCCCTAAGCAGAGTTCTTGTTCTTTCGACTTTGAAATGGCACAGTAAAATTCTCATGAATTTTGTACGTTTGTAAATGGATTTTGTACATTTGTTGTGTTTTTCGTTCTTTCCAGCCTAATTCTCTTTCCAAATCCAACCATCTTCTATTTACAAGCTATTCCCTCTATGGCTTGGAAAGAAAAGTTGATAGTGCCTGTAGCGTGGTAAATTCCTTTATCATTCCAGTTACCATGATTCAGGCTCTGGATGACACAAACCTGAAAATTTAGAGGTTTTTGGTTCCTTTCTTTTATCTTGTACATATATTTACTTTTCTTTCCATTTACCTGTTTCTTCTGTTCTAAGGCCGTGTATCCTTTCCAGCCAAATCAACCAGCCCTCTCTGGGAGTCTCTTTTCTCTGATAACCTAGTGTCCCAGAGCCAGTGCTGAATGCTTTCACTGTTTTGTAGCTAGTGTGCCATACCATTCTGTATTGGCTGCTTTTTCACAGGGGAGAGAAGGAAAGAAGACATACAAAAGACATTGAGATCACTGGAAATGATCATTGGCCTTTTTTGGCCAAGATCTTCTCATTTTTCAGACTAGTTTGTCAAAAGAAAAAAAGGTAGTACATGAAAAGCTGGATGACTGCATTAAGCAAGCATGAGGCTATTAAACAAGTGGTATAGATGATATTGCCCCATAGTGCTTCAGAGTTGGGAAGAGGTCACCAAAATGTAGTGACTAGGGAAAGTGGTAACTTATTTTTGGAAATTTCATATCCTGATTGTTCATGTGTTTTTTTTTTTTTTTTTTTTTTTACAGTCTTGACGTCTTTTATTTTTTTTACATTTATCATGCCATGAATTCATAGGGAATGGGTTCCAACAGCTCAGGCTCCTTTCCATTGGTTCTCACAAAGTGTGCTTCTCTGGGTGGGGCAGGCTGGCGCTTCAGTTGAACCCAAGTACCTTTCTCCTTGGCTTCCTTCTTTTCTGATCATTTTCCTTCACACGCTTCAGGAAGCTGTCTCGGCTCTTTGAGTGCTTAATGTGCTCGATATGTACATTAATTCTCTTAGCAAGAATCTTGCCCTTGACTTGTTTGTTTACAACAATGCCAACAGCATGCTGGGTAACATTGTAGACTCTTCCGGTTTTGCTATTGTAACATTTGTGGGGCATTCCTTTTTAAACAGTGCCCATTCCCTTGATATCCACAATATCACCTTTCCTGTAGATTTGCATGTATGTTGCCAAAGGAACAACTCCATGTTTTCTAAAAGGCCCAGAGAACATATAGCGAGTACCTCTCCTCTTTCCCTTTGTGTTGGTCATTTTGGCGAATTACTGGAAGATGGCGGTTCCGGCCGAAAGGAAGGCTGTTCACATGTTCTTATGCAGTTGAAGTGAATTATCTTGTATTTCCAACTGTAAATATAAAAAACTGAAAGGATTTAGTAAGATTTTGTGGGGTGATACAGAAAATAATGTTGTCTCTTTGATCCAACAGCATTATATAGCCTAGTATTTGCCTGGCATTACAGAAATTATAAAGATGAAAAAACTTGGGTCCTCTCCTTGTAAACTTGTAGGGAAGTCAAGACATACAAAACTGTCACAGAAAACATTAATTTATTTAACAAGAATATTGAATATCTTCAAAGAACCAGCCACTGTGCATGATCAGAAATAAAGTATGCCAGTGAGGAACTCAATCTGGTAGCAGATACAAATAGGCCAACATGTGGTTATAATAGATAAAAGTAAGCATGGGGATGTTTAAGAGGGTGATTAGAGAAATCAGTTTGTAGGAAGTGATGCCTGAGTGAAAGGAAAATAGGGTAAGAAAGGGCTTCTAAGCAGAGGTGATTAACAGGTATAGATATGATGAAGATAAGGTAGAGGTGATATGTGTAAGGGATTGTAGATCAATATGGCTGGAGCAAAGGATATTATTACCAAGAGAGATAGGAGATTAAGGCTGGATTGCTAGCTGGGACCAGTACATGAAGGACCAGTGTATGTCAGCTAAGAAGTTTGAATTTAAGATTCTGCCTGAAGATTATGGGCAGATCAGATTGCATTTTAGAGAGGTGGCTCTGGTGGTAGTTGGAGAATTGAAGGGAGCAAGACTGTTGCAGTAATATTAAGGAACAACAATGAGTACCTGAAATAAGGCAGTGGAATGGAGAGAAGAATAAACTTGAGAGCCACTAAGGGATAATAACACTGTCAGAAGGATGGATGATTAAGTGTGAGATTTAAGAGAGAAAGTCTAGCTAAAGATGACACCTGAGTTTCTGTTTTGGACAGTTGAGTGTATGGTAACCGTTTTTTGTAATTGAGAGTCCAGGAGGAAATTTGTTTTGTTTTGTTTTTTTAAGGTGGTTTTCAGGAAGAGGAGTTAAAATTTACAGAGGAGTTGGAAATAATGCATTCAGTTTTAGGTACTTACATTTGGGTACCCATGGGACATCTAAAGTGGAGATACTCAAGCATTTGGATAAATGAATGTAAAACTCTTCTAAGTCAGGTTGGAGAGGATGACTGTGAGTCATTAGGATCTGAGAGGTAGTTGGAATCATGGGTCACCCAAGAGAGAAGGCAGAAGATTGAGGACCTGGAATCCAGAGGAGACTCCCAGCATTTAAGGAAATAGCCAAGATAAGGAGAGAATGGAATCTTGGAGGCCAAAGGTCGAGAGTTTTCAGGGAAGAAATCACTAAGTGTCTATTCTGTTACTGTTAAAAATGAGATTTGAAATTGTCCAATAAATTTAGCAATAAGGAGTTGAACTAGTAACCTTGATGAGAGCAGTATCAACTGGAATGGTGAAATATAAACCAGATTTTGTGAGTTTAAGGGTGAAAGTGGAGACAGTTAATGCTGACTACTCTTGTAAGAAGTTAAAAGAAAAAGATGAGGACAACAACTAGAGAAGATAGTCGAGAAGGGAGTATTTTATTTTTAATTTTTTTAAATGTTTGTTTATTTTTGAGAGAGAGAGCGTGAACACGGGAGGGGCAGAGAGAGGGAGACACAGAATCCGAAGCAGACTCCAGGCTCCAAGCTGTCAGCACAGAGCCTGACACAGGGCTTGAACTCATGAACCGTGAGATCATGACCTGAGCTGAAATTGGACACTTAACCAACTGAGACACCCAGGTGTTTAAGAGAAAGGAGTATTTTAAAAGTGAAAATAAATGTCATGAAAGGTAAGAATAAATTCCAGATAGGAACATAAAGGAAAATATTAATCCTAGTTGGAAGGTTGGGGGGGTGCTGTGGTTCCTGGAAGAGTTTTTGTTTTGTTTTACTTTTTAATCTCCTGGAAGAATTTTGTTTTATTTATTTTTTATTTTAGAGATTGGGAGCCGAGGGGAGAGAGAACTTCCAGTAAGCTCCCTACTCAGTGCAGAGCCTGACAAAGAGCTCGATCCCATGACCCTGGGATCATGACCTGAGCCGAAATGAAGAGTCAGATGATCAACCTACTGAGCCACCAAGGCACCCTGTTAGAGTTTTTAAAAATGTATTTATTTGTTTTTGAGAGACAGAGCACGAGCACGGGAGAAGCAGAGAGAGAGGGAGACAAAGAATTCAGTCAGGCTCCAGGCTCCGAGCTGTCAGCACAGAGCCCATTGCGGGGCTTGAACTCACAAACCATGAGATCATGACCTGAGCCGAAGTTGGACGCTTAACCAACTGAGCCACCCAGGCACCCCCAGAGTTTTTAATACTAGACTTCAAATGACATGGGGGATGGATTTCTCTGAGGTGATTTCAGGAAAAGTTGAGGGGAGGAGGTATATTCTAGGTAGTGGAAACAGGGGTTGAAGGTGGAAGAATGCTGGTAGACTTTTCAGGAAACAGCAAATAGTCCAATTTAACCATATCCTCAGGTTTGTAAAGAAAGTGGTAGAAAAATGAGAATTGAGTTTAGTAATGGAAACTGAATTTGGTGCTGTGGAGTTTGGTTCTAGGCCTTAAAGAACTGGGAGCTATTAATGCTTTTTGATAGGAGTAGTTATCCAATTAGAGAAGCTGTAGTTGAGAAAAACAATGTGGAGGAGGGATTGGAGGAGGGGAAAGAACTCTTTTGTCTTTCCTTGAGTAACCTCTGTAGCCATCTTAGCTAAGAAAACTGGAGCAAAATCACTCCCATTGTACTGATGGATTGCTGCTGGAGGTGGGGGTGGCGATGCTCCTTCTTTGTATTAATTCAAACAACGCTTCCTAACACCCCTTTTCCTCCCAGTTAAAGAGAACTCCGCTTCATTGCTCTTCACTGTGTGGAATAAGCTGTCCTAACCCTCTCTAGATACTTAAAGAAGAAGCAGCTGTTAACTATGAATATAAATTCATAGAAATGTGGTGATGTGACTGTATTTGAAGACAGTCTTCTAGTTTTCAGGTGAAAGACTGTCTCACTAAAGAAGGTTCATTTTGTCTGTTGCCATAATATGCAGTAGTCAGCAAATGTTGAAAGCACTGCAGAATGAAAAACAGGCAAGGACTTACACTAACGAAGTCAATTCTGTTGTCTAAGCATTTCCTTGGACTCTAGCCTGTGTCTTAAAGTTAAAAGCTACTTCTAGTTTAAAATGTTCTGTTAAATTTTGAATGTTGAAGAGTTTTAGTTTTAAGTTTCTGGCATGAGGTACACAGGTAATATGGCCCTGTTATTTTACTTGTACAATATAATATGGTTGGTTATATTCTTATCAAGTGTGGATTAACAGAAATTGTTATATATTTAACAGAAGAGCATATGTGTAAATAAGTGGCTGATTTGGTGGCCAAACTAAGGTAAACAGGAAAGCTACTTTTTTTTTTTATTTAGAAAAAAATTTTTTTAAACATTTATTTTTGAGAGACAGAGAGAGACACAGTATGAGCAGGGGAGGGGCGGAGAGAGAGGGAGGTACCAGAATTCGAAGCAGGCTCCAGGCTCCAAGCTGTCAGCACAGAGACCAACGCGGGGCTCGACCTCACAAACCGTGAGATCATGACCTGAGCCGAAGTCGGACACTTAACCGACTGAGCCACCCAGGTGCCCCAGGAAAGATACTTTTAATGTACTATTTAGTGAAATTTTCCAAGCTACCTCCTTTAGTAAAATGGCTTTTCTTAGATACTTCATGATGAAATTGTTTTAACTAGTTTATTCTGTTAACTTCATTTTCTTTTCAATATCCCTTAATTAGAAATTATTTTATAACCCTCTTTTCTCTCTTCAAATTTTGTCTCCTCTTTCTTTTTCCTACCTACTCTATACTTTTTTCTTATTCTACTTACTACCCTAAGCTTTTTCAGCCAAGCCTAATGTTTTAAAATTGGATAGACTACTTCAGATAGTCTAAAATAATAGATGATATAAAATTGATTTGTTTTGATCCTAGAGTACATTAGACCAATATGCTGTTTGATTTTCCTTTCTAAATAGACCTTGCTTATACTAATATGATTAATTTATGTTTTTTAGTATAGTTTTGCAATTGGAGTAGTTAGCTTCTCTGATAGGCTCTGAAAAGAGAATCTTGGGTTCAGAATGTTTGGTTGATGGAGAATGAACTTCTGACTAATAGGAGTTGACTGTAGGGTAGGTTGTCCTCTGCCCAGCAGAATTAGCACCAAGTGGTAACTTGTTAGAAATGTATTTACAGCCCTATCCCTCACCTACTGAATAAAAAGTTGGGAGTGGGGCCCAGCAGTTGTTTAAAAAGTCCCTCAATTGATTCCTATGCATGGTGGGGTCTTAGACGTATTACTGTAGGATATCACAATAAGAGACCTCTATTTTTTTTATCTTTTTTTATTATTATATGAAATTTATTGTCAAAAAAAATTTTTTTTTTAACGTTTATTTATTTTTGAGACAGAGAGAGACAGAGCATGAATGGGGGAGGGTCAGAGAGAGAGGGAGACACAGAATCGGAAACAGGCTCCAGGCTCTGAGCTGTCCGCACAGAGCCCGACGCGGGGCTCGAACTCACAGACCGCGAGATCATGACCTGAGCCGAAGTCGGACGCTTAA
Source organism: Prionailurus viverrinus (assembly GCF_022837055.1). Classification (NCBI taxonomy): domain Eukaryota; kingdom Metazoa; phylum Chordata; class Mammalia; order Carnivora; family Felidae; genus Prionailurus; species Prionailurus viverrinus. The sequence continues at coordinate 28,487,023 of NC_062568.1, forward strand.
CCGACTGAGCCACCCAGGCACCCCTATTGTCAAATTTTTTAATCTTTTTTTTTATTATATGAAATTTATTGTCAAATAAGAGACCTCTATTTTGACTTCTGGAACACTGGTATTTGAAACAGTAATTGACTTAGGTTTTTTGCTTAATTGGTGTGGCGGAGAAAATAAATGCTGTTTTATTCTCAAGTACAGATTTTGTACTCAGTGAAAGTAATGGGTATTCATGAGTAAGTAATTACAATAGCATATAGGAACTTTATCTTTGAATATACTTTTCTTTCAGGAGGCAAAACCTTCAACTGAAGACTTGGGGGATAAGAAGGAAGGAGAATACATTAAACTCAAAGTCATTGGACAGGTGAGTTTCATTATTTTTCTCCTTTAACTCTCTAAAGTGAGTAATTTCTGATACATAAAAAATGATTTCAGTAAGGCAAATTATTTAAAAATGGCATTTTCATTTACTATACATGCATCTGTTGTGGGAGGTAGAAGAGGTTCATACTGTTCTATTGATCTGCTAGGCAGATCTGCTAGGCAGATTTAGATTATCTTAATTTCTCCAAATAAAAAACTTTTCTTGGTTAGCATGCTTCAGTGGCAAATATAGTAAATACTATTGAGTGATAAAGCTAGGGCCAACCGTAAAAGGGCCTCTCAGTAGTCCTTTTACTGACCCCTTTCTCTTTCCTGGCATGTCTTTTCCCCAGACTGTATCTTTACTGACCTTTCTTGAGATGTTAACTGATAATTAAGGTTAGTTGAAAATTGTTGGAGGAATGAATCTTCATATAGTAGTTCCCCCTTATCTGTGGCAGTATTTTCCAAGACCTTCATTGAATGCTTGAAACCGTGGATAGTACTGAACCCTATTTGTACTATGTTTTTTCCTGTACATCCACACCTCTGGTAAAGTTTAATTTGTAAATTAGGCTCAGTAAGAGATTAGCAACAGTAATAATAAAATAGAACAATTATAACTGTATATTGTAATAAGTCATGTGAATGTGATCTCTCTCTCAAAATATCTTACTGTACTATACTCACCCTTGTGATGATATGAGATGATAAAATGCCTACATGATGAGATGAAGTGAGGTAAGTGATGCAGGCTTTGTGATGTAGCATTAGGCTACTACTGACCTACTATGTTTATATTCTTTGTTCATATCCTTTCCCCATTTTCTGTGATTATCTTAACTGATAATTTTTATGAATTTTTTTTAAAGTTAATCTGTTTTGAGAGAGAGAGAGCGCGAGTGCACAAGTGGGGAAGGAGCAGAGTGAGGGAGAGACGAAATCCCAAGCAGGCTCAGTCTGGCAGTGCAGAGCCTGATGTGAGTTCATGATCTGAGCTGAGATCAACAGTTGGATGCTTAACTGACTGAGCCACCCAGGTGTCCCTTACTTAAAAATTTTTTAATTAATATTTAATTCGTGTACCATAAAAATCACCATTTATTTTATTATTTTTTAAGATTTTATTTTTTTAGGTAATCTCCACCTGATGTGGGGCTTGAACCTACAAACCCCAAGATCAAGAGTTGTATGCTCTACCAACTGAGCCAGCTGGGCATACCAATACTCACCATTTTTACGTGTATGATTCAGTGGCCTTTATATATTCCACAAGGATATGCTGTGCACCATTACCACTATTTAGTTCCAGAACATTTTCATCATCCCCAAAAGACATACTCTACTCATTAGCACTATTCCCTATCCTCTCCCCTGCCAGCCTCTAGCAACCACTGATCTATTTTTTGTTTTTATGGATTTGCCTGTTTTGGACATTTCATATAAATGGGATCACATGATATGTGGCCTTTTGTGACTAGTTTCTTTCATTTAATATATTTTCAAAGTTCATCCAAGTTGCAGCATGAATCAGTGTTTTATTCCTTTTTATTGCTGAATAATATTTCTTTGTATGAATATACCAGTTTGTTATCCATTCATTTGTTAAGGGACATTTGGGCTCTTTTTGTTTCCTCATTTTGGTTATTCTGAATAATTTTGCTCTGAACATCCATGTATAAGTTTTTGTGTGGAGGGATGTGTTTGATTCTCTTGGGTATGTATCTAGGTGTGGAATTACTGGGTCTAATATTCCAGACTTTATTTAACTTTTTGAGGAATTGCCAAACTGTCTTCAGCAGTGGCTTTACCATTTTACATTCCCAGCAACAGCATTGTGTGAAGGTCTACTTTCTCCATATTCTGGTCAATGCTTGCTCTTATCTTTTTTTAATTATAGTCATCCAGGTGTGTGTGAAGTGGTGTGGCACTATGTATGTATGTATGTATGTAGGTAGGTAGGTAATCTCAATACTCAACATGGGGTTCGAACTCACGACCCCGAGAACAAGAGTTGCATGCTCTTCTGACAGCCAGGCGCCCCTCATTGTGCTTTTGTTTTGTATTTCCCTGATGGCTAATGATGTTCAGCATCTTTTCATGTTCTTATTGGCCATTTGTACATCCTCTTTGAAGAAATGTCTATTCAGATCTTTTTTCCATTTTTAGAAAAATTTTTAAAATTTTTTATTCTTGAGAGAGAGAGAGCATGAGCGAGGGAGGGGCAGAGTGAGAGAGGGACACAGAATCTGAAGCAGGTTCCAGGCTCTGAGCTGTCAGCCCAGAGCCCACCGTGGGACTCAAACTCACAGACTGTGAGATCATGACCTGAACCGAAGTCAGATGCTCATCAGACTGAGCCACCCAAGCGCCCCAACAGTTTTTAATTTTGATTAATTGAATTTATTTTTTCTTTTCTTGCTGTGATTTTGGAGTTGTATCTAAGAAACTGTTGCCTAATCCAGGGTCACAGAGATTTATACCTGTAGATTTTTCTAAAATTTTTATGGTTTTAGTTCTTAACATTAAGTTTTGATGGTTTTTTTTTTTTTATTTAAAAAAATTTTTTTTTTCAACGTTTTTATTTATTTTGGGGACAGAGAGAGACAGAGTGTGAACGGGGGAGGGGCAGAGAGAGAGGGAGACACAGAATCGGAAGCAGGCTCCAGGCTCCGAGCCATCAGCCCGGAGCCCGACGCGGGGCTCGAACTCACGGACCGCGAGATCGTGACCTGGCTGAAGTCGGACGCTTAACCGACTGCGCCACCCAGGTGCCCCAAGTTTTGATGGTTTTGAGTACTTTATGTGTTAGTTTGAGGTAGATTCTAACTTTTTTTTATTTTTGCATGTGGCTATCCATTTGTCCCAAACTACTGTTTGAAAAGTCGATCCTTTTCCCATTGAGTTGGTTGGCATCCTTGCAAAAAATCATTTGACTATAGATATATGTGGCTTTATTTTTGGGCTGTCAGTTTATTCTAACATTGATCTATATGTTCTATGCCATGAATTACATTTTTAAGAATTATTGATTTATGGGAATGCAAACTGGTGGAGCCACTCTGACAAACAGTATGGAGGTTCCTCAAAAAATTAATAATAGAACTACTCTACGACCCTGCAATTGCACTACTAGGTATTTATCCAAGGGATACAGGTGTGCTGTTTTGAAGGGGTACCTGCACCCCAATGTTCATAGCAGTGCTATCGACAATAGCCTAAGTATGGCAAGAGCCCAAATGCCCATCGAGGATGACTGGATAAAGATGTGGCATACATATACAATGGAGTATTACTCTGCAATCAAAAAGAATGAAATCTTGCCATTTGCAACTACATGGGTGGAACTGGAGGGTATTATGCTAAGCGAAATCCATGACCCTGAGATCATGACCTGAGCCTAAATGAAGAATCGGATGCTCAACAACTGAGCCACCTAAGCACCCTCCAGTGTTGTGGTTTTTTTTTTTTTTTGGATGGTTGCCTGATGGTTTGTTTGGCAGTCTGGGTAGAAGAAAAGAACCTGGCACCATAAATTACTTTGACTCACTCAGGTTCTTATTCATGTTACTTATGTGAGAGAAACCAGACTCTGGGGTGACTTTGTGGCAGAAATGAATTTCTTGTGTGTTATTTTATGGTATATGCTTCTCTTATAGGTTTGACCACCTTCAACAGTGCTTCAGTTGTTGGGGGGGTATTTTTTGTTTTGAGTTGCTTTTGGGTGTTTGTGATAGTTTAACTTCTCTTTATTTTGAAAATAGAATAGACATGTAACTATGAAGGAATACATTCTTTGATATACATGTGTTTATTTATACTGCTAATTTTAACATCCAGGACAGACTGTAAATTTTTTTGAAATGGACATTAAGTAACTTTGAGGATGCTTAGAGTATTCTAATAAACCCTGTTAGGAATGTTAAAAAGAATATGTGTGTGTGTGTATATGTGTGTGTGTGTGTGTGTGTGTGTGTGTGTGTGTGTGTGTGTGTATACACACATGTATATATATTCATGTATTTTAAAAATAGTATTTTGGTGGGAAAGTGACAGGGTTTATGTTTCTATTTGTACTATATGTGTACTTAAATAATTTTTTTCAAGCAAAGCAAATAGTTTACACAAAGGGATAATTATTTTTCTTTCATCTCCTTAGGATAGCAGTGAGATTCACTTCAAAGTGAAAATGACAACACATCTCAAGAAACTCAAAGAATCATACTGTCAAAGACAGGTTTGTATGTAATGATATAAGATACAATGTTTTATATGTCATTAATTTTTCTTGTAAGAAAGGTTGTTAAAAGAAAAATGATCTTTTATTATTTTCACTATTAGCAGCCGAAGGAGAAAACTATACCTTGTTTAATTGCCTTTTTCCCCATTGTGGCCCATTTCAGAATTTAAATTCATAAGGTTTGTGGAACTATTTTGAAAAGTGATTCAGAGTTGTAAAAATAGCTATATGAATATTTCTATTTTAATGGCTTACCAGTGTATGTAACAGTAAAGGCAAGTAATTTTTGGTGATCACTATGAAATTTCCTTGTTTTTAACCAAGGTAGCCATATGTTAAATGTAAGTACTAGTATTATTAGTTTATTATCTTTATATATAGTACTATAGGTTACTGCTAATTACATTATGTATTTTCAACATGAAGGAATTTTCTCTCCTGTAAAAAAATCAGGGGCACCTGGGTGGCTCAGTTGGTTAAGCATCCAACATCCGCTTAGGTCATGATCTCACGGTTCATGAGTTTGAGCCCTGCGTTGGGCTCTGTGCTTACAACTCAGAGCTTGGAACCTGCTTTAGATTCTGTGTCTCCTCTCTCTTCCCCTGCTCATGCTCTATCTCAAAAAATAAATAAACTTTAAAAAATGTTTTTAAATCATAAAGAAGGCTTATTAATTTATTAATATAAATTCTCAGATCCTGGCCTTCATGAGCTCGATTATTAAATCAATAATTCTTTAACCTGCCTGGGTTCAAATTCAGGCTGTACTACTGTCTGACTGTGGGATCTTAGACAAGTTATGTGCCTTGTTTCTCCCTCAGTAGAATGGGAACATCATAGTAGTACCTACCTCATGAAGATAACCTACATAAAGCTGTTAACATGATGCTTAAAAATGCTCAATGAATGTTAATCATTATTATCAATAAAATAGAAAATGTAATTGTAATTAGTATTTAGAGGAGACAACCAAGATTTTAATAATTATATTACATGATATTAACTTAGGTATTACAGGTTTTATGTTTAGAAACTTTGCTTTTTATAGTTCACATTTGTAACCAACATAAAACTCATTTTGCCAGAAGAAAAGAGATCACTTAGGTGTTAGGGTGAGTAAAACAAATATTTCTTTGTTTTTGATGTTAGTGGTTAAACTCACTAAAATCTGATTAATTGGTGCTCAGCTAGTTCACATTTTAATAATATTGCTGGGAGCTAAAATGGAGATGTTCACAGGGGAAAGAACATATGTTAAGTGCACTATGGTCCTTAAAGACATTGCCTTTTAATCCTCACAACAGCTAGTCTTTTCACCCCATCTATAGATGATGGAGTTGGTTACTGAGGAAGAACAATGCAAAGTAAAGAGGTAAATCACAGTGCTAAAGTGAAAGCTAAACTTTGATCCAAGATTGAAGATGGTGGGTTTGGGGGTGTAACTTTCCTATTTATGCTTCAGAGTATACTTTACAGTCTTCAGAAAAGTTTTTATGCTTTGTTCAAAGAGGCTTGATAATTTTTTCTTGTATTTACTGATATACAAGGAACAGGAAACTTAATTTTTCTGAAGTATGTAACATGCAATAGAGATTGAAAAGTATATAAAGTAAGTATTGAGTCATTTTTCAATTTTGATGTTATAGACTGGTTTCTTTTTGACTTCAGCACAAGATAAAGTTTTTTAAAAGATTCTATAATTAAAACAAAGAATATTTTGCCCTTGTCAGTTATGTTTATTATTTTGTATAAGCCTAGAAAGAATTTAAAATCAAATGAAGGATAAGTTTGCAGGGTCTCATATATTTATGTATATACTGCTTGGAAGATAGTTTTAATTTTTCTACTTTTAGACTAAAGAAATGATTCTTGATTTATACTTACTAGTGAAGCAGTTTTTCTTTAAATGAGTCATTTCTTCGCTTTTAGCTCTTTTTGTTGAATAGTTGATAGTTATAATGCTGTCTGGGTCATCACAGGTTTACTGTAGCTTACTTGGCTAGCTACTGTGCTTTACCATATATATGTGATTTAATCTGCTTAAAACTAATTTTGATTGTATAGGTGGAAACTAGTGAGAGTGCTTATCCAATTTCTGATTTTATCTTTTATGTTAGCATACAGGTTTTAGAGGAAACTATAGAATAGTGGTTAAGAGCACAGGTTTAAGAACAGATGGGCCTTAAATTGGTATTTGGCCTGTATGACCTTACCATGCCTTAGATTCCCTACCTGTAAAGTGAATATAAGGTGATAATATCTACCTTCCAGGATTGTTGTGATGAACATGATTATGTATGTGAAATACTTGGTATAGGGAGGGCCCAGCAAATAGGTGGTACTCAATAAATGGTAATTATGATAGGATAGATATGCTTTATGTTCAGTGTATTCTGTTGAAGCTCTCATGTTTGCTTTTTGTGCATCAAAGTTCCTACTATCTCTTTTAAGATTTGTGTGCGTGTGTGTGTGTGTGTATATATATATATATATATATGGTTTTGTTTTTGTTTTTGTTTTTTTTGTTTTTACCTTTTTAGGGAGTTCCAATGAATTCACTCAGGTTTCTCTTTGAAGGTCAGAGAATTGCTGATAATCACACTCCAAAAGAAGTGAGTATAATTTCTTCTTTGGGTGAAAAAAATGTTAAATTCTTTCCTTTTTTTTTTTTTAAGCAGGCTCCACACCCAGTGTGGAGCCGTGTGAGTCTTGAACTCAAAACCCTGAGATCAAGACCTGAGGTGAGATGAAGAGTCAGATGCTCAATTGACTGAGTCACCCAGGTGTTCCCCCAAAATGTTAAATTCTGCATTGAATCATTGGTTCACTGGTATTAAACTATCCTTTCTTGAATATTTTCTGATTTAAGTGGTATATGATTTGTCAGAGAGAAAGATAGTCTTTTGGGTTGAACTTCCCATATATTGCCTTAAAAATTGCCAATAAAAAGAGAGGTGGAGGGGCGCCTGGGTGGCTTAGTCAATACAGCATGCAAGGTTCGAGCTTTACATTGGGTATAAAGATTACTTAAAAACAAAATCTTAAAAAAAAAAAAAAAAAAAAAAGAGGTGAGGGGTGCCTGGGTGGCCCAGTCAGCTAAAAGCGTCCAACTCTTGATCAGCTCAGGTCATGATCTAATGGTTTGTGAGTTGGAGCCTCACATCAAACTCTGCACTGACAGTGTGGAACCTGCTTGGGAGTCTTGTCTCCTCACCACCACCCCCCCCCCCACCCCATGCTTGCATGCTCTCTCTCTCAAAATAGATAAATTAAAAAAAAAAAATGTTTAGAAAAAAAAGAGGTGGCAAGTGGGAATTGAGTACTGAAATCATAAGGCATGTACATTGTTTTGAAGAGGAATAGGTGTTCCTCAAATTTGGTAGATTTCTGGTACACTTTCATGGTGCTGGTGACCTTAATGGTTCAAGTTTGATCTTTGATCTTTGGCCCATTTTGAGAACTTAATACAAAAGCTTAGTGTATATTAATATATTTGGCTCTGTCATCTTGATTTATGTTTTTAATGCTTCTGTGTATTCGTTTGTTTCATTGTATGGTCTCTTTTCTTTTTTATATACCCCCCTTCCCTTAGAAGCATCTGAAAGTAATAAAGTATGAGAGAGATTGTGAATGTGCACATCCATTTATTTATTTATTTATTTTAATTTAATTTAATTTTTTATTTTTTTAAATTTACATCCAAATTAGTATATAGTGCAACAATGATTTCAGGAGTAGATTCCTTAATGCCCCTTACCCATTTAGCCCATCCCCCCTCCCACGAACCCCTCTAGTAAACCTCAGTTTGTTCTCCATATTTATGAGTTTCTTATGTTTTGTCCCCCTCCCTGTTTTTATATTTTTATTTTCCTTCCATTATGTTCATCTGTTTTGTCTCCTAAAGTCCTATGAGTGAAGTCATATGATTTTTGTCTTTCTCTAATTTCACTTAGCATAATACCCTCTAGTTCCATCCACATAGTTGGAAATGGCAAGATTTCATTCTTTTTGATGGCTGAGTAATACTCCATTGTATATGTATACCACATCTTCTTTGTCCATTCATCCATCAATGGCCATTTGGGCTCTTTCCATACTTTGGCTATTGTTGATAGTGCTGCTGTAAACATGGGGGTGCATGTGTCCCTTCGAAACACCACACCTGTATCCCATGGATAAATGCCTAGTGGTGCAATTGCTGGGTCCTAGGGTAGTTCTATTTTTAGTTTTTTGAGGAACCTCCATACTGTTTTCCAGAGTGGCTACACCAGCTTTCATTCCCAACATCTATTTATATTTATACAGATTTCCCCCTCCAAATACAAAATAACATTTCTGATATTTCTGATAGTGGGAACAATATATGGTTATTACTAATTTTTTTTTCTTTTTTTTATTTAGAGTGTGAGTGGAGTAGAGGGAGGGGGAGAGAGAGGAGAAGAGAGGGAGAGAGAGTCTCAAGTAGGTTCCATGCTCATTACGGAGCTTGACATGGGGCTTGATCCCATGGCCCTGAGATAATGACCTGAGCTGAAATCAAGAGTTTGATGCTGAACTGACTGAGCCACCTAGATGCCCCTATTAATTTTTTATTTTCAAAATATTTCAAACTTGGAGTTGTTATAAGACTAGTATAATATTCTCCCGTATAACCTTCTCATTAGATTCATCAATTATTAATATTGTGATGCATTTGCTTGATCAGTTTCTCTATGTTACATATTATCATTGATGGATTATTTGAGATTAATTTTGTAGATATCATGACCCTTTACTCCTGAGTATTTTAGTGTTACCTCCTAAGAGCCACAGTTAAATGATCAAATATGGGAGATTTGACATTGATACAATACTGTTATCAAGTATGCAATCAGAATAGTCAGATTTTGCCATTTATCCCAGTGAGGTCCTTTATAGCCTTTTTAGAAAAACTTGACTTAGGATCCCTTATTAGGGGATTAGTATATTGTAACTAGTTATTACCCTCTTTTTCATCAGCTGGACATTTTTTATTTTATCTATTAATTTTTTTTTAATGTTTATTTTCGAGAGACAGTGTGAGTGGGGGAGGGGCAGAGAGAGAGAGGGAAACACAGAATCTGGAGCATGCTCCAGGCTCTGAGCTCTCAGCACAACCTGACAAGGGGCTCAAACTCACAAACTGTGAGATCCTGACCTGAGCCGAAGTCGGATGCTTAACTGACTGAGCCACCCAGATGCCCCTCAGACAGACATTTTTTAGAGTTCAGGCCATGTTTTAGAATGTCCTTCAATTTTGGTTTGTCTGATGTTTCTTCATGATTAGATGCAGTTTTGCATTTTTGGTAGGAGCAGCACAGAGTGAAGCTATTATGTACTTCTGAGTGTATCAATCACATCAGGAGGTAGGTGATGTCCATTTGTCCTGTTATGGTAACATTAACTTTGGTCAACTTTAGTTAAGGTGGTAACTGCCAGATTTGTTCATTGTAAAGTTATCACTTTCCTTCTTATCTTATTTTTTGTAGTTTTTAAATTTAAGTTTTTCTTGAGAGAGTATGAGCAGGGAAGAGGGGAAGAGGGAGAAAGAATCTTAAGCAGGCCCCACGCTAAGTGCAGAGCCCAGTGTGGGGCTCAATCCCACAACCCTCGGATCATGACTTGAGCCGAAATCAAGAGTCAGACACCCAACCAACTGAGCCACATAGGCACCCCTATCATTTTCCTTTTTAATTAGTAAGTAATTTGTGGGGAGATATTGAAACTCTGAGAATATTCTTTAGATAGTGGCCAGTGTGGGCCCCTTCAAGTTGGTGTCTGTAAATTCTTTTTGACATGTCTCCATCTTTTTTCAAGTTATTATTTTGAAATGATTTTCATCTTACAGAGAACTTGCAAGAATAGTACTAAAAATTATACTCGCTTCCACCTAGATTGGCTTATTTTTAACATTTTCTACCTTTACTTAATTATTTCTCTCGCCCATGTATATGTGTGTGTATTTATTACCAGAACCATGTGGGAGTTAGGTTGCATACACCATGGTCATTTACTACTTAATATTTTAGTGTGTAGTTCTCAAGAACAAGTATACTCCTTTACATAACCACAGTACTCTTAATCAAATTCAGGACACTTACCACTGTTAGAATACTTTACAACCTAATTTTGTCATTTGTCCCAATTATGTCTTCTATAACAAATTTTCTTCTCTATCACAGGATCCAGTTCAGTATCAAGATATTTTATTTAGGTGTCTCTTGAATCATCTTTAATTTGGAACAGTTCCTCAATCTTTCTTTGTCTTTCATGACGTTTACATTGTTAAAAAGATACAAACCAGTTATTTTCTAGAAAGTCCCTCAATTTGGACTGGTTTCCTTATGACTAAGATTTAAGTTATGTATTTTGGGCTGGAATACTACGTAAATGGTGATATGTCTTTCTTAGGGTATAGCATTTGGAATACATGAAGTCCCTTAATTTTTTTTTTTTTAATTTTTTTTTCAACGTTTATTTATTTTTGAGACAGAGAGAGACAGAGCATGAATGGGGGAGGGGCAGAGAGAGAGGGAGACACAGAATCGGAAGCAGGCTCCAGGCTCTGAGCCATCAGCCCAGAGCCTGACGCGGGGCTCGAACTCACGGACCGCGAGATGGTGACCTGGCTGAAGTCGGACGCTTAACCGACTGCGCCACCCAGGCGCCCCAAGTCCCTTATTGATAATGTTTATTTTTATCACTCAGTTTAACTGTTTTGTTTTTTCTTTACAATGTAGTTGTTACTTTTCCTGTTGTAATTTGTGGGGACGTACTTTGAAACTACATGAATATCCTCTTTGTCATCAAACTTTTTCCTGGTTTAATATCTACCTACTTTATTGAGTACCTTCTTTCTTCTTTCTTCTTTTTTTTTTTTTTTAATTTTTTTTTTTCAACGTTTATTTATTTTTGGGACAGAGAGAGACAGAGCATGAACGGGTGAGGGGCAGAGAGAGAGGGAGACACAGAATCGGAAACAGGCTCCAGGCTCTGAGCCATCAGCCCAGAGCCCGACGCGGGGCTCGAACTCACGGACCGCGAGATTGTGACCTGGCTGAAGTCGGACACTTAACTGACTGCGCCACCCAGGCGCCCCTTCTTTTTTTTTTTTTTTTTTAAGATTTTCTTTTTAAAGTAATTTCTGCACCTAATGTGGGGCTTGAATTCACAATCCTGCGATTGAGTCTCATGCTCCACCGACTGAACCAGCCAGGTGCCCCTTGAGTACTTTCTTAATGTCTGGCACAATAAGATATAAAATACTCATCTTGTATTTTCCCTGTCCTAATTTGACATAATCTCTTCAACGCAGTAGATATTTACTACATTTTAGTGACTCATTCCTCGCTATTATTATGAGATTATCTTTTCAGAAGCATAATGGGGCAGAGTGAGACAATAGGTATTTAGGGAGTAATCCCCTAACTTCTTGAAGCTGATTGCTTCCTATTTTCCATAGATGAAGGATATTTGCTACCTTCCTGACTTAAAGGCATCTTGTAATGTTTGACATTTTATTCCTTGCTGTTATTTATCGGGCTATATGTGCAATTAAAATTTAGTTTGGGGCACTTGACTGGCTCAGTCAGTGGAGCATGCAACTCTTGATCTTGGGGTTGTGGTTCGAGCCCCACTTTGGGTGTGGAGATTACTTTAAAAAATCTTTAATAAATAAAATTGTTTTAATAGCATCTTTTTTTTTTTTAATGTTTATTTATTTTTGAGAGAGAGACAGTGAACAGGGGACGGGTAGAGAGAGAGGGAGACACAGAATCCGAAGCAGGCTACAGGCTCTGAGCTGTCAGCACAGAGCCTGATGCAGGGCTTGAACCCATAAACTGCAAGATCATGACCTGAGCTGAAGTCGGAGGCTTACCCAGCTGAACCACCCAGGCGCCCCAGCATCTTTTTTTTTTTTTAATTTTTTTTTTTTAACGTTTATTTATTTTTGAGACAGAGACAGAGCATGAACGGGGGAGGGTCAGAGAGAGGGAGACACAGAATCTGAAACAGGCTCCAGGCTCTGAGCTGTCAGCACAGAGCCCGATGCGGGGCTCGAACTCACGGACCGTGAGATCATGACCTGAGCCAAAGTCGGCCGCTTAACTGACTGAGCCACCCAGGCGTCCCCGCCCCAGCATCTTTAATAATTATTTTAACATTCATAAATAGACCACAACCAAGATATCCATAACACTAGAGCCAGCCTGAATCACTTAAAAAGTCCTAAATCCATGTCTAGTTTTTTTTTAAGTTTATTTTGAGAGAGAAAGAGAGTGGGGGAGGGGCAGAGAGAATCACAAGCATGTTTTGCTCTCAGCACAGAGCCCTGTGCAGGGCTCGAATGGAGGAACTGTGAGATCATGACCTGAGCCGAAATCAAGTTGGATACTCAACCGACTGAACCATTCAGGTGCCCCCATGTCTGTTTTATTTTTAGATTTCTTAGAGTATCTTTTCATATTTTGTAATTCTGCACCAAAAATGTCACCTATAACTTTTCTCGCTGATCTTAGACTTTCCTTTATTTTTCATTTGCTTTTGTGATCCACTGTAGTTTAGTGGAAACAATGGCTAGTTTTTGTTTTCAGTGTGCCTGTTACAGTGCTTCTGAACCCTGATGGCACAACAGAATCAACAGATTCATGGTCCTTTACCCTCACTGAGGGTCATACTTAGGTTTCTGTATGACACCATGCCCCTTTATGTACTCTTTTTTAAAATAAAGAATAATCATAGTTAAAAGTAATAAAACAAAATACCAAAGTATATAAAGTAGGAAGTAATTACCACTCTGAATATCTCTACATTCCCATTTCTCAGAGGCAACCATGTTAATGTCTTTATGAAAAAATTCCAGAATATTTCAGTGCTTATAAACACATTAAAAACAAACAAACAACCACACAATAATTGCCTCTACTTTGCTTATTAGTGTTCTGTAAAAGGCATTTTGAAGGATTCCCCTTTTTTTCTTTAAGAATTGAGAAGGGCAAGGATGACAAATCTAGCGTATAAAATTGGAGTTATCAAGTAACAGTAGATGTATGGATAACGTTTCTATATTGAGAGTGGTCACTGCCAAAACTAATAGTTATATGCCAGAAGAAATTGTAGATGACAAAGCAAACTACTTAGAAATGAATCTTTAGGTAGTATTTTTCTAACTAAAACCACATATATTTCAAAGTGAGATCAAGTTTTTTTGAAATAAATGAAAGAGATTCTATAAGGTAATTACATCTAGAAGTAAAAAATGATTTTTTAGAAAATACTATCAAACTGTTGCTTAAACTGTTAAATACATGTTTTGTTAGATTTGAAGCTCTTTTTGAGGTACTTTTAAAAAACACACTTTATATGCCAAGTATACTAGGAGGTGAATTTGGCTCAGCTGGGTCAGATGAATGACTTCATAGACAGAATCAGGAGGACAGATATACCTCTATGTTCTTTATATTAAAGGAAACCCAGATTTGGGGTGCCTGGGTGGCTCAGTTGGTTAAGCTTCTGACTTCAGCTTAGGTAATGATCTCATGGTTTGTGGGTTCAAGCTCCGCGTCATGCTCTGTGCTGACAGCTCAGAGCCTGGAGCCTGCTTCAGATTCTGTGTCTCCCCCTCTCTCTGCCCCTCCCCCACCTTCCCCCTCTCTCTCTCTCTCTCTCTCTCTCTCTCTCTCTCTCTCTCTCTCAAAAATGAATAAACATTAAAACATTAAAACAAAAATAAAGGAAACCCAGATTCTTAATCTTAGAACAGGGTAACTGTGGATCACTTCAGCATTTTTTTGCACTTTAAAACAGTAAAACAGTGGCCACATAATTGCAGCCAGTTAAAAAATAGTGCTTTTGTATTCTAACATATTTTTTCCCCCTCTTTTACAGCTGGGAATGGAGGAAGAAGATGTGATTGAAGTTTATCAGGAACAAACAGGGGGTCATTCAACGATTTAGATATTCTTTTTATTTTTTTTCTTTACCCTCAATCCTTTTTTATTTTTAAAAATAGTTCTTTTGTAATGTGGTGTTCAAAACGGAAATGAAAACTGGCACCCCATCTCTTTAAAACATCTGGTAATTTGAATTCTAGTGCCCATTATTCATTATCACTTGTTTTCATTGTGCTGATTTTTGGTGATCAAACCTCAGCCCCCTTCATGTCACCCTCTCCTTTTTAAAAAAATTACATGTGTGCACAGAGAGGCCACCACCTTTTCCAGGACTGTGCATTTTCAGGCTTGTGATAAATAAGATCGACCAATGCGAGTGTTCATAATGACTTTCCATTTGGCCCTGAAGTTCTAGTATGTGATTGCTTCACTCCTGGACTATGACTTTCAGTGGGAGATGGAAGTTTTTCAGAGAACTGAACTGTGGAAAAATGACTTTTCCTTAACTTGAAGCTTCTTTTAAAATTTGAGGGTCTGGACCAAAAGAAGAGAAATAGCAGGCTGGAGTCGAGATGACAGAGATCGTGAGAGTAATGACTAACTCCAAAGATGGCTTCAATGAAGAGAAAGCATTTTAAGATAAAAGAAAAGTCTTGTCAGAAGATCCCAGAAAAGTTCTAATTTTCATTAGCAGTTAATAAAGTTATTCATGCAGAAGTGTATTCAACAGAACACTGCTCTTTTTGATTTTATTTGTACTTTTTGGCCTGGGATATGGGTTTTAAATGGACATTGTCTGTACCAGCTTCATTAAAATAAACAAAATATTTGTAAAAACCGTACTAATGTTCATTTTATTTTTAATTGTATAGAAAGAAAAAAGAAAATGCTTAAAACATAAGGTCTTTTTTGCATAATACTGGAAATTATTGTTTGTACGTGGTACAAATAAATTTTTCAGTACTGTACAGTGATGATGATCATGACTTTGAAGCACTGAAAGTTACTGAAGTGCCTTTGAATCAAGGATTTAATTAAGGCCACACTACCTTCTTAAATACTCAGTGTTCTGTTTTTTTTAAAAACTTGATATTCTTGTATGGTGCATATATATGATCTAGTTACCCAATCATATTGAATAAATGGGCATGCCAAAAATTATTAATTGATTTATATTGATAATTTTAAGTTTTTCCTTTAACAATTTACAAAATGTTCTCTGCTTAAAGTTTGGTATACTTTGTTTATATTTTCCTTTTATTACTTTATATCTTAAATATTTAATCTCTGTAAAACTAAAGTACCAAATTAGTTCCTATTAGAGAGTATAACCTTTTAACTCTAATGAATCACAGAATTTAGTATATGTATGCATACACATAATTTAATTTCATGTTATCCTAGATAGAATAGTCATCTGAGTACTTTAGAAGAGCAGGTGAAACCTGTCTCTAGCACATTTTATAAAAATTGTTACAGCTTATATAACCCTACTCAAGTCACCTGTTGAGAAATAGTTGGCTTGCCTTAAAATTCCTAAGTCTGACCCTAGCTGAAAAATTGTGTTATACGTATATAGTCTAGGTAAAATAGAGCCTTTAGACTGTCACCTGGCATTTAAATAGTGACTAGGAATTAGGCCCATTTCTGGAAAATCCTCATTGAATTGCATATTTCTGTCAGCCCTGAGTAACAAACTTGATAAGGCTATTTGAGCTATCCAGAACGTGTAAGTATATAGTTTGGTGTCTTAATTTTGTTTGCATCTCTGAAGGTTCTCAGCATTTAGGTGGTGGAGCTTAGGTACTGGGGAAATAATCTCATTTTTAGTTTATCAGATTCTTCTAAAATGCATCGCATTCTGCTATGGTTAACTTACTGATGTGTGCTTATCTGGTGTAGTAGTGCTGATAAAATAGGACTTTCATAGCAACAGTTTAATAGAATATCAGATTTGGAAGGGACCTTGAATAACATTTAGTGTAGCTGCTCTACCTGGTGCTTGACTGCAACATCCTCAATTTGTAAAAGAAGGTAGAAAATAAAGTCAGTAATGGGAATTTCCCCCACAAGGATGTTTTCCTTGAGTGTTTTTTCTTCTGTTCTTGTATTATTTGACATGCTCCTTTCTCATCTGCTTAAGTATTACTGAATGACTCGAATGAATGAATGAATGTGCAAGTAGGATGGACAATTTTGAGAAATTTTGTGACATACTTAAAATTACTATGATTGATAGTGTTTTGGCCATTTTATTTATTTTCTACATAAAGCAATACAGCAAGTCAGCAATACAGACTTGAAATTAAGCTTGACATCAGGATTGGAGAAATACAGTTCCTATAGAGAGTAAATACTTTACAAGCATTGGTGAGAAATTTGAGGGAATCATCTGTAAATACTTTTTCAGTTGCACACAGATACAGAGTAGGGCCAAAGGAAATTTGTGGGAAAATTCTGGTTCAGATACTGCTTGCTCTAACATCCTTTTATAGATCTTGTAATCATCTTTCATACCTTTTGATGATAATTCTATGACAGATACTTACTAAATACTTATTGATATTTAAAGAGATGTTAAAAATTAAGTCTGTTCCTTAATAGTGTCCATATGATTTTAAAAATGGGGAAATTATGTGAGTGGTTGGATCTTAAAGGGACAGAAACAGACCCTCAAGATTTGTTAATTATCAAGAGTCTAGAATGGTGCTGTCCCGTAGAACTTTCTATGATGATGGAAATGTTCTACATCTGTACTGTCCAGTAAGGTAGCCAGTAGCTACATGTGGCTATTGAGCACTTGAAATGTGGCTATTGTGAATGGAAAATTGAATGTTTTAACATTGAAATAGTTACATGTGGTTACTTACAAACCAGTGCAGCTCTAGAATCTATACTTTGAGGAAGTGAGAATACCCTCAACAGCTAATTTTACTCAAATGAACATTTATCAAGTGCTTACCTTGTTTTCAACAGGCAGCATATTTTAGATGTTTAGGCTGAAATAGATGTGATTTTGCCTTATAAAGAGTATGTATATATGAATTAACTCCTTAACCTATTCAGAATTATTTGCATTATGGAATTTCCATTTTATCAACTCCTTCAGACACATTGTAAAATCAAATACTTTGACTATCCTAAGATGATGTTAGTTTCTTACTAACTGAAGTTAAACTGAATTTGCTGAAATTCAAACAAATGAAATTATTGGGCAGTTTTAGGCACTAAAGTTTCTGGATTTATGGGGTTCTACAGAACATGATGGATTTAGGTGAATGAAGACTTTAGTTAATTATGTGTGGTGGGGAAGGGTGGTGGGAATGGAGGTCCTAGAGTGAAGCTAGGTGTGGGTTGAGGTGAACCAAATGAAATGCAACTTCATTATAGAAGTTTCTCTTTTTCTGTCACCACCTCCCAACTTACTTTTAAGGTTTCTTCTAGCCTTAAGGTTTGGGTATTTGTAGGAATTGGAAGTAAGAGAACACCCATGATCTGGAAATGTTCTGTGTCCACTGTAGGCCACTGGCTTCCTTCGAGAGTTCTTGGTGGAACTGAAGATGTTTCTTCAAAGCAGCTTTTTGCCTAAGGAGACAACCCACCCACAATCCCAGTATGATTAAGCATCTTAGAAATAGTCCCTATAAGCCAGTAGAAAAACTTAAGATTTGAGCAACCATCAGTTAGACTACTGATCTTTCATTTTAGTGGAAGATTATACTCCATCCATTTAGTAACTTTACACATGAGGTTTAGAGTTTCATGAACCTTCTCCTGAGAAAGTTAAAGGAAAGGGCAAACTCAAAGTTCTTAAACTTGTCTTGTTGGAAGGAACTCCCTTGCTTTCGAGATGAAACAGACCAGAGAAGTTAAAAGTACCTGGGCCAAAGTCCCAGAAGTGAAGATGAAGTAAAGCCAACTGGGATCAAGTTCTAACCCTTGGTGGAGTGAGACTCTACCCCTCACACACCACTTTAGTCACTAGGTTTTCTGCTTTCAGCTACTTGGACTAGCCTTAGTTTTGCTTGCTTTTGGTCTCAATACTTAAGAACCCAGTCCTGCTGCTGTGATACATGGAATACATAATTTTGAAATTGAATCAAGACTTCTCTAACGATTTGTTTTGTAGTTCACACAACAGCTGGAAAACAACAGAAAACCATCTGAGTAAAGTCCAGGAGAGGAACAACTCTGGTTAGGTTGGAAAACCTCAAAATAGAATTGTTCTGGCTGCCTTCTCTTTTTGGTCCCTTAAAGAGTTTACATTCAGCTTAAGTTGTAGAAAATACATTGCAGGGAGTAAACTGTTTACAGTCAAGATTGGACTCACATGGTTTTCTGTGTTGTGCTTCTTTGCCCTTCAATTTTGATAGTTCTAAAGGGGGATGTCTATTTGTTGCTTTCACTAAGGAGTAGAAATACATGAGAAAGCAACTATAGAAGACCTAGTTTTTAAAGAGTCAGTTGAGGGGCGCCTGGGTGGCTCAGTTGGTTAAACGTCCACTTCTTGATTTCAGCTCAGGTCATGATTTCACAGCTCATGAGATCAAGCCATGTGTTGGGCTCTGTGCTGACGGTGCAGAGCCTGCTTGGGATTCTCCCTCTCCCTCTCTCTCTGCCCCTAACCCTCCTTGTGCACATGCCCTCTCTCTCTCAAATATTTTAAAAAAGTAAACAAAAAAGTTCTTTCTTAAAAAAAAGTTGAAACCACATTCCTCAAGAAATTCTATTATCAACGATGATGAAATGATCATTACTATTTTTAGAGAAAAGGGGGAAAATGTCATTGGCCCTTGAGAACTAACTAATTCTGTGCTATTTCTCCTAACAAGGCTCTCATGAGATCTGGTCTTAGCTTACTAATATGACCTCATCTGAAAGTATTCTTTGTGCCTTGTTCACTTCATTCCAGCCATACTGACTTTCTTATATTCTTCCAACATGCCAGTCTCCTTCCTTTGAACCTTTGCACTTAGAACCTTTGCCTGTAGAATATTTTTCTTCCAGATGTTTATGTGGCTAACTCCTTGTCATTCAGGTCTCACCTTATATCCACTTTTTCTGAGAAGTTTTGCCCTGGCTGAGCAATCTAACCTAAGCCTCCTGCAATCCTATCACATGTTTAAAATGTTTTCTGTATAGCATCTGTTACTGGCTAAAACAAATCTTTATTTTTATTTATTTGTCTCCCTGCCCCAGCACTAGAATATAAATGCCATGGGAGAAGAGACATCTGTCTTGCTCACTCCTGAATTCCCAGTGGTTACAATAGGTAACCAAAAAATACCAAGGACAGTGGTTCAGAATCAGGGGTCTAAGATGTGGTCCTGGTACTGCCTCTAACACTATTGGGCCTTGATCAAGATCCTTCCCTTCTTCGGGACTCAGTTTTCTCATCTGTAAACCAGAGGGCTGAGATAGATGAAATCTAAACTCCCAGCTTCAATACAAGTTATATAAGCCATGAAGCAATTCTGTGACATTTGCAGCAAAAGAGCCTTTTGTTTTTTAGTTCTTCCAAAACAAGCTTATGGAAAGTGGGAGAACTTCACTTGTCCAAAGGCAGTGCAAGTGTAGTACTAGCACCAGGGAATCAAGACCTTGAAACAATCCCCCTATGGCAACTGTTGCCCAAATAAGCCCCTACCTGGCTTGTTCCTGCACCTGTTTCATAGCTTCCTCCAGGGCCAGCCTTGCTGCTTCCTCTTCCCTTTGCCTTCTCTCCTCTGCTTCCTGCTGAGCCTTCTCTTCTGCTTCCTGTTTCCTCCGCTGGTACTCTAGCCGTTCTTCTTCAGCCATTTCCATCAGGCGTTTTTGTTCTTCTGCTAACTGTATTTCCAATTCCCTCTGCCTTTGCTTCTCAGCCTCTGCAGAATAGAAAGGGAGTAGGCTCATCAGGGGTCTCATTACTGGAGAAAACAGTTCTCTCACTGTGATTCCCAGGGACTCCCCATGAGATTGTGCTGCCTACCTGCCAGCAGGCTGCCAGATCCTCTGTGGGGATCATATTGGGGTTAAATTATAAATTTAAGAGTCCTTAAGTGTCAAGCACCTACACTGTGCAATTAGTACAAAACCTTAGGGGAGAATTTTCCAGAGCCTGGGGTACTCACAGGTGGTATGCAGATCATTGGGGAGGGGCGTCAGATCAGGGTCTGGAGAAACCGGGTGCTTACTCAGCTGGACTGACCAGCCTATAAAGAGTGTCATCTACTGACGTTCCTTCCACTTCCTCAAAAGTGAGGCAGTAGAGATTCCACATTTAAGCACCTGAAAGGCTGCCCTGAAGCTATCCGGATGTTTTGTTTCTATCTGCTAGGGAAAGAAGCAAGGGGCAGGGCTATGTCTCCAGTTTAGGCACCTCCCGAGCAATGCTAAAAGGGCAATGGGAGGGGCAGAATCCCAGTTTGGGAGATGACTGAATTGGGAGCGGGACCCAAGAGTCATTTCCACAAGTGAGTCTGTCTTAGTTTGATCTTCTAGCTCAACTCACTGCAGTCACACATTAATCAATCACTTTGGAAAAAAAATAGCTTATACATTTAGAGTGCTTCACACACTAGGCCTAGATAGGAATAACTCTGGGGAGATTCAAGTGAACACCCACAGTGGGATAAAAATACTTCTGCCCCAGATAGACAGGAGATGCAGATTCCTCCAGAACGTCCCTCACCAGCCCTCTCGGCTTCCTCCTGCTGCTTTTTTCTCTGCAGTTCTTGCAGTTTCCTCCGGAATTTGTCCTGTTGCTGCCGGAGTCTCTCCTGGGCCACTTGCAACTGACGCTGCTGCTTCCTCTCCTCCTCCTCCTGCCGCTGCCGTTCTTCTTCGAGTCTCTGTTTCCTCAGCCTGAGAAAACCCACAAGATGGTCAGGGAAATGGCGGAAAGCACGGGGGCAACCTTGTGAGACTAGCTGGCAGGCAGTGCCCCTGGTGGAGGCCCTGCAGCTACAGGCCACACGGAGCATCCCATTCAGAGGACAGTGGGGTTTCTAAGGGAAGCCTGAGTAAAGAGCAGAAGCAAGAGCACAACCAGCCCGGAACCAGAAGCCTGAAGTTTCACCAGACAGCCCTGTGCTCTGGGGGTAGGGGACTTAAGTTCCCAGAGCTTCATTTTCCATTCTTACAAGATGAATCTTGAAACTCCAGTCTCACAGAAGAATATTAAATTAGATGAGTCAATGCCTCTGAGAGAACCTAGCGCAATGCAGACAGTCGTAGGGGCTCAACAAACGTTTGCTGGGCTGCGTCACCAAGCCCTCCCAGGAAGACTCTAATGGTCAGGACACCACACCTGATCTTTGGGCCAGGTTGTTCCTAGGATAACTGAGGACAGAGGAAAATGAGATGTGCTGTTTTACTACCGGGCATTAGCCTCAGAACCAACTCTGTCCCTGGTGGAGGTTAACCCCAGCCTCTTCCTGCTGCCTCCTGGTGTGGCCACAGCCTCCCGCTGCTCCACCCACCGGATCTCCTCCGCGCGGGCGCGTTGCTCCAGCTCCAGCTCCTCCTTCATCTTCTCTGCCCTCTCCAGCTGCTCCTGCAAGAGCTGCCTCTGCTCTTCCTGCTCCCTTCTCTTCCTCTCCACCTCCAAGCGTCTCATCTCAGCCCTCTCTGCTCGCAGCCTGTCCCTGGAAGCTTCTTGCTCTCTCTTGGCGAGGAGGGTCTGTGGAACCAGAGTGCTCTTTAGTGAAAGGGAGAGCGTGTCTCAAGGGTGAGCCCTCCTCCACCCCACCGGGTACGTTGTCTCTCATCAGAGATGGAGTCATTGAGTGCTTTCCCCACAGACCGCAGCCTCTGGCTTGGGCTCTGGGGTCTGACTGGCCTGGGTCCAAGTTTCTTACTTGCTTCAGGATTTGGAGGTCACAACTTAATTTCCCTGACATTGTCTTCTTCTTGGGGCTGTTACTGGGATTAATTGAATTAGTGAAAGTGCCAAAATAATGTCTGACACATCATATGTCTGGAGTTTTCAATGCTAGCTGCACTTTATGGACACGTAAGGAGCTTTTAAAAGTTACTTGAGGCCAAGGCCCCACCCACCAATTCAATGGGAATATCTAGGTGGGAGGCCTTGGTTTTAAAAAGCTTCTCAGGTGATCCTAGTGAAGCCCTGGGACCCACAGGTTCTAGACAAAGGCTATCTTACCAGGGACGGTTTTAGATATAAATGTGTTAGACTTACATTTAATCCCATGCAAACCCACTTTCTCAGCGAAAGGTTCCCTCGGTTTATGTGAAGTGTTTTAGCTTTCTTTTTCTCCCTATTGTCCCCGCCACAGTCAGAAGCCACAAGGGCAATTTTGAATGCAACTCTTCTATGGGAGCTCGGTGTATCCAACTTGGGGTGAAACTTCCTGGCTTTTTAGCCTGTGCAGAGGCAGAACAGTACTATGGATTAACGATAAAGCTAAGAAATTCTGATTGTCTGGCAGGCTCAGGAATGTTCTACCCACAGCTTAAAATTTTCATCTGTGGTGTAGAGCAGAATTCCATAGTGTAGGCAGCTGGGAATATTGGGAACTATAAAGTCAAGATCTTTCTTGAAATCCTTTTTGGAAGACCATGGATTATAAAATAAAGAAAAATATAATGATTTAAAACTGACAAGAACCCTGATTTTAGAGCCAAAGGACCTGGGTTTAAGTCTTGGCTCTATGATTTTATGGTTGTGTGGCTTCTGGAAATGGTCTCTTATCTCCAAGCCTCAGTTTCTAGGTCTCTGAAATGGGGATAACTACATCTGGCTCACAAGTGTGGCTGTAAAGATTAAATGAGATTCAGCAGAGTTGTACCATACATACATGTAACTTATGTGAGTTCAACCATAGTGGTTTAGCTGTGGGTATAATTGTAGTGTTTAAAGATACTCTCTTCCCCCCTACAACAAGACCTCTAAATGCAGTTTGGCACCTTCATCTCAGTGGGAAAAACTGTGATTTATCCCAAGAGCAGAGGAAAAATTGGTTGGGTTGGTCTTATTGAGAGATGTATCTGTATGGTATTATTTTTATTCACTGCAGGGATTTTCAAGGGTAATATTCCTTACACTGACTCAGTTTTTTCTCTTAAATACCTGACATTAGAATCAAGGCTCCTGGAACAAAATTACTTCTATATGCCAAAGCACCTTGTAAAGACAGACATGTGTGTATAAACTGCCTGTGGCACAGCTGTGTGCCACAGAAAAGCAAATCAGGAAAGGAGAAATTTCCATAGCCTTTGGGAGGCAGGCAAAGATTTAGTTCCAGGCCAAGTCAGGGATATGCATGTACTTGGCTCTGATGGCCAGAACCCACCTTTCCCTGTGACTGTGAGGCCTGTGCCAACTTCCTGCTCTTTAAGGGATGAGTATATGCTGTGGCAGTTTGGGGGCCTCACAGAATGCATCATTTCAGAGGGGCTTTGACAAATTGTGTCTTGGATCAGCTCTGGCTTCTTAAAGGGTCAGAAGGTATCAAAGTAGAACAAATAAAACCATTATGAGGTACTGCTGTTTCAACAACTGCAATATGATTTGGGGCTGTTTTTCCCACATCTGCAGTTGTACGAGTGAGAACAGAAATCTCTCTGGCCAAACTGAGAATATTGGACCTCACCTTGGAAGGGTCATCATAGCTTCTTCCTTCTTTAGATTCCGTGTTTCTAGTGACAGGTACAGTCTGCATGGGTGATGATCTTCCATCTATGGACACTTGGCTCTCCGGAGCATCATACTTGGCAGAAAGCCAAGGGTCCTCTACAAGAGAACTGGAAGGAGAGAAACCTCTATCTGAAGTGTCTTCTATTTCCTTAGAGTTAATGATATCAGGCCCATTCAGTTCTGCTGCTATTTCCAGATTCCTTTCCTTCCGTATCCTTTTCCTTTTGGCTCTTGGATTCCTTTCTTTGGGAATTAGCCCTGATTTCTTTTCAGTCTTTGATTCCTTTGACTTTCCTGGAGGAGAATAATTGGGGAGACAGAAGTGTAGCTAAGTAAATGTGATCTCTGTATCCTTTTCAGTAGCTTTTAGACTTTAGTGTGCAATGGAATTACTTGGGGTGAAGATTACTAAGCCCCAATCCTAGAGTCGGACTCTGTAGGAATCTGCATTTTCACAGGCACTCCAAGTGTTTTGAGAAGGGTAGTGCACAGACCACCCTTTGAGAAACTGCCTTATCCTATGTGGATCAACTGTCTTGTTACTAAAAAAGTTGTTTCACTCTGACCTATGGTAGAGGCAAGACTCTCCAGAGGAAAAACTACAGATACAGATGGAAAGTCCTGTCTCAAGAGTCTGGCTTGAGGTTGTAGCTTTGTAACCTGGCAAAGCTTAAGCCTTCCATACTCTAAGAACTCTTCCTCAATTCACCTCTGGGGACTTCAAGTATTTCTTTTTCCCAGTCCTGCCAATGCAAACCAAGTTATGGGCTACAACTATGTAAAGTCAGCAAGACTTTAAAAAGTAAATCTCAAAAATAGATTGAGCCTAGGAGATGATCCAGTGTCATCCTTTCTGACAACCTTTGATTTGTCTTCTGAATCATGTGGCCAGGAAAGAGCAGGTGTAAATTTTAGGCTAAAGAAAGTTTTCAGAAGCATGGGAATATAAATTTCTAGTAAGGTGCAACACAGGGAACCAAGAAGAAAAATGGTAACTGGGGTAATAATTCAGAGCTTGTTTTATCCTTCCCCTTCCCAATGCTTTCACTGCCCAATTCTCAAATTATGGTACAGTTATTAGTTCATAGAGACCATGGTAAGAGCATGTATTTGGATCCACCACTTTACTGTTTGATCTGTTTGGGGTTATGCAAGCCACTCAATCTCTGTCAAGCCTCAACCACTACATGATATAATAATAGCACTTACTTTATGGAGATGTTTTAAGGATTTCATGATGTCATATATGCAGGGCTCTTAGTACAGTGCGTATTCAGTAAATAGGTGCTATTGTTATTTCCTCTCTTGATCACAGGTCTCTGGGTAACCCTGGTTTCCTCTCTCCTCTTCTCTATCTCCTAAGATACTCACATGAAGTAAGTCTGCAATACTGTCTTGGCCAAGGTAGTCAAAAAGACAGGAGAGCCAAAGCATAAGAGACTCTTAAAAACTGAGAACAAACTGAGGGTTGATGGGGGGTGGGAGGGAGGAGAGGGTAGGTGATGGGCATTGAAGAAGGCACCTTTTGGGATGAGCACTGGGTGTTGTATGGAAACCAATTTGACAATAAATTTCATATATTAAAAAAAAAGACTCAAAATTAGGTAGTTTGTCTCATTAGATTCATGATGATTCTCTGTGACACCTCTCAGCTCCCATTAGGTGTCTTTTCCTGGGTCATTCCTCAAGAGCACACTGCCTTACCAACAGAAGCCTCTGCTTTCCTGTGGACCTTTCCTTCTC
The DNA here is from genome assembly GCF_022837055.1 of Prionailurus viverrinus. Taxonomy (NCBI): domain Eukaryota; kingdom Metazoa; phylum Chordata; class Mammalia; order Carnivora; family Felidae; genus Prionailurus; species Prionailurus viverrinus. Next base: position 28,512,914 of record NC_062568.1, read on the forward strand.
TCTCCCCTTGGGGTGCCTTGGACTTGTCTGTCTTGGTTCTTTTCTTTCTCTTGTCTTTGCCAATCAACTCCATCTCCTAAAGGTGAAAAATTAAGGAAAGGACCATGATATGAGTAGGAAACAAACAAACAAAAAACCCATCAAAGGGTGACTATGTTGAACAAGACAGAATGGCTTAGATGGAATTTCTGGGTTCCACATGAAGCTGGAGAGCGAGTCTTAGAATGGAGCTGGTGAGGAGATCCTAAGGTTCAGCCTTTCATTTAAAACTGCTAGGTATAATGTCATAGGAGGAAAGAGGAACAGAATACACTTTATGATTGTCCCCTTCTTGGATGCTAAATCATGATCTACAGAAGTGGATCAAAGTGAAGCACTTTTCAACTTTGATAGATTGCTATTGCTACAATTAATGTTTAACTAGTTTAAATCAGAGCCAGCTTTATTCACTCTTGCATCATTTGCTAACTTTCCAGAAGTTTCTCAAGCAGACGACCACAGCCATGTCAGTCTTTACCTTTCCCTATGGGCTGGGACAACAATGGAGATTCCTCCAAAGAGAGGATGGCAGAATGGGTACCTTAGTACCTGTGATATTTTGACATAAGAAATATATACTTGTCTTCATCCCCAGTCTCTGGCACAGAATTCCTAAAACCATTGTAATTTCTGGAGCATAAATGTGAAAAGAGTGGCTTTTGTTATTCACTAACAAACCCCTTTTTAAAAAAAAAAAATTTTTTTTTAACGTTTATTTATTTTTGAGACAGAGAGAGACAGTGCATGAACAGGGGAGGGGCAGAGAGAGAGGGAGGCACAGAATCTGAAACAGGCTCCAGGCTCTGAGCTGTCAGCACAGAGCCCGACGCGGGGCTCGAATTCACAGACCGTAAGATCATGACCTGAGCCGAAGTCGGACGCTTAACCAACCAAGCCACCCAGGTGCCCCACTAACAAACCCCTTTCAACCACACCTGAGATTGTATTAATGAGATGATTTTGGAAAGCACCTAAGGTGGGGGGTTGCTGGTTGCTACCCCTCTAATAACCAACCATGTTGGTTGGAGCTTTCAGCTCAACATTCCCAACTTCAGAGGAGGGAGAAAAGACTAGAGGTTGAGTTAAGTACCATCTGCCAATGCTTTTATCAGTCAATGGCTATGTAATGAAGCCTCCATGAAAACCTGAAGCAAAGGAGTTTGGATGGCTTCTGAGTTGGTGAACACATCCACATGCTAGGAGAGTGGCACACTTCAAACTCCATGGAGAGTGAAGCGCCTGCTTTTGGGACCTTGCCCTATGTATCTCTTCATCTGGTTGTTCCTTTGTATCCTTTAAAATATCCTTTGTGAGAGGCATCTGCCTGGTTTAGTCAGTGGAACGTGCAACTCTTGATCTTGGGGTTGTAAGTTCAAGCCCCAAGCTGGTTGTAGAAATTACTTAAAACTGTTTAAAAAAATATCTTTTGTAATAAATCAATTATAGTAAGTAAATGTTTTTCTGAGTTTTGTGAGCCATTCTAACAAATTGTCAAAGCTGAAGAAGGGGTTGTGGGAACCCTCTATTTATAGCTTGTTGGTCAGAAGTACGGTGACAACCTGGGACTTGTGACTAGTGTCTGAAGTTGGAGCAGTCTTGTAGGACTGAGCTTACCCTTAACCTGTGGAGTCTGTGCTAACTCCAGGTAGTGTCAGAATTGAATTGTAGGACAGACATCCCTTCCCCACGCAAAAAAAGGACTGGATACCCAATTGGTGTCCTTCGAGCTGGAGAATTGATCGATGTGGAAAAAGACTCCATACATCTGGTGTCAGAAGTGGTGTGTGTAGGAAAACTGAAGTTTTCTATTAGCACCTTTGTAAAATTAGAAATGGGCACCCCATCCTTCAGAAGGATGCAGCCCAATGCTGGGGTTCAGGGCATGGTTTGTTAACCACAGAATGGGTTTCAGCTCTCACTTGCCCCCATTGTAGGTACCCTTGTGTATATACTAAGCAATACATACAACTGTCCATGATACCCCTAATGAGAGCAACATCCAGGCAGGGCTTTTGGAACAAGCTGGTAGGTGTTTACACTTACATTTATGTTGGCTAGTGCCTGGTGGTTGAATGATCTTGGTTCGGTTTTCTCTTCTCTTCCTCTTGGAAGAAGAGATGTGTCTTTAGGACCCAACCTCTCTAGGGACTCATGTCCTGGGAGTCTTCTTTGTAGATGATGTACATCATAATCTCTGCCACTTTAAGAAAGAGCAAAACAACAGGACCAAACTAAAAAACAAAACAAAACAAACCCCACAAAACTAGTGGACAAGGAAAAGGAAAAGTGAACAAACATTGTTTCTGTGGCACTGTGTTGGGCATGTTACACACTTGGTCAACCCTCTTTTTCTCAACACATCCCTGAATAAGGGAGATTAGAAATTTGAGTCTTCATTTTTGGGGTTCTCTCCAGCTTAATCCTCAATTTAGGGAGCAGAAGAAATAGTTTGTCTCCCTGTGGTTGCATATCTATGCCTTTAATTGAATGACACAGGGTTATCTAACTGAAATTTCTTCTATCAAAGGCTTAGCTGAAAAATACATGACCTTTAAGAAAGAGTCTTAGGCATGAACAGACACTTTTCAAAAAAAAAAAAAACATCCAAATGACTAACAGACACATGAAAAAATGTTAAACATCACTCATCATTAGGGAAACACAAATCAAAACCACTATGAGATAGCACCTGAAACCTGTCAGAATGGCTAAAATTAGTAACTTAGGCAACAGATGTTGGTGAGGATGCAGAGAAAGGGGAACACTTTTGCACTGCTGGTGGCAATGCAAACTGGTGCAGCCACTTTGGAAAACAGTATGGAGGTCCCTCAAAAAAATTAAAAATAGAACTATCCTACGACCCAGCAATTGTACTACTAGGTATTTATCCAAAGGATACAAAAATGGTGATTCGAAGAGGCACACACACCCCAGTGTTTATGGCAGCACTATTGACAATAGTCAAAGTATGGGAAGAGCCTAAATGTCCATTGACTGATGAATGGATAAAGAAGATGTCGTGTATATATAGATGTATATGTATATACATACATACATACACAATGGAAAACTACTTGGCAATCAAAAAGAATGAAATCTTGCCATTTGCAACAATGTGGATGGAACTAGAGTGTATTATGCTAAGCAAAATAAATCAGAGAAAGACAAATATCATATGATTTCATTCATATGTGGAATTTAAGATACAAAATAGATAAACATAAGGGAAGGGAAGATAATATAAAAACAGAGAGGGAGACAAACCATGAGAGACTCCCAAATACACAGAACAAACTTATGGTTGCTGGTGGGGTGTTGGTTGGGGGAAGGGCAAGGGGCATTAAGGAGGACACTGGTTGGGATGAGCATTGGGTGTTATATGTAAATGATGAATCACTAAATTCTATTCCTGAAAAATAAATAAACAAATACATACATAAAATTTGATTAAAAAATAGTCTTAGGAACATGCAACTATCCATCCATTCTTTTATGCCCTCTGAATTCTATTCTTTTTTTTTTTTTTTTGAGTTCTATTCTTGGTCAAAACTAGCCACCAAAAGGTCATGTGCTGTGTTTGTGTGATCCCTTGTAGAATTGCAGTCACTGACTATCTGCCTTGAGAATAACTGACTTATGTTCTCTGGGTAAAAAGGTCACTAAGAAATAGCTATGTGGTTTCAGTAACAGCTGCAGCAGCAGCTACTGTGTGCCAAACCTGGTTCTGGGCATTTGATTTTTTAGCCAAATCAATATTTTGTTCATTGTGCTGTGCTAGTACAGGGTCTTACTATAGAAACTTGAGAAATATTTGTTGCATGAGGTAAAAACGGAATTTCCTGTAAACACATGGGTCTTTAAATCATTCAATGTCACTCTATAAAAACCCACAGAAGGTGTATCCTTTAGAATTTAGTGCTAGGAAAATCTTTATTTCCCTTGAGGAACAGGTATGCTGCAAATGAGAACCACAAACCTGTGTTACTACTACAGCTACTACTACTACTACTTCTCCTCCTCCTCCTCCTCCTTTTTTTGTTTTTATATTCAGGAATCTCTGTATCAAATCTGGAAGTCTGATCTTTAGTCACAATGACTCTAATTACTTTTGTTGGGTGTTGATATTCTTTTTTCTTTTCCTCTGGATTAAAGATTTTTTTTCTTTTTGGTTATCTCACTTTGGCTTGTTTTTGTTTTTGTTTTTTGTTTTTGTTTTTGTTTTTGTTTTTGTTTTGCTGATGAGGTTGTTGTAAGCCATTTAAATCCATTGTGGAAGAAACTGAGGTATAAAAGTTGAAAACTGGAATTTTTCAGATAGCTGCCTCCCCCCATCAAGTGCCTTTCTTTCTTTGTTCCTAAGGATCATAAATCCTTTTTGACTCAGGAGGGGACACCTACATCAAGAGGCAGGTGAGGTCAGGTTGTCAAGTCACTGATGCTCATGGGAGGTCACAATAGGCTATAGTTCCAGCTGCCACTGCCAAATGGGGTTTAGGAGCTGACTGGCCAAGCTGCTGGTTAGTGAGCTCATTGGAAGGACATAGTGAGCACATAGGAAGCACTTACTACATGTCAGCAATTAGTTTTAGTATTTTTAAGTATTATTTATTTTACCCAAAGCAGAGTGAATGTGTAGAGGAGAAACCAAGTTGAATTGACAGAAATCACCTTACTAGGCATGTCTGTAGATCCCAGTTATGTAGACAAAGGGAGAAAGCTGCTTCCACACTGTTAAACTTCACTTTTCACCCACCCAGCGAAAGAATATGGCTTATGTAGGAAACATGTCACAATATAATTCTCCCCAAGAATCCGTTTCTTAGACAACAATTCTGGCTGTTAGAGAATGCAGTTAGCCTGAAAATCTTCATGCTTAGAAAAAACAGAAATGAAATAATTAAAAACAAAAATGAGGGGTCTCTGGCTGGCTCAGTCAGTAAAGCAGGCAACTCTTGATTTCAGGGTCATGAGTTTGAGCCCCATATTGGGCGTTGAGATTACTTTAAAAAGAAAAAAGAAAAAAGAAAAAAATGAAATAAAAGTAGAGCAGTCCATATCATTACAGCTTCTAACACTTACGTCTTTTGGACAGTATCTGACTTGAAGGTCTGGATGTGATCATCCAGGGAAGCACTAGGAGGGTCAAGGTTCATATTCCTCAGCTCCTGGTCTGTGAAGACAAAGAGGATCCTTAACAGCCAAAGACAATAGACAACAATCCCAGACATGGGAAAATGTCTACCTGGTTAGTAGTCAATGACATGCAAATTAGCACAATAAAGTATGTTATGCCTAGAAAATTAGCAAATCCTGCACAAACCAGTGCTGGCACAAGGCAAGTGACATTAAAATTAGTAGACCCTTTGGGAAAGTGCTACGACAGTGTGTACCAAGAACCAGAAAAATGTTCTAGTCTTTGATCAGGAATCTTACTCCTGGATATTTATCATGAAGAAATAATTCAAAAGGACAAGCTTTTTGTACAAAGTTTTTATAACTTTGTTATTAATAATGAAAAATCTCCCCAACAATGGGAGATTGGGGAAGCAATTTATGATGCATTAATTTGACATTTAAAATTATGGTTTAAAAGATAAGCAATATGGAAAACATGACATAAAGAAGTAAAAATGTAAAATATAGAATATTGTGGTAGAACACTATAAAATATGTATGTAAATGAATAAGGGCTGGAAGAGAAAACAAAAAGAAAATAATAGATTAGGAAGTTTATATTTGTTTAAATTTTTTCTTAAAATCCTAGTGTGATTATAACATTGAAAATGAAATTGCTTAAAAAACCCCAAACATTACAACTCAATAGCAAAAAAACCCAAACAATCCAATTAAAAAATAGGCAGATAATCTAAACAGACATTTTCCAAAGAAGACATACAGATGGCTAACAGGCACATGAAAAGATGTTCAACATCACTAATTATGAGGGAAATGCTATTCAGTGAGATATCACCTCCTACCTGTTAGAATAGTTAGTATCAAAAAGACAAGAAATAAGTACTGACAAGGATGTGGGGAAAGAGGAACCCTTGTGCTCTGTTGGTAGGAATGTAAATTAGTGCAGCTTCTATGGGAAACAGTATGTAGCTTCTTCAACTACATACAACTTAACTTCTGAGTATTTATCCAAAGAAAATGAAAACACTAATTCAAAAAGATATATGCCCTACATTCATTGCAGCCTTATTTACAATAGCCAAATATGGCAACGACCTAAGTGTCCATTGATGGATGAATGGATAAAGAAGATGTGGTATATATACAAAAAAAGCCATAAAAAAGAAAGAAATCCTACCATTTGCAAATACACGGATGGGCCTTGAGGGTATTATGCTAAATGAAATAAGTCAGAGAAAAACAGATACTGCCTGATTTCATTTATATGTGGAATCTAAAAAAAAAAAAACTAAACGAACAAACAAAACAAAACTCATAGATACAGGGAACAGATTCGTGGTTGCCAGCAGGGAAGAGGGTTGGGAACTGAGAGAAATAGGTGAAGGGGATCAAGCAGTAATAACTTATATATATAGGGGCGCTTGGATGGCTCAGTCATTTGAGCATCAGGACTCCAGATTTTGGCTCAGGTCATGATATGGTTCATGGGTTCAAGCCCTGCGTTGAGCTCTATGTGTTGACAGTGTAGCACCTACTTGGGATTCTCTCTCATCCCCTCTCTCTCTGCCTTCCCCTGCTTGCTCTCTCTCTATCTCTGTCTTTCTCTCAAAATAAATAAACTTAAAAAAACCTTAGATATACAATATAAATAAGTCATGGGGATATAATGTAAAGCATGGTGACTATAGTCAATAATATTTAGCACATTTGAAAGTTGCAAAGAGTAAATCTTAAAAGTTCTCATCACAAGGAAAAAATTTTTTTGTAACTGTATGATGACTGTTGATAACTAGACTTATTGTGGTGATCACTTTGTGGTGTATACAAATATCAAATTATTATGTTGTATACCTGAAACTAATATAATGCTACATATCTATTTTCTCTCAATTTTAAAAATTTTAATTAAAATAAAAAAATGAAAAACAAATGTTACCCTATAAGGAAGGCTTACTCAGGCTACACAGCTATCACTCTTTGCTGGACTCTCTCAAGACCAAACTGGGTAGCTCTTTATTTTTTATTTTGGGGGGGTAGGCAAGAGAGAGAGAGAGAGAGAGAGAGAGAGAGAGAATCCCAAGCAGGCTCCATGCTCAGCATGGAGCTTGACGCTGGGCTCAAGCTCATGACCCTGGGATCATGACCTGAGCCTAAATCAAGAATCAGACACTCAATCGACTGAGCCACCTAGGTGCCCCTGGGTAACTCCTTTAAAATGAGAAGAGTCCTCAGATTAAGACTTCATATTGGACTAGGCTACCTTTTATTTCACTTTAAACAATATTTTTATTATGAAAGATATATTTCATTGCAGAAAATTTGAAAAACAGAAGCACAAGGAAGAAAAAATAACTCACAATCAACACATAATTATTAGAATGACTAAAATGACTGACTATACTTAGTATTGACAAAGAGGCAAAGGAACTAGAACTCTCATTTACTGCTAGTTGGAATGTAAGATGGAACAGTGACTTAGGAAAGTAGTTTGGCAGTTTCTTTTTTCTTTTTAATGTTTATTTATTTATTTTGAAAGAGAGTGTGACTGGGGGAGGGGTAAAGAGTTAGAGGGAGAGAGAGAATCCCAAGCAGGTTCTGTACTGCCAGTGCAGAGCCTGACATGGGGCTCAATCCCACGAGCCATGAGATCATTACCTGAGCCAAAAATCAGGAGTTGGGCACTTAGCCTACTGAGCCACCAAGGTACCCCAGTTTGCCAGGTTCTTAAAAAATTAAATGTTATATATATCATATCACCCAACCATTACACTCCTGGGTATCCTACTCACGAGGAATGAGGGGCACCTGGCTGGCTCAGTTGGAAGAGTATGTGACTCTTGATCTCGGGGTTGTGAGTTTGAGCCCCATGTTTGGTGTAAAGGTTCCTTAAATAAATAAGCAAACTTAAAAAAAAAAGAGGAATGAAAGCATATGTCCATATAAGGACTTGTACACAAATGTTCATAGCAGCTTTATTGGTAATAGTCAAAAACTTGAAACAGCCCAAATGTTCATCAACAGGTGAATGGATAAGCAAACTGGTATATACATAGAAAGCAATATTACTTAGCAGTAAGTAGAAATGAAGCATTAATACACTCAGCACTATGGATGAATCTCAAAAGAATTACATGGAATGAAAGAAACCAGACCCAAAAAAGGGTATATATAGTATGACTTCATTTATAGAAAATTCTAAAAATACAAACTAATCTATAGTGACAGAAAGCATATCAATGGGGGATACTGGGAGGCTGGGGACAAGGGAGGCTGGAGTTGGAGGAGGCATGAGGAAACGTTTGGGAAAGATGAATGTTTTATCTGGACTATGATGATGGTTTCATGGGTATATACATATATCAAAACTTACCTAGTGGATCTTAAAAGTTCTCATCATAAGAAAAAACAATTGTAACTGTGTGTGGTGATGGATGTTAATTGAAGTTACTGTGGTAATCATTTTGCAACATACACATAAATCATGTTGTACACCTTAAACTAATACAATGCTATTTGTCAATTATATCTCAATAAAACTAGGAACCACCCCCAAATCATAGCAATATTTAGTATTTCAATGAAAGAAAATCTATTGGCTGAATAATTTTATACGCTACCAAATAATTACACATCATTAAAGCCTAAGAAAAAGGAAAGTTGACTGCATTAAAATCTTTACAGGAAAAAAAAGTATTATTTAACACTTTAAAAAACTTATCTAATCATAAAATTTAAATAAGTGTAATTTATCATATATCAATTATCCCTCAATAAATCTGCTTAAAAAAAAACTTAAGAAAAAATATTAATACAAATAAAGTGCCTAAACAGTGTTGGCACTTGGTAAAAACAAACAAGAACCAAAACACCTCACCCATGATCACTCTACTCACATACAATTAATGCAAATATTTTGGTGTATATACTTTCATGCATATATAATCTATCTATCTGGGGTGCCTGGGTGGCTCAGTCAGTTGGGCGGCTGACTTTGGCTCAGGTTGTGATCTCATGGTTTGTGGGTTCAAGCTCCGCATTGGGCTCTGTGCTGACAGCTTGGAGCCTGGAGCTGGCTTCAGATTCTTTGTCTCCCTCTCTCTCTGCCCCTCCCCTGCTCACATTCTGTGTCTCTCTCTATCTCAAGAATAAATAAACATTAAAAAAAATTAATCCATCTACATATACACTCATTTTAATAGAATTAAATATATGTATAATTTTAATTTACTTTTATGTTATTAGAATTTCCCATATAGTTAAATATTCTTAAAAATTATCATAATAAACAGCATAGCATTTCATTGTACAGATGTACCATACCTTAATCAGACATGTAACTTGTAAAATTCAGATTGTTTCAAAGTTTTTATAATTCTAAAGAACTTTGCATAACATTTCATTGAAAGGAATGGTTTTGATTATTAAAAGACCTACTCTTTGTTCACATCTATGATTATTAAAGGATATACAGTCTTTAAGGCACAATGTTGACTGCCAAATCATTCCCCCCAAAATTTGTACTGATTTAACACTCTGAGAAAAATGGTCATCTATTTCTTCATTTATCACATGCTTATTAAATACTGACCACATGCTGGGAATTGTGTTAGATGCTGGAAATAGAGTGGGGAGTTGGACAGACACTCCCCCTACCTGCCCCTGGTCTCAGGGAGCTTAAATTTTATTGGGGAAGATGGATATTAACACAAAATAAAAACTTTTCAAAAGGTAGACTCTAATATTCAATCCCTATTTCTCTTTGAGCAGCAGATTCCTGCATGAATTCATTTATTTTTCCTCATTTTTCTTTATTTAAAGAGGTTATAACTTTAAAGAAAGATTGGAAAAGAAAAAATTCACCTGTCTTCCTACCATCAATCATCTCCTTAATATGATAGTTAATCCATTTTTCAGCATTCAAAGTTGTCCATGACACCCCCACTCCTTCTCATCCCAGAGCGCCTTTGTAGCTTGGGTTTTCTTCTGCCATTCCCAAACTTTAAGGATAGCATCTCACACATCAACCTCCAGAAATAGCAGTGGGGACAAAATTGTTAATGTACAGGGTGGTTGGGGAAGCTGGGAAGGTTGATTGGGGTGGTTACTTAGAATTTATTTTGTTTTGGATCATATGTAATGTTACAGAGAGTTGGAGGTGATTTAAGTATCTTCGTGATAAGAGAAATTCTGTGGGAGTTTCATTCCCTAACCTGGCTGTAAAAGCTGTTTTACTGGACATTCATGGTTCATTATAGCTGTTTTGAACTCTGGGACAGGGCACTACAGGACCAGCAGAGGGCGCATTTGTATTGACCAAAAGCTGAGTTTCTACATTAGTGTAATTTCACCGTATTGATGAGAATTGAAAATTCTGGGAGGTGGATCATAGAAACGAGCTCCCCTCACTCCCCAATAAAATAATCTGGTATTTAGGAAATATTGGGATAAACTAAGCCAGTGCTTTGAATAATAATTTACAACTTTAACTGCTTTAAAAAAATCTGTAAAATATTTTAAGAATGCAGAGTATAGAAAAAATACTATATATGAGTACCACCTAGCTTTGTGAAATCTTAACATTTTGCCATATCTGATTCACATTTTTTTCTAAAGAAATAAAACATTTCAGATACAGTCCAAGACTTCATTGTATAACATTTGATCTCATTTCTGTCACTCTCTCCCAGTGGTAACCGTTTTCTTAAATTTGGTATTTGTCCATTGAACACACTACTCCAAATATGGCACCTTCACATATTAAATATTTCAAGCTGAAGGAATTTGAAAAATGGCAGGTGAAGGAAGGATTCTCTGACCACCACCCCCTTCTCCCCCTGAAGCACCGCCTTCTAAGAGCCTCATTTGAGAGGTGCCCACCAGAAGTGCCACCTAGAGGAAAGAGGCATCCTTATCTCTGGATAAACTTCAAGAGGAATCCAAGCAAACAGGCCTTGCTCAGTTTCTCCCAAATTATTATCCTTCCTTAGCCCATTCCCTTTAAGTAATATCACATTATCCCACAACTTTCCACTCTTCATCAAACCTCGTATAAAAACACTCAGGCTTGGGGTGCCTGTTGGCTCAGTCTGTGGAACATGCAACTCTTGATCTTGGGGTTGTGAGTTCAAGCCCCATGTTGGGTGTGGAGATAACTTAAAAATTAAAAAATCTTTAAAAAAACAAAAACAAACACACACACACTCAGGCTTAACCATTTCTTTGGGTCCCCATTTCCTTATGAAGTCTCCTATGTCACATAAAATTTATATTAAATAAATTTGTGTGTTTTTCTCCTCTTAAATCTGTGTCAGTTTAATTTTTTAGGCCCAGCCAGGAGACCCTAAGAGGGTCAAGGAAAAGTTTTTCTTTTCCTACAGTGTCCTCAGGCATATGTTTATATCTTTGCCACATATAAATACACTTATAAATAACAGGGGCACCTGGGTAGCTCAGTCAGTTAAATGTCTGACTCTGGGTTTCAGCTCAGGTCAGGATCTCATAGCTTCATGGGTATGCGCCCCATATCAGATTCTGTGCTGGCAGCTCGGAACCTGCTTGAGATTCTCTCTCTCCCTCTCTCTCTGCCCCTACCCCACTTGTGCTCTCTTTCTCTCAAAATAAATAAAACTTAAAAAACAACATATACTATTTTATACATTAAATCATTATATATTTTACAACTTATTTTGCTTAACATTTTAGTGATTAATTCATAATGATACATGTAGTTTCCATTCATTTATTTTAAGTTATTGACACTATTCCATTGTATAAACATACCACAATTTAGTTATCCATTTTGTTGGCGATGGCTGTTTTGATTATTTCCAACTTTTTGTGATTACAATGCTGTAATGAACCTTCTTGAGTGAGTCACTTTTCATACATAAAAGAGTTTCTCTGAGGTATACATGGGAATAAAATTGTTGAGTTGCAGGGTATGTGTATCTTCAATTTATTGGATATTTCCAAATTGCTCTGAATTTCTAAAACTCTGTATCCTCATCAAAAATGGGTGTTTGCAGACTTTTAAATTTTTGTTAATCTGATATATACCTGAAATGATATCTCTTTTTGTTGTAATTTCAATTTTCCTGATTAGCAGCAAGTTGACTTCTTCACATGACCATTTATTTAGGCTTCCTCATCTGTTAATTGCCTATTCATATCTCAGCCATTTTCATTGGGTTGATCTTTTCCTTCTCTATTTGTAGCGGTTCTTGCCACATTTTGGATACCAATATTTTATTGGTTTTATGCGCTATAAGATATTGTCTTATAGTCTGTGATTTGTCTTTTTTTTTCTTTTTTAAAGATTTTTAAAAATTATTATTATTATTTTATGTTATTTTTAAATGTTTATTCATTTTTGAAAGACAGAGAGAGACAGAGCACAAGAGGGGTGGGGCAGAGAGAGAAAGGGGGGGGACACAGAATCTGAAGGAGGCTCCAGGCTCTGAGCTGTCAGCACAGAGCCTGATGTGGGGCTTGAACCCATGAACCATGAGATCATGACCTGAGCCGAAGTTGGACGCATAACCGACTGAGCCACCCAGGTGCCCCAAAAGATTTTATTATTTTTTAAAAATAATCTCTATACCTAACATGGAGCTCAAACTTACAACCCCAAGAGCAAGAGTTGCTTGCTCTGCCAATTAAGTCAGCCAGGCACCCCTGTATTTGTCTTTTAACTTTGTTTTTGCTGTCTTGTCAAAACCTTTAAATTTTAATATAACCTGATTTGTCAGTAATTTTCTTTATGGTTTATGTTTTGATTCAGGGGTAGGAAATTTTTTCCTTTCTCAAATTCATAAAGATATTCTTCTATATTTCTTCTAAAAAGTTTAAAATTTTTGCTTTTTCAGAAACAGGCCTGGCTGGTTAAGTCAGAAGAGCATGAGACTCTTGATCTTGGGGTTGTGAGTTCAGGCCCCAAGTTGGGTATAGAGATAACTTAAAAAGAAAATATTAAAAAAATTTTTTTTTGCTTTTTCAAAAAACACACCTGATAATGTGAGATAAAGATTTAAAAATTGGATAACCATTTATCTCAAAGTTATATACTGAGAAATAGCTCATTCTTTACACTTTTGCCATATGTTGTTTCCATATATGGGTGCATTTATTTCTGGATTCTCTATTCTGTCTGTCCCTAAGCCAATATCATATGGCCTTAAAGTGATTTTTGATATTTAATATTTTTGATATTTTAGTATTTGGCCTCTTTGTTTTTCTTCAAAATTCTATTGGTTATTTTGGGCCCCTTTATGAATTTTGGGATCAACTTATCATGTTCCACCAAAACCTGATTGGGGATTTAAAAAAAAAATTGTAACTGCATTGAATTTATAGATTAAGTTAGGGAGAATTTTCAACCTTCCTGTTTATAAACGTTACATACAACATTATATAGAATGTTACATTTATTTCAGTCTATTTTTATTTAATTTAACAAGATTTTGTAATTTCTTCAAGAAAGTCTCACATATCTTTTTTTACATTTATTTGTAGGATATATGTACCTCTATCTATACAGATATATATTTAAAAATTACATTTATCCTACCTTCCTGTGTAAACTGTACCAGTGGATAACTAATAGAAGAGGAAAAGTTGTTTTGGGTTTTTTTGGTAGGAGTTTTCCAAGTAATAAGTGGAAAAAGAATGATAGAATTTCAATATCACTATTTTGCAGCTTGTAATGAATGAATGGATCTGAAGCTACGAGCACCATGAGGTGACACGATGTCTCCTGATGGGAGAGCTCAATGCCCTCCATGAAATGGTCTTCCAAAAGGAAAAACCAAACCTGAATCTGATCAATCTCTAGATCCAAGTACTAACTTACAGGGAGTATAGAAGACAGAGAAGCACGTAAAACTACACCATGAGGAAGCAATCAGCAAAATCTAGATTGTGGGAAACTCTATAGGGCAAGTGACTCAATTTCCTAAAAATAAACTAAGAGAGTTAAGAAAAGAAATGAAAGGGAGCCAATAAATTAAAGGAGACTTGAAGGCCACACCAACCAATCACAAACAAACAAACTCTGAAACAATTATAATAATTGGGAGACAGTTACAGCATTAAAAAAACTGAATATTCAATTATATTAAAGAATAGTTCTAATTTTTAGGTGCAATAGTAGTATTACAGTTATGTCAAAAGTGTCTTTTTTTTAAAGGGTATTTATTTATTTTGAGAGAAAGAGAGTATGAGCAGAGGAGGAGCAGAGAGAGAGGGAGAGAGAGAATCCCAAGCAGGCTCCAAGCAGTGAGCACAGAGCCCCACATGGAGTTCTAACTCATGAACCATGAGATCATGACCTGAGCCAAAATTGAGTCAGACGCTCAACTGACGGAGCTACCCAAGTGCCCCCAAAGTGTCTTTTCTTGTTTTTTAGAGATAGATACTCAAGTGTGTATACATAAAATGACATGAGGCTGGAAAATTTGTTTCAAAATAATATGGAAGAGAGGGAGGAAGGAGTTAGGGATGTGGGTGAACAATATCAGCCAGGATATGGATATGTGGAATTCCTATGCTGATTTTTGTGTATGTTTGGGGGTTTTCATAATAACAATTATCTTACAATTGCATTATAAATTGTAATTTATGTTTTGACACTTTCTTTTTTCCACAATTGATTTTTATGTTTTGATCTATATTTAGTAATCTTGCTGACTTTTTGTCTTTTAATAGCTTGTCTGTAGAGGCCCTTGGATTTTCCATATAATGCTATTGTCTGGGAATAATGACAGTGTCATTTCCTCCTTTCTGTCCTTTTCCTTTTCCTTTCTTTTGGTTTCCCTACTGTGCTACTACAATGTTGAAATAGAAGCAATGACAGAGGGCATCCTTATCCTAGTTCTTTCTCTAAAGAGGATGCTTTTAAAGTTCTACCATTAAAGTGTGATGCGTACTTCAGATTTTTGATAGACACTCTATTAAAATCAGGAAGTCTTCCTCTGTTCCCAGTTTGATAATTTTAAATTATGAATGGGTGGATATCATAAAGTTATTTTTCATTTTGTATCAATTGGGATGACCCTAAGGTTTTTCTCCTTTAACCTCTTGACGTGAATTACATAAACAGACTCTCACATGTTAGACCATCTTTGAATTCCTGGGATAAACCAAATTCAGTCATGGTATATGTATACACACACACACACACACACACACACTATATGTATATTTGTATATTTATATAAAATATTACATATTTAAACGTAAGCTTAATGATTTGATTGGCTATATTTTATTTAGGAGTCTTGCATCTTGGATCATAAGTGAGATTGGTCTATAAATTGCCTTTCTTACGTTGTCTTTATCTGTAGGTTCAACTGCTTTTTGGTCTTGATGAATTTGGGTCTCAAGTTAGAAATAAATTTTACTTCCTGGAAGGTGAAGAGAATTTTCAGGATCAAGGGGCAACAGCTGTGTTCTGGGATTTTGGGGACTTCCCTGGGGTTTCTATTTTGGGTTAAGTGGAGTGAGCCAGAAACATTCTTTTTTTTTTTTTTTTTTTTTTTTTTTACATTTTATTTATTTTTGAGAGAGAGAGAGAGAGAGAGACAGAGCACAAGTGGGGGAGAGGCACAGAGAGAGGGACACACAGAATCTGAAGCAGGCTCCCGGCTCTGAGCTGTCAGCACAGAGCCTGACATGGGGCTTGAACCCACAAACCACGAGATCATGACCTGAGCCGAAGTCGACACTCAACTGACTAAGCCACCCAGGCGCCCTAAGCTAGAAACATTCTTAAGGATGTACAACTGCTCGACATGGAGGAGGGCTTTGAAAAGGAAAGATAAAGCAGTAACAGAGTGTGGAGGTCATCTAGGCTGCTAGGAACTAGCAGATAATTCTGGCAGTGTGAACCAGAATTGAACCCAGTACTGGCAGTGTGCAGTGACTGTGTAGGCTTCATATAGAGCAAATCGGGGAGCAAGGGGTCTTGACTGACCTCAGGTGGCAGCCCTGTACAGGGGTGCCACTTTCCAGGTTGTAGATTCTGGGGCAGAGGCACTGTCTCAACTTCTGGGCACACACTTCTGATCTATTTTTCCCACAGCTTTAAGGGAAATTTTTTGCAACACTGGCTACTCCTTAGTTCATTGCACAAGTTGGGCAGTCATTATATCTGCTCCTTCTGGAGCTGTTTATTCCTGGAGCCAGGAACTGCCCCCGAGGAAAGGCCTTCAAACCTCCCTACAGCTAAGTGGACCAATGGGATTTATGCTCCTACAAGGCAGCTGTGGGCCCAACACTGATGTTTTCTCTCCTGTCCTCAGGATGAGGAGATGCTGAGCCAGCTTTAAGATGTAGAGAAGGGTAATGGCAAAGGGGATGGCAGAGAGAAGGAACCTGGGGCAGGGCTGTCCTACCTCTTGTCTGCCAGCTTGGACTTTTCCGAGAGAGAGAAATAAACCTTCCATCTTATTTGAAGTCACTTTATCTTGGTCTTTGTTAGAACAGTTGCATCAATATCCTAAGTACTGCATACCCATCTCTTCAATAAAGCAATAATGCTCTGGGCCTCTTTTTCCCTAGTAGAATAGAAATGGCTCACTGGTTTCTAAGGGTTTCTGTAAGACCTGCCTTTTGTCTTTCCCCCCATTGTTTCAGGCTACTCATTAGGGACCCCCCTGTATCTCATGCAGGGCTCCTCAAATCTCTCACTCTTTCTAAGAGTATCTCAAATTCTGCCACATAGTAAGGGGTTAC
This sequence comes from Prionailurus viverrinus, assembly GCF_022837055.1. NCBI lineage: Eukaryota > Metazoa > Chordata > Mammalia > Carnivora > Felidae > Prionailurus > Prionailurus viverrinus. The sequence goes on from NC_062568.1 coordinate 28,529,819, forward strand.
ATCACTATTGAACATAGCCTTTCTCAGAAGGCAGAGGCTGGCAAGGCTGCTTTGTTCAGACTGGGTCTGCTGTCCACATGTGGACTTAAGTAAAAGAAGGACTTACACAACGGACTCAACCAGTCTTGCCAAGTTCAAGCCCCCATCATTGAGATTGACCTAGAAAGTAATCATCATGTTATCAACTTAGAACAAGTCTCTCCTGACAAGGAGACAAGACTTACAGCTACTAAATTAAGGTTTTTAAGAAATAGACTGATAGCTAACCCATAGTGAGCACTTCCTCTGTGCTAGGCACTCTCATAAGCACATTACATGTATTAACTCCTTTATCTCACAGCCACCTCATGAGGTAAGTAGTATTGGCACCTCCATTTTACAGATGACTTCAACCCAGATCTAGTTAGAAACTCTAGGGGCAGGACCCCAAATTTATTTTAACCAGACTTTCAGGGGGTTCTGATGCACACTGAAGTTTGAGAACAACTGGCCTAGGAAATAAACAAGACTTGAAATTTTATTCTTTTTTTGGACTGAGGGGTTGGGGAAAAGAGGTGGAAAGGAAAGTTTTGTATTTAACATGAGCAATTTTCCAAACCCGATTTGATTTGGAGGTTGCCAATTTGATTTGTCTGGTGAAAACTCGCATGCAGTGATTTCACCAAGTGTAAGATGCAAGGTATTCTTGGTAGATATGGCACTGGCTCACTGCTCATAATTTAAACATGAAGATCACTACTTAATTTAGAGTAGTAGAGAATAAAATCTTGGCAATTAGATATAAGGCCTATATGGGGAAAATCGATCCTTAAATAGTTAAAAAAAATTCCTTGGCAAGCTCTCTTTTCTTCCTACAAAGATTTGAAATCTTTTTTTAAACATTAGCATTTATCATTCAGGACAGGCAAATGCCTTCTTTAATTTTCTGCAGTGATATTTCACTGCATTAAAGACTGTCTGGATAACCTTTGTGGAACAGCCGAAGCCTGTTCCTCTGTCATGAGAAAGGAAAACTGTTTCAACTGATGTGGTCATTGCTTAGATTTGGCCATGTTCTGCACTGCCTAAAACCCCCATTGCACTTGGAGCCTTGTCAGTGTTCACATTCTGCATATGTGACTTATGATATGGAAGGTCTGAAGACTGGAGCATTGTTTCCCTGGTTACTGTCACTCAGCTTTGAAAATGGAGGGGGCAGGAGACTTATTTTAGCAAGAACTCTGCTTAAAAGCTTGACCAAACCGAGAGATTGGGCTACCATAATATTTTATTGTCTGATATGTAGAAACAGTGAAATCTTTTATTTTATTATTCTGTTTTTGAGACGGAAAGGGCACAAGTGAGCCAGGAGCAGCAAGAGAGAGAGGGGGAGAGGGAGTGAGGCAGGGCTCACCTGAAGCAGGGCTCTTGCTCACCCGAAGCAGGGCTCAAACTCATGAACCTGAGCTGAAGATCATGACCTGAGCTGAAGTCAGATACTTAACCAACTGGGCCACCCACGTACCCAGCAGTGAAATCTTTTTAAATGAGTATAAAATTATTTTTGTTTAGAATATCAAATGAAAGAAACAGTAAAATATGTAAACAGAAAAATATCAAATTTAAGGTGAAATTCCAAATCCATGACTTTGCACTTTTATTTCTAGTGAGCTCTCATGGTCTCCTCATCTCATGGGGTCTAGAGGAGATAGGAAGAGTCATGGTGTCATTTCAAGGTTGGAAAACTGTGACCCTGAAAGGGTAGACATTTAATCATTATGATATCCAAGTAAAAAATAATACAGTATTAGGGTGCCTGGGTGGCTCGGTTGGTTAAGTGGTTGACTCTTGATTTCAGCTTAGGTCATGATCTCAGGTTCGTGAGCTCAAGCCCCACATTGAGCTCTCTACTGACAGTGCAGAGCCTGCTTGGAAGTCTCTCTCTCTCTCCCCCTCTCTCTGCCCCTTTCTGACTCTTTCTCTCTCTCAAAATAAATAAATAAACTTAAAAAAAAATAATACAGTATTTGTTAAAGGGTTACTGTGTATGAATTACTTCATTTATTTCTCATGCAACCTTAGGAGGGGAATACTGTTTTCAGCCTCAGTTAAGGACACTGAGGCACAGAGGGGTTAAGGCAGTAGTCCAACTGCAGAGCCCACGTTCTCCACTCAGCTGAACAGAGCTGCTGTTGCTAGCCTATATAGAGCACCTTATGTGAATTCAAGAAAGGCACCCCAGTAGAAGGGCCGGTAGAAGGGGGAAAGGAGCCCCTTCTGCATGGATACCCCCAGTCCTGAGGTGCATGGCTTAGGGGGCAGAGCACAGGCCCCTATTTGCTCTCTCTGATGGATGACTTTGTACAGCAAACAATAAGCAATTCTTTCTGGCTGGCACTGCATCCACTCCTTGAGAACACAAGTGTCTCTCACCTATCTATTTCCATTCCTGCAAGATGCAGTGAGGATAAAGAACAGTTCTGGTACCTGGGCCTACCCAACTGCAGTATCACACAGCATGCACAGGTACCCCCAGGGAAGAGATTAGAGTCTAGCTCAGGGTCTGGGAATATGAACTATGCCAAAAAGCCCAGTTCTGGGCCCAATGTTTCCTAGAATCATCATTATTAAATGCAGCATCATTTTTGGAGGAAGCCACACTCAAACAGCCTGACCACCCAAGGCGGTGGGCAGCAGGGTCTGTGTCTCTAAAGATACTGCCCCCCACCATCGTTGGAATATTAACCCTCTAGCCAGGGAGCCTCAGCTCCTGCACCTGCATATCCACGCCCCTGTGAAGTGCCTATGTGACCTTTTTGTGATACCCCAGAGTCTCCGCTCTTTTCCATTAATCTGTGGCCTCTGGCAGGAAAGAAACCTTTCAGTAAGTCCAAAAATATAAAAGCATGTTATCATCATCAGTTGGTTTGTGATGCATTAAGTAAGAACAATCAGAGTCTGAACTCAGCACATTGGTCTGTTTTCTGACTTCCAGGCTGAGAGGAAATGGAAGGGTCATTCCCCATTAACATCTTTGAACCAATGCAAACCTCATCAGATGATTGTTGTGATAAGATTTAAAACCCAACCTGGCTGTCTCTACCTTGGGTGTCTTGATGATTTTCTCTGAGGGGTCCTCCTGGTTCTTCATGATAGTCCATTTCATCTCCATTTTCCTATTAGGTTAATACACAATAAAAAAAAGTACATAAGACAAAATAAAGGCAAACACTCCTATTGTCTATGCCCTTTGGAAACCCAGTTCTTCTCCTTCTTTGTCAACTTATTTTAACTTCAGTGTCCAAGAAGTCTAGTACCAGTGTGAATAGCCCTAAAGAGCCAGGTGGGCTTAGCTGCACTGTTGAGCATTATGGGGTCTTAGTTGTATTTCTCTTGTGGGAGGCTTGTCCCATCCACATGTACAGTGTTCCATGCCTGGCGTTAACTGGGGGGAGGGGGTGGGGAGAAGAATGCCACAGGCACAGACCAACTGGAGAAGGAAGCAAGGTACCTCTAGGGACTTGATGGATGACTGATGTGATGAGAGCAGAGGCAGAAAGAATAGGAAGGGTGGGTTGAATCAGACTCCCAAGGATTTGAAGGCAGATTAAGGGCTTTGGTCTTATCTCGAACAAATGGAAAGTACTGAAGGTGTAAGGCAAGGAAGCAAAAGGGTCAGATTGGCCTTTTGTGGAGTTTCCAAGGTTGCCACGGATTAGGTTTCTTATCACATTGAATCCCCTCTTCCTTCTTTCTCTCAGTCATACAAATTGCTTGCAATCCACCATCTAGAAATTTCCATAATAGTGGTTCGCAACCCTGGCTATGAGTTAGAATTACTTAAAAGGTATGATATCTAATATTTACCCCCAAACAATAAAATCTGGAACTAAGGTATTTAAAAATTTTTTTTTAAACATTTATTTTTGAGAGACAGAGACAGAACATGAGCAGGGAAGGGGCAGAGAGAGAGGGAGACACAGAATCTGAAGCAGGCTCCAGGCTCTGAGCTGTCAGCACAGAGCCTGGCACAGGGCTTGACCCCATGAACTGTGAGATGATGACCTGAGCTGAAGTCGGGACACTCAACTGACTGAGCCACCCAGGCGCCCCTGGAACTAGGGCATTTTTAAAGTTTCTTGGGTGATTCCAACACGTAGCCAGGATTGAGAGTCACTGATCTCCTCTAGAGATTAGAAGAGAAACTCGTTGGTAGCCAAAGTGATGTGACAGGTAGAGTCAAAGACTTAAGTAAAGCCAATGTGTCTGATGAAGTCAGCTCTTGGTCTTTGTCACGTGGATCTCTGCTGAGTCCCTAGCTTCACTTCAGCTACAAAGAAGGAATTGGATATGGAGAGCCCTGGAAGTTTCTCCTAGGACTAAAGTTCCTCTACCTTTAGTGACAATCAGTTTTTCCACTTAATTATCAAATACCCAAGCTGCTCTGGAAAGAGACAATTAATCTAATTTGTTTGACATTCTCTTCTCACCCTATAGCTTTTTACCCTGTGTATTTTTCACTTGTTAGCTTACCGTTTGTAGCCAATGAGATTCTGACATAAAAGAGCTAGAGCAGGTAAGTGATTTTCTTTCTTTCTCTTCCTTCCTTCCTTCCTTCCTTTTTTGCTTTTATTATAAGTTTCTAAAAAAATTTTTTTAAGTTTATTTTTTTCGTAATTTCTATACTCAACATGGGGCTCAAACTCACGACTCTGAGATCAAGAGTCTCGTGCTCTTCCAACTGAGCCAGCCAGGCTCCCCTTAAGTTTTTATTTTAATTCCAGTTAGTCAACATAGTGTTATATTAGTTTCAGGTATACAAGAAAATATTGAATGCTCAGGAATGTGCATAGCATCCTCATGCAGGGGCCACACTAATCTTCTCTGTATTGCTCCAATTTTAGTATATGTGCTGCTAAAGTGAGCAAAGTAATTTTCTTTCTTTTGTTATTTCTCATTTTGGAGACAAACAGGATTTGGTCTTGGTGCAGTAAAGAAAAAAAAATCATCCCTAAATAAATGGAAAGGTTTTTGAAAAATTACAGCAGGAAAACCCACCTCAGTCATAGTAAACTGCTAAGTTATAAGAGTAGAAAAAAGATAAACGGAAAGACATGCCCTATTAATCTAACAGGAAACTGGATTAAAAGGGAGAAACAAGCTTGCTCCTTTGGAAGAATTTCAAAGGCAAGAAGAATAAACCTTCAGTCTTAATATGTAGCTATGAGCCTTCAGGGGCAAGAAATATTCTTCTCATTTTACAGATGGGGAGATGGAGGCAGAGAGAGTCAGGGACTTTGAAAGAACCTTCTGGCACATCCCTATTAGAAAAAGAAATAGTCTTTTTTATTTTTTTTATTAAAAAAAACTTTTTTTCTGAAGCAGGCTCCAGGCTCTGAGCTGTCAGCACAAAGCCTGATGCGGGGCTTGAACTCACACACCGTGAGATCATGACCTGAGCCGAAGTCGTACGCTTAACTGATAGCCACCCAGGTGCCCCAAGAAGTAGTCTTAATTTGAAATTCTGTCTGTTGCTTAGAAAACTATAAAAAAAAAAACCTGTCATGTTTTAGATATATGAACACACATGAGAAATGACTTATACCTAAGGTTATTCACTGCAACAGACTGAAACCACCTAAAAGTCCTACCAATTGAGGACTAGTCAAATACATTATGGTAATTCATACAATGGAATACTACACAACTGTTAAAAATAATCTCTTTACAGGGGTGCCTGGGTGGCTCTGTTAGTTAAGCACCAACTCTTGATCCCAACCCAGTACTTGATCTCAGGCTCATGAATTTGAGCCCCCATGCTGGGTGTGAAGCCCACTTAAATACACACACACACACAACACCTAAAACTAAACAAAATGCAACCTGTCATTTTTTTCCCTAAACGTTTATTCATTTTTGAGAGAGAGAGAAAGAGAGAGCGCATGCGCATGCCCGTGTGAGCGGGGGAGGGGCAAAGAGCAATGGGGACAGAAGATCTGAAGTGGGTTCTGTGCTGACAGCAGCCAGCCTGATGTGGGGCTCATGAACCATGACATAGATCATGACCTGAGCTGAAGTCAAACACCCAATCGACTGACACACCCAGGTGCCCCTGTCATTTTTTTTTTTAAGTTTATTTTGAGAGAGAGAGAGAGACAGCACAGGGTGAGGTGGGGGTAGTGGTAGAGAGAGAGGGAAAGAGAGAATCCCAAGCAGGCTTCGCACTGAGCGTAAAGCTGGACGCGGGGCTCCATTTCAGGAGCTGTGAGATCGTGACCTCATCTGGAAGAGTTGGATGCTTCCCAGACTGAGCCACCCAGGCACCCCACAATCTGTCATTTTTAATATGAGTTACAAGTGCAATGACTAAACTGAATGATTGAAACATTGAAACAAGTGTAATGACACTTGGTGAGTGTGCCAAAGAAGCTGAAGGACTGAAAATTCAATCCTCAGTTATTCTGGCCAAGTCATTTGCTCTTCATCTGTTCCTTCAGCCCATGAACATTTATTGAGTGTCTGTTGTTTGCCAGGTCATGTGCTAGGCATTGGGGGCACCAGGATGAAAGATCTATTCGCAAGCAGCTTGCTGGCTTGTGGAGAAATGACATAAAACCTCAGCATTGCAATGCTGTGTGATAAATGTTGTGACAGATTATGACAGGTTTCTGCAGGACCTCAGAAGGTGAAGCTAAATTAGTCTGGGGAATGTTTGTTTACCAGGGGACATGGTGCTAAGTCTTGCAGAGAAAGGGAGGTAGGGCAGTTCCTGGCAGAGGAAGAGGCATGTGCTGGTCAGGGGGCAGTTTGGGTGGCTGCAGTGCACGGACAGTGTGAATTAGACAGGGGCCAGGTTTTGCCGGTTGCAATATGGAGTTAAAAAAAATTGATTTGTTATATTTTTCTATTTATGAAAGAAATACATCTTTGATGCCAGGATCTAACCAGAAGGCCAATGGGGACATGGTAAGGAATTTCAAGCAAACCAGTGATATGACTGAGCTGTATTTAGAAAGAGCACTGGCAGCAGTATGGTATTATAGGGCTGTGGGTGGGTGGGGATAGTAACAAACACTTTGAAAACACAAACTGCAGTACCGAAACCAGACATGAGACACAGCTCCCTGAGTGGCTGGGGTGCAGGTCCTGGAGTCGGACTGTCTGCCCTGGAAGCCCTGACTCCTACACATCATGCCTTACAGATCATGCAAGTTACTTAAACCCTGAGCCTCAATTGCTTCAACTGACAGGGGCTCGGCCAGGTGACCTTAAGTTCTCATCTCTCCTTGGAGAATCTTCCTCTGGTCTTGCCCACTACCCTCATGCACAGCACCCTATCTGAGCATGGTACTTCTAGGCTCACAGCAGGCTTTCATGAGGAGCTGCCAGGGGACTGGAGGAGCATGGGATGCTGGAGTCAGATGTGGGGCTCCTGTGGGCCAGGAGCCAGCCGCATGACCTATCACTGAAACTCACTCTCTCCACCTTTGAAATGGAGTAATAATAAATACATACAGAGTTCTTAAAAGGCCTGTTTAGGAAAATACGTTTAGAAAGTCTGTGTAACATACCACAATACATACATCTAAATGACCTCCTTAATAATGGAAGAAAATCAGTATCTCCTTTAAGAGTTTTAACTTCAAGGCAGTAGTACAACTTTTCTTATGCATTAAAAGATCCCACATGGGGGCGCCTGGGTGCCTCAGTTAGTTAAATGTCTAACTTCAGCTCAGGTTACGATCTCGATGTCGTCTTGTGGGTTTGAGGCCAATGTCAGGCTCTGTGCTGACAGTTCAGGGCCCGGAGCCTGCTTTGGATTCTATGTCTCCCTCTCTCTCTGCTCCTCCCCCACTCATGCTCTGTCTCTTTCTCTCATAAACCAATAAACATTTAAAGGAAAAAATTTAGGGGTGCCTGGGTGGCTCAGTCGGTTGAGTGGCCGACTTCGGCTCAGGTCATGATCTCGTGGTCCGTGAGTTTGAGCCCCGCGTCGGACTCTGGGCTGACAGCTCAGAGCCTGGAGCCTGTTTCAGATTCTGTGTCTCCCTCTCTCTGACCCTCCCCGTTCATGCTCTGTCTCTCTCTGTCTCAAAAATAAATAGACGTTAAAAAAAATTTTTTTCAAATAAAGAAAAAAAATTAAAAAAAAGACCCCACACATTTTCTTTAATAAAGAAAACCAATTTATGAAAATCATAAGGTATCTTGTGTTAAGATTAAAATATATTATTAAATCTCTGTTCCTCTCCTAGGTTCTGAAGCCAAAACAAAGATGTATAATTAAATTTTCATAGGAATGTAGTAGATAGACCTCATCAACATCACGTATTGTGGGTTTTATTCTCACGTATTGTGAGAATCCCAGTTCTCTCTGCTGGCAGCCATGTCACTGATCATTGTCTCATTTTACCAGTCCCCAATTTCCTCATCTGTACAGCTGGAATCTATACACTCACCAGGAAAGGGGTAGGAAAATTAAATAAATTTCCAATACGTGAGGGCCCTGGTCCTAAGCAGGAGTCAATGAATGTTTGTTCATTTCTCCTTTATGAGTTGAATCTCTTGTAGGTGTGAACATTCTTTCAAAATTATTGTTTCATGTGACCCTTGCCTCACCATTGAGAGATGGGTATGGAGGTCCCAGTATTATGATTTCCATTTTACTAAAAAGGAAGCACAGTCACAGAAATGACTGTCACTCATTTGGCGTCTGCAGTGAGGCTTTGTGGCAGATGGTTGAAAACATGGGCTCTGGAGATGGGCTGTCTTTATCTTGTTCCTGTCATTTACCAACTGTATGACATTTGGGAAGTTACTTAACCTCTCAATGCCTTAGTTTTCTTACCTGTAAAATGGGATAATGTTACTTATTTCCTAGATTCGTTTTGTGAATTAAATGAGTTCTTGCATGTAAAACTTAGAACAGAGTCTGGCACAGAGAAAGTGCTCAGTAATGTTAGCAATTATGATTATTTGCATCTCTTTCCATTTCCCTTTTCAGCCTCGATATTTTTATCTCCCACCCTTATCCCCTGAAATGTGCAATGCTTCCTATAGGCACCAGGAAAAATGAATGAAATGTTGTGTGGATTGACAGGAAATACACAAATGACATGTGTAGAATGAATTGGTTTCTATAAAGCTCAAGATACTGAGGACAGAACTTTCTGTTTGAATTCACCATCCTTTTCTATACAAGCCCTGAGATTTGTCCTTTTCTAGAAGGCAACCCCTAAGAATCTAGGAGCTACCATGTCAAATAAAAAGTCTACCTAAGGAGAGTTTTAACACTGAACATTTGCAAGAAAGGGTGTGCTCTTTTGGACAAGGACAGTTTGGGAGTCAGAAAGCCTAGTGTGTCCCTATAAGTCCCCTGTAGAAGCAGACTGAGTTACAATTTCTGTTAGTCTTAAAAAGGGTGGACCAGAAAGTGGACCTTAGGGATGATCATCCCCTTCCCCCGGTAACATGGTACCAACATTACTGAACAAAAAGTGTACCACAAAAGCACTGTGGACATTAAATACGCAAAACAATTATTATAAATTCTCTACTCTGAATTCTGCAGTTACCAGATGTTCCCTAAATATACTTATCTCATTTCCATAGTAATTATCACCTTTGAACATACTATACGTGTTGCCTGGGGCAGGACAAGGATCTCGGTCTGTTTTGTTTGCTGATGTATTCCAAATGCCCAGAAAGGGTCAGGCACAGAATAGCAGTAGATGCTCACTATAGATGGAATGAATAGTGATGATACTGATGATACCTCATCCTGGAAAGTACCAACCAGAATTCTTTAGGCCTTAAAGGGAGAACTAAACTGATGCTAAGGAAAAAAAGAATAGTTTCATTAGTGTAGGTGTTTTGGGCTCTATTGTGTTCCTCCAACATTTGTATATTGAAGTCCACCATCATCAGTACCTCAGACTGTGAATGCATTTGGAGATACAGTCTTTAAAAACAGGGATGCCTGGTTGGCTCAGTAGGTTGAGCATCTGACTTTGGCTCAGGTCATGATCTCATGGTTTGTGGGTTCGAGCCCCATGTTTGGCTCCGCGCTGACAGCTCAGAGCCTGAAACCTGCTTTGGATTCTGTGTCTCCCTCTCTCTCTGCCCCTCCCCTGCTCACACTCTGTCTCTCTCTCTTAAAAATAAATAAACATTAAAAAATTTTTTAAAACATAAAATGAGATGCATTCATCATTAGGGTGGGCTCTAATCCAATATTACTAGTGTCCTCAGAGGAAGAGGTGATTAGGACACAGACACACACACAGAAGGAGGGCCATGTGAAGACACAGGGAAAAGATGACCATCTACAAACCAAGGAGGAAGGTCTCAGAAGAAACCCATCCTGCCAACACCTAGATCTCAGACTTCTGGCTTCCAGAACTGTGAGAAAATAAATTCTATTGTTTAAGCTACCCAGTCTGTGGTACTTTGTTTGGTGGCCCTAGAAACTAATATAATAAGAAATGAATCAAAGTAATTGTTTTGAATACTTGTAGCATTTCTTTTCCTGCCCAGAATCATTCTTTCTTATTCTGGTTATAAGGACCCTGTTTTCTTTTTTGAAACATTCTTCCTCTCCCCACTTTTAGTCCCTGTAGCCTCAAGCTGAGTCAGTTAGTGTATTCCAATTTCCTGGCCACAGTGATTCATTTGGGCATGAGCATGTGACCCAACTTGGGTCAATAAGATTCAGTTCCAGAATGATCTAGAAAGAGAAGTCAATAGTCCTCTTGTTACATGGGGAAAGAGCCTATCTAAGAGGAAACAGAAGAAAGCAGAGCCCAGCCACAGAGTGAGACAGATTTGGGGCAAATACATCACTCTTCATCAAAGCCCCACATTGTCAGTTCTGGCTGGGATTGGAGTAGCCCAGAGAAGATGTAACCTGAGAACTCTGGATTAGCTGAGGTTATGAGGGTGACCCTCATGACCCCTGAAGTCTCTGACAGTCTATAGCATTGAATAGTGCCACCACCACGAACCTACATATATTTGGTTTCCTCTCCTCTGTTTCTGTCTTTCCTCGTCACTATCAAGGGCCTGGGATATTGTTCTCTAGGGTAGTATAAAGGATCTGAGATCCTTCTAAGCCAAGGCTTGCTTTGTTCCTGATCAGTTTCTTTTACTCCCTGATCATTTATTTCCAGTCCATTTAGCTCTGAGGGGGGCAAACAATGGGTAAGAAGAGAACCCTAAGCTCAGAGGGCTGTTGGATAAGAAGGCAGTCAATTTATGGAGGCTTGCTTTGTTCCTGATTAGTTTCTTTTACTCCCTGATCATTTATTTCTGGTCCATTTAGCTCCGAGGGGGGCAAAGAATGGGTAAGAAGAGAACCCTAAGCCCAAAGGGCTGTTGGATAAGAAGGCAGTCAATTTATGGAGCATTTAGGGAGCACCTTCCATGTGCCAGGCACTGTGTTAGATGCTGGGGCAGGACAGAGTATTGCAAAGGTGGACAAATGACATCCCCACCATAGCAACTCTCAGTACTCTTAACTAGATATGAAACTGAGCTTAGGAGAATAATGAACTCTCAGAGAACAGACAATAAGGTCAGACATCCAAAGAGGATACGCAGTTGACTTGTAAATAGTTACCAAAAATAAATCTTCTCCAGTCAGAATACCAGCTCTACTCAGTTACAGTGATAAAACAGTAACAATTATTTTAGCTACTGTCAAGATAAAATGAGTTATATTTGTTTGTTTTATGAGGTAGTTCAAGGTTATCCTTTCTCGTCTCTTTTTTTTGTCCCCCACCACCCAAACCAGACACCCAACTGATTTGTCCCCGATGGCTGGCTGTGATTACCGTCCTAATTTGTTCTTCCTTCATCTGCTACAAACTGCCTATTTTCTGTCCTTTCTGATAAAGCAGGAACTCTGAGGGACTTCTGAAGCTGTTTTTGTACCATGCAGAAATGTATTAACTGGGATGCCTGTGTATGTGTCTATAAAACTCCTCGTCTTCTCAGTGTGAGATCACCTTCAGGAACGGCGTCATGTCGATGTGCAGCTTGCGCGTGTAAAATTCTTTTCTGTTTGAACATATCAGCCCTTTATTTATACAACTTTGAGGCTCTCCTCTCTTCTGAGCTGCTGCCTCCAAGGACTGCTGGGCTCCCTGTGAAGAGAAGCAGAAAGCCCAACTTTCATAGGAATGATATACAGTGCGACAAGAGCTAGTCTAAATCCCCAAATATTTATAGAAAGTAATTTTTCATCGTTGGAACACTAGTCATAACACCTATTTTTATCATTGAAGACACAGGGGACCCATATATATATAGAGGATAATCCAAGACTGGTTATTAATTCATACCTGGGGTCAGTGTAATAGGAAAGTGGAAAAAAGGACCTTCCTGTGTTTCAGGATTGTAATCATTTTATTGAATCCTCATAACAACCCTGTGAGGCAGTTCTTGGTATTCCCATTTCACAGATGAGGAACTGCAGGCTCTGAGAGTTATTTAACGTAAATAGCCCAAAGCTATGCAGCTGGTAATTACCGTGTGCCCCAGACTCCATATAGCTTCCACAAATGGTTATCAAATCTACCTTGCTGATAAAGTTACAGCAATACTCCAGTTTATTTGCAACCTTAAAATGTATTTGATGTGTTAGGAGGAGTGATTTGGATGAATGTAGCAACAAGGAAGGAAGAATGGGCTAATACAGGGGCCTAGGGCCTCTCCAATGTCTCAGGCCATGCTCTCTCTCCTGTTACCACAACATGAAAATGATGTCATGATTTAGAACACTACAAAGTTTGATCTGATGTCGCTTTCCAGCCATGCTCCATACTGCAACCTGGTTGATCTTTCCAAGATGCAAAGTGGACCATACCACTCTGCTTAAAACATTCAAAGGCCCTTGCCCTCAGCATGAAGGCCAACCCACTTAAAAAGCTTATAAGACCCTTCTTGCCTGGCCCTGGACTATCTCTCCTGCCTCATTCAGTCATTCAAGAAATATTTATTGAGTGCCTTTTCTATGCCCAGTAGAGCAGATACAGCAGTGCAAGAAGCAAACAAGTCTCCAGCCCCATGAAAACTGCACATAGATTTCATTGAGAGGGAAGAGATAACAAGTAAGTGGAACATAAGTTATGTCTGCCAGTGATTTGTGACTTGGAGAAGAATAAAGCAGAGAGGGGAGTAAGGAGTAGCTGGGATGGCAGTGTAGGCTGCAATTTTAAGCAGGAAGGCCCCATAAGAAAGTGATTTTTGAGCAAAGCTCTGAAGGTCAGGGAAGGTTCTGTGGGGCTCTCTGCAGGAACTGTTTACTTCACTGTGGGAATAGCAAGTGCAAAGAACTACCATCAATACTGACCTTTCCAAGGCCAGTTCCTGGAGACTGTCCTTCCCCCTCCTGGGAATGCATTCCTCCCTTCGGGTTCCTCCTCATCCTTCCGGTCTGGCTTGCTTGTCCCATGTACCTTCCATGACATCCAGAGCACTGAGCACTTCCCTCATTGCCCACAATGATGCTCATGCTGTGCAGCCAACTCCCCTCCCCACTAGACTACAAGCTCCATGAGGGCAAGAACCATGACTGTGCTGTTTCTAGGTAACAGTAGTGCCTAGCACAGGGTATGGAAACAAACAGATACTTGATACACATTTGCTGAACAAAAGAGTAACAATCACATTGGGCGCAAGCTACATGTTGTAGACCAATTCAATTACAATGGGTACAGCCAGTGAGAACATCGTTAACAGGAAGTACGTGCTGACCTCCAGAGGCCTATCCACTGCATAGCACTGGCTCCTCCTTCACAAAGAAGAAAGTTATTTGTTATTCTTTAGGGCTGACTTGCTGGGGTCACTAGTGTGCCATGAGATCACCCTGGGTGTGGATTTGATCATTTCCATATTTTCTAGTAGACTAAATCTCAGATGTCTGTCTCTCTGGGCCATTATAAACTCCCCCTCCTATAACATTTATATTACTTTAAAGTATTAATGATGAATTAACTGTTGGGCCCCCACAAGCAGCCATCATTTTGATGCATGCCCCCACCCATTTCCTTTGTTTTGAAATATGGCTAGAGATAAAGACTTTCCTGGACAATTACATATCCAATTTTTTGTCATCTCAGTCATATATCTGATTAGCTTCTTGGAGTAAGATAGCCCCTCCCTGTTTCTAGATCAAATGAAAACATTTGGTCTGAGCTAGAATCACACAAAAAATTTGAAGCTTTCTAGCTTCCAAAATCATGCATGAATCACTGGGTGGAATAATAGAAATCAGACAATACTGATTTGAGGGAAACTTCTCCATTATCTTCCAGAGAAGGTTTTGTGTTAGCCCAGAAGACAAAAGCATAGTCACAGCCAGTTCCAATGGTTAGAATTACTTTAACTCCTTATGTGGGGCTCAGGTTGAAGAGTGGGGAGTTGAGAGGCTTTGAGGAAAGTCCTTCCAAGGGGCACCTGGGTGGCTCAGTTTGTTGAGCGTCCAACTTCATTCAGCTCAGGTTGTGTTGGTGTGGTTCACGAGTTTGAGCCCCATGTTGGGCTCTTTGCTGACAGCTCTGAGCCTGGAGCCTGCTTCATATTCTGTGTCTCCCTCTCTGCCCCTCCCCCCTTCATGCTCTGTCTCTCTCTCAAAAATAAACATAAACAAAATTAAAACAAAAGTCCTTCCAAATCATCTGACCTGTAAATCTTTCTTTTTAAATGTTTATTTATTTATTCATCTTGAGAGAGAGAGAAAGAGCATATACACATGCATGCATGCAAGCAAGCAGGGAAGGGGTAGAGAGGGAGAGAGAGAATCCTAAGCAGGCTCCATGCTGTCAGTGCAGAGCCTGATGCAGGGCTCAGTCTCACAAATCGTGAGATCATGAAATCATGACCTGAGCTGAAATCAAGAATCAGACACTTTATTTTAACTCCTTATGTGGAGCTCAGATTGAAGAGTGGGCAGTTGAGAGGCTTTGAGAAAAGTCTCTCCAAATTATCTGACCATAAATTTTGTGATAAAACAATTCTTCCAACTGTATGGCTCACCTCTTTAACATTAGGGGCCATGAATTCTAGCTTGATGGAATGTCTTCAGTGAAGGCTCTCTAGTCACTGGAATGTGAAGAACTGTTTTTGCTTATTACATTCAACTGTTCTAACAAATAAATGATAGTGAAAGGGGGTTTGGGGGTTTGGGGGTTTGGAGGAAAGAAAAGATTGAATATATAAAGAGGATTCTGGGAGGTGGTGAGAAGAAGAGAAAAAGTCAGAAAGTTAAAATCAGGCGACAAAGCCATGTGTTGGGATGGTTTTTCATTTATTCATTAAACTGATATTTATTTGGTGATATTGTATGTGCCAGGCAAACAAACACATACATAAGTTGGATGATTTTATTTGTTTTTTATTATTTTTAATTATTTTTATTTTTGAGAGAGAGAAAGACAGAGAGACAGAGAGACAATGAGTGAGGGAAGGGCAGAGAAAGGGGGACAAAGGATCCCAAATGGGCTGTGCACTGACAGCAGCAAGTCTGATACGGGCCTTGAACTCACGAACCACAAGATCATGACCTGACCTGAAGCTGGACGCTCAACCAACTGAGCCACCCAGGAACCTCAAGCTGGATGATTTTAAATTTTTTTTTTTAACATTTAATTATTTTTGAGACAGAGAGAGAGCATGAACAGGGGGAGGGCCAGAGAGAGAGGGAGACACAGAATCTGAAGCAGGCTCCAGGCTCTGAGCTGTCAGCGCAGAGCCCGATGCGGGGCTTGAACTCACGGACCGTGAGATCGTGACCTGAGCGAAGTCGGACGCTCAACCGACTGAGCCACCCAGGCGCCCCAAGCTGGATGATTTTAGATAAGTCTATGAAGACAGTGAAATGGAATAAGATGGAAGTTGATGGGGAGGGGTGGGACTTGCCTTTGGGTGATGAGGGAAAACCTTTCCAGGGTGACTTGAACAGAAAACTGGGGGACAAGAAGAAGCCAACTCTGGAAGGATCTATCTTTAGCAGTCAGTGCAGCCTATATCTGATTATTCAGAGGTAAAACCAGGTGGGGGTTCTCTGAAAGGACAGTGGAATTCCTGATTTCTAGGCCTGTTCTAAGCAGCCCTTTGAGCTCCATCCCTGATCCTGCAAGGCGCCCTTCTGTTTCTGGGTGGGAGAACCATCATAATTGACACTTGCAGCTCTTGGGCTATTTTGAGAGCAAAGACAGCAGGATAAATAGCAAACAGGAGTCAAGGTACCTGAAGATGTAGAAAGGGGAAGAAAACACAAGGAAAAATAGAAGGGAAGGAAAATGGGGGAATTAGAAGAAAGGAGAGATGCCTGAAGCTTTTATGTTTCTTTTACATGGATGCTTTGCTGGGAATGATTACAAAACCAGTGGAAGGGTCAATGTTTAGCAGAAAATCAAAACCCACCTGTATTGTATTGTAACTACCTTAATATTTTCATGTTCTGCTAAAAACACCTGGAAGCCTTTCTCGTCAGTAAGTGAAACAATAAAGATTAATGAGTTAATTTGGTAAAGCTGATTTGAATTGCACAGAAGGTGTTGCGTAAGTACTTGGCATTTAAAAAGTTATCTGACATTTAAAAGGAGATGGCTGTTAATGAATTCGAGAGCTAATCTTATACTCTGACAGAGTGAGCCATGGAAAATCCAGGATTATTATCTTGCTGTAAACATAATGTGATTCAGTTGAATGCCAGAACAAAAGAGAGCTATCGGCTGTAATACAAATATCCATATGCTCACATACATAATGTAGCAAAACTTACAGAGGATGTCCATTAAATAAATATAATTTCCTTTCTTACTCTTATAATCTCTGAGCCACAAACTTAAAGAAAAACCCTTCTCTCTGGTAATTTTGTCCCCTCCTTTCAATTTGTGTATTTTGAAGGGTCACCACCCAGGGTTGGCTCTCTAGTCAATGGAATGTTTTACCTTAAGAAGGAAAGCAGATCCTAAACGCAGTCAGCTATATCTCTACCCATGGGGCCCACAGAGCCCCAAAGATATAGATCTGTCCTGCAGGCGTCTCTCAGACCCTCCTCTTTACTTCTCCCACTCCTTTCTAATTGGGGTTCCCCATCTCTGTAGCTGTGGCTTAATGGCTCCAAGAGGAGCTATTGTCCCTCATTAAGAAGGCTGCAACACTCTCGCTGTCTAACTGCCTCCCACGCAGCTCACAACTTCATTCTGCCTGAGAGAAAGCTGCCAAGAGTCTCTGGGAACCTGTGGGCAAGCTGAGCTGGAGGAAGAAAACAGAAGGAAGGCAGGCCTTTGTAGCCAAGATCTGAAATGTACTGGGGCACACACCCCATCATTATCTTAATGCATGGAGAGCAGGGTCGGGAGGCCTTTGCTGAAACCCTTATGTGGTCTATCAAGTTGTCACATCAAACCTCTGTGCACACAGGGCATTTGTCCCCTCCTGTGAGCAAACAAAAGGAAAAGAGCGAGTCTCTCCTTTGGACCACCAGGCCCCCCTCCTTGGCTGAGAGTCTGTCCTTCCACTTTCCTGGGGGTTGGGGGACTCTGAATCCCAGCGGGGATGAATAGATCTGAGAGATTTAGTCACTGGGGGTGGGGAGGGGTGAGGAGGACTAGGATTCTGAACTTCCCCCTCACCATGTTCCCTGCTGGGGGGGTGGGGACCAAATCCTGGAAAGGGTCACTCTTGCCTGATGTCTGAAGGGTCTGGCCAGTTCCCCAGCACTTGGCCTTCTCAGGCCCTATTATTTCTTGCCCATGGAAGCCTGTGGAACTAAAAGGATGCAGTAGGAATGGGGACACAGTGGGGGCTAAGAAGGGAATGTAGGTCTATAGGGCTCCCTATGACTGGGCTGCCTAGGGTGGGATCTCAGTGGGCCAGGGGCTTTGTATACACTATCAACTCAGGGTAACTGGGAGGAGACCCTGGCTGTGCAAGGTCAGCCACCCCAGCCACCCTAGGTCCTCCTCTGCGAACTTGTGTCAATCTAGGTTTCCCTGGCCTGGAGAAACAGAAGACCTCTAGTCTTTAGGAGGCCTGATGGAACACCAGGATCTCAATTCAAAACCCCATTTGCCTGCATAGGCTCTTTCTGAGGAGAAAGGACCCCAAGCCATGGTGTGGTTCCACTCATCACAAGTCTGCCCTGTGGTCCCTGTGCCTGTCACTTGGGTTCATCCTGTTCATCTTGGCCACTTGACATCCTGGCCTGTGTTTTGTGTTCTAAAGGCAATTTGCTGCTGGTGAGATGTGCTGAGTGGACAGTTTTAGGAGGGCTGTGCAAGGAGGCATGGTAGAGAGACAGTTTGGTTGGAAACCAGAGAAGAGCCTTCTTATTTTTCCTCCTGTCACAAATTTTGGTCTCTACTTTTTTATGCCTCAACTCTATGAAAAGGATCTGACATCCTCCTGAGTGTTTAACAAATTAGCCTCATAGCTAGCAAACTTAGATTAGGAAGAGAAACACTGCAATCTCCAGTCTTAGCTTTTGTGAGAAACTCATTTATTGACTTTTGTCATTTCGTTAAGTTTCTATGCCTCAGTTTTCCTACCTATAAAATGGGGCATTTGAATAATGTTCCACTCAGGGAGCATTTGAATAATGAAACCCAGGACACCTTAATTCCAGGGCTTTTACTATCTGGAAGTAAATCTTATCCATCAGTTCTAATTGATATTGTCTTCAGTTTAATTAAGTGCTTTGTTGACACAACAGAATCATTGTTTATCTGGCTTAGCAGGAGCTGGAGGAGAAAAATTTTAAGCCAAAATAGTGATCTCTTTTGCCCCAGGGGAGGTAGAAACTAGCTTTTTCTGTGAGGGGGTGTCTGGCTGCCTTCAGGCTGTAACTGTGCCTGTGATTGAGAGATGACATCCTATTTTCGACTGGGAGACTGGGAGGTGGTGGGATGCAGAGTGGGAAATCTGAACGAGTCCCTACCTGCTTCTAACCCAACACTTTAACCCCAAACTGTGTGACTTCCTTTTTACATTGGATCTGGTGTGACTTTTCCAATCTGACAGACAACCAAGAGACAGGGAATCTCAACTTGCAAACTGATTCCACTGTAATAGGTCATTTAAAATCAGCCGATTTTCACTAGAAAAAGAAATGATGCCCATGTTGCTTTGATTTCTACACTGGCCCATTGAAGTTGATCTAACCCATAATTTAGCTGGACTAAAAAGCTGAAGTAGCCCTGGTAGTGCTGGGATGGCAGAGGACTGGAAGAAGAGAAACAAAAATCTCCTTTCTCTTTCTTTCCTGCCCCTTCCCTTCCTTTGGGTCCTCCTGTCCTCTGACTTCTAAGTTTTCCTGGGCAGCACTGCTGGATCCAGTGCTCCTGGTGCCAAAATTCTCTGCCTCCCCCCGTCTCAGGCCTTCAGCTGTGCTTCCTTGGGTGCAAGACAGGAAACAATTAAAAAAAAATCACAATGAGATATGAGAAACCCAAAGGAATCTCTGATAGGTAGACCTGTAAGCAGTGAAACAAAATCCAGACAGCATGGATACTTGGTTGGGGGGATATTTGGGCTTGGTGGTTGGGTGTGATGGGGGGTGGGGGAAAATGGTTAGGTAGACTGGCTCACAGTGCTTTAAATTATTCCTGCTTTTCAAGCTTCTCCTTTTCCACATCTGACCCCTTAGATATATAAACTCCCCAACTTCTGTTTTATAATGGCTTTCAAGCAGAGAGCAGGGCAATGGAATAATAATTACTATTGTAAATTATGGGATTACTTAGTGACAAACATTGTGTTAATCCCTTTCCATATGTTGTTTCATCTAATTCTTGTCATGACCCCATGAGGGACATATTTTTATCCTTTACTGATGAGGAAATTGAGCCTCTGAGAGGTTAAATACCTTCCTGAAACCACACAGCCAGGATGCAAGAAGCAGGGACCTAAATGCAGCTTTGTGGGATTCCCAAACCAGCAGGCTTCTTTACAAGTGCAGGTCACATGTTGAATGGGATTCTGTCTGTTGTGACATCTGTTTCCTCATCTGTAAAATGGGGATAATACCCATACCTACCTCATAGGGATGTTGTAAGGATTAAAGGAGATAATCCTAAACCCTGCACATAGTAAACCTCAAAAACATTGGCTGTAATTACCATCTAAAAAGACCCTCTCAAGATAATGGGGAGATAACTGTAGATACTTATAATATAATGGAAGTTCATTATACTAGCCCCTCTACTTTTGCATGTGTTTGAAATTTTCCATAATAAAAAGAAAAAGAAATCAACTAGGCACATATCATGTGTCTAGTTGGAACTAGCAGCCAATAGATTAATAAATACAGATGTCCTGGAATAAATGACAGTCACAGTGAAAATTCAAGTAATAAAAGCCTGGTTTTGTAATTAAAAACAAACCCCTCTCAGTAAATTATCCTTAAATTGTCAATGGAATTTGGGGCTGACAAAATAATCCTGTGGGTGAGGTTGAACCAGAAGTTGAAGTTTGCTTAGATCTTCAAAAAACCTTTGAATCAAGCTTCACAACCAAAACTATTTACAAATCCAGGGAGGGAGAAAAGAGGAGAGGAGGGAAAGAAGAGGGAGAGGGGACCAGCATGGAACCTGGAAAAATTCTGTACCATGCATTTGGAAATGAGTAACAAAAGGTAGGGAGCAAAGCCCACTTCTCTGGGTGGGGAGATGAGGACAGCTAATTCTCTTAGAAATCAGTGCTAGGCCCAAACTTACTTATCAGCCTCAAAAAGATCTCCAAGAAGGAGATGGCTGGTGACATCTTCAATCTGCACATGACCCAGAGATTGAAATACCAAATTGTGCCAACCAACAGCAGGAAGTGTCTGGAGATTGTGTGAGCTGTTAGAGAAATGTCAGCTGAACTTCCGTATCATTATCACTGGAAATAAAACAAGTGCAATTCTTCAAATCCTATTTGGAGGATTATGGCTTTTTTACCCAGAACATGGTCCTTAATGTCAACTAAAGATGGTCAGTTTTTTCCCAGTAGCTACCATGTGCCAAGAACTGTGGTAAACACAAGGGATACACAGATGAATAAGGCAGAAGTGGTGGGTGGGGGGCATCTGTCTTTAAAGATTAGTATCTTGTTCTTTTAGATAATAGCCAAAAAATTCAATAGAAAGCAGGATATGGCTCAGAAGGATATTGAAACAAAAGGTTATCTTTGTACCCTTTTGTACAAAAACTTAGCGTGTCTACAGGTGGGTTTTGTGTGTGTGTGTGTGTGTGTGTGTGTGTGTGTGTGTGTGTATGTGTGTGTTTTGTCCTGAAAGAGGAAGGCTGAAAGGGGATATGAACACCATCTGTCAAACCACCAAGGAAACAGATGGGGTAAACATAGGTTTATTCAACCTAAATCTTAGTGTGCTAGAATTACAGGCTACTCTTTGAAATCCCCAAGAAGTAAATTTAGGACACCTAAGATCAAATATGAATTCATACTCTTGTAAATTCATGAAACCTGAACTTAAGAGATAATACACGTTGAAATAGAAGTGGCTATGAGAAGTGGGAAAAAAGGACATAATTCCAGTTTAACAGGATTTTTAGGACACTACCAAAGTTCTAATCCCCACAAAGCAACAAAACAAAACCCAAGATAAAGCATGCAAGAAAGGATGTTTGCTTTCCTTAACAAAGGGAGAAAATTGACAATGAGAAAACTGGTGAGGTAGTTTCTTTCTTATTTTAAACAAAGAGATGCAATGATTCTTGGGAAATCTAATTAAGGTTTGAGCTTGTACTTTGATACTCTTTACTGACAACCTCTCTGCCCTGATAGCTCTATAAACCACTGGGCTAAGGACCCTTCTTGCTCCAAGCTTACATAGATAGATCTGTGTGGACAAGAGAGTTTCATAGTTTGAGATCCAAACTTTTCAGAAAAAGAGGTAAATTCATTGTCCCCCAAAGTCTAGGGTCAGTGGGATAAAACAGTGAAAAGGGGTTGAGATCCTTAGAAGAAGAATTCTGGTGACCCTCTCCAACAATTTAGTAAAAACTAAATAATTTTAACAGTTAGTTAAAAAATAATGGCACTATGATATTGCCTCTTGTTTAGCTTTCTGTATACTTGTTGTTTACTGTGATTCCTAGATCATTTAAAAAAATTTTTTTTCAACGTTTATTTATTTTTGGGACAGAGAGAGACAGAGCATGAACGGGGGAGGGGCAGAGAGAGAGGGAGACACAGAATCGGAAACAGGCTCCAGGCTCTGAGCCATCAGCCCAGAGCCTGATGCGGGGCTCGAACTCCCGGACTGCGAGATGGTGACCTGGCTGAAGTCCCGGACTGCGAGATCGTGACCTGGCTGAAGTCGGACGCTTAACCGACTGCACCACCCAGGAGCCCCGACTCCTAGATCATTTAAAGCCAGATGTGAATAAAACTAGCTTTCCTCTTGATTCCTTTTTCCTTCTTACAGGGAGGATTTTGAAAGAAAAATGAATAATAGTGAAAAATAAGACAAACTAAAAAAACCTCAACTCAACAGGGCCCTAATTTCAAATTAGCATGACAGAAATTTTTTGCATGCATTATTTGCAAGTCTTTTCCTTGCAGATTGAAGATGTCACTAGGCGTCCTTCTTGGAGATATTTTTGAAGCTAATAAGTGAGATTGGGCCCAGCACTGATTTCTAAGAGAATTAGCTGTCTGCATCTCCCTGTCCAGAGAAGTAGGCTTTACTCCCTACCTTCTGTTACTCATTCCCAAAGGCATGGCACTGAATTTCTCCAGGAAAATTTTCTATTTTTTTACATGGTTGCAGTTCTAGTTAATAATTACATTGATTTCCACTTTTAAAATTTAATCCATAGCTCTCGACTAGGGGTGATTTTCCCCTACAGGGGACTTCGGCAAGGTCTGGACACATTTTTTATTGTCACAACTGAGAGATTGTGCTATTGGCATCCACTGGGTAAAGGCTAGGGATGCTTCTTAACATCCTACAACCCGTAGGAAAGCTCCCCATGACAAAGAATATCTGGCCCAAAGTGTTCATGGGGTGGAGGTTGAGAAACCTTGTGTTAAACTGTTAGTATTAAATTACAGTTTCTAGTATGAACAAGTATCATTTTTAATGAATGAATTAAACCTTTCACCGAGAGGGATATGTCATAATTAATGTAATCATTTCTTTGATGTTGGACTATGAGGCTGTTACCAATTTTTCCTTATTATAGATAATCCTGCAGTGGACATCTTCACTCATTTTTTCAGCTGAATTATTTCCTTAAGATAAATTCCTAGGAGTCAGAAGTACTGAATAAATGAGTAGCAATATTTTATCATGCTTCACAAGTTATATTGCCTGCCATTTTGCTTTACAACTGGATTGAACCAAATTGCAACTCACCAGAAGTGTATAAGTGTACCAGTTTTACCAAAACATAGTACTGGGTGTTGCCATTAAAAAAAAAAAAAGTGGGAGGATGGACTACCTGGCTGGCTCAGTTGGAAGAGCATGTGACTCTTGATTTTGGAGTTGAGTTGGAGCCCCACTTTGGGGGTAGAGATTACTTAAAAACAAACAAACAAACAAACAAACAAACAAACAAACAAACAAACTTAAAAAAAAAACTTTGGGGCACCAGGATGATCAGTCTATTAAACTTCTGACACTTGATTTTGGCTCAGGTCATGATCTCACATTTGGTGAGATCGAGCCCCCTGTTGGGCTTCACAGAGCCTGCTTGGGATTCTCTCTCTCCTCTCTCTCTCAAAATAAATAAATAAACTTTAAAATGTTAAAAAAAAAGTGAGAGGTTGGGGCGCCTGGGTGGCGCAGTCGGTTAAGCCTCCGACTTCAGCCAGGTCACGATCTCGCGGTCCGTGAGTTCGAGCCCCGCGTCAGGCTCTGGGCTGATGGCTCAGAGCCTGGACCCTGCTTCCAATTCTGTGTCTCCCTCTCTCTCTGCCCCTCCCCCGTTCATGCTCTGTCTCTCTCTGTCCCAAAAATAAATAAACGTTGAAAAAAAAAATTAAAAAAAAAAAAAAAAGTGAGAGGAGGCATACATCTCAAATATAAAATGGTACCTCCTGTTTCCCTCAATCTGCATTTAAATTGCTACTCAGGATAAATATTTTCCATACTTGTTTTCTATTGCTATTATTTTTGATATAAATTGTTTATGTCTTTTACTTATTTTTCTAACTGGTTCTCAATGTTTTCCTTTTAACATTTAATGTAATCTTTATCAAGTATAGATAGCAATGCTGTTGTAGTTAACGCAATTTTTAAAAAACTTTTCTTTTTTTCAGTTTTGCTTTTTCTGCCCCTCCAGCATAGATATGTTAACGTTTCCTGCTGGTATTTTCATTTACAATTTTAATACTCTTTTTAGGTGCTGGTCACCTCACCTAACCTGCAGCCTCTATACAGAGAGGCCCTGGGGAAGAGGAGAAGCTTCTCTCGCGATTGATGTCAGCCACCGAGGTAAGAGCAGTACTCGGTCGCTGACGGTAGTGGAAACTCATTTCTCTTAATCAAATGAAAGACCCGAGGAGGAGCCACAAGGCAGAAAGGAAAATATATGTGAAGGAGAATACCAAATTCTGTGAGGAGTTTGAAGGACCTGCATTAAAAAAAGGGCATCATACCTTTAGGACTTCAGAACTGGCAATGCTCCGTGTGCAGCCATTAATATGCAAAAAATGCCTTCATAAATACTTGATTCTGTTCACAGTGGGGAGGCCGTTCATTTGAAAGAGGAAATGGGAGCTTGGAGTTGAAACATGTCTGCTTGTCTCCTTTTTCTTTTTTCACTGCTCTTTTCATCTGCACATTTCCCCCTTGTCGTTTCTTCCCCCTCTTTCCGCTTAACCCCCTCCTCCAACTCCCAGGAAGTTGTTGATGTCGTTGCTACTCCGATTTCTACTTGTGGATTTGCCTCGAGGCCCTGATCCTTGGCCGGCTGTGGAAGGGGAGGCTCAGGACCTAGTCGCGCAATTTGCCACCCCGCGTGTGGGAGGCCGGAGCCCCAGTCCTTCCCGCTCGGTTCCACGGAACAGACGCACACGAGCCTTCGAGGCTTCAAATGCAGCCGCTAGGGGGCGCCCGGAGGCAGCCTCCCGCGCCCAGGGGCTAAATCCACGAACCCGGTCACGGCTGGCTTTTCCTCTCACCCACGCGTCAGAAACTGTTTTCCACGTCTAGGTCTGTGACTTCTCATGGAAACATAGGGATGCCCATATATTCCACCTCTGGGTTTTTTCTTTCTCTCTTTCTTTCCTCACAGCTAGCGCAATGATAAAAAGTAAAAGTGCTTTATGTGACTGAACTCCTAATAAGGTCAGACCCTAGTGAGAGGAGGGAGAGGGCGAGTCAGTGAGGAATTAATGGGAAGGAAAGAAAAGTAGAAACTGCTGATGCTGATAAAGATCAATTTTGTGTGCTATCCTAGCCTGCTTCAGAGTGGGAAGGCAACCCTGCAAGGAATCCACTGGATTTGCCAGCGGCCCATCAAGGTACGTAACTGAAATCTGCTGGGCAGAAATTTGTTTCTAAATCCTTTCCAGATGCTTTATAGTAAACATGAAATTAGTCATTTACATGGAGTAGGTTGAGGAAGTAGTTAAAATTGAAGTCAGTGATTAATCTAATAAAGGGCCATTAGCCTCAAGAAGTAAGGGGGTGGGAGGCATGGGAGCAGCCTCCACCTTCCTCAGTCTCCCCTGCCCCCTGCCATTTTCTCTGTGTTTAGGGGCTGGTGGGGCTTCCTAGGCTTTTCCTCGAATGGCTTTCCTCTTGGGGGCTACTTCTAAAGGAAGTAAGACCACTGTGACTTGAACAAACCAACTGGTTCTGTTGGGAGGAACGGCCCTCCTTTCACAAAAAAAGGCACACGAGGTTCTCAGTAACCTGGTTTGCCACAGCTTCTCCGGGGAAACCCAGGATTAGGGTTTAAGATCCTCGGCCTGGTGTTCCTCTTTCTGATTGCAAGGCTAATAATTCAGTCTAGGGCTTCATCTGACGTGACTGAGCCACTGTTTTATTGCTGGCCATATTAGGTCTCCTGAAATACAACCAGGGGAGCTTTGTGAATTTGGAGTGCGTTTCGGGTAAGTGAGGCATCTGCAAGGCCTTTGGAATTGTGGAATTATCAAAATATAGCAGGGTATATTTTCCTTGGTTACAGACTGTCTTAAAAAAGAAAACCTTCTAGATCCCTCATAAAGGCTGTCTTCAAAGCAGGCATGTAAAAAAAAAAAAAATGCAAACGTTGGTTCAGTGTTTCCTCAGTAGCAAGAAGGGTCAGCTCAGCTGTGTTTTACCTCAGTGGAGGCCTGACCCAGCCCGGGGTTCTAACAGTGAGAGTTCAGGTCCTTTCTCAGAACCCAGCTAGGCACACACATGAAACTAAAACTACTTTTATTATTGTTTTTTAATAAATGTGAGGAAAGAGGAGAAAGCCAGGCTGTGGCAGGAAGTTGGAGATAAGGGAGAAATAGAGATCATGCACCCCTCTGTCCGCCCAGGCTGTGGCCCAGCAGGTCGAGAGACCTGAGCGTGCCCTGGAACTGTGCTGTTTCTGCCTCAGGTTCTCTGAGACCCTGGATACAGCTCCAGGAATTCCTCCTGAGTTGTCTCTCTAGAGTGAATTTGAAGACAGTCCAGCCTCAAAGCTTCAAATGAAGTAACAAACTGATACTTATGAATGTATGTCCTTGAAACACCAATAGACATTTCTGACCCATCCAGATGAAACATACTTCTCCTTTTTTCACAGTAGCCTTACATTTTTTTCTTGATTGTTATTTTTTTTTCCCTCCCCATTAGGAATGAGAATTGGATGGGAAAAAAATGGGCCCTTTAGTACAGAGTCTGAGTGGCTATTGCCTTTCTGTTTTCCCTCTTCCCTTTTTGGCTTTGTAGAAGTCAGAGAGAGGCCTATTCAACTTATTCAGGCACATGAAGAGCCACACAAAACAGTCCAAGCTGAGTTAAGACATTCCAAGGAACCTCTGTGATTTTATAGTCCATTTGTCTCATTTTACTGAAGAGGCAAATGAGGCCCAGAGAGGTGAAGACTCTTACCCAGGGTCACACAGCAAGCCGAGGCAAGAACCCAATAGTCCAGCCTCCCAGTCTCATGCTCATTCAGAGTCAATACTGTACCTGCTTCTCTGGCTTTTGGGTCAAAGGTGAGGTTTCATTAAGATTCGTGTGAAGATAGGTTCTGGATGCATTGTTTGCTATGGTGAAAATCAGAAAAGGATCAAAGCTGTCAGATCTAGGTCTCATTAATTTTTATATATACTATATACAAACACACCTAGTTCATGTATATAGGGTTATAAACACACATACACCTATGGCATTCATATTTACTCACTAAACGACACCTGGACCCCACTATAAGCACAGTATAAATACCATGTTAAGTATAGTGTTGAGAACTTACACTCAAATTTCTATTTTTCTTGTTTTGGTTGCTTTTTAAAAGAACAAAAGTAAATTCTTTGTGCTACTAAAATTCAGATACAGCTGAAATTAAAAAGGAAATATTGATGAAAAAAAATCTGCTGATACTGTTGAATATAAATTTTGTATGATTGTACTTCACTGAAGAAAATGCTTCTGCAACCTTCCAGATAGAGGGATCAGAGATTTCCCTTTTCCCTCATAATGTGGAGGGGCAACAGAAGTGGAAACATAAAGGGGCGCCTGGGTGGCTTATTTGGTTAAGTGTCCTTCCTCAGCTCAGGTCATTATCTCCTGGTTCGTGGGTTCGAGCCCCGCATTGCGCTCTGTGCTGACAGCTCAGAGCCTGGAGCCTGCTTCGGATTTTGGGTCTCCCTCTCTCTCTATCAAAAATAAGTAAACACTAAAAAAAAGTAAAAAAAAGAAAAGAAGTGGAAACATAAAGCAAACAAAGGCAAAGGCCAAAGTAGGGCTGGTGGGAGATCATGGAACTTTCCATAAAGCAGGTGCCTCGCAGACGATGTTAATCTGTGTGGCTTTCCTCCATGGTTGAGTTATCGCTGCTTTCCACAGGTGTGGAAGCTGAGGCTTGAAAGGTAAACTAATCTACCTAAGGTTGTACCACTAGTGAGGTTTTGAGTAAGGATTTGAGCCCAAGACTCAAACCCCGTGCTGCAAAAGGATAGAATTTGTTTTGCTTTTCTTTTTATCCCTAAGAAAGTAAATTTAATATTTATAAAGGAATGTTTATTTGGGGAGCAGATTTAGCTAAGCACATGGCTCCACTAACAAGGGTTTTAGTCTCTGGTGTGGGTTGAGTGTCCAACAAAAACTTATTTCCATGCTTGTTACTTTTAAGAGCCTGTGGCATCTTTGTCTCTTTGACTTGAAACCTCTACTCATTCCTTGTGGGCCAACCTTTCGTTTTCTGTTGTTTTTCAGCTGTCCTGTTCTTCTGGTTTGAAATGGCTTTAGGACAGATTTAAAACATTCCTTTTTTAAAACAGCTGGGGGAACTGAGGTCCAGAGAGTGG
This sequence comes from Prionailurus viverrinus, assembly GCF_022837055.1. Classification (NCBI taxonomy): domain Eukaryota; kingdom Metazoa; phylum Chordata; class Mammalia; order Carnivora; family Felidae; genus Prionailurus; species Prionailurus viverrinus. Next base: position 28,558,271 of record NC_062568.1, read on the forward strand.
CTTCATGAGATTGGCTTAAGGCTGTTCCTTGAAACAGTGTAAGACCAGAACCTGAACCCAGATCTCCCAACATAGCATCTAATATTTTTCCCTCCACATCACACTCCCTCCATTAGCCTGACTTGTGCTTGCCACATCACAGCTGCTTGGCCGTGATCCATCCTCCGGACAAACCCAGCCCAGTAGAATTGCATTGAGATGAGGTTCACTTCACTGTGGCTTGGAAGGAACTTTGGGCTTCTTAGAAATGAAACTTATAAATTCTAATGCATAAAGAAAGTTCTTGCAACACCAGGAGAATGAATCAGTCAGCCAGAGTTCAAGAAATGTAAACACATTTTTAGATAGGAGACTAAAAAAAATCGCTTAGGACTTCTCCATCTCTTGGGTCAAGACCCTGGTAATTTACTGAGGTCCAAGCTGTCAAGGAGGAGACACAGCTCAAACTACATTCCTGGGAGATAAAGCAATGGGGGTGGTAAAACTTCCTCTCTGAACAATGAGGCAGGATCTACCCCTGTTATCAAGCTGAAGGAACTGACTGACCCATCAACCAATGCAGGCAACTGGCTGTGAACACAGGCCTGGCTCTTTCTCATCATTCTGAGCTGGTGTGTACATTCACAGACTACAGACTGCACAACTTCTAGGCCTGCCTGAAACTGGGAGCTTGGAGTCTTTCTGTGATGAATATTTCTGCCACTAAAGAGATAAACAGAAAACACATTCCTTCTCTGGCTGCCCACCATCAGGCCAGAGCAGATTTTCAACTGCTAGCATTAATCTAACCACAGGCTTTTAGCAAGGAGATAGCATTCCCACCAGATAATCAGGCAGTTTCAGAGATGACCCTTGCTAGATGGGGTCTCATCCCAAACTCTTCTGCCTTCTTCAAATCATGGGATCCTTCACCAAACACTCAAAAGCAGGAAAGAGTATCTGATTCTAGCGTGGAATAGGGTGCCTTAAAATTTCCTTCTGTTTAAACTTATGTTAATGGTGTTTAATACTGAAGTTATCATTATTCATTGTTTTGATAAAAATGAAATATAATCATATTTATTCCCATTGTTTCAGAAAACTTATTTTCCTTGGTATGGGATACTCTGGTGGGCCTCATCTGGTATCAGAATAGAGACCAAACCAAAAAGTCATCTTATCAGGCAAACCGGGCCACCTGGCTCCTTCATGGTCGTGTGTCAGGGCTTGGAAAGAACAAGAGACTTGCAGGCTCCACGTGGCCAAACATTCTGTGGTTACAAGGGCAGGAGCTTTTGGAGGTGCTGGCAGGAGCCTCTTTAAATATGTGTAGGGCCTTTTCTCACACATGCCATTTCTAAGGCATGATTACTCTTTGATCCTTAGTATGCTCCCATGACACTTTCTTCATAATTTGCAGTGGTTCCTCATTGGAGAGGGGATATATCCACTGCCAAGCAGATCTCAGAAAGCACTTTTGCCTTCTCACAGCTTTGCACTTGGACCTGCTGAGCCCAGCCAAAGCCAGTGGGAGAAGTCCTAAAAGTCAGCCTTTGTACCTTCATGGTTTTGTATTTTTGGTCAAAGATGGAAAATGCAAAGGCAAATTCCAGATTAATTAAAAAAAATCTTCCCAGTATAGATTAAACCATAAAAGGAAGGGTAATTCTGGTTCCTTTACATAGTGCTATGACCTTTCCTTAAAAATGATATCTAGGGGCGCCTGGGTGGCGCAGTCGGTTAAGCGTCTGACTTCAGCCAGGTCACGATCTCGCGGTCCGTGAGTTCGAGCCCCGCGTCGGGCTCTGGGCTGATGGCTCAGAGCCTGGAGCCTGTTTCTGATTCTGTGTCTCCCTCTCTCTCTGCCCCTCCCCCATTCATGCTCTGTCTCTCTCTGTCCCAAAAATAAAAATAAACGTTGAAAAAAAAAAATGATATCTAAAAATACTTATTTTATATGATATGACTCAAGATGTCTATGACCTATGGAGTGTTGGACATGCTATAATAAATCTTGATCTGCTTGTTTAGTGCAGGAAACCAAGACCCACGATGGCCTCTTGGTATTGTCACTATCAAATACTTGGGATAAGATTTAAGACGTTATTTATGCTACACATTTTTACTTTAAATCTTCTTAGATGACGAGGAGGGTGAGATGGGCATATCAAACAGTTACTAAAGACCTGAGAAAATCTCCAAGCTAAAGACATACCCCAGGAAGGTCTATTAAAGGAGCCAAGTAGACTCATCTAGAAGCTATAAGTCAGTCTGAATGTAAATATGGAAATGCCTAGTAAATGCAAGGGCAATATTTTTCTTCCAAGTTGAAATAACAGTTCTTTTACTTACGTCTTTCTTCTTAGATCAACTCTAGCTCAGTCTCAAGGGTTTGGCTTTAGCTTTGGGAATACCAACTTCTCTCAAAGTTCATGAATTATTTTTTATGGAGAGGTCGAAAGGTACATGGCAGTTTACCACGCCCCAAATGGAACACAAGCTAGATGATGGGATTTAAATATAAGTTGTATGGCAACAAAATATCAACTACATGAGAAACCCTCTCATGGTAGTCAAGGTAGGATTAATAAGTATACCTGTGGTGGAAGACTGTGAGGAAGAAGGGAATTAACAAAAGAGGCTAAAGGTGGAGCTACACACAAAGTGGTCATTTCAGTTCATGTGGTGATCTTAATTCTGTAGAAGATACTGTTCTTGGTCACTCACTCTCAAACAAGAATAGACATCTGGTCTAGCCTCTAATCCTACTGCCTTCAATTGTTTTTTTAGATAGCTGGAAGAGTCATTTCTCTAAAATAAAAATCTGGTTATACCAATTCCTGTTTAAATGGGATCTCACAGTCTTTGGGAAAATTTCTTAGTTGCTGCTATGGCTTTTTATGATCTGGCTTCTGCCTACCCCACTAGCTAACTGCATTTCTCCCCACTCCCTTCCCTACATGTACCCTGAGGGCCAGTCATTATAAGCTGCTTACATTTCTCCCGTGTCACCATGTTCTCTAACCTTAATGTGGTCCCTTTCCCTGGAGCAGCCTTAACTCTTCTCCACTTGGCTATGTATACCCTTAGAAACTCAGCTTAAGTGCTCTCTTACTTCAAAAGCCTTCTCAAGCTGCAGGCTGAGTTAGCTCTGAGTATTCATAGCTCTCACCACACGTTACTACTATGGATGACACTAAGGAATAGACTTTGTCTCTCAATTCTATTCTTGTGCCTAATACAGTATATGGCATTAGGAGATGATCGATTAGTGTTTGTTGAATGAATAAATGAATAAGCAAGCTTATGTGCTTTGTAAAACAGATTCACTAATTCTTTCTGTTGGACATGGTCCAATGCTCACGTCTTCATTATTTTTCAAATAAGGAATTGTAGAGAACTAAGAAAACAGCAAACGAAAATCCATAGGCCACAGGGAGATGACTGAAAGAAGCAAGAGAGAAGCTAGGAGGCAAAAATTCCTAAAGAAAAGCCTCATGCTTCTTTATAGCACAAATGTCTGAAGAGTGGTGAAACAGGAAAGAGTATTTATGGATTACTAGTTAAGGAAAGTTACAATTTTTTGATCATTCTGACAGAAGAAAACATATTATAAATTTCATAGGTTGAGAAATATAACTGATACACACACACACATTAAAATCCACACCAGCCTTATAATGCATTGTGCTAAGCACTACTTCACTGCTTGAGCAAGGCCCTGATCCCTTGTGCATATTATACGCTAAGTGAATAGCAGATTCTGGCTACCTGGGAGGGACACATTCCACGAATTTCAAGAATCTTTAGTTTTGTGAATACCCCTAGTGTATATCATATCCCCAATAAAACTAAAGTATAAATGAAAAATGAGGGGGAGTTTTTCAAGCTCTTAATGAGTCTATAAATAAAGCATTAGAGTGATTTATAAAACTGTTTTCTTGGCAGAGAATCATCAAAATGTTAAACCACTTTACTTTCTCTTACGTTCATTACCAGCCCAAGGAGCTGGCCTTCTTTTTCGGGCCATTAAAAAATATTTATATGAAAAAATCAGTGTTCTTTTTGAAAAATAACTTCTCAAGAGTAATTGCAGGTGTTATAATAAACATGGATCACAGCAGTGAGATGTGGGTACTCAGAGGAGGGCTAGGTTCACTCACTAGCTTAGTGATGGTCTTCTGTTTTCCAGCTTCAAAATGTCTATGATTTGACTTCATGCCTCTGTAAGATGACATAGTGTATGTGTCCCTGATTTGTGAAGTCATTTGCAATAGTTGAAACTTCCAGTCCACAAATACCCAAGTTCCACCATCTACATAATTTTTTAGAATCATATCATTTTTTCCTGAAAATATTCATTAAAACCAAATGACCAAAAAGAAAACAAAAAGTTGTGAAAGATCTACAGGTGATTCCAATGAATAGATGTCTTAAATTGCTCTTTGAACTCAATTCCAGGGAGTATCAAGTATTTTCAAAGTAGTGTTATATCCATTTACTTAAAAGCAAATGGGGAATGTCACGCACAAAGAGATGCAAGAATTGTTTGTTAAGGTCATTGAGCAAATCAAAGGAACAAATATGGTTCCTACATCTAAGCCCTGAAAGAGGTGCTTATATCTGCAGTCCCATTAGAATGGAGAGTTGTTATTTAATGGGTATAGCATTTCAGTTTTGCAAGAAGAAAAGAGTTCTAGAGATTGATTGGAGATTCAACAATGTGAATCTACTTAACAATGTGAATGGCACATGTAAAAATCATTAAGGTGGTAAATTTTAGGTTGTATGTATTTTACCACAGTTTTTAAAAATGACAGGAGATAGGAGGAGATGAGGAATCGTATTCCAGGCAGAGGCAACAGTATGTTCAAAAGCTTGGAAATAAGAAAGAGATTTGCATTAGCCTAAGGTCTTTTAGTTACTAGGAGTAGAGAAGAGAGAAAATAAGTTTTCTTTCCCTTTCATGGATATAAAGCTTGCCATGGAGCAATTCTGAAATAGTCTAAATTTGTCTTTGGCACTCTACTATTTCCCTTTCTGTACTTTTCTTTTTGGGCCTTCTCCTCATATAGCTAATATCCTTCTGTTCATCCAAGCTCTCCAGGGCAACCCACCAGTTAGGAATGTTTCAATTCTTAAAACACTCTTTACCTTCAAATTACCCACCTCTGTTTTAACCCCTGTCAGAATTTTTAGTCCTTCAGAGCAGCTGTTCTCAGCTAGGTTGCAAGAGGACAGCCATCTGATCAAATAAATTTTTACTAAAGTGTAAATGACTATAGCTTCTCAGAAGTGTCAACCTTATAAGAGAATACTTCTGAATTCAAAGTGAGCCTAGTAAGATTTTCAATAGCAGAGTGAAATGAAATTATAACATTTTTGGCCGTATTAGGAAGAATGATTCTGGTCTGGAGAGCTACTCTGTAAATGGCCTATCTTACTTGAAAATCTGTCTCAAGAGTTTGGTTCTCCCAACCTATTCCTACTTTTATTCAGCTTCTGTCCTCCCCATGTCTCTGAAAGTTGTAAATCATTTTCACTGTTACCCACAAAAGGGTGTCTGATGCTGAGTAAGGGAAATTGGAGGAATAAAAGGATGTGTAACAAAAACCATTTATTTATAGGAGTTGTTAGGTCAGTAATTTCCTAAACTCTCCATACTGTCAGATGGCAACATGCCTATTTAGATTGATATCACCACTACCCCTGCATCATGGTAAAAAAGGAAGGGTTCTTGGCTTCCAATCACAGCTTCTCCATTTAGTGTGTGACCTTAGGCAAGTCACTTAACCTCTCTGAGCCACGTTGTCCTAGATGAAAAATGAAGATAATGATAGAATTTACCTCCTATCATTGGTGTGAGGATGAGGTGAAATAATGAATGTAAAGCATTCAGCACAATGCTTGGCATATCAAAGAGAGATAACAGTGGTACCCATCATCTCACCATCACCATCATCATTCACTAGAGAGCTCCTATTAAGAGCTGCTCTGGCCCAGTTCCAACTAATAAGTGAGAATGAACAGAACTGACACTGAAACTTCCTACCATGGTCAGCATGTCCATCCAAGGAGAATGGCAGGAAGGGTAATGCAGAAAGCCAGGCTCTCAAGTATTCTCTGCTTACAGATTTTGGGATTGGCAAGCATATGATTGTGCCTTCTCTCCTTTTAGTCTTGTGGTGTCTGGCAAAACCAATTCCCTCCCCCCAGCTCTGGCTCCAGCACACCATCTGTGGCTTGCTTCCTGTCACTATAGCAGGTCCTTCATTGGAGATTCATTGCTGCCTGTCCCCAAATAAGCAGTGAGGAAGACCATACACATTTCTCTATTAATCAAAGACAATTTTGGGGAGAGAGAGGCGGTCTCTACATAATCATCCTTTACCCCTGGTCTGAAGCAGAAGCAGCAATGGTGGTAGGTGGAGGATGAGCTGCAAAGTCAGCCTACACTTCTCGTTTTGGCTTCTTTCTGCATGGGGGGAGTGAAGTATGAAAGAAAGCTTGGAAGAGGTAGTGCTGGCCTCAGTCCTCCATTTAGAAAACATGCCTGAGTGGGGCCTAGGTGGCTGAGTCATGAAGCATCTGACTTCGGCTTAAGTCATGATCTCACAGTTTGTATGCTTACGCCCTGATTCTCTCTCTTTGTCCCTCCTGGGGTTCTCTGTCTCCCTGCCCCTCGTTCACTTGCACCCTCTCTCTCTCTCAAAAAAAAAAACAACCAAAAAAAAAAAAACCATGCCTGGGAGCATTTTTCAAAGTTTCCTCATTTGTAGTTGTGCAGGCTGAGCACAATGCGAGGAGCAATGTCTACCTCATCATAATGTGAATTGTGCAGTGTGTAACCGTCAGAACCTACAGGGCATCCTTGCAGATTTCCCTTCCTGGGCCAGCCAAGTACAAGCACTTGGTTCAGCTTCTCTTCTCCCCTAAGATTTACACTCAGACCACAGCACACTGTGCTGCCCATGCATAACTCATGAGGACACCACATTTCTCAGGCTCTCCAAGAAGTGAATCCTCTTTCCTACTTATTGCTATATTTGGGGAGAAATTGTGTGTTTCTGGACGTCTCGGTATCAAATAATATGTATGGGAGTCAAATGACATAGAGGAGAAGTAGAGGTCACCTTTTTTAAAAAATTGTTTTTAACATTTATTTATTTTTGAGAGACAGAGAGAGACAGCGTGAGCAGGGTAGGGGCAAAGAAAGAGGGAGACACAGAATCCAAAGCAGGCTCCAGGCTCTGAGCTGTCAGCACAGAGCCTGAGGCGGGCCTCAAACTCATGAACCGTGAGATCATGACCTGAGCTGAAGTTGGACACTTAACCGACTAAGCCACCCAGGCGCCCTGACCTTTTTTTTTTTTTTAAGTTTATTTATTTTTGAGAGAGAGAAGAGAGACAGAGCGCGAGCAGAGGAGGGGCAGAGAGAGAGGGGACACAGAATCTGAAGCTGGCTCCAGGCTCTGAGCTGTCAGCACAGAGCCTGATATGGGGCTTGAACTCACAAACCGTGAGATCATGACCTGAGCTGAAGTTGGATGTTTAACCAACTCAGCCACCCAGGTGCCCCTAGAAGTGACCTTTTTAGAGGAAAAGCTTACCTTTTAGGAGGTGTTGAATACTAGACCCCTCCTTTTCATGGCTGGCATTTGAATTGATAGATTCATAGGCTGAAAAACAATAAGGGTTTTACCTGTGAGTGTGAAAAAGTCTTGAAAAAAGCTATGTTTCTTACCTCAAGACAAGGGAAAACCCAGTGGAGGCTTTGATGCATAAGCCTCATAATAAACTGAATGGTTTAAAAAAATCTGTTGGTGCTATCATGGAGAGAAGGTTGATCTGGGATTTAAAAAGTGCTGAAGAAAATAATACTTTTATTGAAGATGTTTAAGAGTGAAATCCTGTAGGGACCATGATGCTGAAATTCTGAGAGGAAAACTTTTTACAGAGCAAGAGCATGAAACAGTTAATGCTTGACACATGCTGTGAGGAGATGCCCAGATTTGAACAGCAGATGTGCTATGGGGCCCCAGAGCGCGCAGCAATGGGGGGATGACAGACAAGTGTGAGGAGCCCCAGCCTGCAGCTGTAGTGCAAATACAAGGGTTGGACCAGGGGAGTCGGGGGGGATTCTAACCCATCTGATTCCAGCCAAGAAGACAGACAGGCTTTTGCACAGCCCTCATGATTCTTTTTTTTGCAATCTCTTAAAGTTACCTTGGGCAAAAATTATTCTTCTGGCTGTCCTTGTCAGTCAAAATGAAAACTCGTTGAAGCAATGCTGTTTTAATGGATGAGGAGAATTTGGATGACAGACCAGAGAAGGAAAATTAAGGGGTGGTGGTGGTAATGGATTGCAAAGGGGTCAACTGAGTGGATCTGAAATGGAAGAACAGTTTTTAATGGGAAATTTGGGGGGTGGGTATGGGGGTGGGGCAGGGCGGGTTTGTGATATTGAGGAGGTAACAATACGGAGGAAAAAGTCAGAAGGAATCATAGAAAATTCCAACTGGAAAATATTTTGAAATCTTCTAACCGTCCCCCTCCAGACTCATTTCCAAATATATTTATATATGTATGTATGTATTTATGCTTCTTTGTCTCATTACTGATAATAAACTAGGGAGGGTGCCAAAAAAGAATGTTTGTTTTTATTGATTTGCTAAACTGTGGTGGGCTTGGAAAAGCCTGTTCCTTGGTGTTTTTCCACCTCTCGAGTACACACACATAGCCGCACACACACACACACAACTTAGGCTGAGCAGGGCAATTTGGGATTCTGAGAACCAACACTGGAGAGAGGAAAAGCCATAATTAGTGTTAATTGTTGACCCTACAGTTCAAGAATAGATGCTCTGGAGAATGGGAAATGAGAACAAACATTAATTATTGAGTAGGGACCTTGGAGACAGACACTCCGGATTAAAAGGAGAGAGATAAATTGCATAATGAATGTTAATTTTCCCTCAAAGAATTGAGTGGTCGGTGGTTGGAAAGGAAAAAGAGGCTAAAACAATCATGAAAGAGAAACCTCGCTGTGTGTGGGGGTAAGAGGGTACAGGGTTATACACACACTTTCCATCACTGCTTACCGCCTCACCCTTTGCCTTACAGCTCCCAAGAAATTTGCTCTGAGGGTTTTCCTTAGGACTCTTACTGTATACCATTGTTGTCTGCTAGGAAGCTCAACCATTTCCCCAAGAGCACATAAGCCAGAAAACAGGCACACTGCACACTGACAAGCTGAGAGGTGTGTGACACTGAAATTTATTTTGTATGTGTGTTGGTGGGGAGTGTAACTTACAATGAGGGGGGTGGAGGGGCGCCTGGGTGGCTCAGTCGGTTAAGCCTCCGACTTCCTCAGGTCATGATCTCATGGTTTACAGGTTTGAGCCGGGCGTGGGGCTCTGTGCTGACAGCTCAGAGCCTGGAGCCTGCTTCGGATTCTGTATCTCCCTCTCTCTCTGCCCCTCCCCCCTCACGCTCTGTCTCTCTTTCCTTCAAAAATAAATATAAACATCAAAAAAAAATTTTTTTTTAAATAAGGGACGTGGCTGGAACTGAATGCCACTCAAGAGAGAGCTGTGGCCCTGCATGTGCTGCTGTGGGGGTGATGGGCTCCAGGGCCTTAACTGTTGCTTTATCTTAAGTGTAATACATCCCCCTCCCCCTCCCCACCCACAGCCTCCAAAGAAACCCTCTTAACTGAAAGTGAAAACAGGGGCGCCTGGGTGGCGCAGTCGGTTAAGCGTCCGGCTTCAGCCAGGTCACGATCTCAAGGTCCGTGAGTTCGAGCCCCGCGTCAGGCTCTGGGCTGATGGCTCGGAGCCTGGAGCCTGTTTCCGATTCTGTGTCTCCCTCTCTGCCTGCCCCTCCCGCGTTCATGCTCTGTCTCTCTCTGCCCCCCCCCCCCCAAAAAAAGTTGAAAAAAAGAAAGTGAAAACAGAAAAAAGGTAATTTGAGTGGAAAATTGGAGATGAAGATTGTAGCTAGTTTTGTAAAGAGACTCTAGTATCAGGCTTGTCACTGGCTGCTCAGAGTTAGAGAGCTGGTGCACGTCCCCACATCCAGGCAGCATCCCCCACGTCTGCGCACTGCCTTATGTTCAGGCCCTCATCAGCTGTTGCCTGGATGGCTCTGCAGTAGCCTGAGTGCTCAGCCTTTTCTCTTGCCTGTTCCTTCATGCTGGCACACGCACTGGGTTACATGACACCCCTCCTCAAACATCTGTGATTCCTTGTTGCCTAAAAAGCAGCATCGATAGCTTTGTCCTGGAACACAAGGTCTTCTCTGCTCTGGCCCTGGCCTGACTTTCAGCCCCGTCTCCTCCTGCAAAGCCCCTCACAATCCATACACATGGCCGCTTGTCATTTTCTACACATATTCTACTTTCCTGTCTTTGTTCATGCTGGTCCCTCAGCTGGTCATGTCTTTCTCTCTGCACTCTTTATCCACTTTTACTAATTTCTCAAAGGTTAGTGCAAATGGAATTTCTCTGCAAAAATCCCTCCCTGGAGCCCCTGGATACTCTAGGTTAGAATTGATCACTCCTTCCTTGAACACCCCTGAATCGTGTTGGTTAGGCCTCTAATGCAGCACTCCTGCCATTCTGTCTTGTGGTGGAGTTCATTCCTTGTGAGTCTGTCCTCACATGGGCTGTGAGGCCCTGCTGGGCAGTAGCCACAGATGCTGAGCCTTGGAAACAGGATGAGAGAGCGCAAGCTCTGGGATAGGGATGCCTGGGAATGAATAAGCTCACTGCTTACAGGGTGAAATCAAAGTGCGCAGGGGAGTTAGGCTCTTGTGTTTGTTTCCCCACATTGATATGTGAATGAAAATACTCACTTCATGGGATTACTGGCTGATGGAATGAGATGACACCGGTGACACAGTGCCTGAGAATGTTTGTGCTCAATATCAACCTCTTTCTCTGTCCCTTGCATATGATAGGCATTCACATTTTATTATAGGAGTTAAACACACATGTAATGGGTCTTCTCTCTTTTAGGTCCAATAATATTTTATGTAAGAAGTTTACTTAATACTTTACAAGATGTACTGCAAGTATGTTACTAAGTGGGAACTGGGATGGCAGATATTTTTTGATGGTAACAAGGAAACGCACTTTATCATGTATTTCAGTATCATTCTGAGGACTGGAATTGGGAACACATTTGAGAATAATCCTTTTTTTAGGTAGCATGAACTTTTTTTTTATTTTTAATTTTTATTTAAGTCCAAGTTAGTTAACATATAGTGTAATAATGATTTCAGGAGTAGAACTTAGTGATTCATCACTTACATATAATGCCCAGTGCTCATCACAAGTGCCTTCCTTAATACCCATCACCCATTTAGCCCATCCCCCTGCCCACCTCCCCTCCAGCAACCCTCAGTTTGTTCTCTGTTTTTAAGAGTCTCTTATGGTTTGGGATGGCAGATGTTATTATAGTCACATTATTTTAGCTAAGGAACATGGTGAGCTGCTGTGACAAGAGACTCTAAAAGATAAACATTTATTTATCTTTCTGATAAGAGTTGAGAGGTAGGTGGGCAGATCAGGGTGGCTTTGCTTCATGAAGTTATCTGAGCACTGATGTTTCTTATATCTTATGGCTCCATTATCTCATCGACTATTGCCCTCTTCTACCTGGTTGAGCTGTTTTACCACCTCAGCCGAGTCCAAGGGGAAAGAAGACCAACCTCCTTTGGTAAAGAGGAAGGCAAGCAGTGTCCTTTTTAAGAAAATAACCTGGAAGTTGCACGCGTTACTTCTATTCACATTTCATTAGCCACAACTTAGTCACATGGCCATACTTGGTTGCAAGAGAGGCTGGAAAAACGTAATTTCTAGCCAGCAGCTATATATTCAGCCAAATTTGGATGCTTTTAAATGTGTATTTATTTATTTTGAGAGAGGGAGAGAGAAAGAATGCACATACACACACATGTGTGAGTGGGGGAGGAGCAGAGAGAGAGAGGGAGAGAGAGAATCCCAAGCAGGCTCTGCACTGTCAGTACAAATCCGGACAAGGGGCTCGAGCCCATGAACTGTGAGATCATGAACTGAGGCATGACGAAGAGTCAGATGCTCAACCGACTGAGCCACTCAGGTGCCCCTGGATGCTTTTAATAAAAGGAATAATGAAAGAATGGATATTGGTGAACAATTAAAGTCTCTGCTACTCACAGTTTCAACCATTATTTATGGGCAGTATTCCAGGAGTGCCCGTGGTATTTTCTGGGATATTCAGAAGTAGATAAAGGGGATTAACCCATAGAAGTTTTAAATCTTGAGGAAAGAAGATAAAAAGTAAAAATGGTAAAGGAAGTGATGGAGTGCCTGGTGAGAGGCCCAGGCATTAAGAATTAGTGGAATCTAAGAAATCGGCAATTAGCATGACATCAGGTAAGCCGTCACAAAGAAGGTGGGAATTCAGCTAGTCGTTGAAGCCTGGAAACTTGGACAAGAAGGACTGGAGGTAAATATGATTTAGTAGGAAGAGCTTTGACCTGAGTGGGTGCAGGAAGATCTGGATTTGAGCCTTAGATTTGCCACATAGAAGCTGTGTGACTTTGGGCAAATCACCATACTTTCCTGGGCCTCAGTGTCCTTATCTATAGAATGAGAGAGTTTGCAAACTGTGGTCTCATATCTCTAGTGGATCTGTATAGACCCCCTACCCAGGAACAATCTTAGGAGGGGAAGAATTAGCTGAGCTGTGGAAAAGTTGGGGGGGACACAGACCAACCCCACTTCAACCAGACAGCTTTGCTGTTATCCATATAATTTACTAGTGTCCTCAACAAGTCTATTGGATAAGCACTTCCTCTGCTTAAATGATGATGAAGGTCATGCCTCCATTCCATCTTGACTCTGGGGTTATCCGAAATAGAACAAACGTAAGGGAGGCAGAATTCATAATTTCACGGGCTTTCTAAAAAATGTAAGTATCATCATATGCAAAAAAATAAAGAGGAACTAAATATTCTTCAATACTTCATTACTGATTTTTTTCCTTAAAAAATAATTTCCAACAGATTCAGAGAGAACTATTATTTTTGACGTTTTTCTTCTTTGGCAGGCATAAAGTGGTGATGACACATTTTTAGCCAAATATGAGGTAGGGGAGTCTTTGTGCTTATAGGAATCATGAGAGGTTTTTGTCAAAGGAAAGGAGGCTTCCTAGTATTTTTTAGTGGCTCTCTGCTGGTGGCTATCAGAACACCTTCCAGTGTGGGCTGCTGGGGCTTTGCTGGCCTCACTGTGATGAGGGAAAGAACCCTACTTCTCTATGAAGTCCAGGAATAAGCACAGCTATCAGAGCCTGCTGTGTGGTCTATGTGACAGACCCAAATTAGCTCCATGCTGAGCCTCATGGGAATCTCCCATAATTTCTGTAAGGAGAGTATGTTGGTCAGGGCTTAGTGGAGAACAGAAACCACCATGTATTTTAAAAAGGAATGGAGTTACTATACAGAATTTGGTGCTTATAAAGTTGCTGTAGCAACTACCTCAGTCTTCATGAGCTTGCTTGTCAGCACAAGTAGCCCAAAGCTTCTGCCTTGCTTCTGCCCTCCATGGCTCTTGCTAGAGCAGCTCTTTGGCAGAACCCAATTTGCGTGTAGCCTCCTGATGGCAAAGGTTATCCAGGAAGTGTTTTTAGCCTTGCCTCTGCAGTACAGGAAGGCCCACTGGAAAGACAGTGCTAGGTGCCAAGTGACCATATCCAGTCACATTTTCCTATATTTCAATTGACCTGAGATTGTTAGAACTGGCAACATTATTTCTTATGGGTTATTAACAAACACTGATTGGACAAAATTTGCAATCAGTCTAAAATTTGCACACTGGCTGCTTCTTTCCTCTACTTCTCACTCAGAGATGGATGGATTGTGTGCCTTATGATTAGAAGTGATGTTTGGAAAATGAGAATAAGAACAGTCGTGAATTATTGAATGACTGAGATCCTGCTTCAGGATTTAGACAGCAGAACTGCCCCACCAGGAGAGTCTCCTTGGGAAAAGGGCACATTTAGCAACATACAACATTATAGCTGGAAGGAACCTTAGAAAGCACCAGTTTAGCATTTTCCAAAGTGTTCCAAAAATGACTTAGATCCACATGTGCTTTGCTGAAAACAATAAATAAGTGGTCAAATAAGTTGGGCAACAATGCATATCCTCATCTGAAAGAGCAGTAATTCACATTAGCATATTAGAGGCCTTGTGAAGTCCTGCAGTAAGGAATCTGCTTAGCTAATTTAGCTCACTGGTTTCCACACTTATTTGACCTCAGAATCTTTTGTTTTTTACATAATGCCTGTTAATCTTCTGAGGAATTGGAGTTCTATGGGACATAGTCTGGGAGGATTGGATCTAATTCCATCTACTCTTTTCCCATATGAGGAAGCTGAAGTCCACAGCAGTGAAATTACTTGGCCATGATCACAGAAATTGCAGGTGGTAGAGCTGAGCATAAACCCCAAGACTTTGGACCCTTAGTCTGGAGTTCTTTCTTTTTACCCTGAACACTACTTTGTCTAAAGGACTTTTCCTCCTTTCTTTTTTTTAATTCAATGTTTATTTATTTTAGAGAGAGGTGGGGGAAGGGGCAGAGAGAGAGAGAGAGACTCTGAAGCAGACTCTGCACTGTCAGTGCAAAGCCCAATTTAGAGCTTAAATCCGTGAACCGTGAGATCACGACCTGAGACAAAGTCAGACACTCAACTGACTGAGCCACCCAGGCACCCCAATGGACTTTTCCTCCTTTAACTCTCCTGTCATCTTCTTTAAGGCACCAGTTGTTAAGAGAAAGACTACTCAAGGAAAATTGTATTCTTTTACCCATGGGTTGCCACAACCAGCATTATCACAGATGCCAAATGGGGAAAGCAAAGAAAAAGTCAACCGTTTAGTATGTTTGCTTCCAAATAACCAGTGTTTTGAGACCAGCTGGAATATTCTTCAGACCCTACATGTTTCTGTTTACCAAATTGCAGATCACCAGGAAGTGACACGAAGTATACGATCTATTGCTAAAACTATCGCCAAATCTACTGACCTAAGAACAAGAAACCTTTATTATATCTTGCACAGTTTCTGTGGGACTCTGGGAGTGGCTTTGGTGTGTGATTCTAGTGCAGGGTTTCTTGTGAGGCTGTAGTCACAATGTCAGGCAGGGTGGTCATCTGAAGGTTTCACTGGGGCTGGAGCATCTCCTCTCAAGGTAGTTTACCCATAAGCCTGGGAAGTTTATTTTAGCTGTTGGCAGGAGGTGTTACTTCCTTGCCATATGGACCTCTCCACAAGGTTGCTTGAGTAGCCTCATGACAGACATGGTGGTTGGCTTTCCCCAGAGTGAGGAATCCAAGAGAAAGAGCCAGGAGGAAGCCGCAGTGCCTTTTATGACCCAGGCTCAGTGTGGGTCAATTCTGTCATATTCTACATTTATTAGAAATGAACCACTATGTCCCGTCTACACTCAAGGGAAGGAGTATTAGTTTCTCCCTTTTGGAGGAACAAGTGTCAGAGAATTTGTGGACATATTTTATTATTTTTTTAATTAAAAAAAAATTTTTTTTTAACATTTATTTATTTTTGAGACAGAGAGAGACAGAGCATGAACGGGGGAGGGTCAGAGAGAGGGAGACACAGAATCCGAAACAGGCTCCAGGCTGTCAGCACAGAGCCCAACGTGGGGCTCGAACTCACGGACCGCAAGATCGTGACCTGAGCCAAAGTCGGCCGCTCAACCGACTGAGCCACCCAGGCGCCCCTGTGGACATATTTTAAAACCACCATACCAAGAACCAAGAAAAAGTTGTAAGAAGAAGGATGCTAATTAAATAACCAAAACAGGGGTGCCTGGGTTGCTCAGTCAGTTAAGCAGCCAACTCTCAATTTCGGCTCAGGTCATGATCTTGTGGTTCAGGAGTTTGAGCCCTGAATTGGACTCTGCACTCATAGTGCAGAGCCTGCTTTGGATCCTCTGTCTCCCTCTCTCTCTCTCTCTGCCCCTCCCCTTCTCATGCTCTCTCTCTCTCTCTCTCTCACACACACACACACACACACACACACACACACACACACACAAATAAACATTAAAAAATAATAAAATAAATGACCAAAACATAAAGAACATATTTGGGGTAAAAATCCATTTAGGACAAGAACAAGTGCTAACTGGAAACTCTGAAAGAGATCAAGAATTTAAATTTACATGGGGGCATATGGGTGGCTCAGTTGGTTAAGTGTCTGACTCTTGATTTCAGCTCAGGTCATGATCTCATGGTTCGTGAGATTGAGCCCTGTGTCAGGTTCTTGCTTACAGCATGGAGCCTGCTTGGGGTTCTCTCTTTTTCTCCCTCTCTCTGCCCCTCCTCGCTCTAAACAAACAAACAAACAAACAAACAAACATTAAATAAAAAAGAATTTAAATTTACATGGGACCTGAAGTCTCAACCTGAATCACTGGCACAGACATCCTTGAACTTCTTGCAATAAAAAAACTTATAAAAGAAAACTTCTCTTGTGGCCACCATGACTGGGAACATAGGTGAAGGATCTGACTCAAGGATAAGCAATGCAGAGAGCACAGCCACTGCTTTGACTTATATCCTTCCAAGTGAACTTTTCCTTTCTTAAGCCTTTGCATTTTCTAAGTGTTGCAATATCCCAACATAACCAAGAGTGTCAAATTCCATCTCTAGCCTTCACATCTTTTTTTTTTCTTCTGAAGGTTTATATCCATTTCTCTATGCTCTCTGAAAGCAAGATATCATGATCTAATTGCCTAAGAATGTATTTCCAAATAGATGTTGACAGAGTCTGAGAGTCTCAGAAAGATCAGACAGATCATATTGTCTCCTTTACTAAAGATTTTTAAAAAATTAACAACAACAACAACAACAACAACAACAACAACCCAACGTGATCCCCAAAGAACTTTCCTTTGTGGTACCTGGGGTATTCAAATCAATCAGCAAGTATTTCTTGGACATATGATAAAGATAAGAGGTTCTCTGGGACTCATGTAATATATTTGGGGAGCTAAACAGAAAACAGATGCAGATTAAAAACAATAATCACAAAGCTGGGATTGAGAGAGAGGAATGGGCTGAGGCAGTTATAAGAGAGGAGGTGGATTTAAAATTTTTTTTTTTTTTCAACGTTTATTTATTTTTGGGACAGAGAGAGACAGAGCATGAACAGGGGAGGGGCAGAGAGAGAGGGAGACACAGAATCGGAAACAGGCTCCAGGCTCTGAGCCATCAGCCCAGAGCCCGACGCGGGGCTCGAACTCACGGACCGCGAGATCGTGACCTGGCTGAAGTCGGACGCTTAACCGACTGCGCCACCCAGGCGCCCCGAGAGGAGGTGGATTTATTAAGAAAACTGTCCCAGAAAAGATGAGCCTTTGCCTGGAACTTAAAACAATTCTCAATATTTGTGAGCAATTGGGCAAAGGCTGGGAGGGTCATAAGAGAAGGAAGCCTGAATGTCTGGGCCATCGGAGAGATGAGGAAAGAGTGGGCTTGAATGTGATGGGAGATGAGCCTGGAAGGATAGGGAGGGGAGGATGGTAGAGATGGATCTGAACAAACTGAGCTACAAAGAGTTTGGTGTAATTGGAGCAAGTCCTTTGCAAGAGTTGAACATTTTTTTTTTAGTATACTCCTTCTCAAAATGAAATGAAAGAAAACAACAGCAACAAAATCTTTCCTATTCACAGAGACTCTCCAAAGGCTAGACCTGTTCTATGGGCCCCCCGTAGGGAGATGTGGGTTTCAGGTTCTGCCTTGTCTTCCAGGACACATTCCAATCACCATCAAGGCTAAAGGTCCACCAATTGTATGTGGAGGAAAGGCTGGCAAGAGGCCAGTGACTGACTGACTGATGGATTGATTCATTCAACAAGCTTACCGTGAATGCCTTTAGGCTTGAGAGGATTAAATGTATTGTTCATGGAACTAGCACAAGATGGCAGACAAGTCTCCATTTATTCAGCATAAGTTTCATTTCTCTTTCCTCCTTTTGTGTGGACATTATTGAAAGACTTTTCAATGAAAATTGATTGTGATCCTGCTATGTATGTATTAGGGATGATGTTAGGTGCTGGGAATACTAAAATGACTGAAGCATCATACTGACAATGTGACAACGAACTTAAAGCCTAAATATTTCCTTTTCTGCTTCTGGCTTTTGCTTTACCAAAAGGGGAGCTATTTCTCCTAGAACGGAGTGGACAAATGTGCGGCAGGTGAACAGAATCATATTTGCTCTCCAGTTGTTGTACCAGCTGTGTCACACTGACAGTGGCCTCCACCTGTCCAAATTCTGCTTCTGCCAATACAGATCCAAGTTATTTTTATACTTATATCATGCGATAACCCAAGTGGTGATGAAAGTTCTTTAACACCGAATTTGGAACTGAATGCATTCTAGTTTCTGGAAACCCATGTACTAATCATCTATTTCCAAGCAATAGATGGAATACGTAAACTGCAGCAATAGTCAAGAAACTTCCTAGCTGCTGGAGGTAGAGGAGTTGATCTTCTCATTTTGGATGAGGGACCTTGAACACTGGGAGGGACTGACCCAAAGTCATCTGACATGTAGATGGAGGCAGAGGACAAGCCAGGGCTACTCAAATCTCCTGGCTTTGAATCCATGCTCTTTTTATTAAGCCAGTGGTGACATAACTCACCAAATGAGTACAGATTTTAATCTCCCTCATCAAGAGGCCTGCTGGGCATACGTCTCACACATACACATCATGATGGTTCCTGGGTGGTTGATACTCATCACCCTCTGACTTCATTTTTTTTTTCCCTTTGCAAAATGGCTATTGCCCAGAGCCAGCATCTCTTCTCCAAAAAGGTAATGTGCCAGAGGGTTTTTGGAAACTGCTTTGATATCTGTCAGAAGCCAAATGATTTGCAGCAATGAACCAACGCACATAACAAGGATACCTGATTGGATTACCAATTAACCATCTCCACCTCTGGAAGGTGGCTGGAAAGAAGAGAAAAGGCAGTGTTTAGTTTGGGCAATTACCAAAAGGGCTTTATCATTCTCATCAAGGCATCAACACAGCACATTAGACCTCCTCCAAGCCATTCCACAGGAACTTCCCTCTCCAGATGCTCCAGCAAGAGTAAACTTGTCATGCAAACATTGGGTTATTGTGTCTGAGCTACAGAAGCACCTCTGTGTCAGTGAGAGGGGAGAAACTGGCTGACTTGCATCTGTTTTTAATGATGTCTCTGCTGCTGGGAAGTTTTGGAAGCTACAGGTAAAATCTTTCCATATAAAAGTGAGGCTGGCCTGCGGTGTAACATCTTACCTTTACTTGAAAGAGGCTCCTCGGTTTCAGTAGGCCTGGGGAGGGATAGGCAGATGTTTTCTCCATCTGGACCCAGCAAGAAGTGTCCCGGTGTGGGGTCTTTGGAATCTTCTTGAAAATAAACACAAGCATGGACAATGTTAGCCCCAGTGCAGGGGAGGCAGGCTTCACCTGGACTGTGCTCCCCGAATCCCCAGCAGGCAGATGCTAGTGTGCTCAGGTGCTTGCCAGAGTGCAGGGTCAGCCCTACTCCTGGGATTTGGCAGAGCAGGGCCAGCATTTACTTCCTGCTCTCTGGAGGTCAGTGTGGGACTGCCACTAGCCTATGTCATGCCTTTGTGAGACTCTGGCAAAGGGATCTCTCTGGACTCAAGCAGCCCTATATTGGCAAGGCTAGGGTGGTGTGTAGCCCAGCCCCTGGGCACAGGGCTATGTGATTTCAGCCTCTGCTTCCCTTTTCCATCACATGTCTCTCTGCAGTGCTCTGCAGTACAGCCTACCCTATGGATCAATGCTGGGACTGCTCAGTGACTCCAGGTCCTCAGGCCACTGAGAAGAAGGAAGCTGTATTTCCCTCTGTTGCTTAGAAGAGTTGAAGGTGTTTCTGTAACGTTCCCTTCCCTATCACTGTGGCACAGGGGTCAGGAGTAGAGCTGGCCACTGGCCACAGTGGATGCTTACAAGGACACACACATACACACACACACAGGCATAAGATGCACACACAGAAACACACACATTTACAGATGTGCACACACATCTGATTACAGGTGTGCACACACATATATATGCAAAGCGAGTGTGCACACGCATGCATGCACAACCACATATGCATGTGTGCACGCATGTACACATGTACCATGCATGAACAAGGACACACATCAGTACATGCACACTTGTCCTCAGGCATGCATGCCTGCATAATCACACACACATATATACACACAAGTACTCATGTAGGCATATAAGCATACACATACTCTCATACACACATGTGCTCTCATATACATATTCATTTACACACACTTAGCCAACACACTTGGGGCTTTAGGCTGCATTCTTATCATAGTCATGGCCCTGGTATTCATTTTTTCTTTTCTTTTTTTTTTAGTGTTTATTTGTTTTTGAGAGGGAGAGAGAGACAGAGAATGAGCAGGGGAGGGGCAGAGAGAGAGGGAGACACAGAATCCAAAGCAGACTCCAGGCTGTGAGCTGTCAACACAGAGCCCGATGCTGGGCTTGAATTCATAAACTGTGAGATCCTGACCTGAACTGAAATCTGACACCCAGCCAACTGAGCCACCCAGGCGCCCCCATTCTAATCAGATACTCCCTTTATAAAAATGTCCAAGTGTGTATGTGTGTGTGTGTGTGTGTGTGTGTGTGTGTGTGTGTGTGTGTGTTTGCTGTGATTTGTCTTGGGCTATGCAACCTCCTAGAACACCCTTGTTACTGACATGACTGTACCTAAAGTTTGGTTCATTTGTGTCAAATTTAATAGAGGATCACTGCCATGCAAGTATAAAAGGGGAGAGTGTTGTAGGAGAAAGATACCTTACAGAAATAGTTTATAAGTGAAAATGACATCTTTGGAGAAAGAGATAGAGAGGTAGTGAAAGAGAGGAGTTTGATTTTGACCATTGCAGTGTTAGAGAAGCTGCAAACACATAAAGGAGTTACTGATCTATGTATTTAATTTATGCTTACAAGGTTTCAACTATACATGCTTGGGGGAAGGAGGGAGGGAGTCAGAGACTTAAACAGTGAGGCATCCTGTCCCTGAGTGGCGTGAGATGAAAATGAAAGATGCCATACTTGCTGTCTTTGTGGTTCTCAGTTCCCATGTGCCTCTCAGAGAGTGAGTTTCTTGCAGCCCTGAGTGTGATTCTGCTGTTAACAGAGATACTTTCTTCACATTGTCTGGCACCCAAACACACACTGATCTCCTTCATCTGGGGCTCAGCCAG
The DNA here is from genome assembly GCF_022837055.1 of Prionailurus viverrinus. Taxonomy (NCBI): domain Eukaryota; kingdom Metazoa; phylum Chordata; class Mammalia; order Carnivora; family Felidae; genus Prionailurus; species Prionailurus viverrinus. Next base: position 28,579,574 of record NC_062568.1, read on the forward strand.
AGAAAGCAGCCCAACACTCCCATGAAGGAGGAATAGCTGGCTGGGCTGCACTTTCTAGAAAATGGTCTAGAAAGTGTCCAGCATGGCACCTCCCTAAGGGACTCTCGGGTAATTTGGACTCTAAGCAATTTTTGCTTTATGAGCTGCTTTTAGATCAAAGCCCCCCATGGAAGCTATTGCTGCACTGTCTCTGCATTATTGCTCTTGTATAAGCATCTTAGTCTCCTCCTAGACTGTCAGCCCTTAAGGATAAGAACTTTAAGTGGGCCTAAGTCATAGAGGATGTGGATTTGCTCTGCCTCACCCTTCAGTAGAAACCCAGGGTCCTTCTCTCTCTGTGAACAGGCCTCAGGCTGGAGGGCGGCTTCTCTCAGGGGACTCTTCCTGTTGGCAGGGTCATGTCACCAGGCTCCCTTGCCCCAGGGAGGGTGTTGAATATCCTGGTAAATCCAGTAGCGTGTCTCCCTGATGAGCACAGGGAGCTGTGTCATTACATACTGCTGCCAGGAGTGAGGAGAGCACAGAACAGCTTGGCAGTGCATGTTGGTGCAGCAAACCCTTAAAACATGTACTGACTCTTTAGGAATATGCATGGTGAACATTAATCCCAGACATTGTTGGAAACACTGCTCATTTCCTCTTTTCAATGGGGTGGCTTTCAGACAGCTTACATCACAGCTGCTGTGTGGCCCTGGCAGATGCTTTAAATGAGCCAAGAGCCACAGACAAGCTGGGTGGGGGTGGGGGTGGGGAGCATCTGTATACCCCAGAAGTGATTACCTTGTCCTTCTGCTGGGAGTGTCCCCTTGGCCCTTCTCACGTCCATGGGGCCTGTGGAGCTGTTGCAGCCTGATGTCCTGGGGCTGTCCCGGCCCCTCTGGCTCTCTGGACTTTTTATTCCTTTAATCAGGGACATTGGTGGGGTCATATTTTGGGGTGGGGCATCATCACCTTCCAGAGCAAAAGGAGAAAAAGCACAAGTGAGAATTTCTGAATCGGCAAGAAGGAGAAAGAACCTTTTTTTTTTTTTACTTGGTTGATAGCTCCTTGTGCTTAGGCTGGTTTATTCCAGTTGTTCTTAAGTTTGTCCCTCTTTTCTAGCCCTGCTAAGGAGTGGAGGCCAGGTGTCTCCCATGGCCAAGGTGGCTAGCTAGAACAGTGGCCCTTCAGTTTGGGCCCTTCAGTTTGTAAGCACTGGGAGGACCCGAGCAGTAGTTATTGTTCTCATCTTGTTCACAGGCTCCTGAGATAAAAAAAAAAAAGACTAGAGAGGCTATGAGAACCTTCTAGACCAAAATCTCAAATTAGAAAGCCCCCATCTTGGGGCTCATGGGGTTGTTGATTACAGAGTTTCAACCACAAAGCAATTTTTCTACGCAGAACCAACGATCACTTAGTTCCTGAAGGTTATAAAGTACAAAGTAACACCTTCCAGATGATAGAGGGTAATGGGATTGATGATAATGCTACACAAAGCACATCATTACCTTCACTTCTGTTCTCTTCCTCCAGCTCTTTTTCAAAATCAGTAGGGACTATTCTAGGAAGGGTGAAACCCAGTAATCTAAGTGATTGAGACCTTGTCTTAATCTCAGAGAGTGGTCTTTATTTCACGTTTAACACACTGTTGCTGTTGTGTTTCAAAGCTGGCTTCACACACAATTTCAAAGTATCACAGGCTACTTATTTATTACAAAGGGAAAATGTATCTTTACAATGGAGAAATCTAGTAGACACCACCTTTAACTAAATAATGAAATTTAACATCCCCTATAATAAAACAAATTATAATAAATGAAATAAATATGAAGGGATATTTTGTGTCTCTTGATGTGATTGCTGGGAAGGATGTATTGTCACTTACATACTCTTCTTGCCAAAAATGTTGCATCTGAATCACAAGGAAACAGACAAATCAAAATTGAGAGCAATCTGAAAAGCAACTAGTCTATCCTCTTCAAAAATGTCAAATGTCATGAAGAACAAGATTCTAAAGACATGAGACAATTAAATATAATACATGATCCTGAGTAGAGTCCTGGATTGCTTGGGGGGAAAAACTATAAGGAACATTATTGGTATAATTAGGAAAATTTGAATATGGACTATGTATTAGAAAGTAATATTGTGGGGCACCTGGGTGGCTCAGTCAGTTGAGTGTCTGACTTTGGCTCAGGTCACGATCTCACAGATAGTGAGTTCGAGCCCCACATCAGGTTCTGTGCTGACAGCTCAGAGCCTGGAGCCTGCTTCTGATTCTGTGTCTCCCTGTCTCTCTGCCCCTCCCCTGCTTGTGCTCTGTCTCTCTCTCTCAAAGGTGAGTAAACATTAAAAAAAAAATAAAAAAAAAAAAAAAGAAAATAATATTGCATCAATGTTAATTTTCTTGAGTGTGGTAATTACATTGTGTCTATGAAGGAGAAACTCATTGCTCTCAGGAAATATGTGCTGCTAAAGGAAGAAATACACACAAAGTCTGCAATTTAATCTCAGGTGGTTCATCAAAAAAATATATATGGTGTATATGCATATATAAAATCTTGTTTTATTTTTATGATATTAGAGGTGAGATTATCCAGGGCTAAGCAAGTAAATGGGTATGTGCAACCTCTAGCAATGGGGCAGTTCTGCTTAGCAGCTTTAAACACCCTTGTCCTAGGAACCTTGTAAAAAAGATTGTCATGGAAATCTTGCCTTTTTAGACTCTTCTTTATGCTTCTACCACTAGGTTGGGTCACATACTGAACTAACTCACACCAACATATCAGGGACTTTTCAGACCAGGTTCCCTCTGGCAGGGTGGCAGACGATGCACAAGCTCTAGATACCTGGTGAACATGGCAGCTCAAAACAAGTGGAGAGCAGTGTGAGGTGAGCAATACCAAAGATGAAATTTGCCAATATTGCCACTGATCTCAGTGGCTCAGACTGTGTACCTGACGTTGAGGCCCACAGGTGGAAAGCTGCTTTCCTACCTGTTTGCACACAGAGCAACCCTTGCCCACATCTAGATTTTTTTTTTTTTTAAGGGAACTTCAGAGTCTTTAGGATGATTAACTCTCACTTAAGAGATAGAGTAAATGAGCTCTTTCCCCAATAATCAAAGGAAGCTTTCAATACTGAAACATCTCAAGAATGTTCTGACCTGTTCATTGTATTGTTTATTCTGAAAGACAGTGTAATGGGTAGGAAGACAGATTCTGGCATCAGAAGGCCTGAGCTCCTATCCCAGCTAGGCCACTTGTAATTGTGTGACCTCAAACAAGTTACTTATCTCTCAGGCCTTCAGTTTTCTGATCTCTGAAATGAGGGTAAGGTTGTTGTGAGGAGTAAGTGAGATAAACTAAGGATGGTACCTGGCACAGAGGAAGAGCTCCATAAATATGAATGCTCATCCTTTTACTTTTCATTAGCACCTGTCAGAGACCACTCAACATTTATCGTACAGTCATCTTGCCCATTGGAAAGGACGTTTGGTTTTGTGAAAATGAGGGGCTTTCTAAATATGACCCATTACTTCCAACCTATCAACACATAAAAGATTCCCTTAGGTATACTCGTATGTATAGTTTCAAATGTCCATGTGATGTCTTGAAAAATTGAAGTCTTTTATTGATATTATGACTGTTAATGAATAAATAAATATTCTTAAATTGATTAGAAATGGAATTTCATTGGCTAAAAACATAAGATAAACTATAAAGCATGCAGCAAAGTTTTAGTAAGTCTGGTGCTGTTTTACATCTGCAACCAGAAACTGTTAGTAGGGGGATGATTCAGTGAGTAAGTTGCATGAACTAGACACTAAGTTGGTCTTATAATAGCACTTTGGTGAAGACAGCCACTGCCTGAACTAAGCCATTTTCGAGTGGCAGGGGAGCAACTAGCTTCCCTTCCAGCCTCCTTCTTCATGGCTCCTTCCTTGTGTGTCTTGCCTTGCTTCCTTTTGGGGTGAGAGTCCTGTGGGATACTGGAGGGAATGAATAGCTACCTTGAGGTGAGAGCATGTCCCTGCCCGTGTCCACTGGGAGATGCACTGTTAACTCCCTTGGCTTTTCTAGGCATGCATGCTTCATGGGAGGTTTCCGTAAAGCCCTGACCTTTTCTTCTGTTTCTGGTCCTGACTCAGGGTGTGGAGCATCTAGGAGACAAGGAGAAAGCCAAGTTTTGTAGATGTCTGTGGTTTTTGCCAACTGTCTCTTCTTTTTGGGGACCCATCTCTCCCCTGCTCACACTATGTGGTTTGGGTGGAGCTGTGTCCATTCCCTGACTCCAGGGATGGGCGTGTGACTGGCTAATGAGCACATTTCATTGTCTTAGCTGCAATGATTGGGTCCAGGTTGGGCATGCAACTCAAGCCTGGCCAATTAGAGGCAATTCTGGTACTTTTGCAAGAGCTTTTAAGGGGCATATCCTTTCTAGTGGGGTTAACAGATAAGAGATTAGCATGAAAATGCAGGAGGCCAGGGCATTTGGGTGGTTTAGTTGGTTAAGCATCCAACTCTTTTTTTTTTTTAATTTTTTTTAACGTTTATTTATTTTTGAGACAGAGAGAGACAGAGCATGAACGGGGGAGGGGCAGAGAGAGAGGGAGACACAGAATCTGAAACAGGCTTCAGGCTCTGAGCCATCAGCACAGAGCCCGACGCGGGGCTGGAACTCACGGACCATGAGATCATGACCTGAGCCGAAGTCGGAGGCTCAACCGACTGAGCCACCCAGGCGCCCCAAGCATCCAACTCTTGATTTTGGCTCAGGTCACAATATCACAGTTTGTGGTTTTGAGCCCCATGTCTGGCTCCGTGCTGACAGTGTGCAGTGTCTGCTTGGGATTCTGTCTCTCTCTCTCTCTGACCCTTCCCCCTTGTGTGCACTCTCTCACTCTCTTTCTCTCTCTCAAAAAAATAAACTTAAAAAAAAGAAAAAAAACCAACCCATGCAGGAGGCCATCTTTACTACCATATGGGGACATGTGAATATGACCAGAAGGCATCGACTTCTAGATTTTACCCTTTTTCTTCCTTTAAAAAATGTTCTCTGAAGATGATGATTCTGAGGAGGGTAAACCATGATTTAGGAGACATTTACATTAGGGAGACCCACATCCAAGTGCCTGCCTGAGTTCCCTCAGGAACACCTAAACACAGGTGATCTACCTCTTCTGTGTGACTTTTCTTTTGAGGGATGTTGGGTGTGGAAATGAATCTCCACTGGGAAGATAAAGAGTTCTGCTGGAGGTTCATTGGCTTTAAATGGACTCCTCAGGGGGTTCAGGACTCTGGGTGGTTCTTCTGAGATGGGAGGTAGTTTCAAAGCCTTGGGCACCTGGAGAAAATTTGAAAACAAAACAAAACCCAACATGGCAGGTATTTAAAAACTGCTGCTTGCAGAGGACAAACAACACTGTATCTTCTTGTATCTCTAGCACCAGGTGCTGCTGGGTGTGACGTAGCTTCAGTACCCATGGCTGAGAAGTAAAGCCGACCAACCGACTAACCGGGGAGCTGGCTGTATGATCAGAGTGGTGCCGCTTTGCTTCTTGGGAACTGGGAAATGTCCCTCCCTTAATCCATCCTTTGATTCCTCTGAGATGTATAAACATGATAAATTCGACAGCCTTCAAGACAAAATATAGTCTTTCTTTGTCTTGCAGCCGAGGAAACTAAGCCGGGTTGGAATGATATAGCTGAGATTTCTGTGTATGGAAAGTGAGGAATCCCTGTGTGTGTTGCTAAGGGAAAAAAGCAAGGTACAGAACATTGTGCAACATTTTAGGTTACAAAGAGCAGAAAGTAGGAATATGCATTTGTGTTTGCTTACTTTATGTAAACTCTTTAAGCCTCAATTTCTTTTTCTGTAAAATGGGAGTAATCATACTTGCTACCTCATAAGGTTGCTGTGAGTACAGAATGAGCTAATTACACGTAGTTACAATAATGTTTGGGATTAGAATTTTTCATGGGATATTTCTTTGAGAGAGGCTCTTGTCTCATTAGGTATAATCTTGCCACTTGAAGAATATCTAGGTATCTTCACATTTCTGCAATAGAAACATAGCTGAAAATGAATCACCATGTGACAGAATCAGTGGCAACTTTAGCCCAATTTTTTGTGTCCAGAAAACCCCAAAATGTGTGTGTGTGTGTGTGTGTGTGTGTGTGTGTGTGTGTGTGTGTGTTCAGAGAGAAAGAGAGACAGGGAGAGAGAGAGAGAATGAGACATTGAGGGTAGTAGTACTTAGGGTCTCCTCTTTCCAGTTACTCAAAAGTTACTGAGGGGAGCCTGGGTAGTTCAGTCAGTTGAGTGTCTGACTTCAGCTCAGGTCATGATCTCACAGTTCATGAGTTCGAGCCCTGTGGTGGGCTCTGTGCTGACAGCTTGGAGCCTAGAACCTCCTTTGAATTCTGTGTCTCCATCTCTCTGCCCCTCCTCCATTCACACTCTGTCTGTCTCTCTCTCTCTCAAAAATAAATAAACATTTAACAATTTTTTTAAAAAGTTGCTGAAAATTCCTCCTTTTAGCTTGCAGCTTTTAACATATGAACTTGGCTCTGTGAAATGTATACGTGTTCTGGGTTTCAAGGAGTTCAATTTCACAGGAGGAAAAAGAAAACTGTTTTTCATTTTGTGTGTGTGTTCAAAGAGAAAACAATGATCAGAAACACACGCAAACACCCTACATGTTTAGAGTTGGATGAGGAAGGAAATTCAACCAAGTATATGCAGGATGATATTTATAATTTTGAGACATTAAGAAAATGATTAACCAAGTGTATGCACATAGGATCTTTATGTTCCTAGAGACCTTAACTGTCTAGGTGCCAGCTGCCCACCAACTGCCCTTTTCTGAATACTGACCTTGTGCATTTTGTTTGACAAGGTTTGCATTGAGAAATCTATGTGGAAATCCAAATGATTTGTGTGAGGTATGCTGACAAGCCAAGCCTTAATTTCTTTATTCCAATTAAAACTTTATATAGAGTTTTAATATAGTGGAAAATACTGCCTTCCTCTGCTAAACCATATACAAGGGTTGAAGGAAAGGACTCCTGTCTTCTGAGCCTGCCTTGGTTCTGGGCTGACCTGGGGTATGAAATCAAGGGCTTTCCTTAGGCATGCAGTGACTCTGGCAGATCAGGCCTACTGTTTACCCTGGTTCAAAAGGAACTGGGGAAGACAGAGGACTTTCTGGTATGGATGGGAAGGTTTAGATCAGGTTAGATACAGGAAATCTGAGAAAATCCTGAACAGACTGACAATAACCTCCCTCATCAACACCAGGACCACCTGGAATGCCCATGGCTCCTCCAGTGTCACTTCAGAGGACGAGTCCCCACAATGAACTAACATTGCTATAGTTCCCAATCCAAGACAAGATACTTTCACAAAAATTCATCAACTCATTTCATCCTTCCATCAGCCCTGTGAGGTGGGCATTATTATCTATGTGCACAGATGAGGTCACTGCAGCTCAGAGGGCTTGAGTTCATGCAACTGCTACAGGCAGAGCATTCCAGAGTCCCCACTTGTTCCTGCTCAGCACAGGTACCTCCAAACCATGGAAGACCCACGTAGAATTGCAAGGCAGGATGATGCCAGAGACAGCTAGGAACATTCTCGGGGGAAATGGTGTACTTGACTTTTGAAAAGGTTGATAAACTTGCCAAATTTACTGTACATTTTCAAAGGTGACAGATCCTCAAGCAAATCCATTGCTAAATTCAAGATCTCTAGCATTTTGAGTTTGAAGTGGGTCAACTGCTTATAAGCTCAAATTCCGTCCTTACAAATTTACAGATAACCCCCAACCCCTTAATAGCACAAAGGACTCTGTTGCCACCAGAGTGCGGTAATATCATATGCTTTAAGGTAGAACTGGGGCAGCTGAAACTCCTTGTAGTGCACCATTTTCAACATTTAGTAAATTACTACAGCTTTATTCTAGCTGCACATGATGAGCTCAATAGCAAGTAGGGCCAGTTCTCTGAGACATCCCTTTTAATTGTCTCATTGCTAGATTGAGATTAATCTTTTAAGAGCAAGCATGCATGCACATGTGCACATGCACACACACACACATACACACAACCTTTTTCTTCTTCACTTCCCCAGCTGTGTTTTTCTCTGAGCCAGTGGCAGGTGCTATAGGAGGGAAAAGGCATCTTTCAGCAGGAGGCTCCTGTAACAAGTGACTGCTTCTGCCCTTGTAGAGTTTTATATTCTCTTGTCTGTCTGTAGAAATAGGATGGGAATGAGAACTTATTAGTTGCAAGTATGTGGACAGACAGTTGACTTTCAACTTCTATCACTTTGGGGTTAATAGGAATAGAGGCAAGGACAGGCACTGAGACAGCCATGACTTTGGCTGAGGTAGGTTCAAGGAGTCCTAATCTCATTACCTGGGTTGGGTTCTTGCTGGCAAGTCAGGTGATGGAGAGAATGATAATAATAGTAGCAGTTAACACATACTAAGTACTAAATATAGGAAAAGAATTATACAAAGTATTTTATGTGCAATAACTCACTTAATCCCCACAATAGTCTTATGAAGGGATTATTCTTATCCCCAATCTACAGGTGAGGAAACTGAGCCTCAGCAAGATCAAACAACTTGCCTAAGATCACAACTGGAAAGTGGGGTTAAACCCAGGCGGTCTAATTGCAGTATGCGTGTGCTTGAGTACTAGGCAAAAAAGGGGGTTGTCAGTCCTGTTGCCACCTTCGACTGGACTTTGTTACTTTCTAAGATAAAAGACATGAGGAAGTGATGCTCGGCATGCCTCAGTGTTCTTAAATGAACTCTGCATGATTAGGGCTACCCATATTAACAAGAAAGACGTTTGGCTTCTTACCGCTGAGATCTGCCTTTCTATTGGGGAAGGCCCCTCCATAGAATGTAATGTGGGATTTGTCACTCAGGAGCCAAGAATGATCGATGCAGGCATGCCCAAAGGCCCTTCTGGAGGTTTGCTGTATTTTTTCATTGTGGCTCTCCTTTGAAGTGTGTATACGAGGGTGATTCTCTATTGATGTGTCCTGGGGAATGACAGATACACATTCCTGTAAACAGGCTTTGTAAAGGAATAGAGCAGGTTCCTTTAACAGTCAGACCTTGTGCTAGACTGTAGTTCCAAGGAAGAAATCTCCTTTGCAGCCTAGGAAGAAAAACATGGTTGTAATAGCAAGATCTCAAATGTTGTTTGTTATAATAAAACATTTTACTATTCATAGAGGAGGAATGACCTTTAACCATGCCTGACATATAGTACTTTCTTTTTCTTGCATATAGTGCTTTCCTGAAAAAAAATTTAAAAAACAAAGCTCTATGATCCTTATCTCTATGCATTGTAAAAGGTCTCTCCCTTTGCCCTTCTGCCATGTGGCACCTCTCTTCTCCCCCTTTCCAGCTCACAGTGACCTTCTTGTAAGTCAACTGAGCTTGAAGATAGGAGCATGTGTTGTCTATATTGCTCTGAACCACTGTCATCTTACGCGCGCGCGCGCGCACACACACACACACACACACACACACACACCCCTTAGAGTTTAGAAAGCATTTTTACATTTTAATGGATTTAATCCTCATGGTAGCTAGTGAGTATGTATGATAACAGCTCCATTTTACAAAATAAGTAATTCAGGCTCAGTCAGTTACGTTTCTTTATCAGGCTCACCACAACTAGTCATATCCGGGATTCAAACCAAGGCTTTTCCAACTGTAAGGCCAAGAGCTCTTTTCTAGAAGACTCCAGTTGCCTAGATGGGGCAAAGAGTGTAGGGAGACTCTGTGGTTAAAGAAATTTGGAAAACCATGTGTTAAAGTTAAACCAGCTACTTCACCTATAGAACTTCCCCAAATGGTTTATATTCAAATGTGTCCTGTGACTTTCTGGGAGGAGGATATGGTATGCAGCGTTTCCCAAATGTATATGGCCACAAAATTCTTTTTTTCATTGAGCAGCTGGCAGTGTTCCACATGTGACCCTTTGGAAAACAGTGGTCAATAGGCTCGAAGTACTCTTCCCTTCTCTGGATGAACCCCAAGAAATGGTGAAGGGAGGGAGTATCCCCTCTGGAGTCAAGAAGAACAATGACACAGGGGAGCCTATTAGAAATGGTACCTCTGCCTGGGTTTCATCTTCCTGGCATGGCTGCTTCCTGAGTGGCAGCAAGTGAATCCCCTGGCTGTGATTCTTGGCTACACAGCCCTCGTCCATGCGTCCACCAGTCCCAGCTTCCCCTTCATCCAGGCCCTGCTGACCTGCAAAGGTGAACAGTGCATCAGCCTTGTAAAGCCAGAGATGGGCATGGTACTGTTAGCTGCTTCCAAACTGCCTCCCTTCTTGCTCCTCTGAGCAAAAGTGTTGATCAAGGCCTTTGTTCCCCTTCCTTTCTTGTTTCTGCATTTCTGCTTGTGCTTATATGGAGGTTGGCTTACAGCCAGGTCTATAGAACAGAACTTCACTGGGATCCAGGAGGCTCAGGATTGAGTCTTCATTTCTTGGACTCAGTTTCCTCCTCTGTAAAAGGGGGATACTGATTTCTTTTGCCTTTGCTTCCTTACAAAGTTGTCTGGCACTCAAAGAATGAACATGCTGGCCCTTTGCAAACTGTGAGGGACTGGAGGGTAACAGTGGTGTGATTATGGTGGGCTGACCAGCAGTCCTGCTCTGTTGTCATTGAGATGTTCAGTCTGAAGCACTTGATTTCCTGGGCTGTCTGCTGGTTGTTTACTTGTGGAAAAGCCTTTGCTGAATGCTCTGTGATGGACGGCTGCTCAGCTCTCTGAACTTACCCTGTCTGTGCAACCCTCGGGAAGGATCTGAGTCAACAGATGACTCCAGCATAGTTAACAAATCTTTCATCGATGGGGTAAAGGGTCCTGCAGCTATTTTCATCACTTACTCAAGGTAGATTTATTGCTGAAACGATCTGGCAAACCTTCCTTGTTGGAGCCGTTTTAGCAACACCTCTACTCTTGGCATGCCTTTGCATAGAACAATGTGAAGCTGACTTTCAACCAGGGGCTCTGGAAGCCTTTCAGGGGCCCTGTATATGTTGGAACTCCAGACTTCTGGAGGCTCCCAGCCAGCCTTACCTTCCCTCTTTACCCCCAACCCTTGTCATTCCCTTATATCATTCCCATCCTTAGTGTCAGTGGGTCAAAGGCCAAATGCCCACTCAATAGGCTACTCCCTCCCTCCAACTCTCCTTCCTCTGACCATTGGCTCCTGAGAGCTTCTCTGGGGTCTGAGCCAAAGCTGAGAATGTTGGTGGAACAGAGGCAGACTCAGGCTCATGTTTAGAGGGGTCTGCTCAGGTTTTAGTGGCCCAAGAAAGCCTCATGAGCCCTGGGACCTCTCAATCTGAGGAGGCCCAGGGCCACATTAGGTCTGCCCCCAAGAGGACCTCAAGTCCATACAGAGTGTGGCACTAAAGACCTTTTTGTGTGTTCTAGAATGATCCTTTGGAGCCAAGCCAGACTTCAGGTCCATTCTTCCTGGTCAGATTCACCTGGAACCAAATATATTTCTGAGAGTAGGGGAAGTGAAACTCTGGCCAAGTGGCCACTCGCTTATATGGTAAACTGTCTAAACTGGGGCAGAGGGCACTGTAGGTAGGGGGATATGGAGAAGCATTCTTCCCTTTGGCTGTATTCTAGGTGATGTTGAATATATGACTCAATCTATGCAAGGGAAACCAAGATTTTTCTCAATAAACATCATCTCTGGCTCATTTGCTTATGCTTAATAGAAACAGGTGTGCAAGGAAGGTATTGGAATTTCAGTTGTTGAAATAAGACCACAAAACTTGGTCTCTCTGTCTCAAAATATGAATCCAGATTATCCAAATAATGTGAATTTGGTTAACAATTTAGAGGTCTTAGAGAGCCTTATTATTATTATTATTATTATTATTATTATTTTACCTCTTTTGTGATTTTTAACAACAACACAGAGAGGGTGGAATACCATTACTCCATTTTACAGATGAGCAAACTAAGGATGCAGGGAGCATAAGTGATGTGACCAATATCACATTGTTGGAGGAATCTTAGATTTGCAGCTGGGATTTTCCTACTTTTCCAAATAAAGTGGAAAAGAGAGGGAAGCCAAGGGGAGATGAAGTTAAAACCAATAAAACAATCAGTCAGCATTCAAGTTACAGCCTCTGAGCTGTTTTTACTTCTTTACAAATTGATTTTTGATCCTTGCGATTTTGAGCATTTGAGCATTGCAATTAGTTAGTAATTATGCTTGAAAACACAAGGCAGGGAGGTCTAGAACTAACATTTATTGAGCACTTACTATGTGCCAGATACTACTTTATGCCATTTAACTCCAACATCCAACCCTATGAGGTGAAGGTGGGTGTGGTCATCTCCATTTTATAAGTGAGGAAACTGAAGCCCAGAGAGGTCACATGGCTTGAGATCTGGTGCTAATGGTCACATGTTTAATTATAATTCTATATGTCCTCTGTTTTCTTCCTGCTTATTACAACTCCTTGGCATATGGGATTAATTAAGGAAATCGCTTGATCCCTTAGGTGTGTAGTGTTGATCCACTCCCAGAATAAAAGTACTGCAGTCCCCTGTCCAGTATTTATAGACCCTAGGGGGGCGCCTGGGTGGCTCGGTCGGTTAAGCGTCCGACGTTGGCTCAGGTCACGATCTCATGGTCTGTGGGTTCGAGCCCCGCATCGGGCTCTGTGCTGACAGCTCAGAGACTGGAGCCTGTTTCAGATTCTGTGTCTCCCTCTCTCTCTGCCCCTCCCCTGTTCATGCTTTGTCTCTCTCTGTCTCAAAAATAAATAAACGTTAAAAAAAATTTTTTTATAGACCCTAGGGCATCAAAGTCTAAGGATATTAACTGGAGACAGTAAGATTTTGCAGAGTGCATAAGGCAATGTCAAAATTGGGTGTTACCTGGGGAAGGACCCATTCCCAGGACATGGGTGGCCCAGAAACTTGATCTCTTCAGTGTCCCAGAATCAATTTGTCTGGATGTTGACCCACATTAGCAAAGTGTAGAGTGACTCTATAAACCAGTGTATTAATTTACAAAGAGAAATATAATTGCCTGACCAGCATATTTCCTATAGATGAGCTACATGTGGACAAGGTTATGACCAAAATTCCATGGTTCCAGAGTCAAGTCTTAAGGGTGGTGTATGGCAGGAATGTTTAATGGCACCAGGCTCTGAGGACCTGCCACATTCTTCTCCATTCATTTGATAGACCAGATATTCTACTTATCCTGGCCAGATCTTTTTCCAAGGACAGGGCTCAGGTAGGCACTACCATAATTTCTGGAAAAGTACTTCTTCATTTCAGAAAAATTAGCTTCATATGATGTTAGTCTCTTGTTCTTACCTTCTCTTTTCTCAAAAACCCTGGCACTAGACAATGCCTTATTCTTTGTCCATTAGTGCTACCCAGTCATCTTTTCCTATTTCTCCTTAGTAAAGGCAATTTCTGGCTCTTTTAATGCTGCAAGTTCCCAAGAATATTACTGATAAGTAAAATGTTCATAGCACTGAACAACTTATAGACAATTCACAATAATTTTCTGTACACTAATGAGGCAGTCTCATCATGTTCATTACAGAGATGAGTAAACAGAAGTTCAAAGAGGTTAAGTGACTTACTCAAGATCTTACATTTAGTAAGAGAAAGGACAGACATTGCTCCAAAGCCTGAATTTTTTCTTATAACATTGCCACAAAACCATAGAATTAAAGAATATTAGAGTAGAATAGGCTTAAGAAATCATCTAAAATCTAGAGTCTAGACTTGCACTGTTTAATACAGTAGTCAATAGCCACATGTGGCTGTTTAGATGTAAGTTAGTTGTAAGGAGGTAAAATTTTAAACCTCAGTTTTATAGTCACACTACCTACATTTCAAGTGTTCAATAGCTGCATGTGGCTAATGGCTACTAATGGCTACTAATTGGATATAGCACGTATTATAGAACAATTTATCATTACAGGAAGTATGTTTGGATAATGCTGGTCTAGACTCTAAAGACAATGAAACCCAGGATCCCTAGAACTTATTTTGGTGAACTCCATTTTAAAGTGTTACAAATTCAAATATTTGAGATCTGGTCATAAAATCAACATGTACCTTGTTCAAAAGATTTTCCTTGTTGAATCCAAAATGAAGGGAAGACAGGCAAGAGATGGTATTTCGGGGGTACACCTGAAAGATCCTGTTGTGGCCTGAGATTCTTTGGTACATTATGTTGACTGTCCTGGAGCAGCACAGAATCCTTGATGTATCCTAAAGAGTATTGGTAGAGTTATTGGCCAGGAGTTATTGGTAGAAAGAGTGGTCACCGGTCCAGAGGTCTTGGAGATAACTACAAGGTTCCCCACTTGCACTAGTCTTGGCCTTGGACATTGCCCATTAGAGAAGACAGTTAGTAGATGGGAGGGATTAAAAATCAGATAGAACCCATAGAGGGTTCTCTGTTCAGTGTCTTTCATGCTTCTGGTCCTGTGCCACATATGTGTTTCTTCCACTTCACCATTCCCAAGAACTGGGTGTCCCTGGTGGAAGAAACATGGCTGTTTCTTTGGGTTTGGGTAAAAGGCTCCTCCTGCTTCAGGGGGAGAATCTAATGGTTTTTACTGGATGTATCCTACTTGCTACGTAGGCCCCATGATTCTCCATTCAGTCATTCTACAATTATTTATTGGGGGTTACCACTGCTAGGCAGTGGGATAGACACAGAAGAACCAGACATAGGCCTCTTTTAAAGGCACTAATAGTCTGTTGGAGAGATGAAGCTCTTCTGCGTTCAATTGTTTGGCCCCAAATGTTGATGTGATATAAGGTCAGAAAATAAGGAGCTCAATATTGGCTAGAGTTGTCAGAGAAGCATTTGTAGAAAATGTGGGTCTGAAGGGTGTGGAGGGGTTATCATTGGGGTGGAAATATGGGACCAAAGAACATACTGGGATTATAAAGGTAATGAGCTCTGAGATGTGATGGAAGGGGTAGCCGAGGCCATTGGTCCAGTGATCTCATACTGCAGTATTGCTATTGTTCCCCCAACTTGAGGAGACATTTTCTTATCTTAAGAGGAGTTATTGTCCTTGAAGATGTTTGGGCCAGGCTCTGAGGCAGTGGTCTGCTCTGTCCTCTGCCCCACCCAAAGATAAACATATCTTTAGTTAAGAGGCTCTTTCTCACAAGTGTTAAATAAATGGAACTGCCTGCAATGCTGGGCCTGCCATGAAGGTAAAACCTACTGGACAAGCCCACACCTCATCTTCCTTCAAGTCATCACTCATTGGGGAAATAGTTGTTTTCTCTCCTTTTCCAAGGTAAACCTATAAAGTAAGAAGAAAGTCAGTCTTCTTGTGGTCCTGTTTGTGCTGAAGAAATGGCAAACATGCAGTGGGCACTGGCAAATCCTACTTCTCACTCCTCTCATTCCCAGTAGGTTTGCCAAATAAAATATGGGATGTCCAGTTAAAATTGAATTTCAGATAAACAATGAATACTTTTTTAGCAGAAATATGTACCAAATGTTGCAAGTTTTACTCTGTGTGTATGTATCTATCTGTGTGGGTCTCTGTTTATTTGCTAAATCTCTGGCAATTTGAATCCCCAGTAGATTCCTGTTTTCATTTTCAAGCCTTTACAGAGTGCATTTGGGGTCTCTGTTCAGCAGAAGGGTGTCCATCTCCTAAGTGGATGATGCTGGAGAGCTGCCATCTTTAAGAGGAGGAAGCCTAACATTTCTACTTCCTGGAGGATCTGGGATCACCTCAGAATGGGAACTAGGGAATATTGGGGTGAATGTGGAGCTGGCGGTATGAGGAGATCTGCCTTCTGGTCCCAGCTTTGCTTTTGGCTGAATGACTTTGGGCAAATTATTTTGTCCCCTGGGCCTCTTTTCTTTATCTTGTAAAAGAGAGGGATTGATTGGAGGATCTGAAGTCTCTGAGTAGAGAAGGTTGGGAAGAAAATTCTGCTTAGGATGTACAGTGTGAAGGTCCTAAGGGGAGCTAGAGAGAAGGCAAAACTTCAGGCTGTATGTTCCTCTGCAAATGTTGGGGAGGACAAAAGGTAAAAGGTATGATAGAGGCTCTCAGCTCCCAAGCTTGAGCACCTTTGCCTTAACACAAAATTGGACCTAAATTCTGATGTTTCAGGACTTGATGGAAAAAAGACTCTCACGACCAGAAGGCAGGGAAGCTCAGGATGTATGTCCTCCCACTGCCCCACTGACCTGCACATTGGAGCCTGTACATTGTGTCAGGGGGCCATGTCCGCAAGAGGCCTCGGAGGTATCTCTTGGCTGAATACCCAGGCTGCATCTGCCGTTGGGCCTGGCTCTCTGGTTGGCTTCGGAAGTGGAGGTATGGTTGCCAGGTTCTGTCCTGCTCCCTCTGTGGGGACACCATGGGAATAGCATGGCTGCTGAGCCCTGAGCCTCCCAGTGATACAGGCTGGTTAGCACAATCCTCATCAGTACACTGGGAGACTCCTGGAAGGTGCCTAAAGGCACAGATGCCTCAGCCAACAGACATAAACCAAGAGCCCACAGAGCAAAGCTCTGAAAGGCCCCTGTAGATTTTCAGTTGGAAGGAGAAGGAGAAATGAGAAATTCCAGACCCCATCTTGAGACAAAGCATCAGAAAAGAATAAAGAGCTTCAAAAGAAAACACATTACTTAGTTCAGCCTGTGGAAAGAATTTTAGCACCTTAAAAAGTGGCCCTGTAGGGCAATGGGAAAGTCAGCTCAACAAGTCAGCATCAGCATTTAATGTTTGTAATATGAATAATGGAACAGACAAACTATGTTCATGTTAACGGGAAGCCTTGCATTTTGAAAATATCTGGCTCTGCTGCATTTCATTTCAGCCCAGGAGAATTTTCTGGGAACCTACCTGCCAAAGTCAGTTCCACTGTGCAAGACATCATGTGGAATAAATGTGAATAAGAACATCTTACACTTGGCCGGGGATATATATTCTACAGAGAACTTTCACCTCATTATAATCCTTTAATGTGGATGAGTTAATACTATAACTACTTAAATGATGCAGAAACTCTCTAACTATGATCAGTTAAGCACAAGAATAGCAAACATGAGGACTTGTGTTGACATCTATCCTCCTCCCCCTTGTCTGTGGTAGACATCACCAATCAATCATGACATTCTTGACTGATGAGCAGTTTGTGATTTGAGTCCTTCTCTTAAAGAATTTTTTAAAAACAGGCATAATTAAGATACAATAACATGCACAGGGCTAAAATGTTCAGTTTAATAAAATCTGACAATTGTATACACCTCTGTAACCATCACACAAAACAAAAATATAGCCCAGAAAGATCCTTCATGCCACTTCCTGGTCAATTTCTCCCCACCCATCAGGTAATCACCTTTGTCAGGTGAGGTCAGTAAGCCAGTGGCCTGAGCTACTTTGCTGTATCCTGCCAAAATTTATCAAAGAAGGCTTATGTTTAAATTTTAAAAAGTAGGAAAAAAGAAAAAAAAATGTGTTGGAAATATAGAACGTGCCTGATGTAGAGAGGAAGGCCTTAGGATTTGGGTTCTTGCTCTGGTTTGCTCCAGTTCAATGTATTCAGGAGATCAAAATGCCACAGAAAGACAGCCCACAGCTGCAGCTGAGCATTCAAGACCACCAGAGACTCTTCTTCAGCTAAAGAGAGAGCTGGGAAGCCAAAGGCCATAGGATAAAGGAATATCTCTGCTGGGAAGAGAGAAACAGGTATCCAGGACATTCATTCATTCATTCATTCATCCATTCATCCATTTTATTCATTCATACATACAGTGCATCAAACAATATGTCAGGCACTGGAGAAAAAGGGACAAATAAGATTGATAACTAACAAAATAATTTGAGTAACAGAGAAAAGAAAGCATGGCTAATTACTCAATTGGTTGTTCTCTTTAGGAATTTGTAACTTAAACGAATGTTTGGAATCCAAACACAAAGCATCAACTGGTCTCTGATGTCTGAACATTTTATGTGGCAGGTACTTCAAGTGCAAAAAGACCCTGAAAAATTCAGTCCCACATACATCTTGAGGCTTTTTCCAGAGGATAAGAAAGAGAAGGATTATAGGGAGGGCAATGCCCTTCCTTGCCCTTGGCAGGGAAGCTGTAGTCAATGACATTGTCCAGCAGCAGAATGTTCAGGCCATGGACTGCCAGGCCCATTACGATAAGGATGGAGCACTTGCCATGGGTGAGCTTGGAGAGGTTGATCTTGCGGGCCGTCTGGTCCCGGGCACTGTAGATGTGGGCACAACTCACCCCCTGGGTCCTCAGCAGCTCGCTGAGGTACTCCGCGTGGTGCTTTGTGGCCACAAGCACCACCATCTGGTCCTGGGGCTTCACGACTGTGTGCAGCAGGTGGAGCAGCACAGTGGCTCTGGTGTCCTTGCGCCACAAGGAAGAAGGAGGTCTTGAGCTGCTCGTTGAGTTTGGCGTCCACACTGAGCCGGACGAGCACGGGCTCCGTGAGGCCCGCCCAGGGAAACCCCACCAGCAGTTTGGGCAGCATGGCCGAGAACAGGACCGTCTGGTGGCCCCCAGGGAGGCGGCAGATGATTTCCTGCCGCTGCTTGGCAAACCCCATCTCAAAGAGCCTGTCTGCCTCAGCGAACACTGCATACTCCACGCTCTGCAGCTTCAGGTTCATCTCCACAGCCACATACACCAAGCACCCAGGGGTGGCAATGATTATGTCGGGATTTTCATGCAGGGCTGCAAACTGGCCTTTCTTCTTGTCCCTGCCCAGGATCAGGCAGTCCTGAGGCAAACTGATTCAAGTTCTCTCTCATTCCATTTTTTCATTTGGTCATGTAGTCGTCTTTACTGAGCACCATCTTTGTGCCAGGCACTGTGGTAAGCCCTGGAATATGGAGCCATTAGATCTTTCTGGGTGAATTGGAACTTCATTTCCTCCGTGTAAATCTTTGCTTCAAATGACTTCTCTCTGCCACAAGACTGAGCCTCCTCTGAGAGTCTGTGGGCCCTATGTAGATAGCATGATACACATGTTGATCTGATCAAGAGCCCCTTATTGTTTCTCTTTCATGGGTATTTTTGAAGTTATCAGCTTGGTTCTGGAGCTTTACTGGGAAGTTTGCTAAATGGGGCAGGGTGTTGCCAAGAAGAGTTAGAAAATCCTTTGTCCTGGAATTTGGGGTATTTAGATACATTTTTGCCTGTAGTTTGAAAGCTGATCTTGCCTCTGTATTAGTTTCCTATTGCTGCTTTAACAAATTACCATATACTTAATGGCTTTAAACAATAAAAATTTATGATCTTATAGTTCAGGAAGTCAGAAGTTTAAAATAGATCTCACTGGGCTAACATCAAGGTGTTGACAGGGCCCTATTTTCTGTGGATGCTCTAGTGGATAATCTGTTTCTTGGCATTTTCCAGTTTCTAGAGGCTCCTTGCTTGTGACCCCTTCTTCCATCTTCAAAGCTAACAAAGTTGGGCTAAGTCCTTCTCATGCTGCTCTCTCCTGGTTCTCCCTTTTGATTCCTTCTTCCACTTTTAAGGATCCTTGCGCGTATACTGAGCCAGCCCTGATAATCCAGGATAATATCTTTGTTTTAAGGCCATTTTATTAGCAACCTTAATTCCATCTCCAACCTTAATTTCCTTTTGCCACTTAACCTAATATATTCATATGTTCCAGGGATTAAGACCTAAACAACTTGGAGAGTCATAATTTTGTCTAGTACAGTTTCTTTAAATTTTTTCTAGTTTTCTGGTTTTTCTTAATAGTTTCTCAAATCATGCCTGTGAAGTTGGTTGGTAAATTTCACATCTTATTGGATGAACTGATGCAGTGAGAGAGGCCCAGGGCTTGCTTAGGGCTACCAAGAAGACAAGTCAGGGTTGAATCTATTCACTCATTTCCAAGGTGTGGAGTCTACGGCCATACCACCCTGAACGCATCCGATCTCATCTACTTTCGGAAGCTAAGCAGAGTCAGGCCTGGTTAGTACTTGGTATGGGAGTCCAAGGTGTGAAACAATATGTTAAGTAGAAAAAAGCAAGATACAAGAGAGAATGTAAAGTACAATTATAATCTTATAAAAATATATAAGTATATAATCATGGTGGAAAGACTAGAAGAAAATATATTAAAATTCTAATAACAGTGGTAATAGAGTGTTGGGCATAAGATTACAGCTAGTTTTTTTCTTCTTCCTTTTTAAAAATAAAATAGGGGTGCCTGGGAGGCTCAGTCAGTTAAGCGTCCTACTCTTGGTTTCAGCTCAGGTCATGATCTCAAGGTCTGTGGGATTAAGCCCTGTGTTGGGCTCTGTGCTGGCAGTGTGGAGCCTGCTTTCTCTCTCTCTCTCTCTCCCTATCCCTCCCTGGCCCTCCCCCACTCACATGCACTTGCTCACTTGCTCTCAAAGATGAATAGATATACTTTAAAAAATCAGCAGTGGTTAGATTATATTAATAAATGGAAAACATGTTAACAATTAATTTGTTGGGGCGCCTGGGTGGCGCAGTCGGTGAAGCGTCCGACTTCAGCCAGGTCACGATCTCGCGGTCCGTGAGTTCGAGCCCCGCATCAGGCTCTGGGCTGATGGCTCAGAGCCTGGAGCCTGTTTCCGATTCTGTGTCTCCTTCTCTCTCTGCCCCTCCCCCGTTCATGCTCTGTCTCTCTCTGTCCCAAAAATAAATAAACGTTGAAAAAAAAAATTAAAAAAATTAATTTGTTTTATTGCACCCACCCTCCTCTCATATGTATAATCTCAGTTCCTTCTCCAACATTATCCTGGACCTCTAACTGCCAGAAGTTACTATAAAACCTAAAAGGAGACAGAAGGGATCTGGGAAGGGAATTTCTGGAACGGGGAAATGAGTGACAGCAGGAGGCTGGCTGTGATGTTTTCAAACTTTTCAGGTCTGCCTTGGCTTTGCCAATCAACTCCAGCTCTGGTTTCTTCTGAAATGAGTAATTAGTGTGCAGAGTGGCCTATTATCTACACTCCACTAGAGTGCTTCCTCTAACAAGGGACTTTCTCTGGCCAGCCATGTTCCCAGTGCTCACCGGTCCTCCATGTGCAGAGGAGAAAAGGGGACCCCAGCACCTGTCCCTATCCTTGCACTGGCTGTCATGTCCACCCTGGACCCAATGATGGTAGGTGACGGTTTGCAAAGAATGGAAGGAGCTGGTGCAGGCTGTGTTCCTGCTCAGCAGATATGGGGTGGCAGGGTTCCAGGTTCCCCAGGAAAGCAAGAAAGGCCTGGACAGCCAGCTGCTTTCTTACCACAGATGGTGGCCAGTCTTTGTGTGCAGAAGTCGACAGAGGGATGAAGAGAAAAGTCCAGAAATCCCAGGACTGGCAGGCAAATCCCTGTGCAACTTGACGCCACCCTCTTTTTCCAGCTAAGAGCCATTCCTGTCTAATTTCCCTGACTGTCTTCCCTCTATGCCTTCACTTACCTATAGCTGGATAGTTACTCTACACTTATTTTTACCACAAGACTCAGCTCAAATTCCCCCTCCTCCAAGATATCACTGTGGTCACTCTAATCTGGTCCTTGACCAGATTACACACCCTTACTGGGTAGAGGCTATGGCCTCTCCCTGACACACCCTGGCAACTAATATGTTTATCTGACAACTATTTGTTGAGCATCTGCCATATGTCAGGTACTGTTCTAGGCACTGACTAGTTAATAACTAGTCAAGATGTTAAAAAATAAATAAAACTTCAAAAGTATTTATTTATTTATTTATTTATTTATTTATTTATTTATGTATTTATATGTTTATTAAAAAACGTTAATGTTTATTTACTTTTAAGAGAGAGAGAGAGAGAGAGAGAGAGTGTGAGCATGAGTGAGGGAGGGGCAGAGTTAGAGGGAGACACAGAATCTGAAGCGGGCTCCAGGCTCTGAGCTGTCAGCACAGAGCTGCACGCGGGGCTCAAACTCACAAACCGTGAGATCATGACCTAAGCCGAAGTCAGACACTTTACCAAACTGAGCCACCCAGGCACCCAAATATCTATTTGTTTTAGAGAGAGAGAGAGCGAGCAAGTGAGAACAGGGGCGGGGGGACGTAGAGGGAGACAGAGCATCCAAAGCAGGCTCCACACCGTTAGCACAGAGCGCGACGTGGGGCTTGAACTCATCATTGGTGAGATCATTACCTGAGTCAAAGTCAGGGTCTGAAACCACTGAGCTATCCAGGTGCCCCAAAGTCCAAACTTTAAAAGAGAGGGTGACCACCCGTTGTTGTTGCACCTGTGCAGGTGTGACTGGAGCCAGCCTTGGAGATGCCAGGCAAGTGCAACTGGAGTAGAAGTCGGGGTGGGATGGGAAGGGAGAGATGTTCAGCCACTTGCAGCTGTGCCTGGGAAGTCTTCTCCACCTCCAGCCTGACTTCAATCAACTTTGTGTAAACACTACCATTCTCAGTTGTTTTCTCTGCAGGTTTAATTTCTGTGATTCTGTGCAAATGATACTATCTCTCTCCCATATGTCTTTGGTGATGATATGTTCCTGGATATCAAGCCATTAAAAAGAGAATCATAAAGCCGTCTGAATTTTTCCAAAGTTGCAATGTTGTAACAGGGCTTGATTCTTGGCCAAACAATTTAGCATCAAAGATTTGACGAGCCATATGTCACAAATGCAAAGGTGCAACAACTAGAATCAAAACCAGCAAAAATTAAGCTTTAGTTCTTATAAGAGCTTGGTCTGCTTGGATTTGAATCCTGGTTCCACCAGGATTACTAGCTGTGTGACTTTGGGGAAATTACTTGACCCATCTCTGCCTCAGTTAAGAAACTGTCAAATGAGCATGATAAAAGTATATACCCTACATGCAAAAAAATGAAGTTGGGCCATTACCTCACAGGATCCACAAAAACTAACTCAAAGACCTGAGTATAAAAGCTAAAATTATAAAACTCTTAAAAAAAACATAGGAGAGGGGTGCCTGGGTAGCTCAGTCGGTTAAGCGTCGACCTCGGCTCAGGTCATGATCTCACAGTTTGTGGGTTTGAGCCCCGTGTTGGGCTCTGTGCTGACAGCTCAGAGCCTGGAGCCTGGTTGGGATTCTGTGTGTGTGTGTCTCACTCTGTCCCTGCCCTGTTTGCACTCTGTTTCTATCTGTCTGTCTCTCTCTGTCTCTCTCTCTCAAAAATAAATAAACATTAAAAGAAAACACAGGAGAAAAGTTTCATGACATCAGATTTGGAAATAGTTTCTTGAATATGATGCAACTTGTGCATCAAAGAATACCATCAGCAGAGTGAAAAGGCAACCCAGAGAATGGGAGAAATTATTTACAAATTCTATATCTGATAAGGGATTAATATTCAGAATATATAAAGAACTCCTGCAACTCAAAAACAAACAAAACAAAACAGCCTTATTTTAAGAATGGACAAAGGACTTGAATAGACAGTTCTCCAATGAAGATATACACGTGGCCAATAAGGACATGAAAAGATGCTTAATGTGTCTTATCATTAAGAAAATGCAAATCAAGGGGCGCCTGGGTGGCGCAGTCGCTTAAGCGTCCGACTTCAGCCAGGTCACGATCTCGCGGTCCGTGAGTTCGAGCCCCACGTCGGGCTCTGGGCTGATGGCTCAGAGCCTGGAGCCTGTTTCCGATTCTGTGTCTCCCTCTCTCTCTGCCCCTCCCCCATTCATGCTCTGTCTCTCTCTGTCCCAAAAATAAATAAACGTTGAAAAAAAAAATTAAAAAAAAAAAAAAAGAAAATGCAAATCAAAACCATGATGAAAGGCCACTTCACACCTGTTAAGATGGTTCTATTAAAAAAAAAACACAAAAAACAACCCAGAATATAAAAAGTATCAGTGAGGATGCGGGGAAATTGGAACACTTGTGCATGGCTGATGGGAATGTAAAATGATGCAGCTGCATCTATGGAAAACAATATGGCAATTCCTCAAAAAATTAAAAGTAAAATTACCATATGATCCAGCAATTCTACTTCTGGGTATATACCCTAAGGAGTTGAAAGCAGGGACATGAACTGATAGATATATATTTTTTAAGATTTTATTTTTAAGTAATCTCTACATTCAATGTAGGGCTCAAACTCACAACCCTGAGACCAAGAGTTGCATGCTCCACCAACTGAGCCAGCCAGACTCCCCAAACAGATAGGTATTTGTACACCCATGTGTATAGCAACCTTGTTCACAATAGCCATTCAATTTGGCTGCAATCTAAATGTCTATTAACTGATGAAGGGATAAACAAAACATGGTATATACATAGAGAACTATTATTCAGCTGAAAAAAAATGAAATTCTGATGCATGCTACAACGTGAATGAACCTTGAAGACATTATGCTAAGTGAAATAAACCAGTCACAAAATACTAAAAGCATAACTACTGTATGATTCCATTCAGATGAGGTACTTAGTCAAATTCATAGAGACAAAAAGTAGAATGATGGTTGCCAGTAGCTGGTGGGGAGGGGGAATAGGGAGTTATTGTTTAATGGGTGCAGTTTTGCAAGATAAAGAAAGTTCTGGGGGTGCCAGCTGGCTCAGTCAGTGGAGCATGCAATTGTTGATCTCTAGGTTGTAAATTCGAGTGCATGTTGGGTGTAGAGATTACTTAAAAATAAAATGTTAAAAAAAAAGTTTTGGAGATGGATGGAAGTAATGGTTGTACAATGATGTGAATGTACTTACTGCCATTTAACTGTATATTTAAAATTGAATGGTAAATTTTATGTTATGCCTATTTTACAGCAATGAAAAAGTACACCCCTCATAAAGTTGTTGTGAGGATTAAATGAGATAGTAAGTATAAAGTGCTTAGAATAGTGATGGATATAATAGTGTTATGTGTTGGCCATTATAAATATTCTCAATCTAGTATACATGGGATCAGTGGATGAAGTACATAAAGCCTAGAAAAATAGAAGTCTACTGAATCATATTTATGGCTAACTATGAACATATTACCTATAACCCAGATTAATTTGATGAAAATCTGACTTGCTTTCCTAGAATTGTAAATGGTTTTAAGGCATGCTTTGGAAGACCCAGATCTCTCTCTCTTTTTATAAAAAATTTTTTTTAATGCTTACTTATTTTTGAGAGAGAGAGAGAGAGAGAGAGACAGAGCACAGGTGGAATAGGGGCAGAGAGAGAGACACACACACAGAATCTGAAGCAGGCTCCAGGCTCTGAGCTGTCGGCACAGAGCCCACATGGGACTCAAACTCATGAGCCAGGATATCATGACTGAGCAGAAGTTGGATACTTAACCGACTGAGCCATCCAGGCGCCCCTCTCTTTTTTTTTTAAGTTTATTTTTATTTATTTTGAGAGAGAGAGAGCAAGAGCGAGAGAGAGTGAGCAAGCGGGGTAGGGGCAGAGACAGAGGAGAGACAGAATCCCAGGCAGACTCTGTGCTGTCAGTGCAGAGCCTGATGTAAGGCTGGAACTCATGAACTGTGAGATCATGACCTGAGCCGAAATCAACAGATGCTTAACCAACTGAGCCAGCCAGGCACCCCTGGAAGAGCCAGATCTCTTTTTTAAAAAGGCTGTTAAAGCAAGAGAGATAATTCTTTTCTCTGGAGCATATGGAATCTTCAAAATGAGACCCTCTGGGAGTTAGGAGTGAGGCTTTGGAATCTGTTGTTTCGGTTCTAAGCCTAGCTCCACCCCTTAGATGTGTAACTTCGGGCAAGTTAATTAACTTCAAGCCCCAGTGTTTCCTCCTACAAAAAGGGGGTAAAACTAGCACCCAGATCATAGGCTTGTGCAAATTTAGTGTGGTTATGTAGATAAAATGCCTGGCATACATTAAACACTCAATAAGTGCTGGCTATTATTGATAATACCTTTGACTTCATTGTCATGGCTGAACCATGATTTGCTCTTGATCTTTCCTAAGTACAACTACTCAGGAGCTGCTCAGATGGAGGACACTCTGCAGAAAGAGTACAGTCAAATCACTCTGTCTCCCCTTCACTGCTTTGGTGCCTACTTGACAGTTTGTTGATAACCATTCGAGCTCTGATCACTTTTTAGGAACACCATTGAACAAGTAGCAGGTTATTGCAAAAGGAACTTCTTCTTCCTGATCTTTGGTTCAAAAAGTAATTTGTTATTCTTCCTACTTTTCTATATTTTTCTATTTTGTATGATGAATCATTATATTTAGAACAGAAAAATATATTTCTCACAATATTACTTGAAAAATAGTAGCCTGAAGATGCCTTCATGGCTTGGACATTGGCTGAAAACACCAAATGAAGAGTTAGGAGCATTCAGTATTGAGATGTAGAGAAAAATTAGGCAGTGTAGAATGCATAAGGATACACTGAAAGTGGAACAAATTTGATGTTACTCTTAAACATAGCTACATGTATAAGGAAGATGGCAGAAGCAATATATCCTTGTTTGAAATCAACTATAGTAATCTAAATCCTATTTATCCCTCAATGAGACAGAGAAATGGGATGCTCTGTGAATTGAACTTTTGAAACAAATTATTTTTAACACACTATTTAATCAATGTTCCATTGTTGGATATTTAAAAAATATCGCCAGATTTACAAAATTCTAAAAATATAATAAGAAGTACTGGGGGCACCTGGCTGACTCTGTTGGTAGAGCATGTGACTCTTGATCTCCAGGTTGTGAGTTTAAGCCCCACATCAGGCTTACTGCTATCAGTGCAGAGCCTGCTTTGGATACTCTGTCCCCCTCTCTCTCTGCCCCTCCCCCATGTGCACTCTCTGAAAAATAATTAAAACGTTAAAAAAAAAAGACAAAACAAACATACTCTTTGTAACCAAATAAAAATAAAAAAACATTTAAAAAATATGAAATACTAAAATAATGTGAAAATTATTTAATATTTCTGATGATTTGGGAAGTACTTTCTCTATGCTTTGCTTCTGCTATGTTTCAAGAGCATCATTATTACTATCATTTAGATGCTACCCTACTACCCCAAACTATGGTTATTTAGGTTTTATAGCTATATGATTTCTGAAAAAAATTTTTTTTAATTTTATTTATTTATTTTGAGAGAGACAAAGGAAGGGCAGAGAGAGAGGGAGAGAGAGAGCCCGACTCAGGGCTCCAACTCATGAAATCATGAGATCATGACCTGAGCCGATACCAATAGTCAGATGCTTAACCATCTGAGCCATCCAGATGCCCCACTATTTGATTTCTAAATACTGAGAGGCTGAATGAATTAAAGCCCTTGGGAAAAATGATTATCACTTTAGGAATGTTTTAACAATATTTTCTTTGAAAAACAAAGCAACATATTGTGTGTATCTAGAAGTGTGAGAACTCTGACATCTAATCTCTTGATTTAGCACTTATCTTTGCTCATTAAGAGTTGGGCCATCAAGACAGTTAAAGAGAAGGGGCACCTCAGTGGCTCAGTTGGTTAAGTATCAGACTCTTGATTTCGGCTCAGGTCATGGTCTCAGGGTCATGAGATCAAGCCCAGCATTGGGTTCCACACTGGGTGTGGAGCCTGCTTAAGATTCTTTCTCTCTCTCTCTCTCTCTCTCTCTCTCCCTCTCCCTCTCTCTGTCTCTCCCTCTCAACCTCCCCCACAAGTGCTCTCTCTCTCTCAAAAAAAAAAAAAAAAAAAAAAAAGAAAGAAATTTAAAGAATAAGTGTATGTTGAGCTATAAAACCCAAACACACTGCCACTGAATGTCATTAGATCCATATATGGAACTGGAGATAATGTGAGATGCTTTAAAAACTTAATTGCACCTCCCTGTGATGGGCTCTATTATTACAGGTCTGAATGAGCTGGAATTTTGCAGGTTTCCTGATTCACAGTTCAGCCAGTATAGATCCTTCTGTAAGCAGCCCTACTCTGTCAACTATCTCCCCTTCCCTCCCACCCCCATTTTGGTTCTTTTACTTTGAGTGTGGTGTTTTTAACTCTTGAACTATATACTATTTTGATAAGGAAATACTGACCCTGAGGAACAGATAGTGTGGTGATTGGTGGGCCTAATTTACAGTACTATTTCTATCTCATTTCCCTTCCTGATCTCATCTGGCTCTTGAAGGTCAACCTCACTCTCTGTCACTGTCTACTTCCTTCAAAGTTATAGATTTTTACTTTAAAAATTTTTTATTTTATTCATTTTTTTAACAGGAGGAAATCTGATTTAATTACATATGTACAGGGAATCCACATAAACATGAAAGATGACCCATAGATTTAAATTTAATTTTTAAAATACCATGACTTCATAAAATTCTATGACTTAAAAAATTAATGTTTGGTAAAAATGTATGTATGAGTAAAAATAATGACTTTTAATTCCACCACCCATCGTTAAAATTTGACATGTATCCCCCTACTTATATAACTAATTTTTAAAAATTGGAATTACATTAGAGAGATGATGTTTTCTATATTGCTAGTCTCGAATTCTGGTGCAATTATCTACATGACTGTATAATCTTAAGTGAATGACTCGAACTCTCTGTGCTTTAATTTCCCCACCTCTAAAATGGGATAATAATAGTACCTACCCTCAGGACTTATGGGAAGCATACATGAGTTACATACAAAAAGTACTTAAAGCAGTGGCAGGAACATAGTAAATACCCAAAAAATGTTAAAGAACTTTGGTGTTTTTATTATATGAATATTACTTTGTAACCTGACTTAAAAACATACTGTGGATATTTTCTCATGTTCTTCATGACTACTACATGACTTTATTGCCCAACCCCAAATCCATTATATGACTGTACTATAATTTATTTAATTGATGTTTCATTGTTGGATGTTTATTATTTTCAATACTTTGTATAGTAATAAATAACCTGTAGTAAACATTCTTGTGCATAAATCTTTGGGCACATCTCTGATTATTTCCTAAGGCAAATTCCTAAAAGTAGAATGCTAAATCAGAGTATTATATAGGCTTTTGCCAAAATGCCCTTCAGAAAAGTCTTGTGAATGTGTGTTCCTAATGTATGAGATGGCTTATTTCCCCAGAGCCTTCCCAGCACCGGATATTATGATTTTAAAAGCTTCTTGCCAGTCTGTAGGTTTCATAATCAGATGGTGGTCTACAGTTCACAAAGCTCTCCTCTTCCAAGCTGTTCATTTTCTTTAATCCCAAATCCCTTCAGGTTGCTCCTCCTATTTCAACCTACAATGACCTTTAATCTTTTTTTTTTTAATGTTTATCTATTTTTGAGAGAGAGGGAGAGAGAGAGAGAGAGACAGAGCATGAGCAGGGAAGAGGCAGAGAGAGAGAGGGAGGCACAGAATCCAAAGCACGCTCCAGGCTCTGAGCTGTCAGCACAGAGCCTGATGCGGGGCTCGAACCCACAAATAGGGAAATTATGACCTGAGCGAAGTCGGACACTTAACTGACTGAGCCACCCAGGCACCCCAATGTCCTTTAATCTTAAATTTCTACACTGTAACTAGTTCTTTTCTTTCTGATTTCTTCACACCATTTCTCTTCTACCCATTTGGTGGTAGAATACAGTGTTCTGTTTCGTTACAGGTGTGTGTTATATATCTGGTTAAGTGGGTACCACAGGAAGACAGGAACTTCCCTTTTTCACTGAGCCCAAGTCTAACCCAAATGAAGCCATCCCCAAATAGACTCTTCTACTTTACAAAGTAAAAATATCCCTGCTGCCTGAAATATTTAAGCCATATTGACAAGTGTCTGAAAGCTGTGGAAGGTATTCTTACTCTTGACAATAAGTTAGCCTATACAGCAGGGTCCAACCAGGAAAAAGAAACCACTCAAGTATTTAAACACAGCAAAAATTTGGGGCGCCTGGGTGGCGCAGTCGGTTAAGTGTCCGACTTCAGCCAGGTCACGATCTCGCAGTCCGTGAGTTCGAGCCCTGCGTCGGGCTCTGGGCTGATGGCTCAGAGCCTGGAGCCTGTTTCCGATTCTGTGTCTCCCTCTCTCTCTGCCCCTCCCCCATTCAGCTCTGTCTCTCTCTGTCCCAAAAATAAATAAAAAAGGTTGAAAAAAAAATTTTTTAAACACAGCAAAAATTTAATTCAGGGAGTTGGTTGCACTGGTGATTAGAGAGCTCAGAAGCCAGAAATATGGTGAAGCAACACTGAGATTTGTAACATCAGGAAACCAGCACCATCCCTGGGCTCAAGGACAGAGGGAGGAACAGGTAGGGTCAGCTGGAGGAACCTGGTGAAGAGTCACACTGGGCCTGTCTGTTGGGAGCTGGACCACAGAGGTGATGCAAGTGTTCCTCACCACCTGCAGATAGAATGGAAGGGAAGAAATATCTTGGCTTTTCTCTTCTCTCTCTCCAGTCTCCTTCCAGTGTCTCCCACTGGCAAATTCAATTAGAAGCCAGTTGACACAGATGTTTGTGGAATTATATATATCTGTGGTCAACCCTACTTTTGTGTAGAGCAAAGTAAGTTAAAGGTGAGGAATGAATGTGAGGGCAAACAGGCCAAGTCCTGGCACAGTGACATCTGGAGGCCCTTCCAAGTCCATGGACAATAGGGCACAAGTGCAAAGCATGCCTGCCCTGGAGAGGTCAGCAATCCCAGGTTTGAATTCTGGCTCTGTCATTTACTAGCTCTGAGACCTTGACCAGGTCACTTAACTCCTCTGAGCCTCAGTTCCCTCATTTATGAAAGGGGGCAAGAAAAACCATATGTCACAGAGTCACTGTGAAGATTAAATAAAATACTTCTCATACAATACTTCTCTGTATTTTGAAAGAATGAAAAGGGGCAGAGGAATCTTTCCTTTTGGAAGCTCTGCCTAGGGTGGGGTAGGTGATAAGTTGCCCAATAATGATACTGGGAGATGATGTAAGAAACACTGGAAGTATCCTACATGATCGATTTATTCATTCCACAAACATTTATGGGTACTCACTATTTTCAGGAAATGATTTAGACATGGTCCCTGCCCTCAAGGAGATGGTGACAGATGGACAAAGTGATAAATGGCAATGCATGATTGTATGGGAATGTTCACAGAGGAGGGAGCAATGGGATATCTCTGCCTAGAGAAGTGGAGAAAACGTCACTGAGGAAATGACATCTGAGTCATATTTTGAAGGGTAAGCAGGAGCAGGAGAAGCAGATACAAAAGCATAGAGTCAGGAAAGGGCACAGAGTATTTGGGGAATGGTAAGCTATTCATATGGGTAGGGTCTCGGGTTCACAGTTCAGGTGGTGGTAAGAACAAGGGGTAGATGTGGCTGGATATGGAAGAGAAAGTCAGCGTGAAGAGCCTGGTATAGGTAGCCAATGACTTTATCCTGTGGGGAATGAGAAGCCAGCAGACTTTTAAGCTAGGGAGTGGGGGCGCCTGGGTAGCTCAGTTAAGCGACCGAGGCTTGATTTCCGCTCAGGTCAGGATCTCGAGGTTCGTGAGTTCAAGCCACATGTCTGGTTCTGTGCTGACAGCACAGAGCCTGCTTGGGATTCTCTCTCTCTCTCTGCCCCTCCCCAACTCTCAATCTCTTACTCTCTTTCTCTCTCAAAAAATAAACTTAAAAAAAAACACAAACCAACTAGGGAGTGACCCAGCATCTATGGCCTAGAATTGTATAAAGTGATACATCTTCCTAGACTCTCACATGGCCTTGCCAAAGGGCTGATGCATGCACTTATATAAAGCAGGGGCCATGTGGACATCTCATAAGACGTTAGAACATATGAATCAGAAAAATGAGCACAGGGATTTTCCCTTAACATTAAATTCAGAATGGAAAAACTCATTAACTTCTGCAGATGCTGAAGGGCTCAAGGTAAATATTTAAAATGTTCTCCCTCTCATTTCCACAAAGCCAAAAACATCAGAGGTATGATGATGATGCTTGTGGCTATGAGACAGGATTTCAAGGATTCTGATGAAATGTCTGCTGGCCTGGATCTGTCTGAAGCTGAAAAGGACTTTGTATTACTCTAACGGAAAGGAAAATACAAAATGATGGTAATATAGCCCTTTATCCTTTCAGAGCCTTTTCACATACATTATCTCATTTAAGCCTTTTGACAACTGAGTGAGGCAGATGAGGCCAAGGGTACAATCCCATTATAGAGATGAAGAAATGGAGATCCAAGTGTTTTATACCTTCTCTAGGGTCTGAGAAATTATAGCCAAAGCTACAACTGGATTTCTAGACCCACAGGCCAGCATCTTCCCCAAACCCAGGACTGTTCTGCCTACCTGTCCCCTTCCATATGCCAGGATGGCTTCTTTGAGGTCCTGGAGTGTGTGCAGTTCAAAACCCAGCCTCTTCCTGTGGCCTTTGGAGCGGTAGGGGCCTTTTCTCCTCCCTTCGGGTGTCCATGCTGATAAGGCTAAACCTTCTGAGTAGAGGATCAGGGCTCCCTTTCTAGTACTGAATGTTTTAGGAAGAAAGAGGCTCCAGGTGTGCTGGTTGGCAATGCTGTCATCCTGCGGTTTGCTGACCAGGACATAATCTTCTGGGGACTTCCAGTTCAAGTAATCCTGCAATGGAAAGAAACCACCTTGATCCAAGGCCCCTTTGTAGCAATACTACTTGTGCAAGGTGTTTGACATCTTTTAGTTTTTTAAATTATTTTAAAAAAATGTTTATTTTTGAGAGAGTGCAAGCAGGAGAGAGGCAAAGAAAGGGGGCACAGAGGATCCAAGTGGGCTCTGTGCTGACAGCAGCGAGCCAGTTCTGGGGCTCAACTCACAAACCACAAGATCATGATCTGAGCTGAAGTCAGATGCTCAACTGACTGAGCCACCCAGGCACCCCGACATTTTTTTAGTGACTGATTTTCTCTGAATGCTTCCATGGTGTCACAGAACACAACCACTCTTCTTAGCAACTGGTTTTATTCTCCACACCTCAGAATTAGTAGAACCCAGAGCAGAGTTCTGTTCTGTTTTACCCTCTGCAACTTTCAGGAGAGCCATTCATGCTCAGAGTCTTAAATAGGGTAGAGTGTAGGCTACAGGCCAGTTAAAATTTCCTAGTATGCAAATAAGTAGTCAGAATCATCAAGGGCAGCAGATAACTTTGAAATTAGAGCTGGACTAGCTGGCAGTTTAGGGGAAAACCGTTCCAACCATCACTTTGACTGTACACAGGGAGAATTTCTATACATTCCAGATGCTATGTAACATTACCTAATTTGGCTATTTAAGACCCTATAAAGTAGTTGCATATCTTGTAAGTAAGTGAATGCTGCTGGCTACAGAGGTTCTTTGAAACTTTATATGTCTTTTAACATAGCAAAGGTCAAATATCACAACAAACTACGAAGACAATGGAAATCTCTGTATGATCCAAAAATTTTCAAAGAACACCACTGGATTTCTTATTCCTGGCAGGATTCAATGAAATAAAATTCCAGTACAAGGGAATTTTGCCACCTCTTTAAAATCTTCTAAAATGAGATTTATTTTTATTGTTTAAAAAAAATTTTTTTTTGGCCTATGTTAAGTGTGAGTCCTCTGGGTTGAATTTCAGACAGTTCAAGGAAGCCATTGAAATGGCATGAACATACGCAACATTTCAATCACAGAGGACAACTTCTCAAAACCAAACAGCCATCAA
Source organism: Prionailurus viverrinus (assembly GCF_022837055.1). Taxonomy (NCBI): domain Eukaryota; kingdom Metazoa; phylum Chordata; class Mammalia; order Carnivora; family Felidae; genus Prionailurus; species Prionailurus viverrinus. The sequence goes on from NC_062568.1 coordinate 28,613,165, forward strand.
TTTGCCTAGAACCCACATGGAAATTCTGATCTTGAACCAAACCACCTGAATTCTAGACAATCTGGAATCTCCTTCAGTCTAAAGCAAATGAGACTGTAAGTTAGTGTCCAATGGGAAGGAAGAGGGTCCCAGTGGCAATATTGATGTGCAAGCAAACTTTCTTATTTTCTTGAGTTTTACCAAGAAGGGGAAGTCTACCAGTGACCCCCACCACCTCACTAACAAACGGAACCAAAACACACATGGCTCAGCCCCAAATGGAAAAATAGAGCATTCCTTTCCCGCCCCCAAAATATGCCTTTATTCAGCTGTAAGACTTACCTCTGGTTCAAAATAGACTTCTAGCTTCTGTTTATTCTGGACCAACTTCCCATGTCCCCGGCTCAGTAGAGAGAGCGTGAACATGTTTCCCTCCTGACCACCCTTCTCAAGGGCAGTTCATCTTGGTTTTGAAGGCTGAAAACTGGTCACACCTCAAGATTTCCTGAGCTCAGCAGTGAGCCCTAGAAGACCACAAACACTGGGCCTTTTATTAAATACATTTTTCCTTCGTACAGCAGCTTCTTAATAACAACCAGCCACACAGTTTAGACAGTGTGTGTCTTTGTCGGGAGAAAAAAATAAACTGCAAACTCAGACTCCTCAAGCTCTGGATTGTCTATTCTCTGGGCAACCTCTCTCTTCTCTTTGCCTTGCCCTTGTTGTCCCTTGGTCCTGTTGCTCTGTTACCGGCTTTGTGCATCTACAGATCTGGGCCATGGCACCATCCTTCTCATTGTGAGCAGAGGTTGTTTCCTGGTTGCTATGGCAGCACAGGGAAGTGAAGTCTCTTAAACCAGCCTAGGCAAGGCAGAGACTGCTGAGGGCAGTGCTCACACACTGAGGTGGGGGGGGGGGGGGGGAGAAGGGGGGCGGGGGGGAGAGGAAGGTTTAAGGGACTAGGCTCAGATTTCAAGTCTTGATTGCAGGAGCAGGGGTGATATTGGGATATTTTTTTGGTTATAGTACTCATCTTGCTTTTAGAAAGTGTCTTTCCCTTTCTCCTGGTATGCAAGCCTTACACTGTCAACTAACCATTAACAGACTCAGGGGAGTCATCCAGGTCACCTAAAGCAACCTGTGACGTTTTCCTTGGCTAAGCTCCAGCATTACTCAACTGGACATGAAGCCTTTTTATGGTAGTTGTTGCTTTGAGTTCAGATACCGGAAATCTCCAGATTCCTTTGCATATCTCACTTGGGCAACTTGCAATCTCCAGAGGGGGTTACTTGGGAGATGTAGGTGGGGGAGGGGCATTTGGTTATCCCAATGACTGGGAACCACTGCTGGCATTTAGCAAGCAGGGGCCTGAGATGCTAAATGTTCTGCAGTGTGTAGCATTGTCCTACATGATGCAGAATTTTCCCACTCTGCATACCAGTAGCACTTCCTTTGAGAAACATGGCTATAGTCTCGGCTGCTTGGTTCTCCTTGATGCTGACACTATGAGGACAGGATGGGGGAAGAGCGTCAAGAAACCAAAGGACTCTTGCTGGTGATCTAGGACCTTGCTTTGGCCTGGAAAAGCAAACTGCCCTGTCATTTGTCAGTTGAACCTCCAGGGCAGCCTGTGAGAGTGCCCCCTGCTGACCTGTGTGAAGAAGTACAACAGGCTATAGGCCCCGTTACCTTTAAAAAAAGAAAAAAGGTTTTTTAAAAATGTTTTATTTATTTGAGAGAGAGATGGAGACAGAGAGAGAGAGCAGGGAAGGGGCAGAGAGAGAGGGAGACATAGAATCTGAAGCAGGATCCAGGCTCTGAGCTGTCTGTCAGCACAGCTCAGAACCTGATGCAGGGCTCAAACTTGTGAACTGCAAGATCGTGACCTGAGTTGGAGTTGGCCATTTAACCAATTGAACCACTCAGGTGCCCTTATGGGCCCTGTTACCTTTTAGATCTTCCTCTGTAGTGGCAACTTTCCCAGGAGGCAGGCTCAAGTCTCATGAGGAAGAAGTACAGGTCATGCTATATAGTTAGATTGGGTTTATCATGGAAAATTAAGACATTGGATGCAGAGGCCCCAAACTGAATATAGTCAAAACCACAGTGGATGCCACTTCAATACACATTAGAATGGCTATTACTAAAAAACAAAACAGAACAGAAAATAAATATGTTAGTGAGGACACGAAGAAATTGGGACCCTTGTGCACTATTGGTGAGAATGTGAAATGGTGTAGCCACTGTGGAAAACAATATGGCAATTCCTCAAAAAATTAAACACAGAATTACCTTATGATCTAGCAATTCTACTTCTGGCTATATAATCCAAAAGAAATGAAAGCAGAAATTCAAATAGATACTTAAATACCCATGTTTATAGCAGTGTTACTCATAGTAGCCAAAATATGGAAACAATTCAAGTATTCATCAACAGAGGAGTGAACAAAATATAACATATATAATGGAATATTGTTCAGCCTTTAAAAGAAAAGAAATTTGGACACATGATATAGTACAGAAGAAACTTGAAGATATTATGCTAAGTGAAATAAGCTAGTCATAAAGGGACTAATATTACATGATTACAATTATATGAGGTACTTAGAGTAGTCAAATTCATAGAGACAAAAGGTAGAATGGTGTTTTCCAGGGAAAGTAGGAGGAGGGAATAGAAAGTTAGTGTTTAATGGGTACAGAGTTTCAGTTTGGGAAGATGAAAAAGGTCTGGAGATAGGTAGTGGTGATAATTGTAAAACAACATGGATGTATTTAATGTCGCTGAATGATACACTTAAAAATGATCAAAATGATAAATTTCATGTTATGTATGTTTTACCACAATTAAAATCTAAAAAAAGAAAAGAAAACAAAAAATGGAATTTATCATTTTATAATCTGAAGACCAATTGGTCATAATTATTTTGGAGTGAGCTCCCCACAGCAGGTAAGACAAATTCTACAAAATGAGGGTTCCAAATAGTTTACAAGGGTCTCTCTTTTTTTTTAAGTTTATTTATTTATTTTGAGAGAGAGTCCAAGTAGGGGAAGGGGCAGAGAGATAGAGAATTCCAAGCAGGGCTTGAACTCACGAACCGTGAGATCATGACCTGAGCTGAAGTTGGATGCTCAACTGACTGAGCCACCCAGGCGCCCCCGTTTACAGGGGTCTTAAGCTACAGTTACTCCCTCTCTGTCCCTTTGAAGTGCAAAAAGGACCCTCAACAAAACTTTACTGAGCAAGATATATTAATTATATATATATTAATATGTAATTATATATATAATATAATTGACATATATTACTATATATGGTCCCTGCCCTCAAGAAGCTCCCAGAAGGGGGCGCCTGGGTGGCTCAGTCGGTTGGGCGTCCGACTTCAGCTCAGGTCACGATCTCACGGTCTGTGAGTTCGAGCCCCGCGTCGGGCTCTGGGCTGATGGCTCAGAGCCTGGAGCCTGCTTCCGATTCTGTGTCTCCCTCTCTCTCTGCCCCTCCCCCATTCATGCTCTGTCTCTCTCTGTCTCAAAAATAAAATAAACGTTAAAAAAAAAATTAAAAAAAAAAAAAAGAAGCTCCCAGAAGGGTGAAAAGACAGGCATATATGAACCAGCACCCGAAAGGCGACGTGACAGATATGATCATGGAGATGGAGAGAAGTAGGTGCTCCAGGAAAAGAGGTGGGGAGGTGATGTGTGGTGGGCCTTCATAGAAAGCTATGAAGAGGGGCGCCTAGGTGGCTCAGTTGTTAAGCGTCTGGCTCTCAGTTTCAGCTCAGGTCATGATCTCATGGTTTCATGAGTTCGAGCCCCACGTTGGGCTCTGCGCTGGCAATGTGGAGCCTGCTTGAGATTCTCTCTCTCCCTCTCTCTCTGCCCCTCCCCTGCTCACACTGTCTCTGTGTCTCTCAAAATAAATAAATAAAGCTTAAAAAAAAAAAATATATATATATATATATATATATATATATATATATATATATATAAAGAAGGCTACAAAGAGGAGGGATATTAAAGGTGGGCTTTAATGGACAGCAGTATATGGCAAGGAGGGAAGATGAAAGAGGATATAGCAGGAGGCATGGACAGGAAAGTTTGAGATCTCTGGAGAAGGGGCAACTTCTTTGGTGTAGCCAAAGCCACGGGTCATGTGGACAGAGATGAAGCTAGAAAAACAGGCCAGCAGGCTAAGGTCATGGAGGCCACATGTGCCCTGCTAAGGCACTTTGGACTTTATTCTTCGGGTTTGTTTGTTTATTATTTTATGAGATGTAAGAGTGGGAGAAGGACAAAAAGAATTGATGTGAAGGATTTTGAGGTAAAATCAGCAAAGTTACAGGATTCAGAATTAGATTGCTTATTTTTAGTAGTATCATTTCAAACATTTTGGTCATTAAAACACATGTCATTTCCTAACCTTCATGTTTTTATAGAACTTCAGACTTGAAGTTTGTTTTCCTCACAGGTTCATAATGAGATTTATTTTGAATTTCAAAGGAAGGAACAGCCCCAATCCACTGCTGAAAATTAAATTACATGGAATATATCATAAAACATAGTAGTTCAGAGTAATCTGTATGACACTAGTTCTACTTGTTCTTTAATAAAAGACTGTGTAAAGTACTATAGAGTTTGTTGTCTCAAACATTCCTTTATTTAGCCATTTCTATGCTGTGTTGTTTGTAGTGGGGACTAAACATGGTTCTTTTCACTGTAGGCTTAAGTGGGTGAATTCCAGTAGAATTGATTTCTTTTCTTTTTTTTTCTTTTAATTTATTTATTTTTCCATTTTCATTGATAAATAATTGACATACTTCATTTGGGTAGGTTTTTTACAGCAGAGGGGTGATGGGATTCCATCTGGGTTGTAGAAAGATAACTCTGAGTAAAGCATAAAGGATGGATAGGATGAGGGATGCTCATCTCATAAACTTCCAGGTGAACTTGCAGGACCTTGTAGCCCAGGCCAACTTTCTCTTGGATTTGAATGAATTAGTCAAATTGTCAGGATTAATCACTCCCTAAATGAACTTTGAGTGAGACATAGAGGGTGAAACTCTGTATCAACCGGAGTAAATTACAATTATTGCTGTTTTGAAAATGCCATTGCTCAGGGAAGAGAGTAAGGAGCACAAGAGGGAAGGGACAGATTATCTGGGACCCAAATAAGAACCACTACTGTCAGCCAAGAAATGACTCCAAGTTTCTCCAGTGGAAATTCTTCCACTGACTTTGAATTGTTAATTCACCCATATGTGGCAAACTCCAGGAAGTGACCTTGCTGAGCCTAGTTTGAGTGAGCAAAATACCCAGGTGCCCATCTGGCTCTCCCAACACTGTGACAAGGCTCCAGGCCTCTTTGGGGTTGTAATCTGTGAGCAGTCAGACCACAACCCCAAGCAGACTTCTCCTAAACTGTCATGTTTACATCCATGCTGTTTAATATGGACAATGAACAGATGTACAGATCAATTAATAGATGTTTAAAAGCATTTACTCAGTCCCCACAGCAGTTTATGGAAAGTGCATTTAGAAAGCAATCGAGGTTATTGCTATTCTAAAGTGGTTGGGAATCTCAGATGAAAGGCCCTTGTAACTGGAAAGTATTTATAACTCAAGAAGAAACCCTCCACACCCATGTTATATAACACCAACACCATCTCCTGGCATGCCTGACCTGTCAGCCCATGCAGCATGTCTGTTTAAATTACACTGTAAATTCTATAGGGTGGAGACCTTGTTTTTATGGTTTGTAAAGCATCATGAATAACCATGGCACTCTGTAAATAAATAGAAACCACATGAAACAAAGAAAAGATTTATTCAATGGCCATGTCCCCACTGCATCCAGGAATTTGTCCCTTGCTCCAAAGTGCTCAGGGTAAGTGGATGCCATTCTAGGAAAGTGGCCTGTGGGATAGTGTCAGGATCCTCATTCTCCTTTAAAGGCCAGTATGATAATGTTTTCCAGGAATTGTAATCACCCGCAGGGGCAGCCTACAAGAAGAGTCATTTATGTTGCCCTTGTTACCCAAAGAGGAAAGACCAGTGCACAGAAAGATTAAATGATTTGCACAAAGCCACAGAGCAAACCAGAGGTGAAGTGGGATCTTGTCCAAATTCAGTCCTCATCCCAGCCTGTTGTTCATCCCATTTCTGCAACAGAGTAGTAGCAACTATTCCTGAGAAGCTACATCATGGTTAAAATCCAGCAATCAGGAAGCTGCTATGACTGAGGTCACCACAATGCCCTCTTCAGATACAAAGCTGGTGACTGGACACCATATCTCTGTCTGGCTCTGTGAAGGCCTCAAAACACTCCTATCTCCCCAACCTTGCTTCTTCTCACTTTACCTTGCAAATCTAGTTACAGGACAGTCTTGGAAATCACATTTTCAGTTTTTTGACCTCTTGTTCTAGAGGGAAAGTAGAATGAAGGTTGATAGAGTCATCCATAGTTATTTACCACAAGTACCAAAGACAAGTTTTATGAGAAAGTGAAAACAAAGGATTTTTTTAAATATAGGCTATGTAGATGCCAATCAGCATCGCCTTGCATTGTTAAGTCTCCATTTGCTTGTGTTTTATACTTCCAACTAGACTGTAAGTCTTTGGAAGGTAAGGACTATGTCTTATGGTTCCTAGTACTTTCCATAGCACCCTTACATATCGTAGGAGCTGCATAAAATTTGTTGCTTGCTTTTTCATATGCCCAGAGAGGTGTGCAATGATCTTTGGGCCAGTAGGAAAGATACACAAAATAAGATAATTAGGTCAAAGCCTGTTTTAATAGGCTATAGTTTGCCTATAGTACAAAGAGCTATAGGACAAAGACTGACCAACAAAAACTTGGTATTCAAGCGCCAAAAGAGCGCGAAGAGAATCAGTGTGTAAGATACAGCCCTGTAAATTTGTTGGAAGAAGCACAGACCTGCTGAGGATAAGTTACTTGGCTTGCTCAGAGGCTGGGGCTAATTTCTCATGTGGTGCAGGTCAGGTTTGAAAGAAGAAAATACAAAAGGCAATAAAGAATATTCAAGAATCATAGCAAGGGAGAAACTGATGACTTCCGGCTTCCTTTCTCTCTTTATGTATAAATTATGACCCCATGGCCTGCCTAGTTCAGAAGGGAGGGGACTGAAGATCTATTTATTTTAGATCTTTCTAAAGGGTTTGCTTTGAGAGTCTAAAATACTTAACTATGCTTTTGCTCAGGGCTTCATTTTATTAGTAGGAGCACTCACAGTAATTGAAGCTTTTAAATTTATGGTGGGGAGATAGTAAGTTGGAGATGAAACAAAAATCACACATTTTTGGATCTTTCATAACATGGGGAAAATCAATCACTGTTCTGGCTAGCAGCTCAGTCACTGGGGACAAAAGTAACAAACCTTCATAGGAACCAACCTGTGGAGGGTGATGAGAGTAGCGGTGATTTTAATTCTAAAGGGATAATCTCAGAGGAGATGCCATTCATCGAAACTACATGAATTCTGATAATTTGAACATTAGAATAAGAAGATAAAATATTTTATCAATGTCATTAGCATGGTTGTAGGAAAATTTCTTCTTTTGATTCTCATCAAGTATTGTTATGATGGTGTTTATTCAATTAACAAATAGATGATTTATGTAAGGCACTGAGTGCAGTGTCTGGCATATAGTATGTGCTCAATGCATAGAAATTATCATTTAACAAAAATTCCATTCCATAATTTAGAATACACGTGAATTCTCTCTCCACCATTAGCACATAGTAGTGAGGTTTTACTGTATAAAATGATGTTCTGCGAGTCATTTCCTCATGGTAGGGAGTCTCATGTGGAATAGACAGTAAGTCTAAGTTGTTGGGCTGCACAATCAGACACTACTCAGTCACCTGGCTTCCAGCTCACTCTCTAAACTCTGTGATGAGAATAATTTTTATACTTTCTAACCACCACAGAGTAAAAATTGTATGCCATCTACTAATAATTTTAGAGAAATATTAATTTGATGTCTAAACCATATATTTTTTTCAGGGACATATGTATGTATTGTGTAACCCAAGCTCTACACAAATTCTCTTCCCACCATTTGCCCACAGTGGTAAGGTTTTGATGTCCGGATTTATGCGTCCCCACCCTCAGCCCCAGGGAGCTGGGACTGACAGTCTGAGGAAGAGGAAAGGGCATCAGGGAGCCTGGGTTCGGGAGAACCTTCATCTCAAGGCCCAGGCACTGCTACAGGTCATCTTGTGAACCCATGAGCCCCTAGCCCACAGATGACCTCCCTGCCTGTTATTCAATTTTTATAGTTTCCTTTGGGAAAGTCAGGTCTTCCTGAGAATGGAGTTAAAATGCAAGTCCCTCTGTAGAGATTGAATTAACCACACTGTAGGAATGGGACCCAGAGTAGATGTCTGAATTTGGGATGGATGGGGGAAGAATGAGGGAAAATGGGAGAAAAAGTGGGGCAAGACTGAGGACAGTATCCCTTGGGAGGTAGGTTGGGAGATCCATCCACAGCAGCTTTGCCTGCTCCCCCATTTTCCTGAGAGCCAGCCTATGCCCACGCTCCTCCAAGCAACAGGCTTAAAATGGGGAAGAGGCTGCCAACTTCTAGCAGCTTACTCTGTAAGTATACATTTAAGGAAGAAGAGAAGTATTTCCTTCTCATGTCACAGAGCAGACTCACCTGAGGCAGCAGAATTCCTTCCCCAGGGGCCAAAAGACCAGATAAAACTCTATCACAAGTTGGATCGTGTCATATGTAACAAGTGTGGTCAGATATGAGCAGTGCCGCCTGTAGAACCTCATGCTGATAGCCAGCCCTCGGTCATGCCCACTTCTGATGCCAACCTACTCTAAAGCAGGTGTCCCAGAGGAGTTGTTAGTCAAGCAGAGAGAACATCTTTGCAATAATGCCTTCCAATGGGAGACACTGAGAGCAGGAGTGGCTTTTAAGATTTTACAATAATCCTTCTCCTGATTCACTGTCTAGACATAGTTAGGTGCACAAAGGGTTAACAGGCCTTGTAGGACTCGGCTGCCAAGTACACTTAATGCTCAGTCCAGCACTCCCGGTTTGTATTCTTGCGCTGCTGGAGTGGCCTGTTCATGGCATCTGGTTCCCTGGCAACAGCTTTCATTGGCTCAATCAAAGCCCTTTCTTCTTAAGAAAGCTCCTACTGAGACGCCCACCACCACCACTAATCACCATCTTAACTCAGGGTTTGGGATGCAGCTGGTATGAAAAATAGCATTTGTGGTTGTGAGAAGATAAAGCCATGGCTGGGTTGAATACACCTGCCTTGTGTGATCCTTGCACTGGTTTTCTACAGGATGGTTGGAAATTACCTGCTTTACCACTGGGACAGAGAGAAAGTCTGAGCCAGAAAGTTTCCCAGAGCTGAAGTTCTTTGTTCGGCAGAAATCCATGAGCCTCTGTGATTCATGACTAGCTGTTTCCTGGGCTGATCTGTGATATAACTATAGGCTCTGTGCTCTGACAAGGGGCGTTGCTGAGCTGAGGGAGTTCAAACAACGAAATCCATATTGTGGAAGGCTTGTCCCCAGTCAGCCACAAGCTGGGGAAAGAAGTCTGCCTCCACTATAACCCGGGGAGTCTGGCGGTGACTCTGCCCACCCCAAGATGTCTCAGTAGCTTCAGAATAGCAGGAAAAAGTAGCCATTTGTGCAACATTTGGGGGAAAAAACGTTTATTAAGTTCTTTAATAAAGATGGGCATTCTTAGTGGAAATTCTTCTTGAGAGTTGCTTTGAGTTTTCTTGTTTTGTCTAGGGAATATATCAAGTGAAAGTACCGAAGTAGAGATGAGAAAGAAGGCAAGCTGTTCTCACTTTTGGTTTCCCCATATCAATCCATTTAAATCATCTTATCTTGTTAAAAATCAAACCTTATCCCATGCACTTACACTCACTGAAATCTAAATACATAGCAGCATCATTCAGGAACTAAAAATGTTCAAACTTCAAGAATATTTACAAAAGATGGTGACTTTTGGCTGGCCATCCAGCCCTAGTATTTGTGTTGCCCTAACTTTATGGTTTCTCAAGAGAAAACAGTCATCCTGGTCATGGTGCTGAGATGTAACAGGACAGTTCACAATTCAGAGACAGTTAAGGTTTGTGCCTGCTCTGCTTGGGCAAGTGAAGGTCCTCTCCTGCTGCTGTGTGTGGATGAAAGGCTCTCTGTATCTGATGCCAGCTTGTCCACAGCTTAGCTGGGCAAGGGCTTTCAGTTGCACTACCTCACATGTTGTTAAAATATGTTAAGGAGGGCACTTATCAAAAACATCACACATTTGGGAGCTATTTGGGAACCAGTCTTGTTCTATCTCCTATTAGATGTGTAATGGGAAAATTCCTACCCTCCCAGAACCTCAGTTTTCTCACCTGGAAAATGGGAATAATAGCACCTATCCTGTGGGGGTGTTGCACAAACTAGGAGAAATGATGTGCCAGTGCCCTCACCCCCACAGAATCTGATTAAATTATTCTGAGCTAGGGCCCTGGTACTATGATTTTTAGGAGTTCTCCAGGTGAGTCTAATGTTCAGCCAGCATTGAGAACCATAGATGAAGCAAATGAAAGGTTATTTTTTAGGCTGAGGAATTCCTTGAATATCAGGGATTCTTGGGGATGGAGATGAGGAGGTTAATATTTATAGAAACAAAATTATTTTAATCCTTCCTCACATCCAAGAGTCACAACAGATTACAATGGAGATGTAACCCAGTACTGTAAAAGAATTCTCTCCCCTTTGAGCCCCTTTCTGAAAAAAATTATTGAGCACCTTCTATATGAATGTTTTGATATAAGATGGTATAATTGGGATACATAAATAGTACAGTCCCTGGGCTCAGGAGGCTCACAGCCTAGCAAGGGAAAATAAGACATGCTCCAATAAGACTATATGTTACTTGGCGTGATTAAATAGTAATACCCTGAGTTGCTTTTCCCCAGGAGGAGCTTGATGGTATGGCACAAAAAATTTCAAGCTACCCTGAAATAAGGGATACATTTTCAGCTTCAGTTCTAAGCAGGAAGTGATTCTTATCCTTCCTAACAGAGGATCGCACACTCTGATTAAAGACCAAGAGAATTAAGACACAGAACACTTGGTGAGAGTTTTAAATTTTATGAAGTACCACACTGCCATTTTCATTAGTTAGCAGAACAGGCAGCAAGCATTGTAGGGCATATGTTTTTTTTTTTTTAATTTTTAACGTTTATTTATTTTTGAGAGAGAGACACACAGAGCATGAACGGGGGAGGGTCAGAGAGAGGGAGACACAGAATCTGAAAACAGGCTCCAGGCTCTGAGCTGTCAGCACAGAGCCCGACGCGGGGCTCGAACTCACGGACCGTGAGATCATGACCTGAGCCGAAGTCGGCCGCTTAACCTACTGAGCCACCCAGGCGCCCCAATAGGGCATATTTTAAGGAAGAAAATCACACCTTTTTGTGATTAGTAACAGGGTGGGATGGCTTAAAACAATGTGGGACACTAGGTCTATAGATTCTAGAACCTGCAAGAAGATTCCAAGCTGAACTGCAAATGGTTCTTTGGCCATGCTATTGTAAGCTTTCACTAATCTCTCAGGGTGGAGAGAGAGGAGACTGGTGTCAGAACCCCTTGTATATTCTGTGGAGATAATTCCATATAAGAACATAGGGATGGCAAACAGGTTTTTTATTCGGTACTAAATCCAATCAGTTGGTAGTGGCTTCCTAGAACACTTAATTGAGAATAATTCTGCAGAGTTGTGGCCTAGCAAAAAGGAGTTCCATGGCTGATCAGTTATGTCTCCCATAGGCAATGGAGGGAGAGTGAATTGTGATGCATATACAGATCTTCCTCAACTTACGATGGGGTTAAGTCCCAATAAACTCATTGTAAGTTGAAAATTTTATAAGTTAAAAATGCAACTAACATACCTAACCTACTGAACATCACCAGTTGGCCCAGAACATGCTCAGAACACTTACATAAGCCTAAATCTGGGCAAAATCATCTAACACGAAGCCTATTTTACAATAAAGCATTGAATATCTCAAGCAATTTTACTGAATAATGAAATGGAAGTGAAAAACAGAATGGTTGTATGGGTGGAGAATGGTGGTTGGCATATCAGTTGTTTACCCTCCTGGTCATGGTCTGATGGGGAGCTACAGCTCGCTGCTGCCCAGACATCATGAGAGAATATCATACTGCATATCACCAGCCTGGGAAAAGATCAAAATTAAAAATTTTAAGCACACTTTCTGCTGAGTGTACCTTGTTTTCACATCATCATAAAGTTGAAACATTGAAGTTGAACCATTGTAAACTGAACCAGCAAATTGATGACCATTGGTACTGAGCTTTGCCAACTCAATATTTAAACTGTACAGAATTCTTATTACAGAGTTTGCATTTGGTCATTCTTAACAAATCATTTTGGCATCAACCTAAAGTCAAAAGTTGAAGAACTATTCCATTGTTATTATAGTAACCCTAGTTCCTCAAGTTCGAGATGCCATACATTTTTAGATACACTGATAATATAATAACAGGTTTTAAGGGGGAAAAGACTACTATAAATATAACACTTATTTGTACGTTCTTTTTCAGTACCTCACTCAATGTTTGAGAAAAACCTCTTCACTTTTTTCTTAAAGTGTTTTTTTGGTTTTGTTTTGTTTTTTAGTTTTTTTAGAAAGAGACAGAGCAGAGCAGGGGAGAGGGATGGAGAGGGAGAGAGAGAGAGCCAGAGAGAGTCTTTTTTTAATTTTTATTTTACATTTATTCATTTTTTTGAGAGACAGAGTGCGAGCGGGGGAGGCGCAGAGAGAGAGAGAGACACAGAAGCTGAAGCAGGCTCCAGGCTCTGAGCTTACCAGCACAGAGCCTGACACAGGGCTCGAACCCATGAACCATGAGACCATGACGTGAGCCAAAGTTGGATGCTTAACCGACTGAGCCACCTAGGCACCCTGAGAGAGAGTCTTAAGCAGACCCCGTGCTTATTGTAGAGCCTGATGCAGGGCTCAATCCCACAACCCAGGGATCATGATCTGAGCTGAAATTAAGAGTTGGAAGCTTAACCAGCTGAGCCATCCAGACACCCCTGAAAGTTTTACTTTTTTTTATTTATTTATTTTTTTTTTTTAATTTTTTTTTTTTAATTTTTTTTTTTTCAACGTTTTTTATTTATTTTTGGGACAGAGAGAGACAGAGCATGAACGGGGGAGGGGCAGAGAGAGAGGGAGACACAGAATCGGAAACAGGCTCCAGGCTCTGAGCCATCAGCCCAGAGCCCGACGCGGGGCTCGAACTCACGGGTCGCGAGATCGTGACCTGGCTGAAGTCGGACGCTTAACCGACTGCGCCACCCAGGCGCCCCTGAAAGTTTTACTTTTAAGTAATCTCCACACCCAACATGGGGCTTGAACTCACAACCCTGAGACCAGAGTCACATGCTTTACCAACTGTGCCAGGCACCCCAAGAACAAATCTCTTTCAGATTCAGCCTATGGATTCTTCTGAATCCTTTGTGACCATTGACAGTTGTGCATAGATAGCATCACAAGGATCCTCTGCTTTTTATCACCTGGCCTAGTGATCTTGACTTTCTTAGCAAATGTAGGCTTAGGCAGTCTAATTGTTAGCTATATTGTAGAATACCAGGGTTTCATTTGTATTCCCTATTTGGTTAAATTCATAATTTTGTTCTACTGTTAATTAAATTAACCCTTTCTACAAGGTAAACAGCTTCTTGTGAAAGTTATAAAGAAGGTTCTAAAAAATATTTGGTGCCTGAGAATCATTTTGTGATGAATGAGTTAATCATACCAACTTAACTTTAAAAATTCTGCTATTTCTCCTGAGATGTCTGTCAGTTTTTATTGTATGTAATTACTATGCCCATTGTGTAGACCGGCAATCCTCTTCTAGGGTCCTCTGGAGTGCTTGGCTGTTGTTTTGCTAGAAAACATGAAAGTGTAGTCATGCCTTCAGCAATAAATATTTGCTTCACTTATTGTAAATATGCCATGCTAAGTCCTCCCATGGGCAGACAGTAACAGCTCTGTCTCAACTTACTCTCCTGCCAGCAGGTGGCAAATTTCTTTTAACATAAGTTCTAAGTGGCCTCCCAATTTTAGAAATGTTAAGATGTGAACAAATATGAGTCTGAGACTAGAGGGAATAAAGCAACTGCCTAAATGAGGTAAACTCTGAGTATTCAGGTCAAAATTCAAGTGCCCAGAGTAGGCAAATAAAGTAAGCAGCCTCTACTCCCACTTTGGTCCCCTAATAGAATAGTGGCTTACAGGGGTTAGTTGTATCTGGGTGGGCCGCATATATCACTCACAATATAAAATAGAAAGTATTGCAAGAAAGTAACAGAAGGTAGAAAGTATTAGGTTGTGTAAGAGAAGGATGGAGCAAATGCTGTGGGAATCCAGAGGAATAGAATACTTCTGCTTGTATAAATCAGGGCAGAGGAGCAGGTGGCATTCAAGTGGACATTGAAGAAATAGGTGCTGAATGAGGCCCTGTGGAGAGAGGAGGCAGACCATGGTGACCATGAAAAAGTACCTCTCAGATCTCCAACTGTGCAGAGCATAATTGACTGAGGGCCCCAGTTGCCTGCTCTGAAATCCATCACTGCAGTTGTCCTGCTTCCAAGCTTCCCACAGGCTGCTCCTAGCTGATGACTGAGTATGACAGCAATACTGTAGCGGGCAGGCTTGTTCTTGGGAGACACTGCAGATGGGAGACTCCTCCGGTGGGTAACTTTGTCTCAAGGACTCCCTGGCTGCCTTGCCGAACTTTTTTTTTTTTTTTTCCAGATAGGCTCTATGCCCAACATGGGGCTTGAACTTATGATCTCTAGATTGAGAATCGCATGCTTTATCAACTTAGCCAGCCAGATGCCCCCGCCTTGCCAAACCTTTAAAGAATATTTTAGACTGGGGTGCCTGGGTGGCTCAGTTGGTTAAGTGTCCAACTTAGGGTCAGGTCATGATCTCACAGTTTGTGAGTTCGAGCCCTGCATCGAGCTCTCTGCTCTTAGCACAGAGCCTGCTTCAGATCCTCTGTCCTCCCCCCTCCCTTTCTCTGCCCTTTCCCCCCACTCTCTCTCTCAAAAATAAATAAACATTAAAAAAAAAAGAATTTCTTAAAACTGCAAAATAGTCTAAGATACTTCCATCTTAACTTTCCTCCTTTACCCCTCTCCTTCACAAGGTCAGACCTGTCCCCAGTCTGACATTTCTCCTGGCTCCCTCCCCATTTTCCCTCACAGGTGTTTTTCCTAATAAATCTCTTGCACATCTAATCCTGTCTTCGTGTCTGCTTCTTGGAGGACTTGGACCCAGTCCTTCTGGAGGTGCCAGGTAGGTGTCCTCAATGCATTTCAGATCTACTCTTTCATTTGCTTTATTTCCCACCTCTTTCCCAGTTACCACTATGCTTTAGAAGTTGGCACTATCAGATATTCTCCACGATAAGAGACATTTTAGGCAGTAAAAATCAGGAAAATCCTGTGGAGAAGAGGAAGAAGACCTAGAAGATTATTAGAAAGACATCCTAATTATTTTCTTATTCTAATTATTTCTTTAAACATTTATTTTTTTAAACAGAAAGGTGTGTTTTATTGGTCGGGACTCTTTTGGTTACAAAGGACAGAAACCCAATGCAAATTAGATTAAGCAAAAAGGGTTAACTAGTATGATGGTGATGACATTGAGCTACATCTCAGGAACAAGCAGAATCAGGGACCTGAATGGTACTGGGATGCTACTCTGCCTTTCATTTCTGAAGCCAGTGAGATGGCATTTAATGGCTCTTGGACTTTACATCCCACAGCCCAGAGACCCAGAGAGAGACTGACTTCTTCTTTAGCTCCAGTTCTAATTCCTTGGGAAAAGCTCAATGTGACCCAGCGTGGGTCAGATGCCTACCTTCAAATGATTAACTATGTTCAGGGGGACTGTGTCAGGGAAAGGGCCATGATTAGTGCTATACCAACATGGTGGGGTTGCATGCTGGATGTTCTTAGAAGAAGGGAGGAGAGTTGCCATTATGATCATGTATAGAGAGTTGGTCATCTGTTAGGTCTTCAGGGTCAAACCAGGATTTGAAATCCCCACTTCCTCTTTCAGGACCTCTCTCTCGACCTTCTTTCTTTTTAAAAAAAATTTTTATTAAAAAATTTTTTTCTAATCTTTATTTATTTTTGAGAGAGAGAAAGACAGAGCACAAGCAGGCAAGGGAGACACAGAATCCTAAGCAGGCTCCTGGCTCTGAGCTGTCAGCACAGAGCCCAATGTGGGGCTTGAACTCATGAGCTGTGAGATCATGACCTGAGCCAAAGTCGGACACTTAACCAACAGAGCTACCCAGGGGTCTCTACCTTCTTTCTGACCAAAACGCCCTATAAAGAAAACATCGATTTACTAGCACTTAAAGTAGTGAGAGACTTCAAAATGCATTCTGCTTTCAAATGAGTTATGGATTATTTTTATTTTGCACCTTATTAATTTCCTATGGAATGTACTCATTTCTAGCAGGCAACTGACAAAACTGCTTTTGGGAATTTGGGAGCTCTGGGAGGAGAAAGATCTAGTACTCCTCTCTCCCCCTTCATTGCAGCTCTTTTGCGGCTGACAATGTCAGAATGTTAATGCTGTCTACAAATCCTGACTGTTGGCTCCTGAAGTCACAGCCTTTGGCACCCTTTGTGCTTTTTAGTGCTTTGGACATAGGGAAGGTAAGATTTCGGAAATGCGCTCTATTATCTTGATGGCCCAGCTCAAAACTGGGCTCCTTATCCAGCCCCCTGGCATAGCCATGATGATTGCTGCCTGGTGAGGCTGCCTTTGAAAGTTGGCGTTTTGTTGGGACGAATTCAAGCCCCAATGGCAGACTTGGGTTGCAGTGGAAAGTAGATTCCAAAGCCGCCCCTGGAATGTGAACTTTTCCTGGAAACTTTCCATGCTGCCTCTTAGAGAACAGCAGGCATCAACGTATTCACACCAGGAGTCAATTAAAGAAACCCAAATTATTGCCATTCCAATAAACAATGATCTCTCTTCCTTTTCAAATAAACTTATTAGGATGGCCTAAAAGCCAGGTCTAATTACAGGATCAGATAGCATAAATCTGATTAGAGCTTTTCGTCTACTTTAATTAATTTTCTCCTGCAATCAGAGCTATTTTTAGCAAATTTAAATATGTATTTAAACAACTTTCATGTATACTTTTTCTAAAACCTATTGGGGTTCTCTTTCATTCATTCTTCCTCCTTTTTGATGAGGCATAAATGTTCTTAGGACACAGTATTCTGAGAGGCAAAGTTTGGAGACTACCATGCCTTTACTGCCTGTAATATAAATACATGTATCCCGGATACACATAGATCATGTATCATAGGTTGGGGGGTCATTTAAGATAGTGCTGAGTAACTGGTAAATATTTGATTTACTGGAGAGAAAAGGGGAGGAAGCAAAATGGTGAGAATATTAGCAGTAGAAAATAATTTCACCTTTCAAACTTGTGTCTCAAGTAGGACCTTCCAAAGGCAACCATTCTTACAAATTATCCTTCTCTTGCTCCTCCACTCCCCCAGTCCCCCGCCACACCAAACACAATTTCCTCCTCCCAAGGTACATCTCTATCTTTCCAAAAGTTGCAAGATCTGCAATCTAAATGATTTAAATACTGATCTTATAGGTAGTAGAATGTACATCATTAACCCTTACTTAGCACAGTGCCTGGTACATAATAGGAAGGAGGGAGGGAGATGGAGAGGGAGGAGGGATGGAAGAAGAGAAAATTCTCATACTCTATCGTTAGGATTCAACAATCTCTTTGCAAGTTCATCTTTATGGTTAATAAGTCTGACTGGTGCAATTTGGTGAAATGGTATTTGACCAAATGCAGAGCGCTGGCTAATGTCATCTGTCAGGTACCCTTAGTATGTGTGCATGAGGAGTGGGTAATTGTGGGAGAACTCTTTTTCCTTTGTAGTGGGATTTCTTAAGGGTCTGAGTTAAGATTCTATGTCATCTTCATGTTGATGAAAATTACTGCTGTCATTTTAGGTTTTTCTCAGTTCATTCTGTCCTTGTCAATTCTGATGATGAAAAAAGCTCCCTTGAGATTTTTTTAAAACAAATTTCCATAGAACTCAAGCAATTCCTTTCTTCCCCCCCCCCCCTTTTTTTGGGAGGCTAGAAAATGTTAGTCTGAAACATTTAAGTTTGACTACAATTTGCTAATTGTAGAAATTACTCTTTTCTTTTTGTTACTTTTAATAAGTTCTAAAACCAATGTCTTTGAAACCAGTGATCATCATGTTTTTCTCCTTTTTCAAATTGGCCAAGAACAGCAGAAATAAAGGGGGAAGTTCTATGAAATCATTCCTAAGAAGTAATTAAAAAATCACAACCACCGAACATGAAATAAGATTTATTTTCTTGTTGATATATTTGAATAATTCACATTGAAATTAACACACACAGGAAAGGAAGAATTCCCTAAAGATTATTGCTTTAATATGTATGCACAAAGAGATTTGGGCCTGTTAGTAAAGGATGGGGACTTTGATCAAATGTAGTCAAATGATCTGTTTGCACTGTTCAAGGGGAGGTGATAGGGTCCACTTATCAGGGTCCTCTATACCAGCCATCAGGAGACCTCATACACTGTCTGCCTTAGAGAAAGAACCCAATTTGGCCAAACAGTAAATAAAAAAGAGGACTCACCACTGTCTGGGCCACTGCTGGCTGGGCTGAAGTTTGATAAAGTCTAATAATATCTCATGTTTACAAAGCAACATTTTCCTGAGGGCAAAGTGCTTTACCAACATTATCTCATTAACCTGTCCTTTGACCCTAAAAGCAACCTTATTTTAGTGGTATGGGTGTGAATGGAAGACAGAAAGAATAAAAGAATTAAATGAATTCCATTAAATTAATGGAATTCAGGTCCCTACATTTCCAGGCCAGGTTGCTCTCCTGTGGTCCATTATGACTCTTAGATGAGCCATCTGAGCCCATTCCAAGTAATGGGAGCCTCTTGATTTGGCATGACCTAATTTATTAGATTGTTTTTAACATTTATTCATTTTTGAGAGGAGAGAGACAGAGCATGAGTGGGGGAGGGGCAGAGAGAGTGGGAGACACAGAATCTGAAGCAGGCTCCAGGCTCTGAGCTGTTAGCACAGAGCCTAATGTGGGGCTTGAACCCACAAATGGGGAAATCATGACCTGAGCTGAAGTCAGATGCTTAACCGACTGAGCCACCCAGACACCCCATGGCATGGCGTAAACAGGGAACTTGCCTTTCTCTGTTTTCCATGTGTCCAAAAAATTGGTGAAAATTCCTAAACATTCTACATGTATCTTCTAATTTAGGAATTCTCAAATCTTGGTTCAATGAGTTTGGGGAGGTAGGAGGAAATTGCCTGAAGTCTTGGGCATATATGAATGCACTTGCATTTTTCTGGGGACTCAGCCCATAGTTTCCATCAGATTTTCAAAAGGATCTGCGATTCCTTGAACTCCGGGTTCTTAGTTTTGTTCTCTAGCTATAGCAAGGTATTGTAGCCAGTCTAGAGAAAGACTAGTATTTTGGAGTTCCAACTATGCATTCAGCTCTAATCTAGTTATAGGGTCATGGGGCAATGGGAATAGATTTTGGCTGATAACATACAAATTATATCTCTAAGGGTGCTAATACATTATTTGGCTCCGAATAATTTTCCAGATGTGATCCATTTATTTATTCTTGTATTTATTTATCCAACAGACTTATTCACTGAGTATACTATTTTCCTAGGGTTGGTGTAACAAATTACCACACACAAGGTGGCTTAAAACAACAGAAATTTATTCTCTCTCAGTTCTGGAGGCTAGAAGTTTAAAAAAAGGTACCAATAATACCATGCTTTTTCTGA
The DNA here is from genome assembly GCF_022837055.1 of Prionailurus viverrinus. Taxonomy (NCBI): domain Eukaryota; kingdom Metazoa; phylum Chordata; class Mammalia; order Carnivora; family Felidae; genus Prionailurus; species Prionailurus viverrinus. The sequence goes on from NC_062568.1 coordinate 28,633,094, forward strand.
AGTTTCTAGAGGAAGACACTTCCTTGCCTCCTCTAGCTTCTGGTGGTTGCCAGCAATCTGTGGATTTCCTTGCTTTGTAGACACACCAGGCCAATTTCTGCCTCTGTCATCACATGGCATTCTCCTGGAGTGTCTTTCTATCTCTTCTTGTAAGGACAACAATCATATTGGATTAAAAGCCCACCCTATTCTCATATGACCTCATTTTAACTTAATTAACTACATCTGCAATAACCCTATTTCCAAATAAGTTTGCATTCTGAGGTTCTGGGAAGGACATGAACTTTGGGTGGATACTATCAACACAATACACTGAGCATCTCCAGGTACTAGATATTGTGCTGGGCACTAGAAGGTAAATATAAGAAAAATCACTGCCTAGGCATAATAATACTTAATGCTCTTTTTAAATTTAATTTAATTTTTATTTATTTATTTAGTCCAGTAATGTTCCTTCTTTTTTTTTTTTTATGTTTTTTTTGTTTGTTTGTTTATTTTTGACAGAGAGAGAGAGACAGAGCATGACTGGGGGAGGGGCAGAGAGAGAGGGAGACACAGAATCTGAAGCAGGCTCCAGGCGCTGAGCTGTCAGCACAGAGCCCCACACGGGGCTTGACTGACGGTGAGATCGTGACCTGAGCCGAAGTCAGACGCTCAACTGACTGAGCCACCTCAGTCAGCCTTGGTGGCTCCCCCAGTAATGTTCTTTCTTGTTGGGATTCCTTTAGTTGTCCCAGGGTGGTGTAGGAATGTCCCAGGGTGATTATGGAGGTATCTAGGCCTTCACTTGATTTTCTTCTGAGCCCACATTCCTGTCTATTTTTGCAGGGAGCAAGAGAGCTGGAGTTCATCCAGTACAGAACTTTCTGTGGTCAAAATAGCTACAAATTTTCTCTTTCCTCAAAAAATGAATTTGTGACATGGGTATGTACGGCAACTGTGAACAGATCAACATTACCAGAGTACTCTCTGCAGAGCGGCAATGTTGGGAGATGAGCTGAAGAGGTAGGCAGAAGTCATGGAAGGACTTGCATGCTTTGCTTATGGTCTTAAGTGAGGAAGAGACAGTCATAGTTACATGTACCATGATTTCTTCTGGCACAGGGTGGAGATGAATTGGAGGAGGGACCAAAATGCAGGTAGGGAGACCAGTTAGGGGGCTATTACCATGATCTAAGCGAGAAATGGTAGTCATGGGGAAGAACTAGAATCCAAGTTAATTGGCCAACTGGAGGGGTTAAGGGAGAGGACACAGCCAAGGATAAATTGCAGTTGCTGGCTGAGGAAAATACATAGCACCAGCTGTTGGATCTCAAACCACTGACCTTGTCTTAGGGGTCCACGATGCTTCTTAAGTGCCCAGAGCCTGTTGGGCTGTAGGGGAAGGCTGACAACTCCAGGGGAGCATGATTTCGCTTGTAATCACCCTCTGTTCTCTGAGGCAAGTCCCATAGAGGGAGCTACAATAACTGGCTCTCTGACAGAGAGATGCCTGCTTTGCTTATTCTAACAGCAGTGTTGGTGGGTGGACTTTTAAACATTCCAGGATGCCTTGGTTGGGAAAAGGGACATCTCAAGCTAGGAGGTGATAGCCTAGGTTGGCTGTGAGACATTCTTTTGTCCCTTGACCATTTTAGCACTATGCATTCAACAAGTGAGCTGAAGTTATTTCCCCAAACCAGAATAACACTGGTGACTTTTTCATGCTTGGAGGGAGCAATTAACTCATCTTTTCCAAACAACTCTCAAACTTCTTAGAGAATCTGTCGTTATTTCTCAAATTTCTCATCTTCAGGGAGAGTTTGGAGACTGGACACAGGGTGAACACTTGAGGAGTACATTAAATGGGTCATCTGGACTTGGATATTGTAATTCTTGAGTCACTTTGCCCTGGTGGGGGGCTCTTATTGGGCTCCCCTGCAACCCCTTTTATGTAAGAACACAATGAGGTGAGCTAAATCAAACCCACTTTGGCTCCTCAAGTGTATAAGCTTCCCCACTGGTGACCATGATCCTCCTGTGATACCCTCTCGTGTGGGATGAAGTCATTAAACATAGATCATGGAAAAGCAGGGTCTAATTCCCTGCTAATAAGTAACACATGACTTGGAATAAATGTATTTCACAATCCCAAGAGAAGTTAATCACAGTTTTAGTGATATTTCAAAGAAACAGTTGATTCTATGGATACCCACAATTCAGCACTCAGGGTTGGGGGGAAAAAAGCAGAAAGCAGAAAGAGAAAAATGCATACAGTGTAGAAATAAAGGGATCTTTGGCAAGTTACTTAACTTCCCTATATCTCAGCTTTAGGGAAATGGGAATAATAGTATCTATCTCAGAGAGTTTGGAGAGAATCAGATAAGAAGTGCACAGTGCTTAGTACACTCTACATATGTGCCTGGTGCATCAAAACCCTCAATGTTACCATTTATTATAACTCTGGGATACAGGAAATGAGAATAACAATAGAAAGTCAACTAATATTTGTAGAAGGAATGACTGAATCAAGGTGTCAGGGGCTCAGAAGCAGTGCTGTGTTCAGAATTTTCTCTTGCTATCTTGCTCTCTCTCTTTCTTTGCTGGGTTTTCCCTTTGATCTTTTTCTTTTTTCTTTCTCCTTTTTTTTTTTTTTTAATGCATTCCATCTTTGTGTTTCCTTTTTCTTGGTTCAGAGTGACAGGTAAGAAAGATCTCTGGGTTAAAAGAAGTGTCCCCAAGGAGAATGAAGCTAGCTAGCTCCATTCTAATTTTTCTTGAAGTCTGATACTATGCAAAAGGCTAACCCTTTCTTTCATTTTTTAAATCAAGTGTCCAGGACAGGAGAGTAAGAGACACAATAATTTTACCTCTATACACGCTGTAAGTGCCTTGGAGGTAGAAACTGTTGAGTATTTATTTTTTTATTTAAAGAGCAGTTATTTTTGTTTGTTTGTTTGTTTAAGGTAATGTCTGTGCCCAATGTGGGGATTGAACTCAAGACCCTGAGATCAAAAGTTGCATCCTCTACCAACTGAGCCAACGAGGTGCCCCAAAACTTGAGTATTTCTATTCATAAGCAGAGCCCAAACCTGGTGTGTTCTGACGAACAGAAAATTGTGTTTTTTTAATTTAAAAATAAGAAAAGGCAGTTGAGACAGCATTCTGACTGGACGGCAAAGACTGCATTTAGATTTTTTTCGGTAGCCACTTGAACTGCTTGGACAGATTTGGGGAATCCTGAGAGACAAACACGGAGCAGTTATAAATATATAATAGTGGTGGCGTGAACTGAAAGGAGACTTAAGTTATCTGAAGTAAACATTTTGTACAACTTGTGGACCAAAAGCCACTTAATGAATAGAGGAATTGTCGGTCGCCTTTCTCTCATCAGAGATGAACTAACGGAATTTCCTTGCTGTCCCATTTAACTCTTACAGTGAAATAGATTCCCACCTTAAATAAAGTAAGAATCCACTTTTATAGGGGGAGATCCCCTAAGCAGGACCTGAATGGAGAACTTGAAAGTTTATTTTTCAACCTTCTTTTTTGTCACTCACTTGTACTAACAGTAAAATGAAACTTCCTTGTGACTTGAGAGGATGGTTTGGTTTGAAACATTTGTTCTCATTTTCTGGGGTTCCTTTGACTTTATCAAGCCATTTGGCTTTTCAGAATGCTACAGGGAGCACTGGCAAATGCATGCTATGCTAGAAGCTGAGAGCACTGCAGGCCAAGTATTACAGCATTGACTGACTTTCCCCTAAAAAAGTGTGCTATTTACAAATTTAATTCCTTGGAAATTCTAAGTGCAAATGGTGATGAAAATGGCAACAAATCGTCCTTAGAATGAATTCTGCTAAAAATTAAATAGTTTCCTTTTAGGCTGGTATGTGTCTTTGTGCAAGGGTGTCAAGTGCATCCATTTGACATCTATGTCAAGCCTCATGGAATGAAACCCAGAAGTTAACAATGGGATATGCAGCTATAACTATGGTATTTCAATGTTAATCGTGAAGGATAGAGAAAGAGAGAGACAAAGAGGGGAGATGTACATGTGAGATGCAGTTTTTTAAAAACAAATTAAATGAAAAAAGATCTTACCTTAACATTTAGGTTTTTTTCTCCTTAAGTCTGCCTTCCTTTAGATCATCAAAGACCAGTCTGAACCGTCTCATACACACAAGACCCCTTTTATTTAAAATAGTCTGCATACACACATACGCACACACACACCACTGCAGCCGCCGCCACCACCACCAACCTTTCATTTCTTTTATGAAAGAAATCCATAATTTCTAAGCAACGTAAAGCTCACCTAGGCCCATAAACTAAAGAATGGACTCTATATCCCCATCATATCTAACTCACAGGCCTTAATTAGCAGATTAGCAAACAGTTGTACTGGCAAACCCTTTTGAGTTGCTTATTTACCTGTTTCTGCTATAAAATCTCCTGTGATTGGACCCTTCCCTCTTTTGGAAATCCAGTTATCTTGCTGGCAAATGTTGCAAGCCTGCAAAAACGCATCAGGAGAGAGGCAATGTTTCACTTCTTTCTGTGCAAACGTACTGGATTTGCTGTTGTTGGAACTTGTGAAATTATATCTTGAGGGTTTTTGTTTGCTTTTTGTTTTTTTAAAAGAACAACAACAAAAAGAGTGTTGCCTTCAAAATTCACAGTTCCTGGAGCCAGTGGTAGAAAGAAGAGAAACTTAACTGTGTTCTCTGGAATTGTTTTCACTCTTTGCCCCAAATCATTTCCTGTTTGTTAAGGAGCACTCCAATGGGAGGTAGACCTAAATTATTCCCCATTCCATAACCTTAAGGGCCATCTAAATTCTCTGTGCCTCAGTTGTTCCTTCTGTAAAGTGTGGATAATAAAAGGGTATTTAGAGTGGGGTGCTTGAACACGCTCTCTTTTGAGCTCATGTTCAATGCTAATGCTCAGGTTGATTCCAGAATTCCATATTAAGAGTCTGTAAAATGAGAATGAGAGTAATTTCCACCTTATAATGTATGGATTAAGTGAGTTGATGTAAGGGCTTAACACAGAACTTGCCCATTGTAAGCACTCATTAAAGGATAGCTATCATCTTACCATTTCATTATGATAATACTGCTATGGTATATATGATAATAATACTGTGAAGATTCTTGTGATTCTTCCAATAGACCTTTAGAAAGAGGGTTTCCATGCTGCTAAGGTTTGTTGTTCTCATGCTCTTGTTCAGTGGGCTCTTGGTTTGTAAGCAGCATGAACCTTCTCACTAAGTCTGTGTCCTGATCCTCAGGCTAGAATGAGCAAGGGCAGAAGCCATAGCAATGGAGGAAATCTCTGGAGGGACTCTTAGTCCAACCTTCCAAATGGTTCCTGGTGATTTCTGGGAAGTACTTCTCAGGCTTATTCTTGAGGCCAGGCCCTTGAACCCCAATGTAGAAGCATATGCAAGAACAGGGAGCATCCAGCCTTCTAGAATTCAAACAGCATTTATGAGTCTTCTGCTTCTCACTTAAAAAACAAAAATAAAACCCCCAAATTTTCTGGGGACTAGCACTGAAAATGCCCTCCTTAATTCCATTCAGTCCTGATGTGAAATATTTTCTTCACTTATTCTTTCTTCAATTCTGGGTTAAATTAAAAAGAATAATAGAGTGGGGCGCCTGGGTGGCGCAGTCGGTTAGGCGTCCGACTTCAGCCAGGTCACGATCTCGCGGTCTGTGAGTTCAAGCCCCGCGTCAGGCTCTGGGCTGATGGCTCGGAGCCTGGAGCCTGTTTCCGATTCTGTGTCCCCCTCTCTCTCTGCCCCTCCCCCGTTCATGCTCTGTCTCTCTCTGTCCCAAAAATAAAATAAAAACGTTGAAAAAAAAATTTAAAAAAAAAAGAATAATAGAGAATGGAAGACATTAAGGCCTCAGTAAATATTTATAGCATGGTGATTAGGGGCACAAGCTATAGCCAATTTGCTGGTCTGTGGCTCACCTTTCAGAGCCCAAGTTTCCTTGTATGTAAAATGAGGAATAATGATACCTACCTCCTAGGGTTGTTGTGAAGAATAAATGAAATAATTATATATTAATAACAATAGTGCTGACGTGTACTGACCTCTGTTAGATGCCAAGTACTATGGTTAAGACTTTGTGTAGATTAAAACTACCATACTAAATCATACTCAGACCTTAGCATAATGTCAATGCTTAATAAATGTTAGCAGTTATAAAGGTAATGATCATTAACACAGTAAGAAGGGCCAATCTTCACTGTTGTTGGCAACATATTTGTACAGTCACGCTCCCTTTCACAAAGCTGGTCCAAATCACTTGTCACTCCCCTCTCCCTCTTAGGTCTCTCTCCCGCTGGCCATACCACATCTTCAAAGCATACTGCTTTGTGGAAAAGATGGCCAGAGTCAGAATCTTTGGGAGACCTGGGTGGAACTTTCAGTGTGGCCTGGCCTGTGATTACTCATGACACTGAACAGGCTGTGTTTAGCCTCACTGATTTCCCATCTTCAGAATGTGATCAAGATACTGCTACTCAAAAAAATAAAAGTAAAATAAAGATACTGCTCCTCATTTGTTGTTAGTACTTTAGGATCATGGAGAGAAAGATAATCTGTAACACAAAAGATGGTGTTTTGGTTCAATCTCCATTTGAGAGGCTGGTGTGGGAAATAAGTGAGGTGAGGAGTGTGTGCTTACCTCTGGCAAAGGTTCAACAAAGGACAACACCTTCCAGAAGTCAGTGTGCTATTCCCAAGGCCTAACACAGCACCTGGCACGCTCTAGTTTCTCAAGAAACAATTTGCTGGCACTGAAGAAACTCATGATTTTAGCTCCAGGACTTGTTCCCTACATCTGCTATACCTCAGGGACCAGCTGCCACCCATCTCTCCTTCAAGCTATCCCAGATCTGGAAACTGGAACTAAATGCTACATGCCATTTATTTTTCTTTGGAAATTAAAAAATATAATTGGGGCTAAGTTATGCCATACAAACTTTCATTGTTGGTACTATATTTCCTGCTCCCTGTCCTGTCATACCCTCCCCAAGATGATTTTCCCTCTGATTGAATTGGCCTCTGCAAGGCCAAGCTGAAGTTTGGGGAACAAGTTTTCCAAAGGTGAGTAGTATTAGGTTGTTGTCTCACCAAGATCATTTGAGCAGCTTGTTTTCATTCATGGACTATATGGAACTTTATCTTCTCCTGCCTTTGTTTCTGCTTCCTAAATGCCCTTTCTTGCTCCTGAAATGCCCATCTCTCAGAGATCACTTCTAATGGTCCAAGCTGAATCTGATGCCAGAGTCAAGATACATAAAGAGATTTGCAGGTGTGAAGCATTAAAGGAAGTGAAATGCAAAAGAGGTGGACTTGAGCTCCCTAAAAGGACTTTGCAGAGTGAAGCAGACTCCCCAGCTAAAGTACATTTGAATTCCTCACAATAGCTTCCATTTAATTTTGTTAGTTTGAAGTCTTCTGAAGAAGACTTTAGGGACAATGACCTAAAGAAGCATTCAAGTTTTTGGCTGAGTGTAACTGATCCAAATCAAGAGCCTCTGTCCTATTATTTCAGCCACATAAAATGTTGATTTGGCACTGAAACACCCAGCAACGGCAATTCCAGGATAACAAGACTGCAGCCAACCTGGTTGTGATAAAGACATGGTCTTTGAGAGAAACCAAGATTCCATGCAATAACACCCCTTTGGTATTGAGGAAGATGAATTATCAGATGGCAGAATGCAATTGCTAATGAAGAAGAGCAAGGAATGACACAGTAGCCAGTTCAAGAGACTAGACAACTCCTAAACTTACATTTTGGCTTCAGTATATAGTAATACAGTAATGATTTTACTTTTTGAATTGGGCTTGTGAAGGTCAATGTAATCCTCATTTTCCTTCACAGAGCACACACTGGCTTGGTTGGCTAGAAAGTAAGACATACTGGCCCACAGGAAAAAAACACAAGAAAACAAAACAAAACAGGGATTTCAAACCAGCTATGGATAATCCACAAAGGGGTGGGCCAGTTCATACTTCCTCCTGGCTGCTTGGAATCACAGGATGCTGGAGGAATACCTTTGTCTCACAAGTTACCCTCACCAGATGAGGAAAGCAAGACCCACAGAGGTGAAGAAACCAATATAAGAGTGCACAAATTATGGATCACATAATCTGGGTTCTTGGGAAATGCATTCTTGCTGGACACCCTCCTGCCCCTGCAATTAAATGGTCATTCCTACCACTGAACTTCCATAGCACTTTTCAGGACAGGTTGTGTGGCATATTATAGAAAGTGCACTGAGTTCAGAATCTGAGCACACATGAGAATGATTCCTTTCTCCTCAGGTGTCACTTCACCTCACTGAGCCTCTCAGCTTCTTCATCTTTAAAATAGGAATTATTATAGGGGTTCCTGGCTGGCTCAGTCAGTGAAGCATGTGACTCTTGATCTTGGGGTTGTGAGTTCGAGCCCTACATTGGGTGTAGAGATTAGTTTAATAAAAAAAAAAAATCTCGGGGGTGCCTAAGTGGCTCAGTGGGTTAAGCGTCTGACTCTTGATTTGGCCCCTTGTCATGATTTCACGGTTTGTGAGATTGAGCCCTGCATTGGGCTCCATGCTGAGCAGAGCCTGTTTGGGATTCTCTCTCTCTGCCCTTTCCTGGCTTGCATGCTCTCTCAAAATAAATAAATAAACTTAAAAAAAAATAATAAATAAGTAAAAACATCTCTGTCATATAACTACAGTACTTTGAACATCAATTAAAAAATAAGGTAGGAATGATTATATATTGAAGGGTTCTTATAGTAATTATGAGGATAGTCAAATAATGAATGTGAAAGCAGCTTTTAAAAAGTAGTAAATGCCACCATATGTCAAGTAAATATTATTCCAAACAGCACTTGAACCTCTATAATGACACTTACCAAGTTCTGTCTAGAAATGTAATTAGTTGCTTATTCCTCCTTGGGAAACACCCTACTCACCATGAATTATGTCACAAGTTATTCCAGGTAGACTGTCTTTCTTACTTTTATCTGTGTCCCTCTAGTCCCCTTCCAGTCCCATCAGAGCACCTTTTATATAGTGACTTCTTGAGCAGTGCTTCTTGAACTGGATCACTTATAGTAAACCACCATTGTTTTAGACAAACTTCCTTTTTTCTACCACTTTTGTACTGATTGAGAAAATCACAAGTGACTGAGCTTTTTTTTTCCAACCAAAGAGAATAAGAGATACAATGTGTGGTTATCAAAGACTGGACATTTTACTTTATTATTTTTTAATGTTTTATTTATATTTGAGAGAGAAAGAGACAGAGAGCGAGTGGGGAAGGGGCAGAGAGACGGAGACAGAATCTAAAGCAGGCTCCAGGCTCCGAGCTGTGAGCTGTCAGCACAGAGCCTGACATGGGGCTCCAACTCACGAGCAGTGAGATCATGACCTGAGCTGAAGTTGGACACTTAACTGACTGAGCCACCCAGGTGCCCCAAAACACTGGACATTTTAATGGTGCCCTTTTAACTAGTTTATTTTTGTATGAAATGTGAGGAATACAGATTCAGATGTAAAAAATGTCACAAATTGAAAACAGTTGAAGAAGCGAGTTTTATGAAATCAGTTTAATGCCACTAAGGGTGAAATAAGAGAAAAAGAGAATAGGCCTATGAATTAAGTCCACATTGGTGTGCTTGTGGTCTCCTCTAGGATTTCCTGGAGCCCTGTAGACCTTATTCACCACCCACATATACATATATAAAAATATACCATCTATAAATAGCCATTTGCCTTTTCAGTGAAATTAAAGATGGGAGAGTTAGAAGAGAATTTCCCAGTATAATTACAGGGCTCAAACCCACAGCTGCTGTCCTCCTATAGTTCTCCCCAAAGAATTTCTAATATCACTATTTTTTATCAAGAGCACTTAAAAAATTGTTTAATTACAAAATGTTGTCAACAGCACATTTATCTATTGCCATAATTTCCCACATACCCACTTAAAAATATTACGTGTTGCGTAGGATTATTGTGTAGAATAATTTTGGTTTATAAACTACAAAAAATTCTCACAAGTGTTTCTGCTCCTTATCTAGGGATTAACACCAAACTGCTGCCAATGTTTTAAACTCTACACATGCCCTTTCACAAGCACTCTCTCTCACATATTTTCTGCTAAGATGTGCCTCTTTAAAAATCCATGAGCTTCTAAAATTCTTAGGTAAGAGTCAACTGTGTAAGGATGCATCCCAGTGTGAAAAGAATTAAACCGAACACTTTTATCTTTGCTTACAAAAAAAGCAGGTAGTAATTTATTCATACACAGTCTTTGTTCCCTCACTAAAGACCAACGCTCTTCAATCTTTGGGCGTCCTTCAGGATGAAGCAGCTCTGAAAAGAGTAAGGGGACACATTTATAGGAGCAGTCACACTGCTCTACCCACACAAAGGTCTAAGTGCCTTTAGCAGTTAATTTGTGAGCAAAAAACCCCATTGGGAGCCTTCCACCTACTCTAAAAGCAAACATTCTTAACAGGCGGTATTAGTGTGGTGTTAAAAGAGGCATGCTTTAACCTAAAAGGTGTCATTTTATGAGCAAAAACTGGATAAACCTAAAGAGACTTTAAGTCGCTATTTTTTTCCTTCCTTGAAGCCAAAATCTTCACAGATTCAGATGACCTCACACTCATTGTGATGTTCAAAACCCAGGAGGATCTTAAAAGATGCTCTGCACAGAGTGCAGCGGTGTGGCTCCCTCCTCCCGGTGAGGACTGTCATTGGTTTTCCTTCTGCGTGTTTGTAAAACACGCCAGCCATGTGAGCAAGCCTGTTAATTAAAACAAAAACGGAACTGTTTCTGTTGAGGTTTAGAACTACAGAAGCTTAGAGCTGAAGTGGGGAAGGAGAAATAGCAGCGTCCAGTCTGCTGCTGGGTCTTGATGGCTGCCCAAGAATGGAGCGACTGTTAGGAAAAGCCAGAAAATAGGCACCTGATTTAAAGAAGAGAGAAGAGTGGAAAAAAAAAATTAAAGCTAGTGAGGCTCTTGGAATTGGAAGTATTTAGAATGCCTTTATCATTTCCCTGAGGGACTGTTTAATATCAAAGTGCCTGGTTAGGAAGGCTTCTCAGTCTAATCTGATTCCAAAGTTAGCCTCTCAGACCAGAGAAAAGAATAGCTTCAGTGGCTTGAGGCCATCCTGGGGTCAGGCATGGAGTCTATTCCTGCCGGAGCTGCTGAGTCACTGCCACCTCGGGGAATCACTTGACCTCTGGTTTGGTTGACCTAGAAGGTAGAGTGAAGCCTACAGCTGAGAAGCCTCCATACTAAAGGCCCTTGCTATTAACTGGAATCATCTGACCAGCCTCCTGAACCCAAAGGATTTAAGAATTAACAAATTAGGTAAGGTGTATTAGAATACAAAAACATCAATTAAAAAGACACACACACACGAAGAACTCACTGAATTCTTCCCAAGAAAAACATCACCAGAAAAGCAGACCAAAAATATTTTCTAGTCCTCTTTGAAATATGTTCTGCATCTCTGAAGGGTCAGATAGCACCTCTCTAAAAGATGCTTATTCTGTACCTTCAGTAAGTTAATAAGTTATCCAAAGCAAGATGTGAAAAGGCTTAGGGTTCTGTGGAAGGTAGTAGGCAGGAAGCAGCAACAACAGGAAAAAAAAAATTAAAGGACAGATAAAGCATTCATTACACTATATTTTAAAAGGCAATAAGACTTCACTAATATAGAACATCTACGTGACAGACAGATCCAATGGTGTCCCTCCACACCTTCTTTTCATAACACAAAATTCTGTTCTTTAGCTTAAATATATATAGAAATTGTAAACTAAACATTCACTTTGTATTAAAAAAATTTATTTTGTGATCTGTACATGTGATAAAGTGGGGCTTCCTTGTAGACTTTTAAAGGAAAAACAAAACAAAAACCCAAAGTAAAAATGTATAAATACAATATATATTTTCTTACAAAAATGGGAGATTTACAAAATATACATACTGCACTTGTCTCTATTTTACAAATTTCACATGCAAGAGATATAACACAAAAGATGCCAAAAAACTGTATAGTGGGAGTTTTAAATCTGACAAATGAGACCATTTTGGAAGTTTAAGAAACACAAAGTTGATGTTAACTTTAATATAAAAAGCAGCTCCACTCAAGTGAACATTACATATATAAAGTAACTTGTACTCCTGACAGTACCCTCTCTGATCTGAAAACTGTTTAAAACAGCATTTTAAAACTTGTTTTGAGAAATAGGATAGTGTTGCAAGATTGGAGGGTGGTGTCAAAGGTGGAGTAAAGGTTAGCTCCCATGATTCTCTGCTCAGCTTTAGAGCATTATGCAAAAGAATCAGAGTTCTATTATAGAAAAAAAAAAGTACATGATTTAAGATTAATAAATTTAAGTCATGCAGCACATTTCAAAGAACTCCAGAATTACTTTGAAGTTTACCTTCTTTTAATGACTTTCCTTAAAAATGGGACCCATGGTTTGAATTGTCCGCTTCGTTCATTATCATTTCTGTAGGTCACCTCCCCACCCAGCCACACAAAAACAGGGTCAGCATACACATGATGTTTTATAAACAGATTTATGGAACTCAGAAAACAGGACAAAAATGGTTCTTTACTTAAAAAAATTTTTTTTAACTTTATTATGGAGGCTGAGGGTATTATTCTTTTCCTTTTATCTTGAAGGATTCAAATTGGAAGAAAATAGAAAACCTAAATGTAGGTTTATAGGAAGAAAAAAAAAATAAAGGGAGAGATTTCCCTGAACATTTTAACAGAGCCTGTAGACAGGATCATGTGTTCTGAATTAAATTTATTTAAAACAAATACAACAAAACCCCTTGCATTTTCCTTCAGCCGAGTCAGAACCTCTGCCTGATTGGGGTATGGGAGCACACTGCCCTTCACTTTTCCTTAAAAAGGAATGTTTATCTCAGCCAAATTAACATCCAAAAGGAAACCTCTGATTTGTGCTACTTTGCCTATAAAAGTTGCTGTCTTCACAGTTATGCCTTTCCACAGGGAGACACTTTTGTTTCCTCTTTTGTCTCTTACAACAAAGACAAGGGGAAAAATGCACTCCTGTTTTGAAAAGCAACAAGTCATTACTTCTTTTCAGAGTATTAAACCAAATAAAACACCCTTCTTTCTTCCTTCTGCCTTCTGCAGGAAATAAAAAAGTAGCAGAAATACCTACTACTCGTCTCCTTTGCCTCATCTCGAAATGTTATCTTCATTTCTTTGCATCCTCACATTAGGATTCGAGGAGGCAAGCCTCTCAAGACTTCCAAATGCTTATTTTACAAGAACTTGAAAGGCGTAGGAGAGGAAAAACAGGCGGGAGGGGCCAGGGGAGGAGAGCCTGTAATGTCTGACCCTGGAAATTAACCCATCTGGGCTCCAGTTTGGCCCCAGTGAAAGGAGATTATGGTTTGACCACCGCTTGACAAGGACACCGCAGGGAGTCCTCCCTTTTCCCAACAAAGCCGCCGCCGCAGACAGAGCTGTACCTTTCACCCGGGCCTCACAGGAGTGAGGACAGGCCACTTGTCTTGCAGCAGGGGAACCGCTCACAGTCCCAGTTCAGCCCTGGAGCCGGGAAGAACTCAGAGCAATCTCTGCTGGGTTCAATCTTGATAGAACCCGGTCGGCCCATACCGTACGTGATTAACATCATCGTTATCATCATCATCATGATCATCATCCTGCAAGTCTTTGCCAGAAGTCTTTTCATTCAAACCGTTTTTCCACCCAGACCTCCTTATCCAAACACACCCCTCGTCCCAAATCTACATATTTCATCTCTCTTCCAGGTCCCTTCTCCTTGGAGGGCAAGGAGGTTACAGACACCCCCCACCCCAGCAGTTCTCTCCTTCCCGTGCCTCTCCCCCTCGGAGGGGATGGGGGAAGGAAGGGTGGGGGAGGGGCCGGGGCTCATACCGCAGTCTCCCCCTTGCTGCTGTGGCTGAGTCTGTGATAGAAGCGGCGCCACGACTGCAGAGTCTTGCCGGACCAGATCCAGAAGCCAGTGGTGATGCCCACGATCATGGTCATCAGGTACTTGATCATGAAGACAGTGAAGTCAGGGCTCATGGGCGGGAAATGGCCAGGCGGGCAGGGCACCGCGTAGCTCTTGCAAGTCTGCAGGAGCCAGGTGCGCTCCCAGTGTTCGCGGAAGGCCTGCTCATAGAAGTAGCAGGCCAGGACGATGGTCGCCGGCACAGTGTAAAGCACGCTGAAGACGCCGATGCGCACCATGAGCTTCTCCAGTTTCTCGGTCTTGGTTCCGTCGTGCTTCATAATGGTGCGGATGCGGAAGAGCGACACGAAGCCGGCCAGCAGGAAGGACGTGCCAATGAAGAGGTAGACGAACAGAGGCGCCAACACGAAGCCTCGCAGCGCATCCACGCTGGACAGGCCCACGTAGCAAACCCCACTGAGCAAGTCCCCATCCACCTGGCCCATGGCCAAGATGGTGATGGTCTTGACAGCGGGCACGGCCCAAGCGGCCAGGTGGAAATACTGAGAGTTGGCTTCAATGGCCTCATGGCCCCACTTCATGCCAGCTGCCAGGAACCAAGTGAGCGACAGGATGACCCACCAGATGGAACTGGCCATGCCGAAGAAGTACAGCACCATGAAGAGGATAGTGCAACCCTCCTTCTTGGTGCCCTGCGCCACCGTGCGGTAGCCGTCTTCTGAGAAGCGCTCCACGCACACCGCGCGGTCCTCCAGCAGGAAGCCGGCCACGTGCGCCACGGCCACCATGAAGTAGCAGCCCGACAGAAAGATGATGGGCCGCTCGGGATAGCTGAAGCGCCTCATGTCCACTAAATAGGTGAGCACGGTGAAGAGCGTCGAGGCGCAGCACAGCACCGACCACACGCCCACCCAGAGACGGGCAAAGCGCCTCTCCTCTTCCTTAAAGTACATTAGGCCGTTGGCACGGCCCGGCTCGCACGGGGCGCCGCAGTCGCGCTCGCCCAGGAAGCGGTAGCCCAGGTAGGGGGGCACCTTGAGCTGGCGGGGGCACGAGAAGGGGAAGGCAGAACGGCCCCTGCCGTCAGCGGCCCCCGGGGGCAGCGCGGTGAAGGGCAAGTCCGGCATGTAGGGCGCGGTGGGGTAGGCTGTGGGGCCGCCACCTGGGCCCCCGGAGCCGTCCGACGTGTTCTGGCCCACGCAGATCTCGCCGGCGCCGTGCACCGGGAAGTTCTCGCAGCGCAGCCGCTCTGGCCACTGGAAGCCGAACTTGTTCATGAGCGCTTCACAGCCCTGGCGGGCACGCTCGCACAGAGAACGGCACGGCGGGATGGCCTGATCAAGCACCGTGCACACGGGTGCGTACATAGAGCACAGGAAGAAGCGCAACTCGGGAGAACACTGCACCTTCACCAGCGGGTAGAACTGGTGTACCTCGAGGCCCGCGTCCTCTTGATTCGTGTGGCCTAGCAGGTTGGGCAGGATGGTCTGGTTGTAGGCAATGTCCGTGCATAGTGGGATGGAGATGGGCTGGCAGAAGCCGTGGTCCGGTACCGAGATGCCCTTCTCGCCGTGGTAAGGCTGCGCCCCGGCACCGGCGGGCAGCGCACCCAGCAGCGCAAGCACTAGAGTGCACAGGCCCAGGGGCGAGCGCGACGCGGCCGCGCCGGGGCCCCGCATCGCCGGCCACGGGTGCAGCGGCGCTCTCAGCCGGAGGAGCGCGACGAGGCAGCCGAGAGAGGCTTGGATCTGGGGAGGCGCGGCCGCGCCCGGCTCATGAGAGTCCTCCCGGCGCCGGGGCCGGGCCGTGGGCGGCGCGGAGCTGAGGGCTCTGCAGCTGGGGTGCCCGCGCCGCGTGGGCGCCGCAGCCGTCTCCGCCCAGCACTCGATCAGTCGCGGGGAGCCCAAACTCGTCTGCCTGGGCCGGGGGCGCCAAGGGGGGCGGCCTTCTCCCGCCGCGACGTAACGGTGTGGCTTTTTCTGCGGCGAGGAGCAACAAGCGTCTCCGGTTACCCTTCAAACTTCGCTCAAGTCTCTCGACCCACAGCGCACAGTAACGCACGCGCCCCCCACACCAAGTCTGGCCCCGGGCAGCCGAGAGCCCGGCGCCGCCGCCTGCTAGCCGAGGCCGCCTCCTCGGCGGTGCTGCTCCGCCTCCTCGCCTCCAGGCTCTGCTCGCCGCCGCCTCCTCCTCGTCTCCTTTTCTACTCCCCCGCTCCTTCTTCAGCCCCAAAAGCTCGGCCCCCAAGTTTGTGCCAAACGGATGATTCTCGTTCTGAGTCCGATAGGCGCCTTAGAGCCAAGAGCTCAGCTAGTTCTTTTTGGAAATCCAATTATACTGCGTCCCGAAGCTGCGAGGGCCCTATGCCCGCGGCCTGGGCCTGGCCTCTCCAGCCTCGCGAAGCCCTGGCCCGTGAATCCCAACGCCCGCCGCCGCCGCCCGCCGGGAGGGAGCGCAGAGTAACGCCTCGGAGTCGCGCAACTCGCCAGAAGAAGCGTCGGGCTCGCAGGGTTCCGGGCCGCCCCGCCCCCTCCCCTCCCCCCATTCACAAACCACTCCGGGGGCGGGCCCTCGAGCTCCAGGGCGGCCCAATGGTAGCCTTTGTTTTCTGTGCGGCGGCCTCCGGATTGGGTGGAAGTCGGAAGGGCCGGGCGAGGGAACCGGAGAGGCGGAGTTTGCAGCGCTCTGGGCGGATTCCTGAGGGGAGGGGCAGGGGGCTGGGACGGAAAAGTTAAGAAAAACTTTTACGGTGAATTCGCTCGAGGGTGGGGGGCGGGGGGGTAAACGCGCCAGAAAGGGAATTTGCTTTAAAGATTTGTTCCTCTTCCGGGTACACTAAAATACACATTCTCGAACCGGAGGGCGCACGGAGAGAGGCTTTTGCTGGGAGAAGCTGAGAATAGCGCAGCGCCTCAGCGGAGAGACTTGACCCGGAGTCACGTTAGACCTGCCAGAGCTGAAAATGCGGGGTTTGGCAGGGGACTTTTGGGTATCTGGATCCTAAGTGTGGGGTTCGGTACCGAGCGAGAAGGGGGTGCGTCTCGCAGATCGCTTTTTTCTCCCCAGACCCAAACCGACCACGTGAGGCCACAATCTCTCTCACTCCCTCTCCCCGGCTGTAAAAAGGAGGAGGGGCCGCGTGCGTGGAGAAATAGGAGTCGGGAGGAGGGGGCCGACTTAAGGCGGGAGGAAGTGCAGACCCCACCGAGGAGTGGGGGCCCGGGAGCGGCGGGCGTGGGGGACCCGGGCCCCCAGGCCATCTCTCCCGCGCGTACGGCTCAAAGTCTAGAAATCTGGTATGGTTTTAGTGCGGTTATGAGAAAACTAAGAGTGTTGTGGGGAATGGTTATAAAAGTACCTGAGACTGAATCCCCAGGAACACTCTGTATGGTTTAAAGTGAGCCTTCGATTGCGGTGCTTTCCTTAGTTCTTCGGCATGTGGCCATTCGGGATCCCCTCCACGATGCAGAGGCAACGACTTGATCCTCTAGTTGAAATGTGCGTAGAAAAGTTTTAATGCGCATTAGAAACCAGGGGATTTTTTAATTAAGGACTTTTCAAAACACAAAGAGAGGTTATACGTGTTCCCCGGTGGCGTTTTCTGATTGGCAAGCAATCTTTTGTTCCCCGGTCAAAGCTTCGCCCTGCTCACCGCACTGGCGCTCCCGTGCGCTCTCCGGTTAGTTCCGGCGAAGTCAGAATTTACTGGGGGGAGGGGGGTGGGTGGTGGTGGAGGCTCTCCTCTCTGGGCAGCAAAGAATATCATGAATTCCCGTGCAGGAAACTGACATGTTGAGAAAGGAAAAATCTGTCTCTCGCTCACCGTCACACACACACACACACACACACACACACACACACACACACACACAGGCACGCACACACACGGGTCAATACTGTGCTCAAGAAAACGTTACTCCTGGCTGAGCCTTTCCTTCTGCCAGTCTCAGGTCCAAGGCGCTGGAACCCTGAGGGATTTCTGATCAGGCTGTTTATTTGCAGAAGTTCCTGCCTCTGCTGCCTCCCGTGAGCTTCTTCTCCAGCAATTAAAAAATGGTTCTGAAATCTAAGACAATTAATTGGGTTCCCTTCCGTGGGGGGACTTCGGTTTCCTCTGTTTTTCTTTTATTTATTTTCTATTACTGAAGTTTACTGAGCATCTTACCTTCCATTTCACAATTCTTTGTCGTTTCCCACTCTTGTTAATGGATCTGGGGAGCTGAATCATTTGGGCCATGATGTTAGACTGCTCACATTCTCCATCCGCCCCTCAACAGAAGTCCTTATATTTTTTTCTTCCAAAACATCAGTTTCCTTCGCACACCCAGGACCTTATTGGTTTTCTTTTGGGTTATCTGCCTCAAGGTAATACAAAGGATTAATGACATTTGCTTTAAAAAACAGTTTATTCCCTCCTTGTATTTTTTTAAAAGCTCCTCTTTTTATTTCTCAATTATTATTCTTACTACCTAACATTGGGGAGCATTGATACTGCCTTGAAAGATGTTGTTTAAAGACAATGCTGCTGCTTTGCTTTGTCATTTAAAGTGTGTGTGGTAGGGGGTTGGAAATCCTTTTTTCTCTCTGTGAGCTTCTGGATATCCTCCTTTTCTAAATCAAATTTTCATGCTTATTCATCAGGCCACTGATCTAAGTCATCTTTGCTTATTGAGGGAGAAATTGCAAGCACTGTCATCAAGTAAAATGAAAACCGACAGGATAAAATACTGTATCTCAAATACAGCTAAAACCAGTTTAGTTGATGAGTTTTTACTTCCCATATTATAGCCCCAGACAGCTTGCTGATGAAAGGTAATAGGGATAATTATTTAGAAAGAAAAAAGGAGAACCCTGTAAGAAATTACAAGGGGTGAATGGAATATTTTAAAAACAGTCTATGCATAAGATGCAGAAAGCCAATCCCAATGGAAAGCATCACAGATGTCTTGTTTCTCTGTCCCAGGAAAACAAGTGCAAAAAGCATAAAAGCAAAGATTAATTGTTTTGGAGAGTATTTTGTTTTTTAAAATGATTTTTAAAAACCTACTCCAAAATTATTCTGAAAAATAAGGATTTGCTGTTTCTGAGAGGGGTGTGGTAGCTGTCCATGCCTTGCCTGATACAGAATGCTATGATTTCAAAGAGCTAAGTAATAAAAGAGAGTAGATCCGAAAAGGAGGTTCACAATGTAGGGGGCTAAATAAATAGTGTGTGTTAGGCTCTACGGTAAATGTAGTAACATTGGTTCATATTCTCTCCAGGATCAATTTAATTTTCTTTTCCAAGCAACTCTTTCCACACCCAACTCCCAAAGCCACTAACTGGTATCATCTTTGGAGAGCTAAGGGTGGAAAATTTTGTAACTGTCTGCTGCAAAACTTCCAATTGTCCCTGCCCTTTAAAATAACAAAGGCTTTTATTTCTTCACATCATAGTCATATGGTCTTACAGAAAAGTGATGGTATTCATTGGATCCAGTTATTTAAATGCTACTTATCTTGGCCAAGTCCCAGGTTTATCTAGTCGAATTACATTCTGATGTCAGGCCAGATTAGCAAATGGCCACCTTCATGGTGCCACTATCCTGTCTGTGGTTGTAGTGAAACTCCAGCTGCAAGAATTACTCATGCAAGACGAGAAAGGGCAGCTTTTAGCCTATATGTTCCTTTTGGCCTCTCTTTTACCAATTTTTGACTTTATAACGTTAAGGACTTGGAATTTCAAGTTGCCAGATTGCCATTGAATTCCTTTCATTTTAGTTTGGGGTGTTGGATCATTCCCAGAATGGGAATGTTCTTACTCTAAGCAGACTTTCAAGTGTAATAAAAGTGAGAGATGTCTAGATTGAATAAAAGGAAGTCTATGCTGAAGTCCTGATAAATGTGCTAGTCCCCACCCAGTAGAGATGATTCATATCATTCAATCTGTTTGACCATTTCTCTTGTTGCTTGAGGCTTGCATTAGTTATCTATTGTTGTATAACAAATCACCCCCAAACTTAGCAGCTTAAAACAACAGACACTTAATATTTCACAGTTTCTGTGTATTGGGAACCTGGATGTGCTTAGCTGGGTCCCCTGGCCCTCTGGCTTGGGATTGCTCATGGAACTGCAATTAGGGCGCTGGTGGGGCTACAGTTACCTCACAGTTCAACTGGAGGAGGATCCACTTCCAAACTCACTCATGTGGCTATTGGCAGGCCTCAGAGTATCCATTTCCAAGGTCATTACATGGCTATTAGCAGGCCTCAGGTTCTCACTAGCTGTTGGCCAAAGACATCAGTTCCTTGCCTTGTGGGCCTCTCATAAGACCACTTATAACATGGCACCTTGCTCCCCCAGAACAGGTGCTGTGAGAAAGAGGGAGGGAGAGAGAGCAAGAGGGAGAGAAGATGACAATCAAGATGGAAGTCACAGTCTTTCTGTAATCTTAGAAGTGACATCCTGGGATGCCTGGGTGGCTCAGTTGGTTGAGCGTCCGACTCTGGCTCAGGTCATGATCTCATGGCTTGTGAGTTCGGGCCCTGCATTGGACTCTGTGCTGACAGCTCAGAGCCTGGAGCCTGCTTCAAATTCTGTGTCTCCTCTCTCTGCTCCTCCCCTGCTCACTCTCTCTCTCTCTCAAAAAAAAAAAATAAACATTAAAAAAATAAAGAAGTGACATCCCATCACTTTTGCCATATTCTATTCATTAGAAGCAAGTTAGTAGGACTACCCACACTCAAGGGGTAGCTGGGATTTCTCTGGGGCATTAAAACCCACTGGAGGGTGAGAATCATTAAGAGCCATTTTAGAGACAGTTTACCGTAAGGATTATTCATTCATTCCTAAAGTATTACGAAGATGGGGCCACAGAGAGAAGCAACTCTTGGGTCTCTGCTCTTGGGCAGTCCAGAGAAAGGTTCACAACTAAAAGCACATGTTGATTGGTTTTGATGCTACTTGCATTTGTTACAACAGAAACCTATTCTAGCAACCATTTTTTCAAATATATGCCATTGGACTTGAGGGAGAAAGAATGTGGAGGAAGTTGATTAATAGAAGACCATCAGCAATCCTGAAAAACCTCCAAGTGGAGAGGGTGGGCCATTCTAGGAAGTCAAATCTGTACTCAAGAACAGAACATGTAGACTGTAGTCTTTAGGGAGAGACTTCGGCTATTTGGGTTATGAAGTAAGAGCACTGTTGGTAATTGCTACCTATGTGTTTAATGCCAGTCTGCACAGTACTGACCTGTAAGAAGGGAGGCAGAGGTGGTTAGTAGAGACTGGTTACATTCTGCCTTTCACCATTGATTTCCTGCCATGCCTCAGGCAAGTCACTTAACCTCTCTTGCTCTCCCAGTGTGCTGTGAGAATTAATGAGAGAATATTTATACAATGCTTTGTGATCTATGAGCAAAA
The DNA here is from genome assembly GCF_022837055.1 of Prionailurus viverrinus. NCBI lineage: Eukaryota > Metazoa > Chordata > Mammalia > Carnivora > Felidae > Prionailurus > Prionailurus viverrinus. Next base: position 28,654,498 of record NC_062568.1, read on the forward strand.
AAATCATGACAGCAAAATCCTAGTTTGGTTATATGGAGGCAAATCATAGAAATAATAGAAAAGACCAAGTTAGGGGCATATTTTGGAGCTCTGGCTCTTTGCTAAAGTTGTGACTTTTTATTAGTAATATGTTGATAAATGTTTAATGACCAACTCTCCAAAGAAATAGCCCTGATCTGTACATTTGCCAATTTCCATGGTGTCAATACTGCTAACATGGCTCATTTCAAGCCAATAGTACCACTGAACTTGGAGTTTGGAAAAGATGAAGGTAATCAGCTCTCACAAGCCTCAAAGAGCTGACTTTAGCACACTGCTGGATTTATAGAATTTATTCTCTTCAGATTATTTCGAGCATCAAAATGGTTACATTTTAGAGGCACCTAGGTGGCTCAGTTGATTGAGCGTCAGACTCTTGGTTTCGGCTCAGGTTATGATCTCATGCAGCTTCGTGGGTTGGAGCCCCGCATCTGGCTCAGCGCTGGCAGAAGAGAGACTGCTTGGGATTCTTTGTCTCCCCACTCTCTCTCTCTCTCTCTGCCCCTCCCCCACTCATGCTGTCTCGGTCTGTCCCCAAAATAAATAAATAAACTTTAAAATAAAATAAAATAGTTACATTAAAAAATTTTGTTTCCATTGTTTGTTTTTGAGAGAGAGAGAGAGACAGAGCATGAACAGGGGAGGGACAGAGAGAGAGAGGGAGACAGAATCTGAAGCAGGCTTCATCCAGGCTCTGACTGTCAGCACAGAGCCCGATGCAGAGCTCAAACTCACAAACCACAAGATCATAACCTGAGCTGAAGTCAGAGGCTTAACCGACTGACCCAACCAGGTGCCCCTAAATTAGTTACATTTTTAAGAGAATGATTCTCATTTGTAAAGTACCAGTTGTATTAGGTACACTACTTTTAATTTTATAATAATTCTTCAAATTTCTAGGTAGAAGCTCCTTTTTAGAGAAGCAAAGTCTGGACTTAAGACCTAGATTTATATAACATTTTTCACTTTGCACAGAAGTACTAGTTGATGTCTTCGTGGTATGTCACTCATTTTTGTCCTTTTCAATGTCTTATCAAAAGCCATTCTAAAATTTAGAGAAGCACCAGAATTTCTAGGCTTGGGATATCAAGCCCAGATTGGTTATGACAACCCTGAGTATTATATCTTTACAGGTTTCAAACTCACTTGGTAATGTGTACTGTTTTTTTCCCTAAAATTTCAAGGAGCAGTATAATTTCCATTGCTGAAACTGAGCGAGTGGGGATCTAGATTAGGAGATGTGGGGGCACTGCTCCTATTCTACTAGGGTGGGTGGGAAACTTGGCAGTGTGTCAGGCTCTTCCCATTAGAGCATCTTGGCAGGCCATGAAATTCAGCAGAGCACTAAGAGGAGAAGCTACAGGAACAAGACTCACAACAGTCATGACAGACCCTAGGGAACCTTCAAGAAGCGTGAGGATGGAGCTGGAGCAATGGATGCCAGTCCTTGCTAGTCATCAGAATCACCTAAGGAGTTTAAAAAAAAAATTCAGAAGCCTAGGTCCCATCTCAGACATGTTGAGCCAGAATCTGTGGCATTGGACTTGGCAAATTAAATTAAAAAAAATTGTTTTTAACCATTTATTTATTTTTGAGAGACAGAGAGAGCCAGAGCACAAACAGGAGAGGGGCAGAGAGAGAGGGAGACACAGAATCCAAGGCAAGCTCCAGGCTCTGAGCTGTCAGCACAGAGCCCAGTGCGGGACTTGAACTTACAAACTGCAAGATTATGATCTGAGCCGAAGTTGGATGCTTAACTGATTGAGCCATCCAGGCACCCTAGGAGTTAAATCTTTTAAACATTTTTTTTTTTTCAGAGAGAGAGTGAGAGAGTGCAAGTGAGGGAAAGGGACAGAGAGAGAGAGACAGAGAGAGGGAGAGAGAATTTCAAGCAGCCTCCATGCCCAGTTCAGAGCCTGATGCAGGGCTCAATCTCATGACCCTGGGGGCAGGACCTGAGCCAAAATCAAGAGTTGGAGGCTCAACCCACTGAGCCACCCATACACCCTGGGAGTTTAATTTTTAAAAGCTTACCAGGTGATTCTTTTGAATTAGACAGGTTTGAGAACTACTGACCTTGACTTGTATTGTAAAGCAGTGTATTGTGCCATTGATGCCTTGTATAATATCTTTAGTCTTGTGTAAAGTCCTCACTTTACTTGATTATGTTTTGAACTGAAAGATGGAATAATGAGAAGCATAAGGGAGGATGAGGTGTGTGAGGTGTGTGTGTGTATGTGTGTGCGTGAGTGCAAGAGAGAATAAGAGAGAGAGAGAGGTGGTTGGATAAAAGGTTGGATGATGTGATGTTGGGTCTCTGATCTTATTTATAAGTCTCAAGAAGTTAATGGTGGCTATTCCAAAATGTAACAATTCTACTCCCACAGTTCATTTACGGTATTTTCTCAGACTGACATTGCCATCCTTGTATTCCTTATACCACGTGAACCCTCACCTCAGATGATTAAGGCGGAAATAGGCAAGCATCTGACCTAGCCATGAAGTTGTCTGGCATGGGACCTCTTTCCAACCAGTGTGCCCACTATAGAGTGGTAGCCCAATCAGCTTCTTTCATTTGGAGAGTCTAAGTGTAAAATATAGCAGTAGAAGCTGAGAAACACCCGATGAAATAGGAACAAGCAGAGAACAGGAGGCAGTAGAAACTTGGAGGAAACAAGAGCCATGAGGCAGTGAGGTGTGTAGAGAGAGCAATTAGATGGTAACGACAGGAGCAGTAGTTGGAAAGCAGGATAGCAATGACCTCCTAGTGGAATGCTAGAAGAGAAAGAAAGGAAGGAAGGAAGGAGTAGAGAACACCTTTTTCAAAAGGAGAAGACAAGGAGACCAGGTTACAAGAATGATTTCTTAGCTCCTTCCCTTGGTATCCTACCATCCCCGTTAATGAAGCCACCTGACTGCTTTGTCTATTACTAGTAACTAGAGAGAATCTCACTAACCATAGTGCCAGGGCATGGGAAAGCATGAAAACACAGGTAGGTCTCTTCTGACTTTCTCCTGGAGGATGGGTCCACAGCAGCTGAAGGCTGATCTCCAAGGACCACCGTCATCCCAGGAGAGGGATGCATTCAGGGTTGGCTAGCAACACTCAGTCTTGGAGCCACCTTCATCTTGTTCAACGGCCTGGATAAAGAATTTGAGAAGACACCTCCTAGGACTACAGTTGACAGAGTTGCTGTAATTGAATGAAGGAGTGATTGTAAAATGTTGCAATGTAGGAATTATCTATGAAGGCATTTAACTGTCTTCCCAAGTATATGAAAGTTTGTTTTGAGACGTATGTGGTGCATTTCTCTCTTCAAGGATCAAACAGAGGAAAGAGCTCAGTGATAGCCAGGGAAATTAAAAGAATTCTGATTGTCTTGGTCCCACCACTAACCTCTTGGCCTCAGGCAAGTTGGTTAACCTCTCTGGGCCTGTTTCTTCATCTGTAAAGCAAGGAAACTGGGCTTTGTGATCTGGCCCAACTCTAAGAACCTATGACTCTTTGGGGGTTTCTCACTTGGATCAGGATTTCCCACGCTAGAGGCTTTTTCGTGTTGGACGTTACCCAACAGAGCTGAGCCGGTCTCATCCCAGATCCTGATGATTGGCACGGAGGAAGCTCAGGGCTGGCTATGTGTGCCCAGTGGGTGCCAAGAAGGCCAGGCCTGCAGTGCAATGAGTATGCCCCTCGAGAGCCACTTGCCCATTGCTTTTCTTTTCTTTCGCATTTCCACTCAGTCCCCTCTCCCTCTCCAGCCTTCTCCCTATTATTGTAAAATAGTACTTTAAACTCTAGAGCCAGGCTCTTCAATTAAGGTGTAGACAAAGTGGTTTGACTCCACTTGATTAAAAACTTTGTGAATGGGAGAGAACACAAACCTCAAAACATTTGCCTTTCAAAGCCAGGAGAGGGGTTAGAGAGAAACTGTTATGTGATCTCAAATTTGCCAGATGTCAGTTTAAAAGGGGCCTAAAGAATTCCTAAGCCTTTGTTTACCAAATCCTCCTCCCCTGGGTCAGAACCCCAGTGAAGCTGGCTGGGGGTGGGGGGCTGGAGGCTGTGGCTACCTGGCAGGAAAGGCCAAGGAAAGGCCAGAGCTGGATGGGAAGGGGCGGGGCTGGGGGTATTTGAATTTTTGTTTTTTCCTCTTAATTATCTGGGGCTGCCCTTCGAGAAATCTGTTCTCTTTGCGTTGGGAAATTAACTCTTAATCTCCACAAATGAGGGCAATCAACCCATTTACTAAATAAACACAGATCATTGCAGACTGGCTGCTCCTCTTTGTGATTTAATTTGAGAATGGCTTCACCTGAGGGAGGGGCTGAGGCTCGGCTGGGCCAGAGCCACCTGGCGGGGTCCCCAAGGGAGGTGGCTGGTGGATGAGGTGGCTAACAGAGGGTGGGGGAGCTGTGTTGAGACTAGAGAGGGCTTTGAGGTTTTCTCTTTAAGTAAATAGGAGACCCTCCCTGGCTCAGCTCTTACCTTCTGAATTTATCTGGGGCCTTTCATTGTGTGGTGTTAATTTTGGCTTTGAAAGTGTGAAGCTGTTTAAAGCAACTTTTATGAGAATGCTGGTTATCAGAAGTCCCTGGGATGGGAACAGTGAAGTCCTTTCTTTCTTAGCTAACTCTCTCATTAATATGTTGAGGAATTTCTCCTTGCTTTTAATTCCCCTCCTTAGTCACCAGTTATTTTGTTTATAAGTAGTCACAGAAGTTCATTCAAATCCCAGGTAGTTATACTGCAGTGGGATGCAGTGCTGGACACATAGTGGGAGCTCAGTAAATGAATGAATGCATGAATTAATAAGATGCACTTTAAGTTGAAAAGGAGGAAATAAAGCCACATGGCCTGCATATATATTTTTTTAATTTTTTTAACGTTTATTTTTGAGAGAGAGAGAGAGAGAGAGAGACAGAATGCGAATGGGGGAGTGGCAGAGAGAGAGGGAGACACAGAATTATTTTTTGTAAATGTTTTTCGAGATTACCATGTGTCAGGCACTGGGCAGGGTGCCGGGAATATAATGTGTCCCTGCCATCATAGAACTTATACTCTTGAAGAACAAATGAATCTGGTTTTCTGTGATGACCTTGAATTTGTCTCAAAATTATAACGGGAGTTTGGCACTAAGCTAGCAGCCAGCCCATACTGTGATTAAAAAGCACAGGCGAAGGGCACCTGGGTGGCTTAGTTGGGTAAGTGTCCTACTGCGGCTCAGGTCATGATCTAACAATTCGTGGGTTCGAGCTCACACATCGGGATCTGTGCTGACAGGTCCGAACCTGGAGCCTGCTTCGTATTCTGTCTCCCTCTCTCTCTTCCCTACCCCACTTGGGCTCTCTCTCTCTCTCTCTCTCCCTTTATCAAAAATAAACAAACATTTAAAAAAAAAAAAGGAGGGGCTGAGTTGGAGAATGGTTTGGGGATTTTCCAGAATGGACATTAGAGTTCAGTAATTCTTTTCCTTCATTTTTCAGATGAGAACACCAAAGCCCAAAGATGGTGGATTGACTTGTCCAAGGGTTCACAGAAAGAACTGGAACTAGAATCCACATTTTTGATTCCTGGAACTGTGCTTTATCCAAGAGCTTTGCACATAATGGCCCAACTTTATTTATCTATTTATTTATCTCTGCTTACTGCTCACCTCACTCCAGAAATGGCTTGTGTGAGCTTTGGAGTGAAATGAAAGATGAGAGTGACTGGCTAAGTGAGGGGCTTTGCTGGTGCCAGGGAGATCCATGGGAAGCAGGTGAGTGAGGCTGCTCAGCTCATGGCCCACAGCCTGAGTTGACTCCCTCTCCCCAGCTGTGCTTTGTCAGGAAACAACTAAAAGGGAGGTTGCAGAAACCTCAGTGGGGACCCAGGCCAGAGGAGGGACTTGGGACTGTTCCTGCCGGCTGTTTGAACTGGGGAAAGGGCAGTTGGCCAGTTCCTGTGGTTTCCAGCAGACTTGTAAGGAGCTGCTACCAAAACAGAGGAGTTTTGAAGACAGCCCAGGAGGCGGGAGAGGAAACATTTAGAGAAGAGATAAACAAAATAGGCGACAGACTTCTCACTCCAGCAAAAGGGGCTTTGGTTTACCTGTGAAACCTCACTCCTCCTCTTCCCCTAGCCTAAAATTTATAAAGCTAGTCCTTGACTCCTAGAGATTACCCTTCGTTTTAGGCCTTAGTTCTGAGGGCCATATTGGTCTTTCTGTGTCTTAGCACCCCGGGCTGATGATATGCTAACTAAAATTCCAGTTGAACAGTGAAGAGAAAGCCAGCTGACTGACTCCAACATCTGGTATTAGTTGTATTATTGCTATTTTTATTAACAATTAACAATTATTGGGTGCTTACCGTGGCTAGGCATTGTGCTAAGACCTTGACCTGCACTATCTCCTTGACTCTTCATCCTCACAACAGCCCTTTGAGTGGCTACTATTTACTGGACCTGCTTCATAGATGGAGAAAATTATGCAGATAGTGCCTAAAGAACAGGACTTTGAACCCAGTTTTCTCTTTGAAGAAAAAAACTTGTGGGAAGGAAAGAAGAAAAGGGAAGTTGAGTTTGCTACTAAGAGTATGAGCCACCTAAGTGTGTCTGGGTGGGAGAAAGCCCCCCCAGAGAGCAAACAGATGGTGTGAGCTTGTGTTTTCTATGGAAACCTCTATGAAGATGAGTTTCTATCTACCTACTCTGTAGCCAGCTGTCAAAGAGAACATCACAAGGCCAGGACAGACAGATATTCATGGGATGCTGGGCCTCTGGTATGGTTATCTCACATTTCTCAGTGTGCTAGGAGTGATAAAGTCATTTTTCCATTAACTATTTTGAAAGCTCTTATTTTTATAGCCAGGATTCTTCTTCCCTTTTTTTGGAGATGCAGTTTGATAGAAATGGTTGAGAGCAGAGGTTTTGCGTATTTGAATCCTTGCTCAGTTGCTTGTTATATGGCTTTAGACAAGTTTTTTTCCTCTGGGTCTCAGTTTCCTCTTCTGTAAAATGGTGATAACCCAGCACCTGCCTCATAGGATTGTGAAGTACAAATGAGGTAATGGTGTAAATGCTCAATAAAAGGCAATTATTACTGTTCTTCATTGGTTTAAAGGAACAATCTGGTCTAGGCAGATGGGTGCTGAAACTTCTGGTTTCTCAGAAGGTACTGTGTGCTCAGTTGAGAATGAAAATACTATAGAAATGGCAGGGCCAGGGAAAGTTGTGTTTCTGTCTGAATATTTCCAATGAATTAATAAGCTGGAGAGATGGATATTTGAAAGTTGCTACAGACTACAGGAGCTACTAAAGGGAAAACTTTCTTTTCCAAATCTGGATGCCTGCAACCCATAGGAAAGAGATATTTTGGGCATCTTATGTTTATTCCTACCCATGTCCTTTTTAGGTATTAGGCTTTCAGAACCAGGAACTGTGTTAAGTACAAATGAAAGAAAAAGTTATTTTTCATTCCTAGGCAATATGCACCTAGAGTTTATCAATGTGATCACAATCTTTAGAAAAACTGAACTTCAGGGCACCTGGGTGGCTCAGTGGGTTAAGCGTCCAACTTCGGCTCAGGTCATAATCTCACAGTCGGTGAGTTCGAGCCCTCTGTCGGGCTCTGTGCTGGTAGCTCAGAGCCTGAAGCCTGCTTTGGATTCTGTGTCTCCCTCTCTCTCTGCCCCTTTCCTGTTCATGCTCTGTCTCTCTCTGTCTCAAAAATAAATAAAAACGTTAAAAAAATTAAAAAAAAAGAAAAACTGAATTTCTAATGGAAAACAGGGAGAAAATTTAAGTGATACATTTCCCACCATCCTTTATATTATTATTTTATATTATTGCCCATTTCATTTGGAATACAAACCAATTGAAAATACCCTACAAAGCATTTTATTTTATTTTTCAGTATTTTATTTTTTTGTTTCAAATTTTTATTTAAATTCCAGTGAGTTAACATATAGTGTGGCCCTACAGAACATTGAAATTTTTCAGAGCATGTGGAACACTGCCCATTTTTGTAAGTGGAAGGGTCAGAAGCAATTATTTGCTACCTGGCCAGCCCCCCAGCAGGCAGCATCTGCATTTGAACCATACTGGTATTTCCCAAGAGACTTTGCACTAGGTGGGTGCTTAATAAATACCTGCTGAATAAATTAGTTATTGTTTCCTACCTTTCTTTGTTTTCTAAAAATAGATTTATTTAAACATTTTTTAAAGTTTTTATTTATTTATTTTGAGAGAGGGAGAAAGCATGAGCAGGGGAGGTGCAGAGGGAGAGGAGAGAGTGAGAATCCCAAGCAGGCTGTACTGTCAGTGTGGAGCCTCTGCAGGGCTTGAACTCATGAACTGTGAGATCATGACCTGAGCCAAAGTCGTATGCTTAACCGACCTAGCCACCCATGTGCCCCTAAAAAAAATTTTTTTTAGTGTTTATTTATTTATTTTTTTTTTTGAGAGAGAGAGAGTGTGTGCATGAGTTGGGGGAGAGGTGGAGAGAGAGGGAAACAGAGTATCAGAAGCAGGCTCTGCGCTAACAGCAGAGAGCCCAATTCAGGGCTAGAACTCACGAACCACAAGATCATGACCTGAGCCAAAGTCAGCTGCTTAATGGACTGAGCAACCCTGGCGCACTGTTTCCTACCTTTATTTACCCTAGGCAGTTCAATTTGTCGGTTTAAGAGAATTTTCCTCATGACAATTTCTGAAAGCTTAAGCACTAACATTTGTGTTTATGTATGTATGGAAAAAAGCAATTACAGAATGCTCTTTTATGTTGTAGTTGGTGAAAAATGGTGGCCTCTCTTTATGACTTCTATAAATCAGTAAGAGCTCTGAGCACACAAAGGCTTAGAACACTATCTTACTGTTTGAAAACCACAAATTCTTTTGATAAACACTAAACAAAACAAACCCTCACAATTGCCCAGAAAGACTAATGTGTTTTTTTAAATTTTTTAAATGTTTTTATTTATTTTTGAGACAGAGACAGAGCATGAGCAGGGGAGGGGCAGAGAGAGAGGGAGATGCAGAATCTGAAGCAGGCTCCAGGCTCTGAGCTGTCAGCACAGAGCTCAATGCGGGGCTCGAACTCACAGACTGTGAGATCATGACCTGAGCTGAAGTCGGATGCCCAACTGAGCCACCCAGGCGCCCCAAGACTCATGTGTTTTTATCTGAATTTTTAGAGAGGCTAAATAACTTGCCCAAGGTCATAGAGCTAGTAGGTGTTAGGCTGATATTGGAACCCAGGTAGTCTGGCTCAAGAACGAGAGGCATTGCTTGGTCACACTGGCAAATATCAAGTGCGAGTGTTGTTGACTATTGCAGAGTTCTGGCTGGAGAGATCTCACCTCTGCCTGAACTCCAGGGAGAGAAGGGTCTCTTTAAAGGGTTCCCATTTTTTGGATAGCTTTAATTGTTAGAAAGTCCTTCATTATATTGAACTGAAATCTGCCTCTCCAAGGCTTCCATTGATCTTCACAGTACAAATTTAATCCGTCTTCCACACAACCGCCCCTCAGGTAAGTGTGGGCCACCCTTCCCCCATACCTCCTGCTCCTCCAGACTATTTGTGGGAACACTGGAAATGGACCCTCTCAAGATTCCAGGCCCCCAAAGAGGCCAGCTGAGGCTTCAGGGAGGCTAGACAGGGCTTATGCAGGAGGCGGAATGTTAAATCAGGTACATACTGTAAATAGCTCCTAGGCAATGTTTAGAATGGTGGGCAAGGAATTCCCTAGGAACCAGCTAAGGATGGATTACCATGCCTGAATTATACACTTCCCTGTAACACAGACATTGCCATAAGATATAATTGGTCCTGAAAGTGGCAGTCACAGTGGAAAAGCAATGACTGAGCTACTGGTAGCAATAGCTGAGTTTTTATTCCAACCTAGGTGAGGTTCAGTGGGAAACAGAATCCGATGCACAAAATTAGTGAGGATGAGACGGAAAAAGACATCATAATGGGGAGGAGCCTGCATGGGGATATAAGGTAGGTTCTGCAGCAGTGATTATGTGATGCCTGATGGGCTTAAAAGTGCAAGGAGATAAAATGGATTCACTGGCAAGAGAGTCAGAAATGCTGATTAAAAAAATTTGTGTTCTCTCCATCAATGACATTGTAGAAATAAAAATGCTTGGGTATGTTGTGAGGTGGGTATAGCGGTAACGCAACTGGGGCCAGCTCCCTTGGAAAGCTCAGTCGAGAAGAATGAAGGAGACACGCCTTTTGATAGCCATTTTTAGCTATCTCTGCCCCCACTCCCACACCCACCTCTGGCTAGACCATGGCACCCACTGAATGGATGGCCTATATTGTGTCACCACATGGCTGAATATGTCTAAGTGGTCAAAAAGGATGGGAGAGCCCCAGAACTCAGCAGAACCCAAATCCTGACCAGAACCGAGATCTTTCAGAGAAGCAGCTGGAAGGAGGAATACTCCCAGAGCCCCCCACCCCTGCCCCCATCAGCTTCTATGGAAACAAATTCCCCTTTGTCTAAATTTGGATATTGTTCTCTCTAAGGGAGTGGAGTATAAGTCTGCCAATGCCAGCTTCCCTTGGAATCTCAAGCCAAGCCTTTGAGCAGACAGGCATTCCTCATCCTCAGTCTCTCAGCATCTCCCAGCGATTAACATAACATGACACCAGGCCCATCAAGATAAGGATCCTAATGGCCACAATGGCTTCCCTTTCTTCCCTCAGCCCTTCTTTATTGCTCTGCACGTTACGCTCACTTCCAGCAGGGAAGAGTTTATAAGCGTGGGGTAGGCGAGCCCGTTCTGCAGGCAGCTCCCCGCAAGGCTTGTGCGAGGGCTCCAGGGACAGAGATGCATTTCCCTTTAATAAGCTTCTCACACTACATTAAAGATAAAAGGGGAAGGGAAATATTTATATTCTGACAAAGCAGCTCTTCCCTTCAGGCTCTTGTTTTATTTATTAACTTGCTCTGTCCCTCTCTCAGTCTTTCTGTTTCAGGGGCTAGGCATTTCCTCTCCTTCTCCCCTTTAGTCATTAATTTTGTGGGTGAGTGACAGTGACAGGGAGACTTTAGAATCGTTGTCAAAGAGATGAGATTTGTATGTGGGCGCCATTCCCAGGTGACACAAACAGCTGTTCCTCCACCCTCCTGGGAGCTGCTCCCCATTACCACTCTTATTATATAGCTCTTGGACAGCAGAATGCATCATGGTGGTTAAGTTATGTCATTTAAAATGAAGCCGTGTCAGTCCGGCAAATTGTTCAGAGATACAGTAACCTGGACGCATGACTGCATACACCTGGGACTTTTTAGACCTTTTGTTTATTACACATTTTCTTCTCTCTCAGAGGTGATCCCTTAAGGATGCTTATTTCCTCCAGCTAATCTGCCCAAAGCCAGTAAAATACAGGTATATTGTTTTGAATTTTGATTCACCCCTTTGCAGTGATTATCATTAAAGTTTCAGACCCCTATTGTTCCAAAGTCTGTGCTAGTTTGTTAAGGAGTTTATCCTTTGGATGCTCCCTTCTCCCTCCAAGGTACATCTAGATCAGTGGTCAGGTGAGAGGGATGTGTGTGTGGGGTGGGGGGGAAGGGGGGTATTAGGGGGAGAGGTGTTTTAGGCTCTGCTCAGTTCACCTGCATTATATTTTTAAAAAATGATCCATAATTGTCAATTAAAAATTCAAAGTACAGAAAAGCACAAAATGACTTACCTACCCACTTGTCGGGAAACCATGTAGGCTGATGGTGAAGAGCACTGACTGGAGCCTGAAGGTCTGGACTTGACTCAGCTCTGTGTCACCACAGGAAGCAACCCCAAGCCTCACCTGTGAGATAGGGGTGATGATAGTAGGTATCCTTTAGGAATCTTATGGGGATTAAATATGTACATGCATGTAAAGCACTTAAGATGGTGCTTGACACATAGTATAGTCCATAGTATTAGCTACTGTTACTATTACCATACAAAAATAACCAATAAATAACACTTAGTAGATATATTCCAGACTTCATTTTATGCATATATAGAGGACAGAAATAATTTTACAGTAACAGAATCCTGTTATGCATACTATTAAAAATAATGTAGGAGTGCCTGGGTGGCTCAGTCAATTGAGCATCCGACTTTGGCTCAGGTCATGATCTCACTGGTCATGGGTTCGAGTCCCGTGTTGGGCTCTGTGCTGACAGCTTGGAGCCTGGCGCCTGCTTCAGATTCCCTCTCTGTCTCTCTGCCCCGTCCCCTCTCAAATATAAATAAACATTAAAAAATATTAAAACATAAGGTTTGATTTTGCCTGAACTTAATAGGTAAAAGAACTCAGGCGAAACTGGTAAACTTTGAATGTTAGTTCTTGAATAGCAAAATACACTAGTTCCTAAAAGATGATTCCAAGATTAAAAAAAAAAATGATGAAAATCAATTGAAAAGTTGGGTGGGTAGTTTTGGTTGATTTCTTGCCAGGTGATTAGGTTTATTATTGCTCTGATGCTTCTTCCTATCTCCCAAATTTTGACACTTCTATTATTTTTTAATTTGTTTGGGTTTATAGCACCTACATTCTGATTTGCATCCATTTCTTCCTCCAGAGGTTTAGTTCTCTGGATTCAAGTGTTAATCAAACTTTTGCATTACTAATTCTCTAATTTGATCAGTTTCTTGAATGGCTATATTTCATTGTCAAGTAGTTTTTTTCTCCTCACTTCCCCATGCAGAGGGACTCATTGATATTCCCTGAATTCTTTCATTTTGGGGAATGTCTGACTGTTACCTTTCTGTATGGGAATGACTGCTTGCTGAGTGTGATATTCCTGAGTCGCCTTTTCCTTAGAACCTTGTAGGCAGTCTTCCATTATCTTCTCCATTGAATGTTGCTGTTTAGAAGGGTAAGGCCAGGCTTATCATTTTTCCCTTTTAAGGCCCTAGATTTTCTGTGTGGACACTTGAAGAACTCTCTCCCTATTCTTGATGTCTGTGTGTGTGTGTGTGTGTGTGTGTGTGCGCGCGCACATGCGCACGTGTGTTTATTTTAAAGATTTTATTGTTATCTCTATATCCAACGTGTGGCTTGAACTTACAGCACCCAGGTTAAGAGTCACATGCTTTATGACTGAGCCAGCCAGGTGCCTCTCTTGATGTCTTTTGATGGTTCTATATCAAATTTTCCTAGTTTACAGTGAGCTTTTTTTTTTTATGTTTTTATTTATTTTTGAGAGAGAGAGAGAGTGAGACAGCATGAGCCGGAGAGGGACACAGAGAGGGAGGACAGAGGATCTAAAGCAGGCTCTGTGCTGACAGCAGAGAGACTAACGGGAGGCCCAAACTTATGAACCATGGGATCATGACCTGAGCCAAAGTCAGACCGACTGAGCCACCCATACACGCCACTTTTTTAAAAAGTTTATTTATTTTGAGAGAGAGAGAAAGGGCGGGGGAGGGGCAGAGAGAGAAAGAGAATCTCAAGCAGGCTCCACACTGTCAGCACAGAGCCCGATGCCAGGCTGGAACTCAGGAACTGTGAGATCATGACCTGAGCTGAAACCAAGAGTCAGATGCTTAACCAACTGAGTTCCTCTGGGCACCCCTATAGTGAGCTTTTTTAATCTGCAGATTCGAGTGTTCCTTGAGTTTGGAGAAATTTTTCTGTATTATGTCCTTTTTGTGTGTTATGTACTATTCACTTCTATTTTTGGGGGTGAGGAGGAAGATTCTTTTCAGGTATAGACACCAATTTATCCTCTATTTCTATGCCTTTCTTTATAGTTGCTTTTATCCTTGTCTTGTCCGTCTGCTTTAATTATTATTCCTTAAGTATTTCTCAGATGTGCTTGGATTTTTTTTTCTTTTTGGTCTTTTTTATGCCTTTATTTTTTTCTCATTTTTTCCCTCATTTATGATGTTTTGGTTTTTAATTGTTTCTTTAGCTGCCTGACCTATCCTTTTATCACATTCTTTTGCTGTCTTATTTTTTCAACTTTGAGGTGACTATGCACTTGTCCCTGAATTTACCCAAAGATACAGAGGAAAGTTCCCTCCCCCAACACTGATACTATAGCTAAGAGAGAGAGAACAAAAAAGTTAAATGACAATCAAAACCCTCTATAAGCTTTAGGGGTGCCTGGGTGGCTTAGTTGGTTGAGTATCTGACTCTTGATTTTGGCTCAGGTCATGATCCCAAGGGTTGTGGGACTGAGCCCCATCCATGTCAGGCTCCCTCTGCCCCTCTCCCTGCATGCTCTCTTTCTCTCTCTCTGAAATAAAAATTAAAAAAATTAAAATAAAAAAAATAAGAAAAATGTGGGGGGCACCTGGGTGGCTCAGTTGGTTAAGCGTCTGACTTTGGCTCTTAAGGTTCAGGAGTTCAAGCCCCGCATCGGTCTCTGTGCTGACAGCTTAGAGCCTGGAGCCTGCTTCAGATTCTGTGTCTCCCTCTCTCTGCTCCTTCCCCCACTCACACACACACACTCTCCCTCTCTTTCCCTGTCTCTCTCTCTCTCTCTCTCTCAAAAATAAACAAACATTAAAAAAATTTTTTTAATGCTCTCTATAAGCTTAAAATGAGTAATGTAGACATTAAGTGGTGTGGTGTTCAGAAGGAGTGGTACTAAGTGTTGGTGGTTGGGATGGTCAGAAGACTGTGAAAGGGAGCTGAGCTGCGTTGCAGGGAAAGTTCTGTGGGGCATGGTGAGTCCTGCAGTCTGAGAAGGGATAGGGCAGGAGGAGGCGGAGGTGGATAATGGGGGACACCAGGGTGGCTCAGTTGGGTAAGCGTCTGACTTTGGCTTGGGTCATGATCTCATGGTTCATGAGTTCAAGCCCCACGTTGGGCTCTCTACTGTCAGCACAGAGCCTGCTTCAGATCCTCTGTCCCCCTCTCTCTGCCTCTCCCCTGCTTGTGTGTGCTCTCTCTCAAAAGTAAACATTAAAAAAAAACTTTTTAAAAAAGAGGTGGACAATGGGAATCACAGTGTGGGTTGGAGATACCCTATGGAGTGTTCATATAGCACAGTGGTTAAGTTCCCAGACTTCAGAGTCCTACAACCTACGTTTAGGTCTTTGTTCTCCTACCCACTAGCTAGGTGACCCTGAGCAAGGTTCTTCTGAGCCTCACTTTCCTCATCTGTAAAGTAGGAATAATAACATAAGACATCTTGTGGCATTGTTGATGAAGATTAAATAAAATAATTCATGTGAAGGGCAAGGTGATTAGCACATTGTAAAATGTCCTCAATAAATGGTGGCTTATTGTGGAAGACCCTGAATCCTTGGGGGAAGGGATTGTATCTTATTCTTTATTCTATGCCCAGTGCATAGTAGATGATCAATAAATGTAGGATGACTTTATTGTATCAATTAGGTAGTACTTCACTGCAAGTAGCAGAAACCCTAATTCAAACTGACTTAACCAGGTGAACTATAGTCTGTAAGTCAAATCTGGCCTACTGCTTGTTTTTTGTACAGTCCATTAACTAAGAATGGTTTTTACATTTTTAAATGCTTTTTTAAAAATCAAAAGAATAGGAGAAATGTGAAAATGATATGAAATTCAAATTTCAGTGTCTAAAGTGTTTTTTTTTTTTTAACATATCCTCACTCATTCATTTATATATTGTGTATGTCAGGTATAGGCAAACTTTTTCTATAATGGACTAAACAGTAAATATTTTAGGCTTCGTGAACTGTGTGTCCTGTGTTGTAACTACTTGATGAAAACAGCCATAGACAATAACCTTAGAAGAGACTTGAGGACAGGAAACAGAGTGAAAAAGTAGAAAGGCTCCTAGACAGGGAGCCAGGATGTTAGGATTTTGATCAAGTCGTTTAACATCTCTGAGTCAAGCTATCTACAAAATAAAAGAGTTGGACTAGATTTTGAAGACTTCTTTTAGCTCTGAAAGTTCTCTTTTTCTATTTTGGTATCCCAGTTTAATTACCTGGACCTTTTCTGAAGGTGTGTGCAGCAGTTAGAATACTTCAGTTACAAGCAATGGAAACCAACTGTAGTTAATTTAAGCATGAAAGGTTTTTATTAAGTATATAAAGGTAGGTCACAGAACTAAATGGAAAGCAGAAAATACAGACTCAGAGAGGACAGGAGCCAGGGCAGGCCTTGGGGTCCAGACAGCGAGAACTAAGGAATAATCTCTTTAGGATACAGTAGTCTCCATTGAACTCCAACCATTCTGAAGAACATTCAAGATTGTTATGTTTCTCACCTAGCTTAGGTTTGCATAAAGGGACCACATGCTTGTATCTAATAAGGAGTGATAGTTCCCGAAGAGAAATTACTAGAAAAAGGGGAAATGGATACTGGGCAGATGTCCATGACAGAGGGAAGGGCATCGATGGCTAAGTGCTAGATGTTGTAGCATGAGGATCCAGCAAATGATTCAAAGAAATCAAAATGATTCTTGAGTCATTTGCTCATTCTCTCACAAATACTTACTGAATTTGTGAATGGCATTTCAGAGGACGCCAAAGAAATGTAATAATGATCTGTAAGACTGGTGGGAAAAGGTGCTTGGGTTTTAGTCAAGATGACCTGGGAACAGAATTATGTTCCCTTTTAATTGGAATCATTAAAATATATCTGGGCATATGCAGCTATATCTCATTATAGGAGAGATGTTAAGTAATTCCTAATTATGTGTATTACACTGTAGGCAGAGGATCCTGAGACAAGTGACTTATCTCACATGTCAAAGGGCAGAGCTAAAAGCAGGACTTGATTTCCCAACTTGACTAGCTGTTCTGGACCAGCTGCCTAGCAACCATGTCCCCCAATCAGGAGCAGCTACTATGTATGGAGCCTTGGCTCCTGGTTCCCCCATGAAACCATGAACTTCTCAAGGGTCCAGTTCCTCTGTATTTCCCCCAGGGCTTCACATATCACTGGACACACAGAAGACAGGGTCTGGTGTACCACTTTCATAGATGAAGCTGAGCCTGTCTCCCCTTTAGATGTAGCATTGAGCTGGAGAGCATTGAAAACATCCCCTGCTGCTCTCTGAAAAGGCTGGTCTGGAGGCCTAGGAAGGAGTTATTTCAGAGTGGAAGAATTTCAGAGACTTCTTTTATAACAGAAGATTGAGCGTAATCTCGGTGGTGTTCATGTTAGATGGCTTATCTGTCTCAGTGTGTACATTATTACTTCTGGCAAATTATGAAAAATCATGACCTCACAAAGAAAACCAGTGAGTGTAATTGTCTCCATCATCTTTCTCCTTTTCTGTGGGGAAAGGCTGGCCTGTGCCTTGAACTTTGCCCAGAAGGAAACATTTATAGAATTTTGTTCTCAATCAAGTGCTTGTGCCTGTGTGTGCTCTTTGTTTAGGGAAAGTTACCAATTTGCTTGACTTACTTTGAAGGCTCTTAGCCAGGCCTTTCTCCCACTGTCTCCAATGCCACAGGGGCCCTAGCCTCCGGCAGGCTCACCCCTCCCCGCCCCCTTCACTCCCTCCACCCCCTCCAGGACCAGAGGGTACTGGCACCACAGCTAGATGCTGGAAGGGCAAATCTTAAAGGCCATGAAATCATTTATTAAATAAAATCATTCCTCTTTTTATTGCTATTTACTCATACCTGGAAAAGGGGATTTCTGTTACTATTCTTTTGTTTTTCTTGAGGTGGTTGGTCTGCTCCGCTAGGCCTAGATCTGTGGGATGGCAGGAACTTCCGAGCTGCAGTTTCACAACAACGTAGAGTGTCTCCAGTGATCTGAAGCCTGTTGTGAAATCCTCAAAATTCAATTAACCTCAGTTCATTTAGGCTTAAAAAAATCAACGTCACCCTGCATTGTAAGGCACAGAAGGGAAAATATTGAGAAACCAGACAGATTGGTGCTCTTGGAGATTATTTTGAGCTGGTTCATCAACACTCTTTGTATCTTCATGGCAGAAATATGTTGTGATTTGTTTAAAGAAATTCAGAAATTTTTCTGAACCTCAACAACAATCAGCCCTCTACATTTACTCCATAGCCCTTCATTGTCTCATATATCCATGTAACTCTGGTTATTTCACTTTCCCCCCTTTGCCTTCACCCCATTTTCCATATCTGTTGCCATGTCACATTGATCCCCCAGCCTTGTGTGTGACAGTGAATCTGAAATATTTATAAATAAGGTGGTTTCGGGCTGACGTCCTCTGTGCCAGTTTCTCTGGCAACTTCACTGTGCACTAAACATCTTGCCTTTACTTTGGAGAACAGCCTGGTGGCCACCCTTATCTACACCTCTCTTATAGTCTAAGAGATTCTCCAGAGAGCCCAGCTCACCTTATCAACTTCTTTTTCAGTACTCACTTAAAGGCAGAATTACAAGAAAATAATTTTACTTCTACTTCAGCTGGACTTCATCTTTCTTTATGTGGCCACAAATGTTTAGAACCACACAAATCTAGAGCAATGTTAAAGAATGTCAGAAGAAATATCCAGACAGAGGGTGGCAGCAGTAACAGTCATCATGGTCTCTGATGGGGCACCCAGGTGTAACTCACACCACACGGTGTGGGTCTGCTCTGAGATAATGTTGGTTCGCCTACTTTTTGGACAGATGGTTCCCCTCTTTTCCCTCACCTTCTTCCCTTTCTCTCTTAAAAAAGTTTTCAAACTTTTTAATGTCAAGCCCATTTAAACAGTGATTCAAAAACCAGGAGCATCCAAAGAACGTTTAAAGTTTCCATTCATCATGTGGCTTTGAGTAAAGAGCAGTTCAGGTAGGACGCACCGAAGGCTGTGGGTGGAATCTATAGCCAGACCCTGGGGTTCATTAGCTCTTTAGCTGGGTGCCTTGGGAGGCATTTGAGATACAGTCCTGAGGGTTCTCCAGGGTAAAAAATGTATGAAGGTGCATAAGGGGAAACAAAGAACAATAGAAAGGACATATATATAGCTGATTCCAGCACAGGCTGATTTCCCTTTTGCTCTGGCTACATATTTCTTTCTCTGAAGCTGACTTACTGACACTCCATTGCCTGATACTTAACATTCTGTGAAAAGGGAGCTTTTGTTTAGGGCTTTTTTTTTTAATTAAAAGAAATTAAAAAAAATTTTTTTTAACATTTATTTATTATTGAGAGACAGAGAGACACAGAGCGTGAGCAGGGCAGGGGCAGAGAAGGAGGGAGACACAGAATCCGAAGAAGGCTCCAGGCTCTGAGCTGTCAGCACGGAGCCAAACACGGGGCTCGAACCCACAAACCGTGAGATCATGACCTCATGATCATGACCATCATTGCAAGATCATGACCAAGCTGAAGTCAGATGCCCAACCAACTGAGCCACCCAGGTGCTCCTAAAAAAAATTTTTTTTTAACATTTATTTATTTTTGAGAGACAGAGAGAGACAGAGCATGAGTGGGAGAGGGGCAGAGAGAGAGGGAGACACAGAATCCGAAGCAGGCTCCAGGCTCTGAGCTGTCAGCACAGAGCCTGACGTGGGGCTTGAACCCATGAACCATGAGATCATGACCTCAAACCCACAAACTGGACCGTGAGATCATGAGCTGAGCCTGAGCCCAAGTCCAATGCCTAACTGACTGAGCCACCCAGGCACCCCAGGGCTTTTTCCTCTTGGAAAGTTGTGGGGAGGGTTGGAGAAAAGGGAACAGTTTTGTCAGGGATGAACCTACAGAAGAGAGAGCCATGGAAAGCAGGGAAATGCAGAACTGCTTTTGTGTAGTGTTTTGTTGATAAAATAAAACCTTTGCCCCAGCCTGGTTCCCATTTATCTATATTGAAACAGAGGACGATCAGCTCCTATGGTATAGATTAGGAAATAAAATACCCCAAATCTTGTTCTAAAGCTTGTCAGTGAGGGGCACCTGAGTGGCTCAGTTGGTTAAGTGGCCGACTTGGGCTCAGGTCAGGCTCAGGTCGTGGTCTCACAGTTTGTGAGTTTGAGCCCTGCATGGGGCTCTCTGCTGTCAGTGCAGAGCCTGCTTCAGATTCTCCGTCCCCCTCTGTCTCTCTGCCCATCCCCCACTCGTGCTTGCAGGCTCTTTCTCTCTCAAAAATAAATAAAAGCATTAAAAATTTTTTTTAAATAATAAAAAAAACAGGGGCGCCTGGGTGGCTCAGTTGATTAAGCGGCCGACTTCAGCTCAGGTCATGATCTCATGGTCGGGGAGTTCAAGCCCCACGTCGGGCTCTGTGCTGACAGCTCAGAGCCTGGATCCTGCTTTGGATTCTGTGTCTCCCTCTATCTCAGCCCCTCCCCCACTCACACTCTGTCTCTCTCTTCCTCAAGAATAAATAAACATTAGGGGCGCCTGGGTGGCTCAGTCGGTTAAGCGTCCGACTTCAGCTCAGGTCACGATCTCACGGTCAGTGAGTTCGAGCCCCGCGTCGGGCTCTGGGCTGATGGCTCGGAGCCTGGAGCCTGCTTCCAATTCTGTGTCTCCCTCTCTCTCTCTGACCCTCCCCGGTTCATGCTCTGTCTCTCTCTCGAAAATAAATAAATGTTAAAAAAAAAAAAAATTAAAAAAAAAAAAAGAATAAATAAACATTAAAATAAAAATTTTTTTAAAACTCACCCAAGGACTGTGGACAATTAAAATAATGATGTGCAGCTTCACAAATTGGCATGAGTAACTTGGGTGATACCAAAGAGGAAAGGAGGATTTTGAGCCTCTCCAGTAAATCAGCTTTAATGAGGATGTTCTTTGCTTTTCCTGCCACCCTTTCTAGTTCTAAAATCAAGCTACCAAGATCTGTTCATGTAATCTTCACAATGATCCTATACCCAGACAAGATGGCCCTCTGTCTAAAAGTCACATTCCCTATCTTACATCCTTGTTTCTCTTAAACTGAAAAGGTCAGCTGGAATGAGGTTTTGCATGTAACCTTTGCAATTTCCATTTGATCCTATGAGGACAGAGGGAAGGATTAGGTTTGAGTTCTGAGAAAATTCAATGCTTGTTTCACAGCTCTCTCCTCCTGATCATGGGGTGGTATGTTTTCCAACCTCTTGGGGAGTCCAATTGATTAAACAAGGCTCATTCTGAACTTGAATCAAACATGAGTTGAGGGCTGGGGAGGCACCCAGCTGTTTGAAGGACCACCTGTTTGCAAAGAAACCTTAAAAAGAGAGTAAAAAGATTTTTTGAATAGAGCTAGCTCAGGCAAGGTAGCATCTTGAGGGAATAAGCTGTAACTGAATTAGAAACAAGTGGATTAGCTTTTCTTGGAAGATCCTTTGTTAAAACAATTAGGGGAAAATGCTTGGCATGATGCATTTCAGATTTAGTGCAATGGAAACTGGGGGCAAGGAGGCAATTCACCAAACTCAGCATATATGTATCAGCTAATGTTTGATGTTATGGCACTTAAGTATACGGTATATATGTATTAGATATGTTACTGATATGTATGTTACTGATAAAAGCCTTCCTATTGGCTAATGTGTCTCAGGGATCAGCAAATAAATAAAACTCAGTGTTTACACTTCTTTCTTTTTGTTTTTAAGATTTTCTTTTTAAGTAACCTCTTTACCCAGTATGACACTTGAACTCACAACCCTGAAATCAAGAATCACATGCTCCACTCACTGAGCCAGTCAGTTTTTAAATCACCAGCTTATTTTAAAAAGCTACCACCAAAAAGCACAAAATCTCCATCTCTGTCAATAATTTGTTCTAGGGGTGCCTGGGTGGCTCAGTCAGTTAAGCCTCCGACTTCGGCTCAGGTCATGATCTCACAGTTTGTGAGTTCGAGCCTTGCGTTGGGCTCTGTGCTGACAGCTCAGAGCCTGGATTCTGCTTCAGATTCTGTGTCTCCTTCTCTCTCTGTCCCTTCCCTGTTCATGCTCTGTTGCGCGCGCTCTCTCTCTCTCTCTCAAAAATAAACATTAAAAAAAATTAAAAAAAATAATTAGTTCTAAAAACAGAAACTTAAAAATAAATATGTCGGGGTGCTTGGGTGGCTCAGTTGGTTAAGCGTTAGACTCTTGATTTTGGCTCAGGTCATGATCAAAGAATTCCTGAGATTGAGCCCCACATTGGTCTCCTCACCAACAGCATGGAGCCTGCTTGAGACTCTTTCTCTTCTCTCTCTGCCCCTCCCCCCCCAAATAAATATATAAACTTAAAAAAATATGTCTTATTATCTCATCTCTTAAATTTGTATCATTTGACATGCTCATAATTCCTAATAAGGAAAGTAAAGATTAGTGAAATAAACTATTAGGTTAGAACAAACATGTCAGGTTTGGTAACTCTAAAAAATGTGACTCATTCTCAAGTTATATGTGTGTATGTATATGTATATGTGTATATATATGTATGTGTATATGAGTAATCTTGTTCTCATATCTCTAAAATGCCCACTAAGTGAACTGGGAATTTTCTCCTGTATTTCAGCACAAAACTTTGTATACAACAGGTGCACTGTACTTGACTGCATTAAGTATCTATATGAGGAGTAGGACAAATAAACTTTGGAGTCAAGATTATGCTTGAAAATTCTCTTTAGTGGCTTATGAAATACAATATGGGACAGACCTCACTGGGTCCAACAGAGCCAGGCTTTGGTCCAGCAGTGGTTTAGACTGCTGTTTTGTTTGTTCATTTTTGGCTGGGAACCAGATGAATCAGCTAGCTCTTATTTAGAGGCCCTGATGTACCCCAAACATTTCACTTCCAAGCCCTAGCATTACATTCAGCCTCACTTCTGTGAGGTACAAGGGAAACAAAGCCAGTCTAGCTGACAGCAGTTCCAGGCCCCTCATCTGACTGACTCTGGGCCTTGTCACTGAGTGGATGGCTGGAATGTCCACACTACTGAAAGTGTTATCTTTCTTTCTCTTTCTTTTTATTGGGGGGGGGGGGGGGAATGAGCCAAACTGCGTAGTTGCATTTGTATCATATGATATGTTATGACTCTACAGCAAATATTTATTGAATTAATAAATATTTGAGATGGCGGTAAATATTATTTGGTTCAGTGGCTCTACTGACTCTTGTATGAATTAAGCCATTTTTCCCCACTGAAAAAAATTAATGGCTTAAATGGCCTTCAGAAATAACAAAGCATGTGTAAAAGACTAAGAAAAAAATTACCCATCATTTTAAAAAGGAAAAAAAAAACTAGACTATTTAGATGAATGCCTTGCTGTAAATATTCTAAATTCTTAGGGGTACAATATATAGCAATACTGGCAATTTTAATACCATCACTAATCATTTGGAATATCTGACATCCTTTCACTGTAATATTTGTGTATTTAGTGGAAACTTTTTGAAAAGTCATTCCACTAGCCAACAAAAGCCATTTCATAGTTATGATGTAATCGTAAGGTAGTATTTCAGGGTTGTCAAGATCAAAGACTTGAAATATGACTTAAAAAAAAAAAACAGCTCAGGCGAGACCCCTCCGAACAACCATTTAAAGAAACCAACCAATAGCACCTCATCTTCTGTTTTCCTTTGGTTTTTTGAAAATAGAATTATACAAAAGATACATTCTCCAGAGGCACATGACTTAAAATTAAAGAGTGGAAATAAATAATCCTAATGAAATTTCTCTTTCTGATTTAAACAGTGAGAAATATATATATGAATGTATTGGCAATAAAAATAGGAAAACTCTACTCAAATTGTGAATTGATCTTAATACCAAGTTTGAAAATGGATGTCATGAAAACCACTTTATAGTTATTGTGTTGATTGAAGGAAATTGTTTTATGCATGTGGAGTATCTGTTTAGTTTATCTTCTTGGGCCTAATAAGCCAAAACTAAAGATTATCTTTGAAACTGAAAATCTGGGGTACCTGGGTGGCTTAGTCGGTTAAGTGTCAGATTCTTGGTTTCTGCTCAGGCCATGATCTCAGGGTTGTAAGATTGAGCCAGAGTTGGGCTCTGCACTTGGCATGGAGACTGCTTAGGACTCTTGCCCTCTCCCACTACCCCTCCTCCTTTTGTGCACATGTGCTCTCTCTCTGTCTCTCTCTCCCTTTCAAAATGGTTAAAATAGTACAAATTAAAAAATAAATAAAACTGAAAATCCTTTCTGTGTAACAGAACTCAAGTCAACATAGTTTTCCTATATTTTTGCTTGCTGACCACTAAAAACTCAGCTATGAACTATTTAAAAATTTTTTTTTACATTTATTTATTTTTGAGAGAGAGAGAGACAGAGCATGAACGGGGAGGGGCAGACAGAGAGGGTGACACCGATTCTGAAGCAGGCTCTCCAGGCTTTGTGCTCAGAGCCTGACGCAGGGCTTGAACCCATGAACTGTGAGATCATCACCTGAGCTGAAGTCGAAGTTGGACGTCCAACCGATTGAGCCACCCAGGTGCCCCTTAGCTATAAACTACTGATCTGGTTTGAATGGACTGATTCCTGGGTGAATTCAGGAGGTTATTTTTTCTCCTTGTCTGAGGTGATAGAAGAAAAGAGACGAGTTGTAATTATCCCTTGTAGCACTCTCTTGACTTCCCCAAGTTAAAAAAAAAAAGGGGGGGGAATGAAAAACCAAGCAATACTTGTTCATATATAAAGCATTTTCAGACGATGATGATTTTATTTTTATCATGATGATGATTTGCCAACCCTTTATTTTTTATTTGTTTTTTAAAGTAACTTCCATTCTCTGGTAACTCAGAGTAGGACTCCAACTTAACATCTTTCATTTAGAGACAGAGAGAGACAGAGCATGAATGGGGGAGGGCCAGAGAGAGAGGGAGACACAGAATCTGAAACAGGCTCCAGGCTCTGAGCTGTCAGCACAGAGCCCGACGCGGGGCTCGAACTCACAGACCCCGAGATCATGACCTGAGCCCAAGTCGGACGCTTATCCGACTGAGCCACTCAGGTGCCCCGAGAACACCTTAATTTTTAAGAAAACTGATCCCCATAGGAGAAAGAATCAACTGAAAATTACATGTAAATTAAAAAAAACAAAAACAAAACTCAATTTGATTTTTCCTCCAGAAAGATAAAACATTTGCTTTTGTCACTGAAAAATGCCAATGAAAAATCCAAATTGGTACAATGTGATAATGTCCCCACCTGAGATTTAAGAATATGCTGCTTCCTAGAAGGGATGTTATCTCAAGGTTTCCCCATATTACTTGTCACTAAAAGGCTACTCTCCCTCATAAAGCACAAACCTGTTAATAACAGTCATAGAAATAGTGATAATAATATATAACCACCAAAACAGTAGCAGCTACCATTTGACAGGGGCTGTAACTATGTGTCTGGCACCAAAATTGGCAAATTGCACTTGTTAGCTTGTTAATCTTCCCACAATTCCTTTAAAGAGGGTTTTTATCACCATTTTACAAATGATGAAACTGACTCAGAGATATTAAGTAACTTAATGTGTAATAATAAAGAAGTAGTAAAGCTGCAATTTGAACTCACATCTGACTTTTTTAAAATTAATTTTTAAAGTAAGTTTTAATTAATTTTTTAAAAATAATCTCTACACCCAACATGAGGCTCGAACTCACAACCCTGAGATCAAGAGTCACATGCTCTACTGACAGAGCCAGCCAGGCACCCTAACCCATATCTGACTTTAAACACTCTAGAAAAATTTTTATTTTTTTTACTTATTTAAAAAAAAAATTTTTTTTTTAACATTTATTTACTTTTGAGACAGAGAGAGACAGAGCATGAACGGGGGAGGGGCAGAGAGAGAGGGAGACAGAGAACTGGAAGCAGGCTCCAGGCTCTGAGCCATCAGCCCAGAGCCCGACGCAGGGCTCGAACTCACGGACCGTGAGATCGTGACCTGAGCTGAAATCAGATGCTTAACCGACTGAGCCACCCAGGCGCCCCTAGAAAAATTTTTAATGGAGGTGTAATTGATGTATATTAATTTCAGATGTACAACATGATTATTTTATATTTCCATATTTGGCAAAACGATCATCACAGTAAGTCCAGTTACCATTTGTCACTACACACAGTTACAATTTTTTTTCTTGTGATGAGAAATTTTAAGATTCACCCTTAACAATTTCCAAAGCAACAATAATTATTAACTATAAACACTCATTTGTACTCTTGTTTTCTTTTTTTTCTTAATTTTTAAAGTTTATTTATTTATTTTGAGAGAGACAGAGACTGTGTGAGTAGGGGAAGGGCAAAGAGAAAGGGAGAGAGAATCCCAAGCAGTCTCCACACCATCAGGGCAGAGCCCCATGTAGGGCTCCAACCCATGAAACCAGGAGATCATGGCCTGAGCTGAAGCCAAGAGTCAGATGCTTAACTGACTGAGCCATCCGGGGACCCCTGTTCTCTTGTTTTCTAATACTCTAGCCAATGCTATATGGCTATTTACCTTTGCTGGGGGAGCCAAATAAATGTGGAGAGAGCATCTGGGTATTTTTTCAGGAAGACTGGAGAATAAATGACTAGCACTGTCCTGAACTTTGCTAAACTTTGAAGGCCAGCTTCATTCACTGCTGTATTCCCATTGGCAGGCATGTAGGAGATCAATAGACGTGAAATGAATTGAGATAACAGATGCTCATCAAATTTGTTCTTAATTGAATTGAATTTTATAACCACGGCCATACCAATAGTCAAGGTTCTGCAATTTCTACCCAGGAGGAATTGAAGGAAATGGCCATCTGGTTGAAAGGGGGTCCAGGTGGACTGTCTTTGTGAACAGTGGTAGTACATGATAGTGATGGTAACTCGGGGCACGCCAGAGTCGGCATAAGACTGCTCAGCATGGCCTCTGAGTACTGGTCCAGCCCATTGATGTGTCAGTGGTCTTATGGCCAGTGAAGAACCTGCCACCTACCACAGGCATCTCAGGGAGGCTGTGAAGGACAGGAGGGGTTGGCTGGGTGCCTTTCCCTCCATGGTCAGCTCTCTGCTGCCAGCAGTGCTGCAGCTGGGCTGCTCAGGGTGTTTTCTCCAGTGCGATGACAGTGTGATGGAAGAGCCATCGCCTCAAACCATGTAACCCTGCCAAGCCTCGGGAACGCTCATGTTCACATTTGCCTCAGCTGCTCTCCTGAGAACCCAACCAGCTTCGGGGGGCCCACAAATGGAGGGGAGGGAGGGGTGCCTTCCCTAATGTAACATCTTAGCACATTAATCAAAAGCAAAATAAAAGCAAATTTACCCCAAACATAAACCCATGTCGATGACATGTCTCTCTTCAGAACAGAACTGTGGCAGGGTCCAGCTGGACTCGCCAGCCTCATGTCCATGGATGTAACCAAGAAGAATGCAGAGGATGTGGAAGATA
The DNA here is from genome assembly GCF_022837055.1 of Prionailurus viverrinus. Classification (NCBI taxonomy): domain Eukaryota; kingdom Metazoa; phylum Chordata; class Mammalia; order Carnivora; family Felidae; genus Prionailurus; species Prionailurus viverrinus. The sequence goes on from NC_062568.1 coordinate 28,681,729, forward strand.
AAGTTTCTCTGTCAGGGAAGAGATTTGAAACTGGCTTCAAAGGAAAGAGAGGGGCGTTATTGTTGAGGTCTGGGTCTCAGAGGAAGACATGTTTCCAGCTGAAACATTTAACAAACCAAACCCAGAGAATTGGAAATTCTAGACTCTTTGGATGAGAGCACCTGGGGGCCCGGGTCTTACTGATCTCTCTCTTCTCTGGGCTGCAACACTTTTGATATGTCTCTCCCGGGTTAGACCTGGATTAAGCGAGGCCTTGTACCATTCTCTAGAGGGTTTTTTTCTGCAACCCGACCTCTTTTCCCAAACTAAGCATTTTAAATCCAGAAGACATTTTCCCTCTCTCTTGGCATCCGGCTGAGTTATTGCGAGTGAAAGCATGCTATAAACGGGAATGTACTTTACAAACATTAGCTCCCTTGAAGACCCTCATATCCCTCTCAGAGCCTGAAATTGTGGCAGCCTGTAGCAGAAACTCAACAAAGACACGTCGAGTAAGTAAAATGATTGACTGGAACAGCTCTTTTGTTGGCCAGTTTGAAAACTGAAATCCGCATGGGCTATTTGCAGTTTTGCTACGTTTCTAGAAGCAAGGAAAGGTGAGGAGAAAGATTGATGAGAAATGTCCATGAAGGTGGGGTGTTAAATATAATCTTTCTCCAAGAAGGACAGGCCACAGCACAGGAGAAGTTTCTATCTTTTCCTTCTCTCCTGGGCAGGCTAGCTGTTGTGCTTCTAGGGAGTAGAAGAGGTATTTCCCAGAGCAGCCAAGAGAAGAGACTTAAAACCTGAACCTCCAGGTACTTTCAACCAGAGTCTATTGGAATTTGACACTTCAAATATTACCAAAAAATTTTTGGGGGGTACCTTCTCATTTATGAAGTATATCACAGCGGGACAAAGATGAAATAAAATTAGCCCATAAAGTTAACAATCACACTTGCTTGCTGTTAGGAGCCTCTACGAATCTATGTCCAAGTTTCTATTTTATCTGTAACTATAACTTTGTTTTCACTGGAAGGAGAAGTTCTTCCCGCAGAGGGTAATTTAATTTTGTCAGTAACCAGACACATTCTGTTTAGATTTGGAAACCTTTTAAAATGGGAGCTTTCTATCAATCACCTGCCCCGAGCATGTTTGGATTATGGGCTTTTCCAAGAAAGGGGCCCTCTGCTTATTGATGACGTGGTGACCCGAGGGGAAGGACTGCCTTATCAGGGGCAGCTTCCTAGAGAGAAATATTATCAATATTCATGTGTTAATTAGCAGGAAATGGCCTGGCCACAGCCCTCCTGGCCACGTGGCTTCCCTTGCTCCCATCCACCCCAACACTGCCCTATGAGTGGCCGCCCAACACTACTGAAGGGAGAGAATTCCAGCAACAGTGAAACATAACTTTCTACTTCATCACAAGAAGCCAAACACAGAAACCATATTCAAAGAGTTCTTTGTCCACAAGATAACATTTGAATCGGAAACTTGTTTAGCCAGATTCTCTTGTTACAATTTACTGCTTCATCAGGTGGGGGCAGGGATAGACACAATCCATCCCTTAAATAATAGGATGATTCCCACAGGAAGGTTGGCAACTTCAAATGTGTATATTTAAAAATCCCTCATCTTCCCGCACCGCATCCTCGTGTAGAAAATGTGTCTCTGACCGCTGGAGGGTGTTCACTTGGCAGGAGGGATTCATACACAAATAACCACGCACTAGAGCGTGGGATTCTCAAGTTGGAGAGGAGAAGGGAGCCCAGAGCAGTCCTGTTAGGACACCTTCCCTCCCAGGGATTCAAGGTGGGAGAGCAGAGACTGGAGGAATGGGGGAGAAAGGAAAGGGTGGACACACATCTCCCAGTAGTCCTTTCCTGGGAGAACAATCGCCTTTGTTCAAAGCAGGCTGAGAGAACTGCTTGAGAAGTGGCGGATCTGGGCGCAGGGGCAGGTTAGGGCCTGTGTGTACTCGTGAGGTCTCCTGGTGACCAAGGGCCCGGGTGGGTGGGCCTGCAATGCCGATACTAGAGCAAGGCTGAGGGGGTGTTTTGGCCCATTATCTGATCACCTCCAGAGTTCCCACTGCTTCCCTCCTGAAGCCCCCTCCAGCATTACTGAGGGGGATGGAGGGAAGCACAGATTTCCTGCCTCCCTGGGGAGGGCCAGGTTAGCTGTTGGGGAACTGGGGATTCTGACTGCCTGGGAAGGGGCGGATGGAGTGGGGGTGGGGGTGGTAGCGAGGGAGCTCTAGTCCTGGCTGGGCCACAATCACCTGGGGAGTTAAAACAAAACATAACAAATTCCTGGGTCCCCTAAGATCTTTTGAATCCAAATCTCCATGGGGATTAAGTTTGAGAATTTGTTTTCCAAAGCTCCCCAGATATTTCTCATGCTACTGGTGAGGAAACTGATGACTTATGAGGTACCTTCTAGGATGAATACAGCCTTTGTTTTGTTTTAAACCTGCTAATGCTTGTGAACCAGTTGGGAATTCCAGATCCAAAAATTGGCCCAACTTCTAAGGGGCCTGAGCAGACCCCAGGACAGACTCCTGCAGCTAACACCTTTCCTAAAATAGGGTTGGGGAGAGCCATTCACCTGGAACCTTTTAGAATTCTAGTCTCCCAGCATAGGACTTTATATCATCATTAGGTTTCTGTTTTCAGGACCCAATGTCTTGGAAAAGTTAGGCATGGCTGATCTCAAGTCCAGGCCAGCCACCCAGAGGTGGGAGAGAATGGGACTAAGAAAACACTGATATGCTTCTTATTTCAGAATGTTCTGCAGAGATGGCCCCTCCAGCCTCCATCTCATCCTTCATGCCCTTTTTGCCTGAGCTTTTATGTAAGCACTATTCTCATGTGCTTAAAGTGGAACTTTTGGTTTATATGGTATTCTTACAAAATGTATATTGTTGTCTTTTTCATTGATTCATTCAACAGGTGTTTGTTGAGTACCTACTATGTGCCCAGCATTTGGGGATACATTAGTGAACAAAATCATCAGGGATCCCTGCCCTCAAGGAATGTACCTGCTAACAGGAGATGAGAAACAATAATCTATATGCATAAAAATAAATAAATTATCAGTAAATTAGAAGGTGGTAGGTGTTATGGGAAAAAGAATCCAGAAAAGGGGGGTAAAAGGAATTAGGAGTTGTGAAAGTTGCGGTGTTAAATTTTTTCTGCATCTATTTCTTACTTCTGTATATGTTATTACTATATATCTCATGTTGCCTTTTGCCTTTTTTTTTTTTTTTTGCTTAGCCCCAAGATTTTATGTGGTGTAGATTATTTCACGGTGTGTGTTTACCACTCTTACTTTTTCACTTTCCCACTGTGGATATTCTGATTGCTTCCAATTTCCCACTGCCATGAATAATGCTGCAATCAGCAGTAGAGGTTAGAAAATGTATTTGGGATTTAGACCCAGAAGTGAAATTTGTGTGTTATAAGGTTTACCTCTACTTAATTTCACCAAATGTGCCAGACTGCTCTCTGGAGCTACTTCAACAGCCTACACTCCTATCAGCATGGACAAGGGTCCCTAAATCCCCATACCCCTGTCAACACTCAACATTATCCAGCTTCCTGGATATTTTGGCAGAGCATTCTGTCTTCTGTTATCAGAAGCTACCTGCCTCCCCCTTGCTTTTTTTTTTCTCAAAATTTGATATTTATATTTGATGTTTAATTTAATTAAATTAATTTTTTAAACTTTTTTTAAGGTTTATTTATCTTGAGAGAGAGAGAGAGAGAGAGAGAGAGAGAGAGGATCCCAAGCAGGCTCCACGCTGCCAGCACAGAGTCTATAGTGGGGCTATATCTTACAACCCTGAGATCATGACCTGAGCCGAAACTAAGTCAGATGCTTTACCGACTCAGCCACCCAGGCACCCCTGATATTTAATTTTAAATAAGAGACAGAGTATTGTGGTGGAAAAAGCACTAGTTTTTGGACAAGCTCATCCATTAGCCAGTTATGTGATCATGGTCAGGTTATTACACCTCCCTGGATGTCAGGCTCCTCGAAGGTTCAAGGCTGATATTGAACCAGTGTGCATAGTCCAGGGGTCCACCTGCCTTCTGATTCTGACATTCTGGTTGTCAAATATCTTAAATATGAACCGGATAATCTCAACACTCTCATATATCTGTGATTCCGTGATTCTAGTCAGGGAAAATCTCTTCTTTTTATGAGCTCTGATATTCTGATCCAAAAACACCTTGTATAAAGTGCAAGATGAAGCATGTTGTATTAAAACCAATAAATAGCACATTTACGGTCCCCATAAATTATTTTTATACTCACCAGGTTTCCTTTAGATCCATCCATCTTGCCTCAGTAGTGTCTGATAGAGGGAAATAGGAGGTCTAGGCCTACCTGAGGTATGACCTCAGGCATGTAATCTGTCTGTCATCATGCTGTGGGTGGAAATGACAAAGAGGATAATTCACAGTGACATCAGTAATCAAGTTATGAGGCTTTTTTGGTTTTGTTTTATTTTTGCTTGTTTTGCCTAGATTCTGAAACGGTAGGCATTTTCCTCTTCATGTGTTTGGACTTTTAAAATGTTTTCTTTTAAAAAAACAAGTGTTTTCCCATAGTTTTTATTGCTAGAAAAAAAATCACACAGCCTTTGCACTACAATTCTCATTAATACTTTTCATTGATGTCTTCAAGTTTAGCACCATGTTTTTCTAGACAAGTTAAATATTTCTAGGCCTACTTATATCAAGGTAGTGTACCGAATAAGCAAATTAGTAATGGAATTTCTAATGAATGAATTTGTGTGGTCCTAACTTCTTGGGCCTGGCATGTGAGAAACATGGTCGAGGGGAGCCTGATTTGGGTATATAACTAAACTCTGCTTATTGCTGTAGTAAATCTAATAGCCCATGACTGAAGAACTGAGTAAAATTAAGAAAAATGAATATATAAATAAAAAGTCTCCGTGGACATTTCGCTTAGCTCAAAGAGGCCTCGTTGACTTGTTGAGAGATTTTTCTTTTTTAAGTAGTTTTGATTCATTCATTCCAATCTATTGGCAAATCCTACTGGCTCGATCTTAAGAGTATGCCCCATATAGAACCACTTCTTAACCCTCCACTGCTTCCACCCTGGCCCAAGGCACCATTCTCTCTCACCTGGACTCTGCCATCATCTCCTACCTTTTCTTCTTACTTTCTTGCAGTTTATTGTCCATGCTGTAACTACATATCACATCCCTGCTAAAAACCCTCGCATGTTTTCCCACATACCCAGTATAAAACCCCAGAGCCTTACTATGGCCTTCAAGACCCAGTAAGAGGACATAACACTGGGTTATCTCCTCTTATTCCTCTTTGCTCCAGCCTCTGGTCTCCTTGCTATTCCTCAGATTTGCCAAGCATATTCCTGCCTCAGGGCCTTTGCCCTTGCTGTTTCATCTTCCTGGAAAGCTCTTTCTCAATACATTTGCAGCTTCCTTTCTCATATCATTCTGGTCTTCACTCAAATATTTTCAGAGTTTCCCTCATGATTCTACCACCATTTCATTCTAGTTTCCCTTGTCTAATTTATCTTCATAGCTCATGTTCCAGTATGACTTTGTATATTTGTTTGTTTATTGTTCTCTGATGTCAGGAACCGTTGTCTGTGTTATTCACTGTAGTGTTCCTTAAAGCTTAGAACAATGCCTGGTACATAGTAGGTGCTCAGTAAATATCTATTGAATGAATTAATTTATTTATTTTTAAAGTATTTATTGCATACCTACTAATGTGTTGGTTATTGGTCTTAGGCTTTTATTTACTTTTATTTGTTTTTAGGTATATTTATTTTGAGAGAGAGAGAGAGTGCGAGAGAGCATGCCAGTGGGGCATGGGCAAAGAGAGAGGAGAGAGAGGATCCCAAGCAGTCTCCACATGGTCAGTGCAGAGCTCAATGCAGGGCTTCAAACCATGAGATCATGACTTGAGCTGAAATCAAGAGTTAGATGCTCAGCTGACTGACCCACCACCCAAGCGCCCCAGTCTTGGGCTTTTAATTTATACAAGCAAAGAAATTTTTTTAGATTGTAAAAGTAAGAACTCTGAAAACACATTTATAGAGAGATGCCAAAATCTGTAAAATAAATAAATAAAGAGCTGTGGTTCCAGATCTGGGTGGAAAGTGGCCTTATCGAATGGCTTAAGTGGTTGTGAAGTATGTCTTGGGACTTGTTAGTCTTAACCCTGAGGAATGGCTGCTCAGCCTAGTTGATTATTGCCCAGCTGTGCCTAAGGTCACAGGTTCCTGACCCACGTGAATCTGTCAACTTTGTTCTTGCCACAACTCTAGATCTGTGACTCTCCCCCTGGCCAGCCTCTCCTCGCCAAACCTGAGTGTGGCCTCCAAGGCGACCACTTGAGAAGAGATGAACGGGTTTGCACAGAACCATCACTGGGCCTAGAAACCCTGCTTGAAGTTGTTTCAAAGCCAGCTGCTCTATCTGAAGACCACATAGTCATGGCAGAGGGGAAGTGTGATTGCATAGGGAAGGGATGCAGGATGATGATGGCTTTGTGGTAGCAGAGTTTGGTCTGTGAAACCCTCTAGTTCCCAGAGATAGTGCCCAGTAAAGGAAAACCACCCAGGTGACTTTTACCAAATCCATATAGCAGCGAATATCCAGGCAAATTTGTACACAAACAAAATAATAATTTTCTCTCCTGAATTTATCAAAGGAAAACAGCTTTAAAACATCCCTAAAGCACCTGGGTGGCTCAGTCGGTTACGCGTCCGACTTCGGCTCAGGTCACGATCTCACGGTTGGTGAGTTCGAGCCCGGCGTCGGGCTCTGGGCTGATGGCTCAGAGCCTGGAGCCTGCTTCCGATTCTGTGTCTCCCTCTCTCTCTGCCCCTCCCCCGTTCATGCTCTGTCTCTCTCTGTCTCAAAAATAAATAAAAGTTAAAAAAAAAAATAAAAAAAAATCCCTAAAATCCTCAAGTAGGGTTTAATCTTTATTGCCCAAATCCTTGCCCTGGTATTTCATGTGCTTCTCTATTAACCCAAAGAGCTAAGGAAGCACATCTCCCTTTTTACAGATGAAGAAAAATGAAGCAGAGACAGCCACATGGTTCACTTGCTTATCTATGCTTATCAGACCCTGACTGTTCTCATGCCCATAGAGATGCTTTATTAAATAAATAGTGCCTTGAATCCTTGGACCCTGCCTGGTAATACATGTTCCCTATATTGGCCAATGGAGAAAATAGGAATTCCATAGAAGGAAGGTGTGATTGGGAGACACCTGAAAAAACATTCTCGGTCCTGTTTTTTTTCTTTGTCTTTGGAAAGAATATTCTGCATCTTGTGAAGGAAGAAGGAAATATATGAGAAGCCCTGACTCAGCCTATGGCTGACTAACTAGTCTCTCTGGTTGTCAATGAAGACTTGGTGTTTTCCCTGCATTTTATAAATGGACTGCAGGGTGTCCACAAAGATCAACACCTTTTACATGCATTTCATTTACAGCTGCTGTAGGGAACAGGTTGTTCTGTTGAAGGTTAAAAAAAAAAAATCAATTCCTCTTGGGGCCCCTGGGTGGCTCAGTCTGTTGAATGGGTGAACATCAGACTCTTCATTCCTGCTAGGCATGTGATCACAGAGTTGGGCTCTGCACTGAATGAGCGGAGTGAGTTTGGGATTCTCTCTCTCTCTCCTTCTCTCTCTGCCCCTCCACCCTGCACACGCACTCTCTCTCTCTCTCTCAAAATAAATAAACGTTAAAAAAAAAATCAATTCTTCTAAGTTGGATCAGGCCCAGCAAAATGTTAAGTAAGGCCTTCTGTATTCTGAGTCTTAGGGAATTGTTCTGGATGTTCATGGGTCACGAGATCAGCATTAGACAAGAATTGATAAATAGGAAAAAATTTTTTATCCTATAATTATATCTAGAAGGAAATCCTGCCATTTGCAACAAGTTGGATGGACTCTGAAGGCTTTTTGGTAACTGAAGTAAGGCAGAGAGAGAAAGATAAATATAGTATGATACTACTTATATGTGGAATCTAAAAAAGACCAATTCAGAAAAACAGAGTAGAGTGGTGGTTACCAGGGTTTGGAGGTGCAAATGGGGAGATACTGGTTAAAGGATATGAACTTCCAGTTATAAGATAATAAGGTCTGGGGATCTAATACACAGCATGGTGATTATAGTTAACAATATTGCATCATATACTCGAAAGCGGCTACCAGAGGAGATCTTAAATGTTCTCACCCCAAAAAAGAAATGATAACTATGTCATAGGATGGAGGTGGTAGCTAATACTATGGTAGTAATTGTTTTGTAATTTATAAATGTATCAAATCAACACAGTTGTACACCTTAAACTTACACAACAGTATGTGTCAGTAAAGTTGAAATAAAATTCAGGTCTTCATGACAAGGGTCATGCGGTACCTGTTTATACATACTGAAGTCTCAGAGCTACTCCCACGGTCAAGTGGGCCACACACTAGACTGGCCTTCACTTTTACCCTGTGGGAAACTGAGGCAAAGGGTTGTTGAGGTCTTCACCGAAGGTTGTGCCAAAGGAGTCAGTTGATGGCTAAGTTCCTTTCCTCTAACTGCAATCTGACTCTCCTAGAATTCTGGTATGTTTATGGCACCTTGGAAGGTAATCTCACATGTCAGCATGAGCTTTCCGGAATACATGCATCTCATATTCTGGGAAGAGCTGGCAGCGGGGGTGAAGGTGAGACAGGAAATCTTTCTGGAGGCTCTGAAGCCATTCCGGTTTTGGAGCCTCCCCAGCAACTCCCACAGAGTCAAGCGTTTGAAATTACCTTGTGGAGAGACTGGACCGAGAGAAGGATTGCCTCAATCTGCTCTAGCTCCGCTTCCTTTCTGTGGGACCCTGTGAGAGGAACAGAGCAGCGCCCCAGGGAAGATGTGAGGAGAATGGGCTGATTGAGGGATGTGGGCACCGGCTGGCTGGCTGGCTGCCATCACAGTGCCTGTCAGCAGGCTGCAGGGTGGCTTTTCTTCTGGGTTTGCTCCCAGAGCCAGGGAGGCTGGGTGCCAGGGAGAGCATTTCCTCTATTTGGGAAAAGTCACATCCCGCTGGCCTGCTCTGTGGCCCATGGTCTCTGACTGAGGAGCTTTCCTGTCACTGGGCATGGACCCCACAGGCCAGGTCTCTGCTATAACCAACAGGAGATGCTGGGCCTAGAAGAGGCAGCCGGGGACGGGCCTACACACAGGAATGTGTGTGTGCAGCTGGACTGACCGTGCCACCAGTTCATCCACCCCACAGACATCCGTTAAGGATGTCCACTGGAATGTGGACTTGGCCTGATGATACAGTCTCAGATAGAACAGTCAAGAATGGCAGTCTGGTATTCCTAGGCTTGAAGGGGTCTTGTAGATTATCCTGCACAGCTCCTTTATTTTTTGCAGATGAGAAAACTGAGCCTGGGTGGGTCGGTCGATTGAGCATCCAACTCTTGATTTTGGCTCTGGTCATGATCTCATGGTTCATGAGTTCAAGCCCCACATCAGGCTCCTTGCCTGCAGCCTGCTTGGGATTCTCTCTCCCTCTCTCTCTCTGCCCCTCCCCTGCTTGCATGTGCGTGCTCTCTCTCTCAATATAAATAAATACACTTTTTTAAAAATTTGAAAAAAGAAACTGAGGCTTGAAGAGATAGCTTGCTCAAAGCCACACAGGAAACCTGGGTTCAAGACCTGCCTCCATCACTGCCTTGTGTGGCCTTCGGCCAGTTACTCAGCCTTGCTGGCCAGTTTCCCCACCATGTGAAAGGGGAATAAGAAAAGTTCCTAATCCACAGGCTAATGTGTGGTTAAATGAGATAATCCAAGAGAAGCGCTCATCACGGGGCCTCTGCTCATGTTCATCTCTGAATCTGTGTTATCATTTTATCATTGCCATCCCATTGGCAATGTGACAGCATGAAGACTTTGAAACCAGAACTATGCAGTCTAGGCACTACACGACTGTTCCCCAAATGCCTCCTAAATCACTGCCACCTTCTATCCTCCGCAGTTTTTGGTGAGTTGGAGAAGGCAATTCTCCTTGCTTCCATTTTTCTTTTTTTATTAAAACAATTTTTTTAATGTTTATTTTATTTATTTATTTTTTTTATTTAAAAAAAATTTTTTTTTTCCCAACGTTTATTTATTTTTGGGACAGAGAGAGACAGAGCATGAACGGGGGAGGGGCAGAGAGAGAGGGAGACACAGAATCGGAAACAGGCTCCAGGCTCTGAGCCATCAGCCCAGAGCCCGACGCGGGCCTCGAACTCACGGACCGCGAGATCGTGACCTGGCTGAAGTCGGACGCTTAACCGACTGCGCCATCCAGGCGCCCCTAATGTTTATTTTTGAGAGAGAGACAGAGCACGAGTGGGGGAGGGGCAGAGAGAGGGAGACACAGAATTTGAAGCAGGCTCCAGGCTCTGGGCTGTCAGCACAGGTGGGGCCCGAACCCATGAACCATGAGCCACCCAGGTGTCCCTCTTCCATTTTTCTAGTGAGAAAACTTCAGTCAACAGTGGGCCTCAACACTGAGTCCTCTGCTTCCCAGCTCTCCTGCTTGCCCCATCTTCACCTGATGCCAATTAGAATGTCCCCGCCAATGAAATACTCCACTGATTTTGGGGAAGAGGGTGTCCTGCCCTCAAGAATGGGAATCACCTCACCCTCCTTGCTCTTTTCTGTTTGTTCTGAGTTCGTCCTGAGGGCCTGGGGTTTTCTGGTCAGAGGGCTATACCTGAAGGATTTAATGTACTTCCCAGCTCCACAATTGTGGCCAGTGGCAACTTCAACAGCAAACAAAGAATTACCATCAGTTGTATTAAAGCAGCTAATGGGGGCCACCTGGGTGGCTCAGTTGGTTAAGCAGCTGATTTTGTTCAGGTCATGATCCCGAGGTTCGTGAGCTTGAGCCCTGCTTCAGGTGAGCCCCGTTTCTCTCTCTGTCTCTATCCCTCTCTCTCAAAAATGAACAAACAAACAGTTATGCCTTCTTTAAAAAAAAAAAAAAAAGGCAGCTAAAGAGATTTATGTTTGTTTTCTGAGAATCTATGGACATTAGACCCAAACTCAAAAGAGCCCACAGGAACAGTGGTCCCTGTGAAACAGGAAGATGAGTGTAATACATACAGGGTGAGGGTAGGGGGTGGTGGGGAGAAAACAGAAGGAAAGGGGGTTCGCTCTGTTAAGTATTTACAGTTTGAGCCTGGAATTTCCCAAAGTGGTGGCAGGAGGATCATTTCTGTAACATATTCCTTCCACTAAACCACAGTGAGGGAGCAATCTCGGCAGCATGAGCACCGCTGGTTGTGAATATTAATCTGTAAACTCCTCCAGCCACTGAGAAACCGGGGCTGATGCTAAACCGCTCTCTCCCCAACCCTCAAAGGCAAACAGCCCTCTAGGAAAACCCAGAGGCTGGGAGATTGGAGGTCTTCTGGGCAGAGAGGTCAGAGGGCATGGCCAGGGGAGGGATCAGCTTTGTTTCCACTCTGTGTTGGTGAAAGCCAAACCTTTATGGAACTTTTCTAGCTGCATTTTGGGCTATTTAGCTTCAAAAACAAAAGATTTATTTTTCCCTCTTCTCCTTTTGGGTTTTGTCCTCTGCTGACAGCAGTGACATATGCAGGTCTGGAGGCTGTTAAGGCCAGGCCTGGCTCTCCCCCATCCTGAGGAAAAGAAAAGATAGGATCTTAATTAAAAGAGAGCCCAACCTGTGTAAAGCCAGCACAAACATTCCCATCATCCACCGTGGCTCCTCTGATCTTTTCAATAGTGAAAGGAACAAGAGTGGTGTGGTGGGGCATGCCTTTCATAACACACTGTTTGCACAACCTGCTACATGCTATAAAGCACTTCCACAGTCTATAGTATCCGTGTGATCCTTGCATCTGTTCTGTGAGATGGGGCTTTTGGTCCCCTTTTGCAGATGAGAAAACTGAGGCTTATACATAACTGCACCAAGGTCAAAGAAGTAGAACTGGTACTCCAACCCAAGTTTCTGTCTCCAAACACAGGGATCTTCCCACTAGATGTTCTAGGTGATGTGATTTAACTTCTCTGGGTCTCAGTTCCCAAATCTATAGAAAAAGGCTATTCTCTAGGTTCCATTTAGATTTTCTAAACTGTTTTCTCTCTCTCTTTTTTTTTTCTTTTTTTGAGAGAGGGGAGGAGAGAGCTTGAGTGGGGGGAGGAGCAGAGAGAGAGAGAGAGAGAGAGAGAGAGAGAGAGGAAAAGAGAATCCTAAGCAGGCTCCAAGCTGTCAGTGTGGAGCTCAAAAGTGGGGCTTGATCCCATGACCATGAGATCTCCTTTTAGTTCTTCACAAGAGAAAGTCAATCCAAGGGGTGTTAGGGGCATAGGAAGAAATCAAGTTGTGTGTCTCAGTAGCTTCTGGGGTTTTACATTAAGTCCTTAGCATGGTGACAAGGATGGGTTTTTCATGTTATTCTCAAATGCCAATCAAAATGGTTATAACATCAATCTGGAATATCTCTATAGGAGCCCTCTGGCTGGTTTTTTTTTTTTTTTTTAAAGTAAACTCTACACTCATCGTGGGACTTGAACTCATGACCCCAAGATCAAGAGTCTCATGCTCTACAGATTGAACCAGCCAGGCGCCCCCTCCTCTGGCATTTGCATGTAGAAGTTGCTGCTAGCATTGTCAGGTATCTTAAAGTGTGTAATTTTGGTAAAAAATATAGTCTTGTTTACCACACCATGGTATTATTGGTAGAGCTGTGACAGTGAAATATACTATTGGTCTTCTATACCTAGCCTGTTCTTTAGGGAGTGTGCCCACAGCAGGAATTTGGGGCAGGAATTGTAATTAGGTCCTTTGTGAGTGACAGGTGACTTAGGACATAATGTCTAGGTTCAGAGCATCTTCTTTTTTAGTTCTTGGGCAGAAAGCTATATCTCAATTTCCATAACTCAGATGATAATGTTCTGGTGACTTTTTGGTGGCCACCAGGATATGTGCTTAGAATCTTAATCCAGCTACTATTATACTAGCTGTTATGGAAGTAGTAAAGAGATTGGCCTGCCACCATGATAAGGTACTTTCCTAAGGAGCCGGTATGGGTGGAGAAACTCCGGGGTGAGGTCTTCTGGTCCATGTCTGAAAAGCCTGGATGTCCTAATTTGGTAGAGAAGTGAGATCTTTGATATTGAGCTCAACACCTGTGCCTCTCTTGTGCTTTTTGTTTCTGGGTGGGAGAGACCAGAGGGCATCAGGAAACCTATCCTGGTCAGTAGTTACTTCATTTCTCAAGATTCAGATCTGCTGGGAGTGACGTCATGGAGAGAATGCCAGGGGTAAGCACTGTGGGAAAGTTTATTTTTTCCCCTGTTTTCCCCTTGCCACTTCTGTAATAACAGTGATGTGGCAAAGGATAGCAGAGGTGGTATAGTGTAGTAGAGGTTAGCAGTTTGGGCTTAGGAGTTAGACTCCCTGGGGCCAAATCCTAGCTCTTGCATCCTGGAATTTTGGCAAGTTGTTTTACCTCAGTGTTCTTTTTTTCTTATCTATAAAATGAGGATAATAATAGTTTCGACCACATAGGTTGTTGAGGGGATTCAGCTACATGATTACCCTGGCTTGCAGCACAGAAAGAGCACCCTGTTTGTGTTATTAATGTGAGCTTCCACTTGGGTTATGGCATAGGGGAGCGCTTCCCTTCTCTCCAGCCCCGGCACCTGGTCAGGGCCACATGCTTCTTTCTGGCTGTAGAACACTGGGGAACTGGCTCATGCTTTTTGTTTTTTTCATTTTCTTCAGAAATGTGGGATAGTTAAGCAAATCTGAAAATTGTTCAGACAGACACACAAACTTCTGCAGCTCCCTCCTGCTGCTGGAGGAAGAGAGGGGATGTGTGTGCCCCACCTGGCCCTCTTTGGGTTCACTGCCAGAATCCAAAGCTCCAAGCAGAGCCATGTGGTGCATTCAGAGGCCTGTTCACTTTACCAAGCTGGCTGTAAGCAGGCCACAAGGTGGAAGAACTTCCTGATCTCCGGGGAAGCCAAACTCTGGTCAGCTCTGCAGGGAACAGCCATGATGGGAAGCAAGGACTGATGTCCCACATCTCCTGAAACAGGGGTCTTCAGGAGGCCAAGAAGCCAGTCAGAACAAAATTTTGAGGAAAAGTTTGTCCCTTTCACCAGATTGTCAAAGGAGTCTGGGACCCTAAAAAGGGAAAGAGCCATTTTCAGAGAGGAAGATGGGATAGCTATAGCTGAGAGCAAGAACTTGGGTGAATGTCCCAATGTGGGCTGGGCATTTGTGAATGAACTAGGGTCCTGCCCAGGGCTCAGTTATGGAGAATGGTCTTGTGTGAGAACATGATGGGGGCTGGTGCTCTCTGACCATGTGAAACAATCACATTGTCTCCTGCTGACAGGCAGCTGGGACAAAACAAGGATTCTTCTGGTCAAATAACTGGTTCAGGTTGATAACATGACATTAATAGCTGTCCCCTTTAAGGACTCGAGGAGGGGATCATGACAGATGTGGGTTTCTGGGGATGCTGTGGAAACTTTCTGAGAGGACAAAGGTACTGGTTTCTTTCTGAGGTGGGGAGACTTCTTCACTCAATGGTTCACCTGAGCCCTCAGCATCGTTTTCCTTTCCCTGTGCCTGCTCCCTTCTCAGCAATAGTGACAACAACAACCATTTCATTTATAGGGGAAGGGCTGAAGACCAGGCCCCTGTGTTGAATATGTTCCAGTTATTATCTAAGTTAATCCCAATGATACTCTTCATATGAAGGCATTATTATGGTTTTGTAGACAAGGTATTATTATGAAGTTCAGAGAAATGAACTCTCTTGCAAAGTTGCACAGCTAGTACACAGATGAGCCCAGATTCTCATGGTCCCTCTAACTCTAATGTCTGTGTACCATCCTGCCACCTTCCTTCACCTCCTGCTTTAGTCCTGTATGACAGATGAGAGATAAGAGTGCTTCCCTGGGGGTGCCTGGCTGGCTCAGTTGGTAGAGCAATGCTACTCTTGATCTCAGGATTGTGAGTTCAAGCCCCATGGCAGATGCAGAGATTGCCTAAAAATAAAATCTTTAGTGGTGCCTAGGTGGCCCAGTTGGTTAAGTGTCTGACTCTTGATTTCGGTTCAGATCAGTATCCCAGGGTTCTGGGATTGAGTCCCATGTCGGGCTCCACACTGAGCATGGAACCTGATTAAAATTCTCTCTCTCCCTCTGCCCTGCTCCCCTGCTTGTGCTCTCTCTTTCTCCAAAATAAAATAAGATAAAATAATAAAATAAAATAAAATCTTAAAAACGTAAGAGTGCTTCCCTGTTCAGGCCTGTCCTAGAGAAAATGGCAAAGAGAACAAGACAGCTTTGTCAGTGTCTCTGTCTGTTGGGGTGTTGTGTAGTGGTGAGGCATTGTAATTGTGTTATTACCTAATGTTAGGTGTATTGTGTGTGTTGGGGTGGCACCTTTGTTGGGGGTATTGTGTGTGTTGGGTATTGTATAGTGTTGGGAGGTTATGTGTGTTGATATACTACATAGTATTGAGGGTGTTGTGTGTGTGCATGTGTGGTGTGGTGGTTGTGTAGTATTGGGGGTATCGTGGCATTATGTGTATTGGGGATGGTGTGTGTCTGTCGGGGAGTTGTATAGGGTTGGGAGTGCTGTGCTGGGTTGTGTGTGTTGGGGGTGTTGTGAGCGTGTGTGCTGGGGTTGATAGGAAGAGGAGAGCAAGACTCTGTCTCATGCTTGGTTGGTCACTTCAGCTAGCCTTGGCTGGGGACTTCACTTTTCCTGCCAAAGCCCCAACTGTTGCTGCTCCCTGCTGCCATATCCCCCCAGACTGAAGGAGATGAAGCAGCTGGCTTTCCATCTTTTTCCTCTCTGACCTTGACATGAGGCTAGGACTGGCTGCCAGCTCAGTGCCAGGAAGCACGAGGACAGACTCGCAGTGACAACTTGGGGTATGAGCGTCCTGGCATGGGCTGATTTATAAAGGCTTGGCACTGTGTATATAAATATCTGGAGAAATGAAGGATTTGCCCAAACCTTGCTTTGTAGAGCCCATTGGAGAGACATGTGCTTTTTATCTATGATCAGATATTACTGCAATGATAATAAAAAATAGCTAATGCTCATAATAATGCTTATGATGCACCAGGCACTGTTTTAATTGCTTTACGTATATTATCTAATTTAATACTTGTAACAACCCTAAAAGGTAGCTACTTTATCTCCATTTTATAAACAAAGAGCCTGAGGCACAGAGATGTTAAGTAACCTACCCAAGCTAACACAGGTAGAAAGAGGTTGAGGCGGGCTTCACAAATCAGGCATATGCTTTATAAATCTGCATCCTTGCCCTTAACTACTAGATTGCCTGGCCCCCATTATACCAGGAATAGTGACAGGCAATGCAGACTCTTGTCCCCAGGGCAGGCAGCTGCACCTCTACTTTTTATAGGTCTTGAGATCCTTTTTTTTTTTTAAGTTTCTTTATTTATTTTGAGAAAGGGGCGGAGGGACGGAGCATGCATTGGGGAGGGGCAGAGAGAGAAAGAGAGAGGGAGAGAGAGAATCCCAAGGAGGCTCAGCAGTTTCAGAATGGAGCCCTATTCTGGGCTTGAACTGATGATTGTGAGATTATGATCTGAGCTGAAATCAAAAGTTGGGTGCTTAACTGACTGAGCCACCCAGGGGCCCCAGGGGCCTCAGGTCTGGAGAACTTTCAGGCTGCTGAGGCTTCATGGTTCAGGTAATAAAGGCTTCAGCTAGCCTTTATTTAGACCAGAGTTTCCCTAGAAGGATTGAAAAGTCTGCTTCTCAGCCCGCTGGTCTCCCATTTGCAACAAGAGGCTTTTCTATTGAAAGACTAAGGGAAGATGGTCTAGTAGAGCCCCAGATGGTAGACAAAGACCATAATCTCTCCCTGCTGGCTTGGGAATAGTCATGTTTCTCCCCAGGACTCAATTTCTTTGCATCCTGAATGTTGAAAGAAAAGATTTATGCCATTAAAAATAAAATTTTTAAAGAAAAAAAGCTATCTTTGTCCCTTTGTGCATCTCTACACCCTCTTAGTTTATAAACCTCAGTTAAATGAGTGCATTCCTAGAGTGTTAAGGGGTGAATGGAACAGTAAGTGGACCAGCTACTTGGTTGACAATTCTCTGTGAGGGAATTTAGGACAATGCCCTGCAAGGATCTCAGAGATGTAAAAAAGGAGGATGTCAAAAGGTAAAGGGATTCTTGGTTGGGGGTAGCGAGGGAGGAATAAAGGAAATGTATCTAATGAAATTATGCCAGCCTGTAGAGAGCAGGAAAAAACAAACCAACATTTTTCACAGCTGAGGAATTCACACTGAGCTCAGACAAGACAATGGATTTATTTACAGGTGCCCCGTGGTGCATGTTGGGGCGGGGTGGTGAATGCTTTTGGCTCCAAGAATTTTCCTTGACTAGAAAGTGGATTTCTTGGCAGAAGTGGAACCTGGCAAGTTTCAATTTTCAGATTCTTTAAGGACAGAAGAAATTCCCTGGGACTCACATAAAAGTCTGTTTCTGCTGTACAGCCAAGAATATCTGTCACTGTATTTGTCTCAAGACTAGGTCCATGAGGGACACCTCATCTTTATGCGGGTGCATGCTTTTGGGCTGGCTGTTACTTCCTTCAGGGCAACAGGAGACAGAAAGAGCCTGAGGGAAGCCATTAGAAATCCCAGTGGTCTGGGTCTCAGCCCTAGACCCAATTTGAGGCCATTACTGATCTATTTAAGGCAAGGGAACTAAATTCAGAAACAGATGTAGAAGAAAATAAAAACAAACAAATTCCCCAAAGGAAAAACCCAGAAGGCTTGGGCACAGAGTCAACTGGATTCATAATAAGAGTAGGGAATGAGTATCATGAGGGGTTTGGAAGCACCTCCCCACCCTCTCCCGAAACATTTTCAACCAAGAACCAGAGGGGGGAGGTTTTCTTTAGGGTCTTTCTAGAGTAGCCTGGACCCTAGCCTGCCTCTCTGTATTCTTATCATCCTGGGATTGGGTTAGAACCGGATGAGTCTTGCAGAATAGCAAGAATTTGAAAAAAAAAAAAACCTTTGAAATTTTCCTTCATGATTCCTAAACTCCATATGTCCTTGTCATATATCCCACTTTATAAGAGCTAGGGAGTTTTCAGAGTGAGGGAGCTTTGTGTAACCTAGGCCACATCATGCTGCAGATAACTGTGTCATTAGTTAATATTCTCCAGTCTGGGATCTGATGTAGGGTCTCTCCCAGGTTTTTCCCCAATGCCAATCTCCTTGGGTGACTGCTTATTGCTGAGGCAAACATGGCTCATTGTCACAGTGGATGGCAGTAGGTACAGATGGTTCTCTGTCATAAAACCACAGAATCGTAGTGCTTTGAGGGAGCTTAAATGGAATCCAGATCTTGAGGCTCAAGATAGTAAACTTCAGAGTAAAACCAATATGAGCTTTCTTGACCCCCTCCCCACCATGCTCACATCACCCCTCAAGCATCATTTTCTACCACTTTCCAGATCTCTTATTTTACTCCAACCACACTGACCTCCTAGCTGTTCTTCGAACATCCCAACATCCCAACATGTTCCCAGGCTCAGAGCCTTTGCACTGGCTGTTCCCTTTACATGGAACTTTCCCCCAAAATACATAGCTAACTCCCTCATCTCTCTTTTTTTTTTATATAAAATTTTTTTTAATGTTTATTTATTGTTGAGAGAGAGACAGAGCATGAGCAGGGGAGGGGCAGAGAGACAGAGGGAGACACAGGATCCAAAGCAGACTCTAGGCTCTGAGCTGTCAACACAGAGCCTGACGTGGGGCTTAAACCCTCAAATTGAGAGATCATGACCTGAGCTGAAGTCGGGTGCTTAACTGACTGAGCCACCCAGGCACCCCAACTCCCTCATCTCTTTTGAGTCTGCTCAAATGTCACTTCATCAGTGAGGTTTATTCTGACCACACTATCTAAAAATTCCAGCTCCTTCTCCCTACCTTCTAAGTGTGTAGGGATCTTTTTGTGTTCATTGTCCCAAACACTTAGAACAGTCCTAGAACATAGGAGTCCCTCAATACATATTTTTTATTTTATTTAAAGTTTCTTTATTTATTTTGAGAGAGAGAGAGAGAGAGAGAGAGAGAGAGAGAGAGAGAGAGAGAATGAGCAGGGGAGGGCCAGAGAGAGAGGGTGAGAGACAGAATTCCAAGCAGGCTCTGCACTGTCAATGCAGAGCCTGAAGCGGGGCTTGTCATGAACCATGAGATCATGACCTGAGCTGAAACCAAGAGCCAGATGCTTAACCAACTGCGCCACCCAGGCTCCCCTATTTATTTATTTTTTATTTGAGGGAGAGAGAGTGCAAGAGGGGGAGAAGGGCAGAGGGAGAGAGAGAATCTCCATGCTCAGTCCAGCCCGATGTCGGGCTCAATCCCACGACCCTGGGATCATGACCTGAGTTGAACTCAAGAGTTGGACACTCAACCTACTGAGCTACCTAGGCACCCCTCAATATATATTTGTGAATGTACAAACTTCATTATACATGCTTCTTGATGGAAAAAAGAAGGAACTCATAATTAGTGTATGGGGACTCTGAGATAGTCACTAGTCAACAGTATGTAGTTAATGCCAGAGACAGGGTTTGAACCCAAGACAGTTGAAATCTTGGCTCCCTGCTACCTATTAGCTCTGTGACCTTAGGCAACCTACTTAGCCTTGGTGAGTCTCCATTTTCTCACTTGTAAAATGAGCATTGGTTACTCCTTCCTTGAAGTTAATTGTAAGAATTAAGGGTTATATCACCCCATAAACCAGTCTTGTAGTTCAGGTCTCAGCTCAAATGCCAACTCCTAGAAAACCTTTCCTAGCTGCTCATTCTAAAGTAGCCCCCCTAGATGGTACCTAGCATTCAGTAGGCACTCAATAAATGTTTAACAAATGACTCCTCCACTGAAAATCTATTGCCAAGCTATATAGATAAAATCCAAATTCTTTTCCAGGGCTTACAGGGTCCCATCTAACTTACCTCCTTCTCTGCCATTCGTGGGCCATCCCTCAACAGGAAAACCCTGAGCCCCACCCCCCACCACTGCACCAATATCCTTCATCTAGATCAGGGATCAGCAAACAAGTGCCGTGGCCCACATGTGGCCCCTGAACTAAGAAGGATTTTTCAATTTTTAAATGGTAGACAAAAAAGTCAAAACAAGAATATTATTTTGTGACCCTGAACATTATGTGAAATTTAAATTTCAGCATCCATAAAGTTTTATTGGAACACAGCCAGGTATGTTCATTTCCATTTTGCCTGTAGCTGCGACAGATACTGTAGAGCCCACAAAGCCTAAAATATTTACTCTCTGGCTGTCTTAATGTCATGGTACTGTAGGGAACTTTACAGAAAAAATTTTCCAACCCCTGATCTAGATATTTCTACTTACTCTTCAGATCAAACCTGAACCATTACTTTCTGGGAAGCTTTTGTAATATACCAAGACTGGGGTAGTGAGCCCTCCTGAATGTGCCCCCAATTTTCTGTTTACTCTTCTGTCTTCCCCAGGGCAGGGACAGGTCCATTTTGCTGTTTGCTGCATCCCCAATGTATGGAACAATGCCCAGAGGTGATCAATAGGGGGTCAATAAATATTTGTGTGTGAATGAATGGTGTTTAAGTCTCTTTCCCAGTTGAAGAGATAGGATGTTCAATTGTGCAGCCGAGAGACGACGCTCAAGGAGGTTTGAGCAGGGAGATTTGCAGAAGTCTGGAGTCCTTGAGAAAAGCCTGGTTGCTTCTGTTCTCCAGCCACAGGGTCTGGAAGCTGCAGGGACCTCTGGGGAAGTGAGCAGTCCATAGGATGGGTGTGGGGGCTTAGAGCTGGAAATAAACAGGGTGAAATAAGTGCCTCCCACAGAAATAACAATTGTAACGCTTCAACTGAACATCTGCTTGATGGTGTTTGGAAGTTTTGGCAGTATCTTGTCATTTATTCACATTCTTAATTACTTTATGCTCAAGCACAAAGCAACAACCCGTGGAGGCCACTGTTCCCTTCATGCTCTCAGTCTTGCTGGGCATTTCACTATGAAAATTACCTCCAAAACAACCTTCCTGTTCCCTACGAAGAGACTGACTGTTTTCATAAAATCAGCGGGGCCATTTAATGTCACCCTGAGACGCACCTCAGAAGTTCCATATGAAGTCGTAGCTACAGGCTGTGCACTCAGAGCTGGGTCTGGAAAGGCCTTATCATCATCCCAAATTCAAAGGCAGCAACTAAATTACAGGCAGCCAGACCACATTTCTTTGTAAAACTTTGCCTCTGACACCTATAGGTTGATCCAACTAGAGCAATCTGAAACTTAAAAAACAAAAACAAACAAAAACAAAATAAAAAATCTCAGTTCAATCTAATTCACCAAACGTTTGCAATAATTGTGCAGAAGGCATGGCTCGACGTCTAGGCTAGGGTGACAATGAAAAGATCTGACAGCCACGGATGGACACTCTCTTCACACTGAGAATTCATTCTTTGGGTCCAAATAACACTTTTTTTCCAGAAGAAGCTTAGAAGACAACATTTCTCCTAGATAGCAATATATGCATAGAAATATAGCAAGTATATGGTGTAAAAAGAATGTCAATCACTGTGCTACTTGGCCTGCAAGAGATTTTGTCTTTAGGTTTTCAGACAGCTCTAGATGCTCTTAGGAGGTTGCTGCTTCTGACCCTCTGGCAGTGGTGTGCTGGTAAATGGTTAACAACTGGCTGGGGAGAAGGTGGAGCTGATTTGTAGTATTTGCCCATTAACGATGGTTTAAATGTTTCCCCCATAGCTGACTTCAAGCCACCAATGTGACTACAACCAGCTCACAAAATTCCTCAGAATGTAAGGTCCAGGGCCACTTCCAGGGCACTCTGTGTGGGGTCAGTATTTGGGACCCAGGACCACCACCCCAGCCTTAATTCCAAAGGCCAGTTTCTTCCCTTGGTGTGAGTGAGCAGACCTGCGAAGTCTCCAGCATTGAGCTCCAAAGGCAGGCTGGATCCCCTGAATTTGCAAAGGCTCCTAGTTCTGAATGCCTTTAGGGGGGTTATGCACTGAGGGTATCCTCCCAGGTCTGGTGGAAAGCCCCAGATTGGCCTGCTTTGTGCCTGATCTTTAGCTCCTTGTGCATGAGAATGGGTCCGTGGCAGGTGGCCTCAGGGTGAGTATGAATAGCAGTAATTGTCCCCGTGTCAAAAGGATGAGCCAGGAAACTGGAACGGGACTGGAGGAGGGGTGGGGGTGGGATGCAGCTCTCACTGAATTAGGCCTTTTCTATTGATTCCATAAGGCTACATAATGAGCTGCTTTTGCGGCCTCCTGCCTGCCCTGTTACAGCTCTGAACTCCTGGGGGCCAAGGGTGGGCATCACCCCCTCTCCTGCTTAACGTGCTCTGCCTTTGTTTACCTATTATTGTTCTGGAATGGAGACCTGATTTGGAGCTGGCTGTCAGGTGTCTGCTAGAAGTCAAAGAAAAGTTTGTGGAACCATACTGCCTCTGATACCTTTGGCAAGGAGCTGCACCTCTCTGAGCTCAGTCTCTCTATCTGTAAAAAATGGGAACCATAAAGATAGCAGCCTTGCAAGGCTGTTGCAGGACTGAGGGAAACCATGCCCATGGCTGTCTGGTATAGTCTCACCAAAATCTTCGATTGAGGGCAACCATTATTATTTTTCTGACTTCTGGTCAAGGCCCAGAAACAGACAATATTTACTCCTTGTGAAGAAGTGTGTGACCCGGGGCAAGCACCTTTTCCCTCCCTCCTTCCTTCCCTCCCTCTCCCTTCTCCTTCAGTGAAATTTGGGTAATCATGCCAGGCCCTCCCTGCCTCCCAGGGACGGGAGGATTAATGAGATAATGTGAGAAGCTGGCTGCTCTGGGGAAGAAAGGTGTTATGTACATATGTGGAAGGTATAATTATTATCCTGTAACTACATGAATGTTTATATTGTGCCTACCTGGGCAATTCCGAGGGGCTTTGACAAGTGTTGTCTCAAGCTGGAAACCAGTCCAAGGGGTGGGGACAGCAGAAAGCTTGTCTCTGTTTCCAACTCCAGGCACCCTGGAGCCTGGAGAGGAGCCTGTGTCCACACTGCAGTCATCAAGAGCTCCCTGGGAGCAAGGGAAGCCCGAGTCCCCTTATGGCTCCATACCCAGGGTCTTGGGAAGGCCCCAGGAGAGCTGCTCAAGACCATTGGAGCTGGAATGGAAGTCCGGGCATGAGCATAGCAATTTTGTGGCTGGCAAAGATCTTGGTGCAAGGTTAGCAAATTATAGCCTTACTCAGTTTGTCCCGCCATGTCCCTAACGTTTCAGCCTCCTGTTCCCTTCTGGCTGTCATCACCACCAACACGATCTTCATCATCAGTTAGGAAGTCCCCAAGGGGGCAGGGCCCTGTGAGGGGTGCTGGCTTTGGCTGCTTTAGAGTTCACAACTGAAAACAGTGGCTCCTGCACTCCTCCAGGATTCTTCCCTCCAGAAATAGCATGTCAGGCTGGGGGCGGGGTATGGGAGGGGATTGGGCAAAGAAATGGATGTGAGTCACTGCCCGCTGGCAGCTTTGTGGGGAAGGGAAGGTGAGGGGCAAGAGAAAAAGAGAAGAAGGGGTGGGAAAATGGGGTCCCAGAATGTTCTGAGTCCATTCAGAAATGCAGACGAGGATTATGAGCCCCTTTATCAGCCTCTTGACCTTGGCAAGTTCCTTATCCTCTGTGCACCTCGGGCTCCTCATCTGTAAAACAGGAGTGATTGTGAAGGATTGGTGTGATGACCAAATGAAATAGTACTTGTAAGGCACCAGCATCTGGAATGCAACCAAATGAAACAGTGCTCATAAGGCACTAGCATCTGGAATGCAGTAAGCACTCCATCCGTGTTAGTGATGAGTTAAAGCCGCCTGGCAGTTCCCCTCTCCTGCATTTCCCACGTTGGTCTGTAGCTTAGGAATCCCACTCAGAGAGATTTCTTGAGTACTTAGCCTCCCCTTCCCAGTCTCTCACAGTCGGGGGAGTTGGAGGCCAGTGCACACCCATGGTTGCCCAAAAGTAAGCTCTCAGCATCTCAAGAATGCCCCTGAACTTGAGGCTGTCCCCTTCTCAGGTGAACAGCCAGAGAAGTTTACATAAGGGGAGGTGAGAAAACCCAGTTTCCTAGAAAAGACCCTGAATAAAGTGACTCACCAGTGAATAGTGGAATCCAGGCTCCCAAATCATGGTGGTGATGATGATGATGAAGATGACAACACCACCAATAATTATACACAGACCTTAACTTTCCAAACCGTTTTTACATTTTCCCCATTTGTAAAATGATGAGGTTGGATTAGATGAAATTTGAGGTCCCTCTTCCTTCTTCCAGTGTTCTCGTTGTGTAGTTCAATCTCACAGCACACAAGAAAAGTTTTCACTTCAGGACAAGGTGGACTCCCACCCACATTCTCCCACCCATCCCCCTATCTGCAGCAGATGCTAGTGGCTCCCCCAGACACCTGTGGATGGATAAAGCTTCAGCATGTGCATAGCATAAAAGGACATGGCCCTTGGGCACCTGTTCTGAGGTATATCAACAGGAGAGGAAGGAAGAAATCACTAATCTGGGGGCATCTAACAGCCATTGGGGTGGGAGAGATGTGTATGAAGCACTGATTTAAAATGCCCAGTGAGAACCTCTCAGGCCACTTAGCAAGAGTATTTGGATGCTGGGAAAATGTGAGTCATCAAGCTTCCATGATTTGATGGAAACACCCCCTCCAGACAACTGAAGTTCTTTTTCCTAAGGTTCTGTGCTCACCAAACAGCCTTCTGGCTCCACACTGGAAAATAGGGGTTCTGATGTGTGGCCAATCTGCCCTGTATCTTGGATTAGCAACCTGACATTTTGGTGGGTTTTAATCTTTTGGGAATCAATTTGCTTTTGGATGATTGGACCATCATGGTCACAAGGGTTGAGAAATGGGATCCTTAACCCAGTGTGACATCCTCCCCCTGAGGTGTGAGGACCCGGAGGCCCAGGGGAAACAGCTTGACCTCAGTCATCAGTAGTGGCCATCTGTTCCCACAGCTAGTCCTAGGTCTCAACAACACATGCCACATGAATAGGCATCCTGGAGACAAGTGCCCAATGGGTCCAGAAAGACAACTCAAAGTCTGCAGATGTTGTTTCCACACTGGGTGGGCTGAACTATAGGGCTTATTGTGAAGGGAAAGTGAGGTGGGAGATGGCAAAGAAAGATGGGGGAAGGGGGGCAGAATAAATTTTATAGAGTATCTTCTTCTCCCTGGGAAGTGAGGAAATCCAGGGGTGTGGTAGGCAGAATAATGGCCTCCCAATGAGGTACAGGTCCTAATTCCCAGGATACAGGAAAACATCATGTTATATGGCAAGGGGAAATTAGGGTTGGTAATCAGCTGACTTTAAGCTAGAGAGAGAATCCTGGATTATTTGGGGGAGCCTGATGTAATCACAAGGGTCCTTGTAAGTGAAAGAGGGAGACAGGAGGGTCAGAGTCAGAGTGATGCAACGGGAGAAAGACTGGCCATCAGTGGCTTTGAGGATAGAGGCAGGGGCCACGAACCAAAGAATGCAGGCAGCTGAGAAAGTCAAAAAACCAGATTTCCCCTTTGGTCTCCAGAAAGGAACGCAGCCCTGCCCTGACTTTGGTTTTAAGCCATGAGACTTGTGTCACACTTCTGACCTACAGAACAGGAAGATAATAAATATGTGTTGGTTTTAGCCACTAAATGTGTGGTAATTTGAGGGGCACCTGGGTGGCTCAGTCAGTTAAGCATCCGACTTCGGCTCAGGTCATGATCTCATGGTCTATGAGTTCGAGCTCCGCATTGGGCTCTGTGCTGACAGCTCAGAGCCTAGAGCCTGCTTTGGATTCTGTGTCTCCTTCTCTCTCTGCCACTCCCCCACACTCTCACTCTCAAAAATAAATAAACATTAAAAAAATTTTTTTAACGTGTGGTAATTTGTTGTAGCAGCAATAGGAAACTTAGACAGGGACTGGGACAGGGTCTTAGGAGTGAAAGGAGAGCACAGTCTTGAAATTATTGTCCACATTGCTGTAGACACTAGGAAGAATACAGTGCTGGTTCTTGATCTGGCTGGGTTGGTTAAATGTCACTGATTTCCAGAGCTTCAGGCTAATGCCTGGATATGGGGAAGTGAGGGGGAGAAAGGGTGACTGATGAGGCAGAAAATGGGGCCACATGGACAACTCTGAAATCTGTCCTATTCGTCACCACCCACATGGGCCGACAGTAATTTCTCTTGTCTCTGTGCTTCCAGAGGCTTCCCTAGCACCTGCAACAGCCCTGCCAGAATGGTCTCTCTCCTTCACATTCTATTCCAGGGCCTCACATCCTCTGCTCTGCACTGAGAATTGTTTTCTCTCCACACAGATCCCACACACCACTTGTTCCAAAGTGACCATACGCATCTGTGGTCTTGTCAACTAGAAGGAGATGGGGAGTGTTCTTCAATCAGGTGAAGTCAGGGACCTCAGAGGAGATCCCACTCTTGAGTAGGGATGTGAAGAGGAGATAGCATACCCCAGGGACACCTGGTGGAAAATGGCACAGGATGGTAGGAGTGGGCCCAGGGCTGGATCACGGTGTTGGCTCCCTTTCTCCATTCCTCCTGTTTTTCCCCAGACTTTTCCATTCCTCCACTTGGTGCTGGTCAGTCTGTGGGGCCAGCTGGAACAGTGACCAAAGTTTGGGTTATTCCCAAAGGAAGGGGGGAGGCAGTTGTATTAGTTTGTTAAAGCTGTCATAACAAAATACCACCGTCTGAATGGCTTGAACAGCAGACATTTATTTTTTCACAGTTTTGGAGACTACAAGTCCAAGATCAAGGTGTCTCTGGGTTTCTTCTGAAGTCTCTCTGGCTTGCAGATAGCTGTCCACTCCTTGTGTTTTTGCATGGTCTTTTTTCTGTGTGAGCACATCCCACTGGGTGTCTCTCCCACTTCTTCTAAAGACACCAGTCAGATTGGATTGGGGCCCACACTATGGTCTTATTTTAACTTAATTCCCTCTTTTTTTTTTTTTAACATTTTATTTTTAAGCAATCCCTACACCCAGTGTAGGGGTTTGAACTCACCACCCAAGATCAAGAATCTCATGCTCCACTGACCGAGCCAGCCACGTACTCCAACTTAATTCCCTCTTTAAAGCTCTATCTCCAAATACTCCAAATATCTCCAAATAAATTCTGAGGTACTAGGAGTTAGGGGTTCAACCTAAAAGAATGGTGCGGTGTGGGGGTGGGGGGGAATACAATTCAGCCCATAAGAGTAGTGTAACTTGGTGATTGAAAGAAGTCACTCTAAAGTTAAATCTTTGCTCCTCTGTTTCCTACCTGTGTGATGTTGGGCAAGTTTCTTAGCCTCTCTGGGCCTCAGTTTCCTTCTAGATGCAATGAACTTAATAATACCTACCCCAAATAATTTTTATGAGGATTAAGTGAGATGAGGACATGACTCCTTGGCACAATGTCTGACACACAGAAAATGCCTGGGAACTTGAGTGTTATTCCTAGATAGTCAGGAGTGTTCTGTGGGCCCAGACCTCCAATGAAGAAGGGAATCAGGCAGAGAGAAGTTCCCTGGACCCAGTGTAGAAAAAAGTAGAAATTGAGACTGGTACAGATTCCCACATCCCCACGCCCCCCACATACACTTAAACTCCTCAAGGCTAGGGTTGTTTGAGTCATTTACAACAAGCATGCATTACTTTTCAGTGAGAAACAATTCTATGGAATAGGCTGGTAAGGTATTGATAACCCCATTTTGCAGATGTAAAAACTGAGGTTCAGCAAAGGACTGCGTCCAAGGTCACATGGATAGTGAGTTTGCATGTATGGGTCACTGGCAGCAGCTCCACTTCTGAATGCATGTAAAGGTTGAGGTCATGGGTAAAGCTTTGGCCCTGTGGGCAAAATGTGTGTGTAAGGGGGATGCTCATGGGTGGAGGAATGAAGGAGAGAGGCTTAGAAGCTGGGCTGAGGGTCAGACTTGGTGTGTAGCAATGACAAGGGGACCAGGCTGATACCTGGGTGTTGGTTGGGGGCTTGGTAGAGGGTGGCCATCCAGGGCCCTTAGGTTTGGGATGGCAAAAAGGGTGGCTATCTCGCCTCAGCAATCAGCCTCTCTCACATTTGTTTTCAGAAGTTCCCTTCTGGTTTCATTAGGATCAAGACTCCCTCAGAAAGCCCACACCCAGAGTAAGCATTTTCTCCTTTCCAAAGCAGCTATGCCAGGCCCCTTGCAAAGGATGGTTCTTTGGTCTTCAAACCTTTAAGGCCCTGGGCGTATGTAAACTAGGTCCTGGCATTTGTCTTTGGAAACCAGAGGAGGGATGGTCAGGTATTGAGAGGCCACATCAGGCAGTGGGGAAATTCTAAAAGTAGCCAGAGGCCCTGCAAAACAAGCAGGAAAGAGGATAATGGTAGAGCGGGCTGTTTTAATTTCATTTTAGGCTGACCTGGGGATGTGGGAAAGGCTGGTGCTCACTGGCTTTGTGTGGGCATGGCCTGGGTTTTGTAGCCACAGTCGCTTGCAGTCCTGTTAAAACAAATGACTGTGATTAGGAGGGAAAAGTGGAGAGGAGTCGAGTGAGCTCCCACCCACCACCCACGGGAAACAGAAGAGAAATAGAAACAGATGCTTCGGGCTGGCACTTGGCATTAATGGGCAGACTGTTGTCATGCTCGACTGGTTTGGCTAGTGAGCCAGAGGGAAATAAAAGAAAAGGTCTCTTCTCACACTGGTTTGTGGAGCAGCCTCTGGGGCTCTGGGTTCCCTTCCATCCTTGGGGAACTGACTTTTGGGGAGGGGGCTGATGGCCTAAGAGCAGTCAGCAGTTGCTGGGGGCTGGGAGAGAGGCTGGCCTGAAACGTTCCCTCCCTGCTCAGCAGGAGTGCCCACGACAAATGGTCCAAGACAGCAGAGCTGGCTCCCCTCCTTCCTTCCTGAGGACTCTGCAGTCCGCCTTTCATTTCCTGTTCCCCATGCCTGGATTCTGGCTTCCATCTCTGGTTTGCCCAGTAGAAGCTTCAAGCCCATGCAGCCCTCTCTCACTCATGCCAGAAGAGATCAAAGCAGAGTAAGGATTTTTATACAAGGGAATACAACTTAACAATGAAAAAGACCAAACTACCCCTCCATTGAGCTATATGAACTAGTGTCACAGGCAAAATGTTGGGTAAAAAGAAGCCAGATGCAAAAGAGTGTGTATTGATTCAGCTTATGTAGAGTCTTAGAATAGGCAAAACTATCTATGGTGACAGAAGTCAGAAGAGTAGTTCATTCTGGAGCTTGATGTTAACCTGAAGGGTCATGAGGGAGCCCTGGAAATGTTCTATTAGTTGATGTGGCCATGTGTGTGTGAGAGTACATGTCTGCACACATCTATAAAAATTCATCAAACTGTCTACCTAAGATTTGTGTACTTTAATGTGTATATTCTACCTCAATAAAAAAAATAAAAGCATGAGGTGCCTGGGTGGCTCAGCTGGTTGAGCATCTGACTCTTGATATGGGCTCAGGCACAATCCCAGAGTCATGGGATCTGAGACCTGCATCCAGCTCCCCGCTGAGCATGGAGCCTGCTTGAGATTCTCTTTCTTTCTCCCTCTGCCACTCTCTTTCTCTCTCTAAAATAAAAAAAAAATTAAAAGAAAAGTAAAAAGCATAAAGCAAGTAAATAATAGGCCATAAAACAGAGTAGGCATTGCCTCTACCAGCATCTTGAATCACTTGTCTTGACTCTTCTTAACTTCAAGATGAATAAGTGTATATTTCAGAGATTACCCTTATAGGCAGTCTGTTTAAATTTACTTTTCTTAAGAGTGCTGACTTTCTGGGGCACCTGGCTAGCTCAGTCAGCAGAGCATACAACTCTTGATCTCAGGGTTGTGAGTTCAAGCCCACATTGGGTGTGGAACCCACTTAAACAAATACACAGCAGTAAGGAATTAAAAAAAAAAAAGAGTTCTGACTTTCTAAGGCAGCATACTTTTCAAAGAAGTCCTCTTGTACTACTGTATGTGTGAGGTGGGCCTCTAGGAGTGAATCCAAGTGTGGAATGCACAAATCCTGTCTTCTAAATCGTCCACTCCCTCCTCTAGACTGGGCAGAAATACGTGGTGCAAGGAAAGGAGTCATGGGTATTTCTTGTGAGGGGGCAGTCGTGGGTTCCTGGTTATAAGAACAAATACTAGTTGGGGGATAGCATCCTCAAATCCATGATCACTGGTAATTAATTCACAGACTCTCTCCTCATTCACTAGGTTGTTTTATTTGTTTATTTGTTTATTTATTTATTTATGGAGAGCTGCTGAGCAGGTGCAAGCCATATTGTTGCATGGGATATATACATCCGGCTTCCCTTCCTTGCCCAGCTTTTGGTGGGGCCAACAAGAGTGAGACAGACAGGCAGGGATTGCAGTGGAGATGGTCATAGAGAAAGTACAAGAGAGGCTCAAGTGATTGTTCCCAGGCATTCATTTCTCCTCAGTAATTGGGTGCTCTGTGATTAGTAGGGAGAGAGTGAGCTCTGTCATTAACTTTTGTTTCTCAATAACTGACCCTCTCAAGATTGCTGCAGAGGTGTTGGGAGAGCAACTGAGTTTCAGGTAAGTTCCTGCCAAGTGTTTTCTTGGCTGATACTGTGGGGCAGAAGAAGAGTATAACAACCTTTTCTTCAAAGCTAGAATCCAACTAACTCTGCCTCAGAAAAGTGCTGACACACAGCCCGGATGCGATCAGACACATTTCTCCCATTTTCTGCTGCTCTCGGTGAAAGCTACTGGTGTTTGATGAGCGGAAACAAGCCGCCCTGCTGAGATTTCCTGCCAGTGCCAAGTGTTTCTGCCAAGAGTGCTGAGTCTCCGCCATGTTGAAGAGGTATCTTTGTGCAGTCTGGCTCAATGAGACGGCCTCCCTACAGATTAGTAGGGCTGGTGACATGTCCTGACCGCTGCCTAGATGCTGGGCTAGAGCAGAGTTGTGTGTGTGTGTGTGTGTGTGTGTGCATGTCCATGATACATACACATGATGAGCCCCAAGGCTTGCATGGAGGGTGGAGAGTCTGACTCTTTCGATGTTGCCTAAAAAGTTTGCTTGGAAATATTGTTCTTACCTGTAACACACTTTGCTTGGGAAACTAAGGCTTGGAAAAAAAAGAATAATTCCCCTTTGAAATGTATCTTTTCTTTATTTTCTGGGTTTATTTTCTTTTATTCCTGAAGAACAACCCTCAAGACTTACAACCATTTCTTCAATAGCATTTCTTCTATCAATAATTCTGTGCAGCTTTCTGTTGGAGACAAGAGATGCCATTAGTTATCTTTACAATTCTTTGGATAACTGAGAGGCCTCCTGCAGCCTGTGGCAAAATGAAAACCCAAAGCAAAGGAGCCCATGGATGGGGCTGGAGAAGCCTCCATGCCCACAGTGGGTGACATATTAATAACTGGGATGATCACACCCATAATGATCCCAGCAACAGAGACTTCTCTGGTGTACCCAGGCAGAGCCTATGAGTGCATTGATAAAATGCTGTACACTTGGAGACTTTTCTTGGCAAGCTTCTTTTTGCCAGTCCTGCCCCTCCCCCATCCAAGCCTGCCTGGGCCCAAACTGCCCTGAACCACACTGACTCTTTCTTTTTTCCCTCTGATCCACTTTTCTTGAATAGCCATAAAGGGCTGTCTGTCCACAGGGCAGTGGAAAGAAGACCATAAACTCTTTCCTTCATTCTATCACACTAGAGTATAATTTTATAATTCCTTTACAGTGCCCCAGGATGGCAGAGAAGAACGGGGAGAGCTCTGCCCATTGTCTTGGCATCACGGGAATTTTCCCCAGATCTCCCTGTGGAACTTGGCTTATGCCAAAGCCCCAACAAAGAGGACAAAGGCCAAGCCACACAGCAGCAGCACCACTCCCAAACTTCCCAGAAGTTACCATGGATAGAAACTGGAATCCCCGTTGGTTTTTCTTTGTAAAACACAACTTTTACTAAATACTGTGAGTTGGCCACTGTTAAGACAATGGACCTGTCCAAGGATCTTGTCCAGGAATCAAGGGGAGAAAGACACTGTTGGGCCCGAGAGCAGATGAATTGCTCCCGAGAATGAAAAACAAATGAGCCGAGGTACAAATGGATGGAAAAACAAAAGGAGGAGATTCCCTAAACAATGCTGACTATTGAAGGGAAGGGGGCCATGGACAGGGGCCCAGGTCGTGGGACCAGCTGAGGAGTGGTGGGATAGAGTAGTGTAGCTGTCAGCACACGATGGAGGGACAGTGTCTTCTCCCCTTTGCCTTGTGATCCATGAAAACGCTATGCTCCTTTTTTTTTTTTTTTTTTTTTTTTTTTTTTTGCCAAAAACAAGTATCTGCCCTATTGCTAGAAGTTTTGTGGCCCTAAAATAGAGGGTGATGCCAAGGTTTACCTCCTGTCCCACCTGTTCCCTCTCCCTGCCAGGCTGGGTGCACAATGGGTACAGGTACTTTCTTTCTGATACTGGGCTGCAGGGAGGCCCGTGGTGAATTTCGGTGGAACATATGGACTCCAATGGAACTTGACCTCTTTGTCTCTGTGGACATGTTTATAATGGAACCAGCAGAAGCACAATGGTCTTGCCCCCCCCAATCCACCCCCTCCAGGAGGCGTGGTTGAGGGTGTTTCTTTCTCTGTAGAATACATGATCACCTTGCCCTTGGGGCACATTCACAAAAGTCATTGTGTGGGGACACATCTGTAGATGATGAGAAATGTGGTGTGGAGGGAGGAGAGTTTTCCACCTGGAAGCCACTAAGTCTCAGTCCTTGCAGAAAAGTGGAGGAGCCCCGATGGGGTAAGATCTAGGGGAACCTCTCCCTACCACCACCACAAGCCTGGCTTGCTGCCCACTGACAGTTTCTGGAAAGTTAGCTCAGCCTGAAGTGTCTTCCTCTTGTGGTGGCTGTGGCCTTGGAATTCTTGTTCTTTAATTCATGCACACTCCCTGAGAAGACCCAGGTCTGGGACAGTTCAGTATTGGGAGATAAGGTCAAGGGTTGTCACAGCCAGAATCATTGGAGGTCTGAGATGGAAGAAACTATAGAAAGCTCTTATTTCGTACGAATAAACAAGGCCCCTAGAGGAGGGTGAGTGACTAGTCCATGGTCATACAAGTGGTGTCAGAATCTGGATTAAGGCCCAAGTGTCCTTTCCAGGGCATCATATAAATCCTCAGTTGTTAAGGAGACTGGCATCAAGCTGCACCCTATCTATAATGTGGATGGAGATAAATGGTTTACTATTGCTTATGTGCAGATAAAGTGACACATGCCTAGTTTTAAAAAAGAAGTAACTGCCCATCCAGGGAGAATTGCAGACTTTGCCTCAGAGGGTTAGACTAGAGCCTGAAAAAATTAGAGCAAACTTGTCAAAGGGCAGTTATGTTACCCAGCTGGTTTTTATTGTGTGGCTGCAGGTAATACCTACTATGTAGGACCTGCTTTCTTTTTCCCTTAATGGGACTAATTTTCTCCCTGAGGGCAGAATGAGCCTCTCTTATTCTACCACAAACCCTTTCTTCCCAGGCCTTCAGATGCATTTTTTGTTTTTTTTTTCTCATGATCATTCCCTCTCCACACAGGAGGCCACTGGGGCCCAGAGAGGTGACTTTCCTAAGGTTATAGTAAGAAGCAGTGTCAAAATTCAAATCCAGCTGTCAGACTTTACTACCTAGGTGCTCTCTGTGACATTTCTTTGTGGCCCCTCTGCCTTGGGCTATGGAGGCATTGTGTGGCCAGGCAGGGGACAGGGAATCTGAGAGATGGAGTCCTAGAGGTCCCATGCCAAATGGCAACCTGGGGGCTCCCTGCTATGTGACCCAGTTTCCCTTTAACCCTG
Organism: Prionailurus viverrinus; assembly: GCF_022837055.1. Taxonomy (NCBI): domain Eukaryota; kingdom Metazoa; phylum Chordata; class Mammalia; order Carnivora; family Felidae; genus Prionailurus; species Prionailurus viverrinus. Next base: position 28,715,705 of record NC_062568.1, read on the forward strand.
GGCCATCCCCAGTGTTTCTTCCAGGTCCCCTAGGACCTCTTCTCACCTCCACTTGTTCCCCCATATGTTGTTCCTCTGTTCAGGCCTCAAATCTACTGTTGGGAGAAAACAACTTTTCATTATAACCAAATGGGTTAAGTTTGGTTCTGTATGCTCATTATACAAGCTTATCCCCAAGTGACCCAGCTCCTGGGTCTTTAAAAATACACACATGCACGTTTACACGTACACTGCCCCCCTGCCCTGACCCCAGAATGGCATCTCTGTTTAGGAACAACAACAACAACAACAACAACATGGAACAGTAGCTTTGGGAGCAAATTTTGCTAATTCTAACCCCATCAGAGAAGAAAGGAGAAGTTTTCTACACACAGAAGATGGGAAACTGCATTTCAGAAAAACTGAGTGCTCAGAGAAAACCAAGGGAGCACAGAGCAGTGTAACCAAGAGAGTTGGTCCTCAAGAAAAGAAGAAAATCACAGAGGTGTGAGGGGGAAGGATAGTGTTAAAAGGATGGAAATAAATGGAGAAAAGTCAGCGAATGTTTACAGCTCCTCAAGGTAAATTAGTATTTGTGATTGTAAGTGCTGACAAGATGACTGGGATCCGGAAAGCAAATCTTAAATGTTCCTCTTTGGAAAGATGATGGATATGGATGAAATATCTTAGTAATGAGTCATGAACAAGAAAATCTGAAAGAAATCCCTTCTAAGGCAAAAGCAGCTGGGTCCTGTGGCCGTCATCATTTTTTGGTTAGAAGTTAATCGAAGTGTTGGCTGGAACCCCATGTGGAGAAAGACCAGCAGTAAGTTGGCCTGGCTCAGGGACCTGGCTGGCTGCTCCTGGGTTTATGTGTAGGAAACACCATGGGGTGGAGGAGGGGAGATGTGATTGTGGGCCTGGAGGCGAACAGAGATACAAAGTGTAACACGTACACACAGAGACTGACTTTTCCAAAATGCATAAGTCAGTTAAATTGGTAGAATGCTTAGTAGTTTGCAAAATACTTTTACATCATTGCACTTAAAAACCTTACCACATAAGCAGGGCGAGTGTGGGAATGAGCCATTTGCAGTTGAGGAGATGGGGCTCAGAAGAGTAACAGACCCAGCTCATATAGTTTGGAAGAGGTGGGACCAGGCTGGAACCATAGATGTCAAGTCTACTTCACTTCAGACTAACATGGGTTTTTCCCTGGAGCTGGAGTTACAGGTCTCCTTTCCCAGCAAATGGAGACCTAAAGTTTCTGTTAGCAAGGAAGAAAGGGACAGATGGTGATGAATTGGCAGATGACAGATGCCCATTACACATTCAATCAATCCTGTACTGAGCTACTGTCAGGTTGTTTCTAGTTTTTTTTTTTTGCTTGTGCACACAACACTGCAATAAATAGTCTTGCATACATATTACCCCCAGGTGCTCTCCTTTCTGTAGGTTAGATTTCCTGGGGTGGGCGGCTGGGACCAAGGGCATGTGCATTTTAAGTTTTATTAGGTACTGCCTGATTCTTGCCAAAAATGATGTGGCATTCACACTCGCCAGCAATGGGTGGGAAAGCCAGTCTCCCTACATCTTCTCCAGCTTCCAACTTATTTTCCATCCTACTCTGCCACCACCCTTTGGGGAAGAATGCGCTGATTGCCAATCAGACATGCTTATAGTGGCCCACTGAGTTACTATTACTTAATTGCCTTCAGATACTTAACTTCGAAAAGACATCTGTCCTTTAAAAATTTTTTTCAATGGGGGCACCTGGGTGGCTCTGTCGGCTAAGCGTCCAACTCTCAATTTTAGCTTGGGACATGATCTCACGGTTTGTGAGATTGAGTCCCACATTGGGCTTTGCCACTGACAGAACAGAGCCTGTGCTGGTATTCTCTTTCTCCTCTCTCTCTACCCCCTACCTCAAAATAAATAAATTAAACTTAAAAAAAATAAAATTTTTTAATGGATTGTGTAACTTATTTTATTATTCATTTATTATAAAAATTTATTCCAATATAGTTAACATACAGTATTATATTAGTTTCAGGTGTACAATATGGTGATTTGATAATTCTATACATTACTCCTTGCTCATCATGATAAGTGTACTCTTAATCCTCTTCACCTATTTCACCCTTGCTCCACCTGCCTCCCCTCTGGTAAGCATCAATTTGTTCTCTATAGTTAAGAGCCTGGTTTTTGGTTTGTCTTCTTTTTTTCTTTGTTTTGTTTCTTAAATTCCACATATGAGTGAATCATATGGTATTTGTCTTTCTCTAACCAGCTTATTTCACTTAGCATTATACTCTTCAGATCCATCCATGTTGCAAATGGCAAGATTTCATTCTTTTTCGTGGCTGCATAATATTCCACTGTCTATATATACTACTTATTTATCCATTTAAGTATTGATGGACACTTGGACAGCATCCATATCTTGGCTATTGCAAATAATGCTGCAATAAACATAGAGGTACATGTATCTTTTTGAATTAGTGTCTTTGAATTCATTGGGCAAATATGCAGTAGTGGAATTAACAGGTCATAAAATAGTTCTATTTTTAATTTTTTGAGGTTCCACCAGTTTGCATTCCCACCAACAGTGCACAAGGGTTCCTCTTTCTCTACATCAAAAGACATCTGTTCTTAAACAACAAATGAAGCTGGTCTGGGGTTGACAGATTTCACCAAAGCTGTAACTGCCACAGTCTGTGGAAATAGAATTTTGATTCTCGATCTGCTGCCTAGGTAGTTCTTTCTCTTTATTTACTGGTGTATGCACTATAATGTGGCTTTTCTTTATGGTTCTAAGCCACCTCTTAAAACATTCCTCATATTTCTTGTGTCTGCCCTTAGAATATCTTAGAAAGTCTTTGTTTTCTTTTTGGTTTGTTTTTGCCTTTGACCAGTTCAGAGAGATATACCAAGACTCTGCCATGCTAGTCACACCTGTCTGGCCAGGAGCAGCTGGGCTCAACTGTAATTGTCTCAATGTTGGAGGAATTAGCTTGAGAAAGAAGGCTGAGGTTTAGACATGTATCTATGTTGCCAGTTTGAAGCCTATTCTTGCAGGCTGTGGTCGAGGGTCTTTTTTAGCGTGATGATACAGCTTCTACATGTCATTATGCCATTGTTCCACGTGACGAGTGACAATGACGACTGCCTGGTAAGCCACAAACCATTCAAGATCCCAACACAGTTCTCAGATATCCTTTGCCTCAGCACCAAAGCCTGTATTTGCATGCTTATGTTAACACTGGGTTGGTTTTTTATCACTGATTATCTTGTTCCAGGGATCAGCTCTTAGATACAGAAAACATCACATTCTCCGGGATCACATTAAGAATCTGAGTTTAAGAAATTTCTGATAGGGGCGCCTGGGTGGCTCAGTTAGTTAAGCCTCTGACTTTGGCTCAGGTCATGATCTTATGGTTTGTGGGTTCGAGCCCCACGTCGGGCTCTGTGCTGGCAGCTCAGAGCCCGGAGCCTGCTTCAGATTCTGTGTCTCCCTCTGTCTCTGCCTTTCCCCTGCTTATGCTCTCTCTTTGTCTCTCAAAAATGAATAAATGTTAAAAATTTTAGAAAAAAATTTCTGATAATATTTGCAAGGCTGTTTATTACAAGTGTTTTTTTAAATGAATGTAAATGCACCAACTACTAGAAATATGTGTCTGAATGAACATAGATTACAGTGTTGTCAACATTTTCCAATTTGTTAATTCAAGTAGAACCAAAACGTTTTTTTTCAAATATGCTTGTTTATTCCTTTCATCCACATTTCCCTCTTTCCAGTGATCTCACCTTTGAAAGTCACTTCATAAACTTGAGTGTCTTAAATTTAAAAGAAATTTATTTTTATTTTTATGTTTATTTATTTTGAGAGAGAGAGAGAGACAGAGACAGAGACACAGACAGAGACAGAGCATGAATGGGGGAGGGTCAGAGAGAGAGGGAGACACAGAATCTGAAGCAAGGCTCCGAGCTGTGAGCTGTCAGCACAGAGCCTGAAAGGGGGCTCGAATCCATGAGTGTGAGATCATGACCTGAGTCGAAGTTGGACGCTCAACCGACTGAGCCACTCAGGCGCCCCGAGGGTCTTAAATTTTATGCACAAATCAGATTTTGGTGAGTTAAGTACTTTCACCATATCTTTACTGAGTTCTTCCACTGTGTGAAGCACTCAGCAGGTTGGAACTTTGTAGGTTCAAGAATACTGCTACTAAAGTCTTAGTAAAACCAACACCAATTCCATGTAACTTGGGGAGTGAGAATTGGTTGTGGTGGAAAAACATAATGGATTCTGTTGAAATCTTTCCTCTAACTGCATGAGCTCGGGCAAGTTCCTTTTCTGTGTTTTAGGATTACTTATATGTAAAGTGGGGGTAATAATTGTACTTAACTCATGGGTTATTGGGAGGATTAGATGAAACAATCCACATAAAGTGCTTAGAATAGAATAGTGTAGTTTCTAGACTATAGTCAGTTCACAATACCAGTTGTTATCATTTCTGAAGAGAAGTTAGTTTTGTATAGAGGGTATTTCCTTCCTTTGGTTCAGCTGTGCTCATTGGTGGAGCAGAAGACAAGGAGAGAAGGCAAGTAGAGCCTAGAGAGGTGTCCAGGTGTATGTGTATTTGTTGAAAATGTAGACCAAAGGGGGATATTAGACTGTGTGAGTTATAAAGGGGCAACAGGGGTGAGGAAGTGGGGATGTGGATGGTGAGCAGGCCATGGTTTAGAGAGACACTGCCATGCTCAATGTATTTGGAGGAGGCAGAACTGAAATGTCTAGCTGTGGGTACCACACCGTAGAACAAAGGTCATCAGGGTGGAGGACAGCACAGAAAAGGGTAGGTGAGGTACTTCAGGTCTTTGACATGAAGGTTGAGGGCATCAAGGATAATAATAGGGAAAAGAAAAAAATGTGAACCAGGGAGTGACGGGGACCTGGAGAAGGTGGTGTGACAAGATGATAAAGACTGGACTGGTATGACCAATGGCACAGATTTGATGTGCTCTTCCTTCCTCTATGTGTTGAGGGTTCTGGAAAGAGCCAAGGCAGTGAGAGGCAGGATGTTGACTGGTATAAGCAGGTTGGGTAAGGTGAGGGAAAAATTCAGAGTAAATAGACAACAGAGTGGGTTTCTACAGGGTACTGCGGAAATGCAAGGGAGTCAAGAGACCCCCTAAGAAAGTACAGGTGGGAGATTGGCCACAGCTGGCTGGGAATGAGGATTTGTACAGGGTGGGAGTGGGGTGGAGGTTCATACACATGCAGTTACATAGGCAGAGGAGCTGAGACATGGTAAAGGAAAAGGTAGTTTAAATGTACTCTCTTTGGAAAGTCTGTGGCTCTGACATAGCAGGCAAGAATACTAAAAACAAGAAAGAGGAAATGAATCTACTGGAGTATTTTCCTCCAAAGAAGAGTGGAATATTTTGTTCCCTGGTGGTCTGTGCAGCTGACCTGGTCTCTCCCTCCCAGTGGCCATGACCCCTATCCCACCCTCAGTGCTTGGCCATCAGAGTTGGTGTGGTTGGTTGTTGGTTCCTGGAGGACAGGAACCACAGGCATGTGCTGCAGTTTCGGGTCCCCTGATGTGCAACTGAGACCTACCTGCTACAGAACACTCCATGGTTGTGTTAATGCCGAAGTGCGCTGAATGGCTAATTCGTTCCTGGCACCACTGGGGACTATGAGCTCATCATATCATTAAAGGAAGAAGAATAAACAGGAACAGGGGAGTTGAGCAAACCTCTGGCACTTGCTGCCTCCCACACATCTTTGGAGAGACAAAGGGGCCAGGACAACCCACAGTTCCTGGCTTCCTCCCTTTCCAGCCTTTCCATCTCCACAGCCAGCTGTGGGCCAGCGCTTCCCTGCAGCACGCAAGGACTGTAGAAGCAGCCCTCCTGCCGGTCTTTCTTGTGCATCTGAATCTGAATGTGCAATGGTGTCCAAGGGCCTTTAGCCAAAGATAAAATCATCCCTCCTGATTTTCACACATTGCATTACTCCTTTTTCTCTGGCTCAATTTAACTCTTGCCCTTCTAAAACCCAGTTAAGAAAACGTACCCTTTGAAACTGTGTTCCTGTCTTTCACCTCTGTCATGGCCTGTCCTGTTCCACCTGTTGGAGTGTCCCCAGCCTTGTCCCTCTGAACGGATACCAGAAAGTACATCATCAGTTGCTAGTGTATCTGTTTCTGGTCCCTTCAAAACCAAATCCTTTACTCTCTTTGATGCTCTTCAGAGACCCTCCCTCTCTTCTTTATTTTTTGTACCTTCCAACTTTTCAGTGTTTCTGGGTTTCTCTGTACCTGTCAGTGGTGAGGTCTGCCCTCACTTCCACATTAAGTTCTTAGTGAGGCATTCTACTTGTTATATAAATCAAACCACTTAAAATTTTAACTATCCCCCAGCATTTTTATATCTTCCTGCCTGGCTTTATCATTTTTTTTCTTAGCATTTTCTTCTTACATTATTTAATAGACAGTGAGTCCCTTTAACAGCAAAGCCCACTTTGCTTTAACTTGAGCAGAGAGAAAATTTGGCGACTGGTTCCTGTCCTCTGTAGCAGGCTCACTCCTGATGTTTGATTAATCTCACAATAGTCTGTATTTACCCAGTTGTGTTGTTTGGACCCTAATGTCACATTAGGATCTTGTTTTACCACATATTTTCACTTATTAACTTGTTTATTATGTTTCCTCCATTTGAATACAATATCCATGAAGACAAAGATTTTGTCCATTTGATTCTCTGTGGTACTCCCAGTGTCTAGAAGAGTCCCTGGTCCTCATAGGGTCTCAGTGAATGTTTAGTGGATGGATGGATGGATGGATGGATGCACCCACCCATACCCTCTCCCAGGGTGGGGCCCTCACACCTGTTTGCTTAGTTTTTGTCATTAGGGCCTCCTCTGGGGTTAATGGATTTGTAAATTTGATTCACTAACTGGCTGACCAACTGGGGATTTGCTGTGTAAAGGGGTCTGAGCACCAAGAGTGACCCCTCTGAGAGATGGGGAAGACCAAGCCCAACATTAATTAATTCTGGGCAACTGTTGCTCTGAGAAACAAAGCCAGTACTGCTGGGTTGAGGCTATGTCCTGGGGCAAGTTTCCTCATCTGAGGAGAGTGATCAGCCTGTCTGGGAAACACCATTTGATTCGTGAACTGTCATGTGTTGGCTTTAATTTTAATAATGTCCAGGGTCCAGATCTCAAATGTACTTATATTTCAGGGATGGATAAGACGGAGACAGCTTGGTTCAGCTCCTTCTGGCCTCTGTTCTGGCTTCTGTACAGCTAAGCAGTGGAAGCCCACCTGGCTCAGGTCTGGACTTCTGCAAAACCAGCACCCGTATGGGCTAGGATTGGAAGGAACCAGCTGGAAAGCATGTGTACTGCAGGCTCAGGCAAGGGTTGGAGCTGGGAGGGACAGAGGGAAATCAGTATGGTTGCAGGGTGGGAGCCAGATGGGACTCATTATTCAACAGTTTAGGCTGAGTCCAGGGATCAGGGTGGAGCAAGCAATTGACAGAGAACCAGACTAGGGCCTGGCACAGCACCTTTGTGTGAATTAGTAAAAGGCGCTGCTCTGTGTGAATTAGAAAAGACAGCAGGAAAGGATGTCTCCTCACAACTGTTGGAGGTACCCTAGTAGGGACAGGCAAAACCAGCCAAGCCCTAGGACAAGTCAAAGACATGGTATGAGGTCACCTGACTGAAGGATACTGAGATTGGAGGATGAGAAATCTGGTCCCTCAGGGAATTGAGTACTAGGCAAGGAGCTCAGTCATGGCAGAGCGAGGCCGGGCCCAGTTATCAGGTAAAAAGGCAGCAGAAACCCAACTAGTGGGAACTGACATATCAAGGCCCAAGTATGTCAGCAGTGAGAATAAGTCTAGGGTAATGAAGAGATCCCAGTTCCCTGCATGCACACAGATGGCTCTCAGTACAAGATGCTGCTTCAACAACCACAGGCGACCATTAAGTGGAGTGCGGCAGTCCAGGTGTCTAGATTTGTCCAGCAAAGATCCATTTGTGTGGTTTACTGCAGTTTGGTGACTCGTCAAGTGTAGTCCCAGGATTAGCAGAACCCTCTTCATCTGGGAACTTGTTAGCAATACAAATTCTCCAGTCTGTCCCAGGCCTACTGAATTAGAAACTCTGGGGGTGGGGCCCAGAATCTATAGTTCAACAAATCTCCCAGATGACTCTCATACACTCTACTTTGAAAAGACTCCTATTGCTGAAAAGCCCAAGTGCTTGTTTCATTTATTTTTAAATGTTTATTTATTTATTTTGAGAGAGGGAGAGAGAGGGAGAGAGAGAGAGAGAGAGAGCGCATTCATGTGCTTAAGCGAGTAGGGGGAGGGACAGAGAGAGGAAGAGAGAGACAATCCCACGTAGGCTCCTCAGTATCAGCTGATAGCCCAATTGAGGGCTTAATCTCACAAACCATGAGATCATGACCTGAGATGAAAAACAGCTGGGTACTTAACCAACTGAGCCACCCAGGAGGCCCCCAAGCTCTTGTTTTAGAGGCTGATTTTTAGGGGCTAGGGGATGGAAGAATATCCATATCTGTGCAAGACCAATAAGGCAGATATGTATGTGAAGTGTCCATTATGCAAAACCAAGGCAAAGATTTTGGGTTGAGGCTTGTCAAATCAATTTGTGGCTAGTATTTCTTCCCCCTTAAATAGCTTCAGGGGAGCTTTTCCTTAGCCCTGATTCTAACCCTGCGGTATCATTTCTTGTAGTTAGAAGGAGAGGCTTAGTATTAAGGGATACCAAATAATTATTGCTTATTTCATTGGGCATGATAATAGTGTTGTGGTTGTATAAGAAATGTCTTTATTTTCTTTTGGAGATGCATATTGAAGTGTGTAGGACTGAAATGACATGAGACCTTGGATTTGCTTTAAATAAAACTTTTCAGCAAAGGTGCAAGAGAAAAAAGATAGCAAAGGTAGCAAAATCATGATAACTGTTGAATCTAGGTGAGGTATATATGGGGGTTGATTACATTACTATCTCTACTTCTTTAGATACTTGATAATTTTCATTTTAAAAAAGTTAGCATGAGAATCTAATGTAAAATATGGTGACAGTAGTCAATTACACTGTATTGTATAATTGAAAGCTGCGAAGAGAGAGGAATGTAAATGTTCTCATTAAAAAAAGATAACTGTGTGAAATGATGGATATGTTAATTAACTAACTGGGGGAAAATCCTTTCACAGGTTATGTGTATATCAAATCACCACAACGTTCCCTCTAAATATCTTACAATTTTGTCGATTATACCCCAGTAATGCCGAAAAAAAATTTTTTTTTTAAAGTATGAAACAAGCTGAGAAGTAAACAGTTGTCAAATGCACAGCTGAAACCAACCTGTTTCCTCAGTTGTCTTCTGCCTTCAGACGGGTGCACTAGAGGGGGGTGTCTTCTGAAGTGCAGTACAGTAGCACAGCCCTTAGTGTTTGCTGCCCACCCCACCTCTCAAACCCAAAGAGGCACCTGCTCTGCTTTTGTTCCAAATCCCTGCCTGGCTTTCCCAGCAGCACAGAGTGGCCCAAACCTGCACACACCTGTGGGAACCAGAAATGTTCCTACCTTGAGCTTGATATTATGGGCATGGAAGTTCTGCATCATTAAATAACACAGGCCCTGGGCGGGGGTGGGGGGGGTGGGTCAAGTGTCGCAGAAGGAAAGGAAAGGGGACCTGTCTCCCTGCTTCCACCCAGCTCCTCACTCAGCTGCTGGTAGCTGGGGCTCCCTCCTTCCTCCTCAGGGAATGTGCTGGCCTGGCTCAGCCTGGCTTTTGGGACTTTTCTGAGGGTTGCTTGGCCTTTCATTTTGAGCCATTTAGTACTTTTAAAATGTAGGGCTTTGTTGCTGTTTAACCATACAAAGTGGCCTCAGTTATTTTCCTCATTCTTTAATTTCCCCCTAGGTATATTTTGGTGGGTAATTCAGGGGCCTGGAGGGATCTCCAGTAATTGAGCAAGAGCTCAACATTGGATCCTCACATAAAAATTTCTAATGTCGACTGGAAGAGTCCATTTTGTTAGTGTTGATTGGGAGAGTTCATTTCCTTTTGTTCACTGCCTGTGCTACAAGCAGAGCGTGAGGCTTATCCCAATTCTCGAAGCCTCACATGGGTACAATAACGCTCAGGGAGCGCTTATCTTTAAGCGCTTTGACCCTAGAAACCTCCAGGCTTAAAGACCATTTTCTGTCTTCATGTGCTGGGCCACCTCAGCATTTGCTCATGGAGTAGAACATCCATGCTGGCTTGAAGGGGGAAAGCTCTTTATTTTCTCATTAAAAAAAAATTAAGGATCTTCTTTCATTACGGAGGTCAGGGAACAGACCACAATTAATTACATTGGCTGCATTTTTGCATTCTCTGAGGATTTTAGAGTTCCCATTGCTAATTGTCCATGATGTTTTGGTAAAATAGGCCACAGGTTCACCCCTTTGTCCCAGAAAAAGAAATAGCAGCATGAGATTAGTCAACAGAATAAGGACACAAGGAGTTCCTACACAGGGATGCTTGGGATTCCCATTCTTTTGTGTATTTGTTTGCTTATTTATTTTATTATTATTAATTTTTTTAAGTAATCTCTACACCCAAGTGGGACTCGAACTCACAACCCCAAGACTGAACTGCATGCTCCTCTGACTGAGCCAGCCAGGAGCCCCAAAGTCAATACAACACACTTTGTATTGAGTTTCTGCACAAGTCAGCCTCTTTGCTAGCCCTCCAGGTGCACAGATGAGAGAGAAGACGTGGAGTCTGCCCTTATGTTGCTCCCAATCTAGAAAGAAGGTGCACCATGCTCAGGATGCCCTGTGATGGAGCTGGGTGTGGAGTGGGTGGGGAGATAGGACCCCCATCACACATCTCTGTGTGATACTACCTGGGCTTGGAGCTCTGCTTTTACTAGTTGTTTTTTTTCTTTTAAGATTTAATTTTTAATTTTTATTTATTAAAAATTTTTTTAATGTTTATCCATTTACTTTTGACAGAGAGAGAGAGAGAGGGAGCACAAGTGGGAAAGGGACAAAGAGAGAGAGGGAGACACAGAATCCGAAGCAGGCTCTGGGCTCTGAGCTGTCAGCCCAGAGCCCGATGAGGGACTGGAACTCGTAACTGAGATCATGACTTGAGCCAAAGTTGGATGCTTAACTGACTGAGCTACCCAGGCACCCCTATTTTTTTTATGTTTATTTACTTATTTTGAGAGAGTGAGAGCGTGTGAGCGGAGAGAGGGGCAGAGAGAAGGAGGAGATAGAGAATCCCAAGCAGGCTCTCCATTGTCAGCACAGAGCCCAAATGGGAGCTCCATCTCAAGAACCATGAGATCATGACCTGAGCAGAAATTGAGTCAGACACTTAACCAACTGAGTCACCCAGGTGCCCCTCTGCTTTTACTAGTTTCTTAATCTGTTTTTCCATCTGTAAACTGGGTATAAAATGATCGCTACCAGATAGGCTTGATAGGAGGATGCAGGTGAAGTGACTTTAATTATTATTAGTTATTTACTGTATTTACTACCTTGTGTCTTGTTATATGCATGTGATTTAAGACCCTACTAGTTCCTGGAGAGCCTGGGTGTCTCAGTCAGCTAACGTGTCTGACTTCTGCTCAGGTCATGATCTCACGGTTTGTGAGTTTGAGCCCCGCGTGGGACTCTGTGCTGACAGCTCAGAGCCTGGAGCCTGCTTTGGATTCTGTGTCTCCCTCTCTCTCTGCCCCTCCCACTCTCATGTTCTGTCTCTTTCTGTCTCATAAATAAATGAACATAAAAAATTAAAAAAAAAAAGACCTTACTAGTTTGTAAGCTCCTTGAAGACCACCACTCCAGTTCAACCTTGTCATCCTTCTAAAAAAAACCCTAAAGGCTCCCCTTTGGTTTCCATATTAAGTACAAATGTCTCTCACAGGCCTTTAATATAGTAATAATAAGTAATGTTTACTGAGTACTTACTAAGTGTCGGGTGATTTTCTAAGCACTTTCACATGCTTATTTTATCCTCTTTTTCTTCTTTTCTGTTTTAAAATCTTAAATTTCCAATATAAACCGAACTTTCCACAGGAGAGGGTTAAGGGAAAAGTACCAAACAGGGAAGTCTGAGAACCACCTTGAGGCACCTTGGCCCCCAACACTAAAAGGACCAGGCTCAATTATTCTCCTGGATCCATTTGAATGGCAGTTAATGCTGGAAAGAATTTGGCTGCAATGGCCCCCTTGCCTCCAGGCAGGTTCAGATAAGAGATTATAATTGTTATGGAGCCAGCCCAGACCCCAAGATTGAAACAGAGATAATTCTTTGCTCTTTAACATGAAGCTGGAGTCCTTTGGAGAAAAACTGGAGAAAGAGGAGGGAGGCAGTAGGGGAGAAGGGAGACCTGTTTAATCTCTTTATTTTCAGGAAAACAATCATTTTAATGATTGGCCCTTTAATTTATAAAACAAACACAGCTGTGTCTTGACACCCTTTATCTGATTTAAAAGGTGCTAACCTTTCAGCATAGGGCTCTGGAGGGGCAGCCCAATGGAGAGACTAATAGAGGTCACATCATGAGCTCAGAAATGCTGCCAGGATTTGGGGGGCCGGGGCTGGGAAATACAACCACCCTAGTGCTGAGGTTCCTCTCGCTGATAACCAATGAGTGTACACGAGAGCTGACACACCTGTCTGCAAATAGATTCAGATGCAAACACACAGTCCTTGGTAATAAAGGCTTCTCACGTCTAAGTAGCACAGAGCAGACAATAAGCCACTTTCCCCACTGTGTCCTTTATATGCCCATAAACCAGGACTCTTGGTTTTCTTGGCTCCCTAACGCATAGGGTGACGCTTGGCACTTAGGAGGCCTCATGAAAGATTCTTTCAGTCAATCAAAAGGCATATATATTGGGGCATCTGCCTGGCTCAGTTGGAAGAGCATGTGATTCTTGATCCTAGGGTCATGAGTTCAAGCCCCACATTGGATATAGATTACTTAAAAATATACTTAAAAAAAAAAAAGACATATATGTTAAATGCAATGGGGAATCATGAATTGGATACTCAAACAGTAAAAGGACATTGGTGGAAAAAAGGGGTGGAATCAAATCTGTAGTGTAGTTAATATCAATGGCAAATATTAATTTTATTGGTTTTGGCCAATATACTGTGGTTATGTAAGATGTTAACATTAGCAGAAGCTGGGTATACAGGTAAAGGGTATACAGAAACTCTTCATACTATCCTTGCAACATTTCTATAATATTCACAAAATGGAAAGTTTGTCATTAAAAAAATTTTTTAAGGTTAGAAAAAAGACAGTTATGAAGCCACATGAAGAAACAAAATGTGACATAAAGATAACATCATCCCCGTGAAGCTTTAATAAAAAACATGTATTATCAGAGTTGCTGTGGGAATTCAATAAGAGAATAAATGGCTTCTCAACTTCTTATATGGAGGTACCCCAAATGGTTGAGAGAGAGAGGTTCCTATTTCAGAGTCCTACTTCAAGGATGAAATCTGAAGATTTTACCTTTAAAATCATAAATACTTTGTGGCACCTGGGTGGCTCAGTCAGTTGAGTGTCCTGCTGTTGATTTTGGTTAAAGTCATGATTTCACAGTCATGAGATCCAGCCCTGGCCCACAGTGCTGAGTGTGGAGACTGCTTGAGATTCTTTCCCTGTCCCTCTGTGCCTCTGCCCTGCTCGTGCTCTCTCTCTCAAAAGAAAAAAATAAATAAATAAAAAATAAAAATAAAAAAAGATTCTCTCCCTCTGCCCCTCTCTCTCTCACTCACTCTCTTGCTCTCTTAAAAAACCAAAACCAAAAAATCTTAACTATTATCATTCTTTTCTTTAAGTGTTTGTTTTATGTAAAATAGTGATTCTGCCCCTACAATTTCAAGTAAAAGTAGATACTGCTTTGGGAAGATTTTCCATGTTAATTTTGTGGTTTTAGGTATCCCTTGGTTATACATTTGTACACATGCAGAAGTTTGTGGCTCCTGTGATGATATTGAACTTTAACCTAAGCCCTATGTTCCTGGAAACAGCAACAACTGAGAAATCCCTTCCCCACTCTGTGTGCTGGAAATGTGTAACTGCAAAGGACCCTTCTGTCTGCCCTTGAATATTCCAAGATAATCCTTCCATGTAACTCCGGTAAGACTTGGGGATGACTCCCTTATCTACCTGCCTCTATAAAACCCCAGGCCTCTTCATTTTCTTTGATATATTCTTCATTAATAAGCATTCTCCCTGTTTCAATAGCCTGAATAAAATCCTCTTAATTGTTCACTGCATTTTTTTCTTGATGCCTCTTTGAAAAATTAGAGATGTATGTGACAGAGCCTAACTCAGTGGTTGGTACCAAAGATGTTTATTAATGTTAGTTAAAAGCATTAACAGCAATTGCCATTAGAATCAAACTTTAGAGCTAGGAGGATTCTTCAGATACTGTCCAGAACCACTGCCTTACTTTATAGCCGCAGAAAGTGAGGGCCAGAGAGCTTAAGTGAATTCACACAACAGGTTAAGAGTAGGATGGGACCCCCAACTCAGGCCTTCCCTTACCTGGTGAAGCATCCTTCTCTCTTAGTCCCCTTCTGTCATGTCCCAGGACTGGCAGTGTCCTGAGGCAAGGACCTGAGGGCAGGGACCACTGAGTCTGAGTTATCATCTCTCTAGGACCAAGCAAAGCGAGTGGCATGCAGTAAATCCCTAATCAATGTGTTTTAAATGAATATGTTATTGAAATTCTTACCTTCTAGAAATCTAAAGAGTGATGTTTATGAAATTCTTCAAAAAAGACTTACAATGAGACTCTAAATCAGCACACTTTAAACCATCTCTGGCACATGGGTAAGAAAATGGGCCAACACAGTTCTAGTGAACAAGTTTTCTCTGGCATTCTCAGGGCTTGAGAGCAATATTCTGCCCTATTCAGGACTTGGGGGCAGGAGTCTGTTTCCTCTGGCTTGCCTGGGATGGGGGCCCTCTGAAACCAGTTGTGTACTGGTTGCTGGATGAGTATAGAGTACAGGGGTAGGAAACACAAACTTAGAAGTCAGACTTCTGGGGTACAAGAGCCACCTCTGCCACTTTACTAGCTGTGTAGGCTTGGGCAAGTTATTTATCTTCTATGAGCCTCAGTTTCCTCCTCTGAAAAATGAGGATAACAATAATATACTTATCTCATGGGTGGTGTGTGTGTGTGTGTGTGTGTGTGTGCATGCGGCATGTAAGTGCTTGGAACAATACCTGGCACTTGAAAAGTCTATACAAGTGTTAGCTATTATTATTATTTTCTATGCTGGAGACAGAGCAAAATGACCTCACCTACGTATCTACTTTATAACTTCTCTGGTTCCTCTTAGAAACATGCAGAAAGCCAGTATAGACTTGGTTCCAGAAACAACCACCAGAGAAAGTATCTTCCCTGCTTTGGGATGTCTTCTATGTCACAAGGGAAATGCCTTGAAAGTTCCTCACAGACCTGTCTGCTGGTGTTGTTGGTCCCACTCTCTAGGCTTGAATCAGTTCAGAGTCCACATTGGTATGAAGAAGGATCACCTGTGATCCTCTGATCCTCTCAACTTGGGGGAACATCCGCTCTCCAAGGCCAGGCTTTCTCTCCTTCTCTCTTATAAAAGTCAGCTTGGGAAGGCTGTGCCCCTCTGGACAAGAATTCCCTTTGGTTTATGTCAGCATCAGACTCAAATTTCCCAGAAGAAACTGAATAAACACAAGGACCCAGGATGTAATCCCAGGAGAGAATTTTTATTTGAACTAAGAGCTCCTGCCTCAAACCAAATTGCCTTCTGTGGCAAGGCCATTTATGGTTGGGACCAGGAAGGGTAGTTCACAGGCATGAGAGAAAATGTCCTGGACTTGCTTTTATATGTGGGATGGGTAGAATAAGTGGCCAGAATGAGACAAGTATCCTGTAAGGAATTATATATTTATCAGGCACACCCCTTTCACTTCTAAAAATGACTTTGGAATGTTTAAAGCTAAAGACACATGTACAATAAAATCATATCTAGAAAGATAGTTATACATACAGGCCCACAGAGATATAGGAAATGGTGATATATATAAATAGAAGGAAAGTCAAATATATAGATACATATTGTAAATGGAGATAAAACGTAAGAACTATATATGCTAGTATATTTATTGTGATTGAGTACTTGATATAGCTCTGGAATTTCTGGCAGACAATGCAAAGTGGGAAATACAATGGGATATATAATATTCATCTGGTACAAAGAAGAATATGTGTGAAACACTGAGATTGCCAAGATCCGCAAAGAGATATTAAGGAGAACACATTTCTGTGTTGGCAAATAATCCTACTAAAAGTATTCAAGTCAGAAACACCTCTGTTTGTACCTCCTTGTCAGATTGGTTTTTGTGTTTATAGTTGATAAAGTACCAGGTATATTCTGTCTCAGAGTTAGAAATAGCCAATGCAGTGAGTAAACAGTTTTGAAAAGGATGAAAACCTGAATGCATCCCTCACAGGCCAAAGACTGTGGAGAAATGAGGAGAAACATATGGTCATCCTAGAAAGGCTAATTTAACTGTTTGCTCATTCAAGCAAATAATAAAGTCCTTGAGATGGTTTTGGATTCCATGAAGGATCCATTTCCAATGACATGGATATCTTCATATAGTCTCAGAAATGCATCCTTTGCCCAAAGGGAATACAGGGTCAGTGTAAAGTACCGTTCACTCAGCTGAACAAGACTTAGAAGACTGATAAATATTTTTTCATTCATAAAAGTGAGAAGGGACATCAAAAGGAATTCTTCTAATACACAGGCCAGGACCATAGCATATATGGAGGTCAGCCTGACTTACCTCTATACAATTCTGCCTTTTTGCCTCTCTTTACCTCCTAGGTAGACCCATATCCTGCCCATGTTCTCAGGAACTAGGGCCATTGGTAACGGATATACAGCTTAAGTGGCTGCTAATGGAGGAGACCACTCCCTTGAACCCAGATCCTACCCCACCCCAGTGGCTACAGGTGCTGAGAATCTATGAAGAAAGGCAAGTGTATACACTGCCCTCAGTTTCAGGGGTAATTGTGATAAAGAATGTTATTAGGTCAGTTGAAAAAAGGATTGTATCAATATTAAATTTACTGAAGTTGATAATACACTGTGGTTATATAAGAGAATATTTTTGTTCTTAGTACATACACACTGAGGTATTTAGGGGTAAAGGGCCATGATGTATGTATTTTCTTTCAAAAGATTCAGAAAAATGTTTTACATACATATCTATGTAAACACATACATTTACACATATGTATACATATATACAAAAGAGGAGCATCTGGGTGACTTGGTTGAGTGTCTGACTCTTGATTTCAGCTCAGGTCATGATCCCAGGGTTATGGGATCAAGCCCTGCATCAGGCTCCATGCTGAATATGGAGCCTGCTTGAGATTCTCTCTCTTTCTGCCCCTGTCCCCTGTTTCCACTCTCTCTCTAAGATATATAGATATAGATATGGATATAGATATTGATATAGATATAGATATAGATAGATAAACAAACAAACAAACAAATAAATAAATAAAAATAAAGGAGAGGGGGTGAGAGCAAATGATGAAATAGAGAAAATGTTAACAATAGGTGAATCTGAATAAAAAGTAGGTATTCTATGTCCAATTTATAATTTTTACAAATTTTCTGCATTTTGAAATTTGTTTTCAAATTAAAAGTTTTTGAAATTTTATGTTCTTAGATTAACAACTTTTGGGGCCTTGTTGTTACATAACCTTAGATTGCCTTCTCTCCTTTTGATCTTCAACAAAGGTCCTGAGAGAGGAGTCAGTTCTCTCTACCTCATTTCCCTGCTTTCAGCTCCTACCTCAACTCAGCAGGACTGTCCTTTGCCCACAATTCTCACTTTGCTGTAACCACTTTCTTTAAGTCCAACACCTTCGTGCCCCAACCCCCAATGTTCTCCACCAGGCAGTCTCTCAATAGTCCTAATCCTTATCCTTAGTGAGGTGGTCTCTCTATAACACTGACATTGTTGAGCATCCCCTTCTACTTAGAACTCTTTCCAGAGCTTCTGCCCCACCATGCTCTGATGGTGTCCTCTCAATCATTCCCTGGAACCACATCCCAGTAAATGGAGGCTTCCCCAAGATTTGGTTTTGGGTCCTCTCTTCTTTTTTCAGTTTCTCTCTCTTCTTTTTCAGCACCTGAACCGAGGTGTGAAGATGGCACTGGGAATAACTTCCAGAATTGTATCTTTCATTTTACCATTCTCCCAGACTCCAGAACTCTATGTCCAACTGCCTTCATCTCAGCCCATACTGTTCCTCTTTGACTCAATCCCATTCTGAGTTATTTTGTAGATCATTCAGACTCATGACCTCAACATCTTCTCTGCACCCCTTGCTCTATGTCCAATCTTGTTGGTCATTCTCCTCTGTAGTAAATCTCCAATTTTGCCCTTATTTTCCATGACCACTTCTCTGACCAAGTCAGGCCCTTATCATTCTTGCTTTCACTGATAGAGCAGCTTTTAGCTATTCTACTCACACCTTATCCCTACATTTTTGTCCTGCCAAGAACCTGTATTTCTAAAACTCTGATCCAATCGCTCCTATGGAGGCATCGCTTCATGGCTCCCCAGTACCAACAAAATAAAATCCAAATATCTTAGCATTCAAAATGCTCCATTATTTAAATACACCCTATCATTCTAACCAATGCTGATAAATGTTTTTATTTAAAAATAACCCAAATGCTACCTGTATTAAAAAGTACTCTGGGGTCCTCCCAAGATGAGTTAATCTCTCCCTCTCTGGATTCCCTTGTCTGTGGTTGTATCTCTGGTGCTTCTATTCTCCATGTGTCCCTACCACCCAAACCCACCCTTAATGGACTGCTCCCAAGGCAGGGGGAGCACCTCTTACATCTCTTACATTACACCTCTTACATTTGGCACCTCATTCATTGTGGAGGCACGTCAATGTCTATGCTTTGTCAGAAACCTCTGCAGACTTAGAATCTACATTTAAGAGGTAAAAACTTTCTCCAGCTTGTGACATTCTCCTCACTTTTTAAAAAGCTATTTATTTATATATTTATTTAGTGAGAGAAAGTGTATGTGAACATGCACACACACAAGCCAGGGGGGCACAGAGAAAGAGAGAGAGAGAGAATCCTAAGCTGGCCTACTGAATTAGAAACTCTGGGGGTGGGGCCCAGAATCTATATTTCAACAAACCTCCTAGATGATTCTGATACACTTTAGTTTGAAAATATTCCTATAGTTGATCTTCACAGACAACATGATACTCTACGTGGAAAACTCTAAAGACTCCACCCCAAAACTGTTAGAACACATACATGAATTCAGCAAAGTTGCAAGATATAATATCAATGTACAGAAATTGGTTGCATTTCTATACACCAATAATGAAGCAGCAGAAGGAGAAATCAAGGAATCAATCCCATTTACAGTTGCACCAAAACCCATAAAATACCTAGGAATAAACCTAACCAAAGAGATGAAAAATATATACGATGAAAACTATAGAAATTTTATGAAAGAAATTGAGAAGACACACAAAAAAACGGAAAAACATTCCATCCTCATGGATTGGAAAAATGAATATTGTTAAAATGTCAATACTACCCAAAGCAATCCACATATTCAATGCAATCTCCATCAAAATAACACCAGCATTCTTCACAGAGCTAGAACAAACAAGTCTAAAATTTGTATGGAACCAGAAAAGACCCAAATATCTAAAGCAATCCTGAAAAAGAAAACCAAAGCTGGACTTCAGGCTGTATTACAAAGCTATAATCATCAAGACAGTATGGTACTGGCACAAAAACAGACACATGGATCAATGGAACAGAATAGAGAACCCAGAAATGGACCCACAACTAATGGGTCCATTAGTTGGGTATGGCTAACTGATCTTTGACAAAGCAAGAAAGAATATCCAATGGAATAAAGACAGTCTCTTCAGCAAATGGTGTTGGGAAAACTGGACAGCAACAAACAGAAGAATGAACCTGGACCACTTTCTTACACCATACATAAAAATAAACTCAAAATGGATGAAAGAACTAAATGTAAGACAGGAAGCCATCAAAATCCTAGAGGAAAAAACAGGCAACAACCTCTTTTAACTGGGCCTCAGCAACTTCTTACTTGATATGTCTCTAGAGGCAAGGGAAACAAAAGCAAAAATGAACTATTGGGACCTCCTCAAGATAAAAAGCTTCTGCACAGTAAAGGAAACAATCAGCAAAATTAAAAGGCAACTGATGGTGGGGGGAGGGGGGGAGAAGATGACATATCAGATAAAGGGTTAGTATCCAAAATCTATAAAGAACTTGGTAAATTCAACACCCAAAAACCAAATAATTAAGGGGAGAAATGGGCAAAAGACATGAATAGACACTTTTCCAAAGAAGACATCTAGATGGCTAACAGACACATGAAAAAATGTTCAACATCACTCATCATCAGGGAAATACAAATCAAAACCACAATGAGATACCACTTCACACCTGTCAGAATGGCTGAAAGTAACAACTCAGGCAACAACAGATGTTGGTGAGGATGCGGAGAAAGAGGAACCCTTTTGCACTGCTGGTGAAAATGCAAACTGGTGCAGCTACTCTGGGAAACAGTATTGAGACTCCTCACAAAATTAAAAATAGAAGGGCAGAGAGAGAGAGAGAGGGGGTGGGGTGGCTCCTTGCTGTCAGCCCAGAGCCCAACTCAGGGCTCAATCCTACAACCCTGGGAACACGACCTGAGCCAAAATCAAGAGTCATGCACTCAACTGACTGAACTATCCAGGCACCCTGACATGTCCCCCTTGTTAAGTAGAACATCTCAAGTTTGGGGATCATATTTGCTTTTCTAGGAGTCTAGGGTTTGGGAGAAGCCAGTGTAGGCACTAGCTGGGAGAAGCATTAGTTTGACATTGCCTATTCTGTGGGACTGAGACAAGAGCAAGCAGGGAGGGGACATCTATCTGTTGGAGAATCAGAATAGGGCTAGAAGGAAATGGGGAGAAAGGAACAGCTCTTTAGGTGTGGGACATGCCCCTAGGTAGATGATTGTGTTGGTTAGGTCTTCTGGGAAGCAGATGCTAAGACAGAGTCAGGAATCTAAATTTATTGGGATGTGTTGTGGACTGAATTGTGTCCCTTCCAAACTCATATCTTGAAGCGTGAGACCCCAGTGTAACTCTATTTGAAGGTAGAGACTTTAAGTAGGTAATTAAGGTCAAGAGAGATCATACAGATGGGGCCTTGATCCAATAGGACTAGTGTCCTTACAAGAAGAGAAAGAGGGATGCCTGCTTGGCTCAGTGGTCGAGCATCCGACACAGTTCATGATGTCAGGTTCGTGCATTTGAGCCCTGCATCAGGCTGTCTGCTGTCAGGGCAGAGCCCGCTTTGAAAACTCTGTCCCCCTCTCTCTTTCTGCCCCACTCCCAAATAAACATAAAAAAAAAAAAAAAAAAGAAGAGAAAGAGACTCTCTCTCTACTTTCACAGAAGACAGGAAATGTGAGCACAAAGTAAGAAGGTGGGCATCTATCTACCAGCCAGGAAGAGGGGCCTTACCAGAAACCAACTCTAATGGCACCTTGATCTTGGATTTCTAGCTTGCAGATCTGTAAGACAAGAAATGTCTGTTGTTTCAACCACCCAGTCTGTGGTGTTTTTTTGTTTTTTTGCTTGTTTGTTTGTTTGTTTTTATGACAGCTGGACAGACTAGATGGACTGATTCGGGGGGTAATACCTGTGAAAGATAAAAGGGTAAAGAAGAAGAATTGGGTAGAGAGACTCTCAGAACATAATGTAGATCTGACAGAGTCTCAGCCAACCCAACAGAGAGCTCTGGAACCAAGGCTGCCAATTAGAGGAGTCCCACATTAGCAGAGACAGCTAAGCCCTAATCCTTCTGGATGTTTGGTCACTGCCTGGGGGCTCTCAAGGAAGAACTGGCCTCAGAGCGGAGGTGGGGCCTGAAGGCTCTAAAACCTGGAGGCTGTCAGCAAACTACACTCATTGAAGCTCAAAGGCAAGTAGTTTCTTGAGGGGGAAATCGGAAAGGCGCCCTCAAGGGCAGCCATGGATGCATTGGTGAAGTAGTCAGACTGGCTGCTCCCAGCTAGGTGTGGAGTCTCCTCCTCCACCTGAGCCCCCCATTCCACTGCTTTCCAGGTTCACATGTTTTCTGAATACAGTGCTCCAGATACTTTATGTACAAAGTGTGGACAGGACCAAGGAGCTCCCTAATCATCATGAGTAGAAAGGAAAGAGAAGTTTTCAAATTGTATGTGAGCTCCTTCCTGCCATACCAGCAGGCTCCTGCCTCTAGCACTGTCCCTTAACCCCTGTTACAGATATGGCCCTGAGTCTGGGTCTCTGGCCTATTTGGAAATGTTTTGTCCAGCTGATAAGGCCTGGTCCCTTTGTCATGTGCCTGCTACCCCTGGGCTTCAGCCAAGATACTGGCTACCCCTCCCCAACTGTCCTGTGCAGGAAATCACTGAATGCTTGATGCTACTGTCTCCTTAAGAAAGAAAGAAATGGGAGTCTCTTCTTGCCACTCACCCTCCCCTCACTGTCCCATTCTTTCTCCCAAACCCAGACTGGTGAGAAACTGCTGAGAAACAACATCCACAATTAAGTACGAGGTCACGTTTAGTTCAGCACCATTGGCTGCTTAATTGGCTGATTCTATTGCTGCTCTCCTCATCTGCCAACACAGCCTCTAACAAGCTGCTTGCAGGGCAATTAATCCTCAGGTTCCTGAAACCCAGCTGATGTAAGGATCTATTCCCTTCCTGGGCATCCATTTATCTGTGAACCTGTTGGGTGGGGGTAGGGGAGTAGGTTCTCATCCAGAGGTCCTGCATGAAACTTAGTGGGGTCCAGAAGTTCAGTCATCCCAAGGATGAGGTTCCAGGATCCAGGAAGGAAGCTCTAGCCTTTCTTTGGGGCTGAGAAGAGGCAGGGCTGACTGTCCCTCTTGGGCCTGGGGACCTCCCTGCAACCTGGGTAAAGGGAACAGAGAGGTAGTGAAGTTCAATGGTTAGAGAATGCACAGTCAGGCAGGCCCTGGTAGTTTTGAAACCTGGTTCTGTCTCTGCTTAGCCATGTGATCTTGGGAAAGTTACAGTTACTAATCTTTTCTAGGCTTCAGAGTCTTTCCATGTAAAAATGGGATAACAACAATTATTATTATATTGTCACCTACAAATATAGGTTACATAATGTAGATATAAAGTGTTTAGCACAGTGCCTGGTGCTGATCATTAGGGTCATGATGAGACTAGAGAAGCAAATGAAGCCATACAGGCAAAGACAGCTGTTTTCAATCCTCAGTTGGCAGAGGGAACCGAAAATGATGGGCAATGGGAAGATGACATGTCCCTTAGTGGGGATGGGAGGCAGCTGTGAAGTCAATTGCTGGGGCTAATAACCCACATGATTTTTACGGGGCTAATAACCCACATGAGGGAAGGCATCCATGGGTGCTCCAATGTGAGATATGCCCTCCTCCCAAGCTTATTCACTTACTGTGGCATTTGAAGGCAAGTATGTATCCTGGCATCATGATCGTCATTATCATTATTCAAATTTGGAGTGCAGTTTGCATACATTTATTTACACTAGTGCATTTGATCCTCAGGAAAACCCTGTGAGGTTTATTGAGGTTCACATTTCCAGTTGAGAAAACTAAGGCTCAGAGAGGTTGTCACTTGCCTCAGTTGGCCACAGGGTTGGGTGCAAAAGTGGATCTGGAGTCCAGTTTTCTTCTGTTTCTGAGCCCAGCATTGCATTATACTGCCATGATGACAGTCACCACTAACATTGCCAAGGGCATGGGTTGCTTATGACCCTTCCAAACATTGCTGGGAGAGGTGTGACTTAACTCTGCCTATAAATGTGCCTTTCATTTGGGCCAAGCCACATTGCCAGTAAAAGGAAGTGGCAGCCCTAATACAGATTGAGTGTGTGTGTTGCAACAAAATTCATAGGTTGAAATCTATTTCCAATGCGATGGTATTTGGAGGCAGGGCCTTTGGGAGGTGATTAGGTCATGAGGGTGGAGTTCTCATGATGGGATTAGTGGCTTTTTAAAAGAGACCCCAGAGAGCTCCCTTACTTTTCTACCATGTGAGGACCTAGTGAAAAGCCAAAGAGATGACCATGTATAAACCAGGAAATGGTTCCTCACCAGACACAAAATCTGCTGGTGCCTTGATCTTGGACTTCCCAACCTCCAGAACAATGAGGAATAAATTTCTATTGTTTATTGGCCACTAATCTAGTTTGTTATAGGAGCCCAAACTGACTAAGGCAAGTCTCTGACCCCCTACCTTCTACCAAGACTTACAGGCAGAATGTGGGACTAGCAGTCTGGATTTGAAAACACTTCCCCCGGTTTCATTACTGAAACTACTTTGGGTTACTCTCACATTACGGCCAAATGGGACATCTCTGTTCTACCAGGTATGATCAAGAGAAAGACAAATCTCAAAGGGCAATGGTATGTTTTTAGATGTTGAGAAAATGGTCTTTGGAAAACAGAAATGATATCCTTTTCCTTTTTGTTTGAATTCTGCTGAGGAGACCGAAGCCCTAGGAGGTTGCCATTCTAGTCCAGGCTACCAGAATTAGGAGGGGCCAGTTAGATGTGGGTGGTGGGTGGTAATGGTGACCAGATGCTTGGTGAAGGTAATGGAGGCACTCTGGCTTGATAGGAGGGGTGCTCAGTGGCCCTACCTCACCCAAGGGGCCACTTCACTTTGTCACTTTGTTCACCTGAGTTAGCAAAATCTACTATGCTTATCTGACTCCTATTCATTAGGAAACAGAGACATGGAGTCTGAATTCTTGATTTGGACAGTAGGGTTGAGTGTTACCCTCCCGACAGATCTCAAAAGCAATTGTCTTGATGCAAAAAACAAAAACAAAAACAAACAAAAAAAGGGTTATTTAAAGAATTATTGAGATACTGGGGAAATGAGAGAATAGGAGTAGAGGTATTTGAAATGTCCGGGTGTCTAAGAAATGTGCCTTTTCTGGAGAATTCAGCTGTTTTCACTGGGTCTAAGAAGGATGGAAATAGAGGTAGAAAGGGCTTGGGGAAGGAGTCAATAAAATTATCGCAGATCACAGAAATTCAGGATAATCTCATGTCATCATTTCTCTTCAATTTCCTCAAAAAATTTTCCAGGGTTGGTAAGTTGCTAAACTGGCTGATTTGGAGTCTTCTTTTCTTTTTTCTTTTCTTTTTCTTTTCTTTTCCTTTCTTTTCTTTTCTTTTTTTCTTTTCTTTTTCTTTCTTTCTTTCTTTCTTTCTTTCTTTCTTTCTTTTTTTTTTTTACCCTATCTTTTCAGGCAGACTTGTTAATGAGCAGGGGGATGGCTAAAAGGCAGGCAGGATGTGGGAAGAAAAAGGAGGAGTCCTGATAATCCACAAACTAGATAATTGGCCTGTGATTAATCAAGGGCAATATTTCAGCACTGCTTCTTTTAGGGGAAGCACAGAGAGGGAACAGAGGGAAGAGCTGATATCTAAAAGCCCTGTACCCTTAATGAAGAAGAAATCTGTTCATTGGAGTGTTAAAGAGTATGTGATATCATAAGTACCCAATTAAGGAAGCCCTTGCAAGATTATTCATTTTGAGGAAGTATTAAGAAGGTAGAAAATTTGTTCATTTAAGATCAAAACAACAACAAAAAAACTCTATCAGTTTTATAGGCATTTCATAGACATTTTGGTTGGCTCCCCAGTATCCATTCATTCTCCCCTTCCCTTCTTAATAACATCCCCAGTTTCCTATGGGGAATCACCCTTCCTCCCCTTCTCAGCTGTGCGTACCTAGGTGCTTCCACTCCCAGTGCTAGGTAGGGAGCATGTGATCTGCTTTCAACCATCAGTGCATTACATTTCTCCTGGCTTTTTTGGTTGGCTCCCAGTTGGGAACATCATCCTACTCTACCCATTAAGGCCAAAAAGACTCAGTCTGGGGTACTGGCAGCTGTCTTGGGGGTCATGAAAAAAAAGCCTTATGTGGGAAGAATCTGATGGGGACATGAAGCTGAGAATTGAAAGGGGGGAAAAAAGCCTCATTGCATTGTTTGGGGTACTAGAACAAGCCTCTCTAGAAGCCAGCCCTACTCCTAGACTTTCAAGTTAAATGGAGCCAATAAAATACCTTGCTTATTTGAGCTGATTTGGATTAGATTTTCTATTATTTGCAACTGAGAGCATCTTATCTGAAACAACTACAGACCAAATGGGACACAAGTCAACATTATTGCTGGGCAACGACATAAAGAGTGGAATATCCAGTAAGAACTCAATAGTGCCTGTCTTTTATACCCCAGGTACAGAGCTGCTAATGTAGGTGCAAGTTTTAGGTCCTGTTCTTGCCTCTCACAGAGCCTGATGTGATAGAAGTCAGTCCATGCTAAACTTTGGGTCAGTTTATTTATTTATTTTATTTTATTTATTTATTTATTTATTTAAATCTGCCTCTCTTTATTTATTAAAAAAAAAATTTTTTTTAACGTTTATTTATTTTTGAGAGAGAGAGAGACAGAGCATGAACAGGGAGGGTCAGAGAGAGAGGGAGACACAGAATCTGAAACAGGCTCCAGGCTCTGAGCTGTCAGCACAGAGTCCGACGTGGGGCTCGAATTCACAGACCGTGAGATCATGACCTGAGCCAAAGTCGGACGCTTAACCAACCAAGCCACCCAGGCACCCCAACTTTGGGTCAGTTTAGCAGAACTGTTCCAGGTCATAGCCTATATCCCTAAACTGGCCAACCATTAACCAACACTCACCTGTAGTGTGTAGGGTGTGTTGGGGCCCAATGCAAACTTATGTACACCTCCAGGAAAACTTTATGATTTCAAACCAGTGTCATTCCTCTTGGCATGAAGAATCCTACTTCCTCTTCTCTCTGTTCTGACAAGTCACCAACAAGGCCAAGCTTTAGCTCCTTCTTGGTAAAATAGAGTAATTCTTATTGTGGACCATGAATGATCCTCTGTGCCAATTGTCCTTGCCCGAGATGGGCGGTGGACTTTTTAGAGGGAGGTGGACTTTTTAAATTGTCTCATAAATATCTGTTCCTGGCTTGGAAGTGACCTGAGGCAAAAGGTCACCATTTTCCCACAGCGCAGGACAGAGCATTTGGGAGATGATAACTAAGTGTTTAGTGAATGAATGAATGAATGAATGAACTCCTTGGAATTACAGCCATAGCAACTGCCTCATCTAATCTCTTACTTTGGAGGATTCCTAAGGAAGGGGTACACAGGTCAGGGGAGGGGCAAGCCATATCTAAACATCCCTGGGGGAACTGCTGACCAATTGTGTGACCTTGGGTAAATGTCCTGAAGTCTCTGAGCTCAGTGTCTTCATCAGAAAAGGAAGTGCTAGCATCTACCTTACAAGGTTGCTGTGAGGGTTAAATGAGATAATACGTGAACAGTGAAGCACATAGTAGGTGCTCAATAGATGACAATTTCCTTTTCCCATCCCTGCCCTGAATACTGCCAGTGCTGGCCAATGATGCAGTGCTCAGGCTGTGGGAATATCTGCCTGGAGGTGCACGGATGCTCCTTCTTTATTCAGGAGTCCCTTTGCCATAAAGGGAGGCCTGCATCTGGGACATACCCCCTCCCCAGGAATTTTTTGAGTTTCCTATTACTACTGACCCAAATCACTGCACACCTAGTGGCTTAAAACAACACAAATTTATGGGCACCTGGGTGGCTCAGTCAGTTAAGCCGCTGACTTCAGCTCAGGTCATGATCTTGGTGTCTGTGAGTTGGAGCACTGCATCAGGCTCTGTGCTGACAGTTCAGAGCCTGGAACCTGCTTCCGATTCTGTCTCCCTCTCTCTCTCTCCCTCCCCTGCTTGATCTCTGTCTCTCTCTGTCTCTCAAAAATAATAAAAATTAAAACAACAACAACACAAATTTATATGCATATAGTACTTACTCGAGGCCAGAAGCCTGAGATCAGTCCCATGGAGCTAAGGTCAAGGTTAGCAGGACCGGTTCCTTTAGGAGGCTCTAGAGAATTGGTTTCTTTGCCTTTTTCAGTTTCTCATGGCTGCCCTCTTCTTTGGCCTGTGGCCCCTTCCTTCAATCTTCTTCAGCCCTCATATTGCCTTGTTTCCTGTAATCAAATCTCCCTCTGCCTCTCTCTGATAAGGACACCTGTGATTACATTTGGGCCCCACCTCAATAATCCAGGATAATCTCCGCATCGCAAGATCATTAATTTAATCACACCTGCCAAGTCCTTTTTGCCATATGAGGTAACATTGACAGGCTCCAAGGATGAGGATCTGGATATCTCTGGGGGCCATTATTGAGCCTCCCACAGGAACCAAGCCATGGAAGAGCCTGGTTGGTCTAGGCCACACTCAGGGGCTTGCTTCTTTCTGCCTTGGTGATGGCTGTGCCAGTAGGAGAGAGAAAATGCACTTCTCAAAGCGCTCCATGGCTGCCTTGAGAGTTGTGTTTTCTTTGCTGGTGAACTCATTCTGCTAACCACTGTCATTTGTCAAAGGTAACAGGCAATAAAAGTCCTGGCCACATTCATCTTGCCTTTCCCCTCCCCCTCCAGGATGCAGATCCCTGAATGCCACTGCTGCTGACCCTGGGGTCCCCCCACAGCCCCATAATATGACTCTGAGGATGACCAGTTTTTCAACCTGGCTCTCCTCCAGGTTGTCAGCCCATCTGTTCCTGAGAAAGAGGTCAAAGCTCTCTCCAAGGCTTTGAGAACATTGGATGGGACTGGCAGTGTTTTGAACCTGTGGTAGGTGTCCAAACTCCAGGAAAGTCTTTCTCACACATGCCTGGGCTGGGCTTCTCAGAGGAGGGGCATTTATTTCAGTAAAAACAAAGTGAAGCCTCAGGCCCTGCTTGGAGGAGCTTTGTTCTGCCAAGTCCTTCAGGCCACACGTGTCTGCCCTGACTCCCCTCTGCTAGGACATTCTGGCATGGTTTTGCAAGAGCAATACAGCTGGTTTCCAGGAGATGTGGGAAAGGGCTCCAGAGGACCATCCTCTCCAGAAGACAGGGTAAAGAGAAAGGGAGAGCAAATTCTCCTCAACCTTGAAGGTGGGATAGTTCTTGTCAGGATTGGCCCTTCAGGATTGAATTGAGATGTTGCTCTGGCTGTTATTTCTGTGTGACTATTTGGGCTAAAATATTAATTTTTAATAGCAAGAAAGATGTACATGTTATATCCACCTCTAAATAAAACAGACCTAGGAAAGAATAATCCCAGATGCTGGGAAATGACATTTTTAAATTGTATTTCTCATGGATGAATATAAGCTTGTGTGTTTTATCCAGTGTCCTCATCTGAGCAGAAATGAACATGCTTTACTAATTCAGATTAATTGGGTGGGAGGCCTAAATGAGAGGACTGAATTACTAACTATTTTTAAACAGAAATGCAGTTCTATTATTTTCAAGAGCTTTGAATAATGAAGCTAACAAGATGTTACCTAGGAGACATATTTACAGATTTATTCTTGAAGTAAAAAAGGGTCTAATTTAGAATTCAGCGAGTGGGAGGGCAACATTGGCAAACTGAAGTTCTTACTGCAGGTGGGGATGTGTTGGTGTGTTTTGATTCACAGTAAACATTAACTTGTTTTGTGTTAATCACCCTAGATGTTAGGGCTGCACATTTAGGCCCTAGCCACCAGGCACACATACCATACTACGTAATTCTGCACCACGGAACAGCCGTGACATGTTAGAGCAGAAAGAGACCTCTGCTGTCACCTGGTCAATCATTGTCTCTCAATCCATGAAGAGCTTGAAGGCCCGAGAAATGAGGTGACATATCCAGCGGCAGCCCACCTGGAGTGGGTGGAAGAACCGAAGCTGGGATGTGAATTTCCTGCTCCCAGGTCAATTTCTTTCCTCTTTGCTACTTCTTAAGCATCCACAGCCACATTAGGGAAGGGGAGAAAGAAAGGGGTGAGAGAGAAAGGAAGAGGCAGAGATTCTGATACGACAATGAATCATCTGACTGCAGTTTCTAACTAGATTTGGAACGTAATGCTGTTTATGTTTGCTCCCCTCTGCTGGGAAGCAGGCCCTGGGACTCTGGAGCTAATACAGCAAGAGCAGTGGTAGTTGCCATTTATCCAGTGCTTGCTCTGGGCCAGACACTTTTCTAAGCACTTTACAGGGATTAACTCATTAAATCCTTAGAACATCTCCACGTAAGGGTGCCTGGCTGGTTCATTTGGTGGAGTATGTGACTCTTGATCTCGGGGTTGTGAGTTTGAGCCCCATGTTCGGTGTAGGGATTTCTTAAAAAAATAAAGTCTTAAAAAAAAAAAAAGAACAGCCCCATAAAGTAAGTACTATTATTATTATTATTATTTTATTTTATTTTAATTTTTTTAGAGAGCAAACAAGCATGTGAGTGGGGGAGAGGGGCAGAGGGAGAGAGAGAGAGAATCAGCATGGAGCCTGACATGGGGCCCAATCCCACGACCCTGGGATCATGACCTGAGTCAAAACCAGGAGTCAGATGCTCCAGTATTGTTATTAATCCCATTATGTCTGTGAACAAACTGAGGCAATGAGGGATTAAGCAACTCACCCAAGGTCAGAAGTGACTAAGCCCAGACTCAAATCCAAGCCATCTAATTTCAGAGCCCTCTCCCACCTGGAGACTGTTCTACCTCAACCATTTTACTCTACTCTAGAGCCTCCTAATATGAGGTACAAACTGTTGGCCCTTCAGCCTTTGGATGTCTAGGCAAGGCCTAGAATGGCTGGAGCCACCTGACTGGTTGCAAATAACCTCATCTGTTTATCCCAGATTATTATTATTGTGTTATCATAATATTGTATTGTCATATCACTGTGCCACAATGTGAGAAAGGTTGGGAAGCACTGCTCTCTTCTGTAATACAGGCTTGATGATGATTCAATCGTTTATTGTTCATGCTGTCTGGCTAGCTCAGGATAACATAAGGTCACAGGTTTAGTTGTGCAGCCTGGTGATTCAGTACCCCCAACCTCCGCTCACTCATCTGGGAGCCATCTCATAAACACAAAGGAGAGAGGACAGGCAAGAGTGGGTTTGGATCTGTGTAAACCCATCACCTCCCAGAAAGGCAGTGGAACATATGCCCTCTGGGTGTAAGGCATCACCCCCAGCTGCATATCATATATGAAGGACAGGATCTTCCAATCCAAGGAGGAGAAAGCTTCAAAGTTCAGGGTCACGGAGTGTCCTTATTTCTTTACTTCTTGGGTGTCATTTCTCTTTTTTTTAACTTCTCTACCTGTCACATAGAGGCACCCGAATTTTGTACTGATATCGCAATGATATGTTCTTTGAAGAAGAACTACCTGTTCTGGAGATGTCAGGGTTAGAGGAGTCAGCAATTATGAGCTTATGAGATAATGACATGTGTGTTTAGTGTGATGGCAAATTATAACATAGAAAAAAATTTAAGATTCCGAGTGAACTATTTTCCCATATAAACTTACTGCCTCAGGAAAACTGTGGTTAAAATTATAAATTACCAGGAAACTTCAAATTTCCCCTAGAGAGCCAAAATAGAAGTACAAGAAGAAGCATTGTTGAAATCATCCTAAATTGGAAGCAATGATTATTCAATTAAAAATAAGTGTAGTTACACTTTCTGTTTATATGGTGTCTTCTAGCAGTTTTTAGCCACAAGGCTCAAAGGGAAATCTAGTAATCCTAGACCTCAATCTCCTCATCTCCATGATGGGTATGCTACCCTACCCGGCAGCTAACCTATTTCCTCCAGCTCTCCAAAGAAGTAGCTTCCTCTCCCCTTTCATATGAATCTGCTTCAGCCTTCATGGTCAGAAAGTTCCTTCTAATGTTAATCCTGACTTTTCCTGCTATGATTTAAACCCACAATTTCTTGCTAGTCCTAGGGGAAATGACAGACACAGTTAACCCTTCACATCCTTAGAGAGCAGAACTAGGTCAATCCCTGACCTCCCCCTCGACCTACAAAGCCAGCTAGAGCTTGCTTCTCCTTGCTTCCATTTGGAAGGGAGTTGTCTCTGGGTTCTCTCCAAACACACATCATAGTGGAGTTCCAGGGTCCACACCCAAATGCAATGTGGTGGTGGACAGGGTGGTCTCTGTGGGTTCCTCCAATCTCCATGATTTACTGTACCATCTGCAGAGTCAAGGGTTGGCCTTATGGGAGGATAAACTTGTGGTTGCTTCATTCTGTACACACCCAGGAAGTTCAGGGTCTATAGGAAAGAGTAGAAGAGCCACCATTCTAAAAGAATAAGACTGGTCTGGATACCATCACATGCTGGCCTGGGATCTTGGGCAACTTAGTTAAGCCTGCTGGATCTCTCAGCATCCTCATCTGTACAAGGGAAAATGGCACCTACCTCATACAACCTCACAGTGTGTTATCAAGAACAAATGAGATGTGTATGTTATTGAAAAGCTCAGAAAGGTTAAGCTGGCCCCCTTTGGCCACATCTCAATGGCTGAGCCAGCTGGAAAAGAAGATGGAGTTAGGTCTAGAACACAGAGGCCCAACCATTGGGCTGTGTCCTACTCAGGTAAAGGTCGCTGACAACTTTACAATTGTGTGATGTCTCCCCTTTATTTCATGTAGCCACAGCCCAATGTGTGTGACAACCCAATGTGTGTGACAAGCCTTCTACACAGGAGGGAAAGGCAGTCACTCAGGGGGTTAATGTAATTCACCACACAAGACCTAAAAGTCCCCATTATAGTAAATCCTTTGGGTCAAGGCCTAGTAAACAGAAGACCCCCCCCCCCCCAGTACAAATATTTTATCTGGGAGAGGTAACTCACTGACAGTTGTATATTGTCATAGGTAAGTAAGCTAACTCCGTAGCAGATACCTCTGGGACATGGGCATGGTAAATGTTTAGGGGGAGTTAGGGTGTTTACCTCCCTGTGTGGGCAGAACACTGGGTAGCAGGAAGTCTGGAGTGGGAGAAAGAACATTGAACTTCAGGCCCAGGTCTGTCATTTGTAAATTGTGTGACCTTGGGTACCTCACTTAACCCCTTGGGATCTTAGCTTTCTCTTCTGAAAAAAAAAAAAAAAATGAAGATACACATACACCCCACAAGATGGTTGAGGATTAAATAGTAGGGTGTTGGTGTTTGTGCTTTATAAGCCAGGAAGGGTTGTTGTCATTACTATGACCTCCATCTGGTTTCCCCAGATCCAGGGCCAGTGAGGAGAGAAGTGTAAATCATAAGCTAGTTACTTTGCTAAGGGATGTTGGGTGTGGCTTGATGCGTGTGTGTACAGGGGGCGGTCTGTGAAGGGTGCCAGACGTCAAGATCAACATGACTGTGATAGCTTTCATTATGGAGCCCCCACTGGGTGCCAGGCACTGTGCTAACCACCTGTCCACATTTCTTTGAGCCCTCATAATAACCCTATACTATTAGTATTTCTGGTTTTTTGATGAGAAAACAAGCTCAGAGAAGGCAAGCAATGATCCAAGTTCACATAGCTAGTGGTGAGAGGTAAAGATAAGACTCAAACTTAGGCTGGGTGACTTCCAGTCCCATGCTCTTTGCACTCATTCCCCTATAAGGCTTTTCAGATTCTGTACCCCAAAACCTTCCTCGGGGATGCCGCCCTGATTGAAAAAGGAGACAGTTTTTTTCAGGGTTCTTTGCAAGTGTGCTTGACATGAAGTTGCAACAAACCCGCAGCTGTGGTTACTGCAGTGCTGGCTACAGTTTGATGATGTTTCCTTTGGCCAAAAACACACCAAGTCACTCCAAATTCAAAGCAATCAGCAAACAACGGCAAGGCAAAGCCACAGAACTGGACTTTTGATTTCCTCGACACGTAGGGTAATGTCGTATTAGCTGTGTTGCTGTATGGGCACAGAGGGCAATGCAAATGAAAATCGAATGGAAACTGTCCCCTGTTGGCATTCGCCCCATAGCAATGGAGAGATCGGTAATCATCCTAGCTGGTGTAATACTGAATTGCTTCAAAACCAGCTCATAACTGATGCCAAGTAAAAGCACTGTGTACCCATTAAAAAATGGTATGATTGAAGAAATAAAGTACATTTGAAACCCTCAAAAACAAACAAACAGGAGACTGGCAGATCCCAGCACTGTTCTAGCCCTGCCAACAGAGCAATCAAACGGGGCTTCCCCCCACGTTCACTGGGAGGACCGGGGGATCGCAAATGAGAAGTGACCATCCTGTGTTTGATGTTACCCCAAAGCGCCTGTTCCTCATTTGGGGCATTAGTGGTTGTAACAAAAGTAGTAGTGTTTCAACAACGGTGGTGATTAGTTACAGAAGGAGCCAAGTGGCTGCTCTTCTCCGTGTAAAAAGCGCTCCGGGGCCCTTGGGGCACCCTGGGCAGTGCTGTCCCATGTCAACAAGGTGTATATTCCCTGCCTGGAGCCCAGCTGGCAGTGGCAGATGTGGTGTGACACAAACCCCTTCAAACTCAAATCAGCCTACTAGAGAAGAAAGTGGAAAGAAAGCCATGGGAACAAAACAGCAAGCCAGTGGGGGTGGTAGAATCCCCTCCCCACCCCCGCCCCAGAGGAAATTAACCCTTTCTGCACACCAGTGAAGGGGCCTTCCCTACTGAGAAGGTGTAAGCAGGGAGGGAGTGTGGAGATGGTGATAAACAAGCATCTGGAAGCCCACACATCTATTTTCAAATCCTGGGGTCTCAGCCCAGCCTTGATTTGCTGTCGCTGCTTCCTTAACTCTCAGCTGCTGGGCTGGCTGGTGTGATCTGGAAAGAGGAAAGAGGGTATGATTTGTTTCAATCACATAATCCTTCATTCACAGGAAACAGAGGGACTGTTGGTTTCCTCTTGAGGCCCCCCGAACCAGAAGGCCAACTTTGTAGGTGTGCAGTTTCACACCCCAGGCGTCTACCGTCAGGGGACCAATGGGGGCAGACGGGAAGGAAAACATCCCCTGATCGGCTGGGGTCGCCTCCTGCTCTGTGGGAGGGTTGGGGACCAGCCAGGACAGGGAGGGCTGTTACTGTGTGGCAGGAGCCAGGAACAAATGTGGGTGAAGTGGACGAGGTTTAATTTAGCAAGGGAAGTGCCATAACCGTCTCTTCAGTAACCACAAGGTACAAACTCTGGGAAAGATGACCGTCTGCTGGCCCTTATTTAAAGATCTGTGTGTACCCATGAGTATTAAAGTATTAGTAATGCAAACGGGACTTTTTTTTTTTTTTGCGTTGGTGTTAAGATTTTTGGCATAAAAAAATCATCGTTCATGTTAAAGATTTTTCTGAAGCTACCCACTCGAACTCAAGATTGAAAACAACAATATTCTGCCTTTATTCTCCCAACTTCTAAGCTCCCTTTTCTTCTCCTAAACCTTAGATCATGCCCATGTTATAGTTTCTGCCCATTTTCTCCAAGTGGAGAAAGATCTCAATCAATCGACCGTGTTTATTGCTCTAATAGACACTACCAGGTCTATTGCATGTCAAAGCAGAATGGTGCCTGCATTAAAACCAGGTGACCCCTGTGCTCCAGGTAACAAGACCAAAAAAAAAAAAAAAAAAAAAAGTATACAAAGTAAATGCTGTAACGACCCAAAGTCTGGAAAGATCCGAGCTCCCTTCCCTGACCCCCAAGTGTTTTCTCTGTGACATTCTTAGTGACTTCCCACACTTAGCCTCATTTACGTTCTTATATTTTATAACATTAATGCATTAATGCTAATTGCTAACATTAAGTGTTCACCTGTGCTAGGTACTATTCTAAACCGATTACTTACATTTTCTCTTTATGTTTTCACATTAAGCTAGTATTCTGCTCCCATTTTTTAGATGAGAAAATAGAGACTCAGAGGCACCAACTGACTGGCTTGAAGGCACATGGCTCATAGTTTGGTGAGGCCTGAGCTTGAGCCTCCGTAGCACCTACTCTCCCAATCCTGTGCACTTTTTACTGCGCAAATACCCCTCTATTGCAACTCTGTGAAACGGGTATTGTTCATTCCGTTAGCCAATAAGGAAATTGAGGTTGAGAGTGTCCAAAGGATTGATTGCCCAAAGTTTTACCGCTAGGAAATGTCAAAGCTGGAACTGGAATTTGGGTTTCTTGACTCGAAATCCAGTGCTTTTCCACTGACCCTTGCAGCAGACCTGGGTCGCTGGCAAATCAAGAAAGGAGAGAAGGGTGAGATCATAATTCTTCCATAGCCCCTTGTCTTGGCCTGTCACTACTCATGCCCTGAACGCAGGTGCCTGGGCCCTCTTAGCCCTTGGCTGAGCAAGCCAAGTCATATGACCCTCTATGGCACCTATCCTCAAAAACCATTTCTAATGCAATTTAACCACAAGCATTAACCTTGGTTTGGCTCTATTATTTATTTCTCAGGGTTTCTCTTGGGTCCTTTTCCATTAAGATTCTCCTTCAAAGTCTCACTTCTCTAGAAGGCCTTCTCTCTTTGGCTCAGGTTACTCTACTTGAAATCATCTTATCAAGTTGACTGGTTCCCTCTTCACTTTTCTGTCCTCATGCATGAGAGTCTGTGCTGCATCTCCATCCCCAATGTGGCTTCTCTGCAACACAAAAACTCCCAGCACCCCTTTGAAGGCCTGCCTATCTGGTGAAATAGATAAGCCAATAGCATTCTACCCTGCACATGCTCTGGCCCATCCCCTAATCCTGTTGCTAGCACCTCACATTCACCATCCTCCTGAGAAAGGTTTGAGGTGGTGATAGAGTTAACACAGTCCAATCCTTGCCTGTGGGGGAGAGCTTGGCACCAGTTATAAACCCCCTCATTGCCAGGGCAGCCCTGTTCTCCATCATGCCCCGATCCCTCTCCCCAATAAAATGACCCATTTAAACCAGATTTTTCTTATTAACAAGCTTCCTACTAAATGGCTTCAGCTGTGCTTGTTGATTTATAGGGCTTAGAAAGCACTGCTCAGCTGTACCCCTCCCTGTTGGTCCAAGGGCTCGACTGAATCATCTTGTCCTGGTGACACTGGGAAGGCAGAAGCCACTCTTCAAGTGGCAGTTCCAGAGGGAGCTTCTTTTTTATTTCTTTTTTAAAAAGTGTTTATTTATTTTTGAGAGAGAAAAAGAGAGACAGAGAGAACACAAGCAGGGGAGGGGCATAGAGAGGGAGACACAAAATCTGAAGCAGGCTCCAAGCTCTGAGTTGTCATCACAGACCCCATGTGGAGCTAGAACCCATGAACTGTAAGATTGTGACCTGGGCCGAAGTTGGACACTTAACTGACTGAGTCACCCTGGTGCCTCCTTTTTTATTTCTTAGTATTTTGATTTTAGAAATTTCAAACATAGAATTAGAGAAAACAATATAATAGAACCCCTTGAACACTTGCCTTGCCAATCTTGTTTATCTCCGCCCTGTTTCCCAAACTGCCCCCACCAGCTAGATTATTTTAAGTTAAATCCAAAACATTTTATCATTTCACCCATTTCAGTATATTTTTTAAGAGGTAAAGACTATCTGGTCTTTTAACATAACCACAATATCATAATCATGTCTAAAAATATTCACAATAATTCCTTAATATTATCTAATATCCATGCAGCCTTCAATTTTTCTTGATTATCCCATAATTTTAAAAATGTTTGATCATTTAAGTCAGGATCTAATCAATGTTCCCAGTTGCATTTGATTAATGCAACTCTTGTGTTTCTTTTTAATCTGTAACAGTTCTTCTCCTCTCTTTTTTTTTTTCCAGGGCATCTTGATGTAACAAATTTCCCAAACCTATGTACACTGTTCCATCCCCAACAAGGAAATCCTGAAAGCAGAGACCTTCCTTATACCATGGGTTAAGTTATTTATTCCCTTGCATATGGCCCTAACCCACAGGCCTCTGCTCACTGTGCCTCAGAATATCTTAAAAAGGTTCATCTTATTCCATTATTGTTTGGAATAATGGGATCCCAAACTGCTGAGTGATTACCAACCTATTCGCCCCAATAATAACTCATGTTTATTAGCACATAAGTGTTTACTACAGCCCACTATTATTGGTCCTTTACTATCCCTGTTTTCTAAATAAGGAAATAGAGGGATAGAAGAATCTGTTCTATTCCTTCTGATCAGTGAATTGGGCTTTGATCAGGTTGTCTGAAGGATACATCCACCTGCTTAACCATGGAGAACCCCCGCAGCGTGGTGCAAGGTCCCATTTCCCACCTGGGGCTTTCCTGGGTTTTCAGGCTCCTCTGAGGCAGGGCCAGCTGTGAAAGAGGAGTATCTTGGTCAGGAGATGTGTGTGCAGTTCTGGGGAGAGGTGTTGGGGCAAGGACACGGCAGAGGTAGAGCTGACACCGAGCTCAGGATCTTCTGTGGATTTCCTTTGTCCAAGCTGGGTTTTTGCTCATCTCCACGAACTCCCGGAGGGAGGCTGTTAACAGGTCTCCCCACCTCCTCTCCTTCACAAGTCCACACAAACCCTCATTACCACACACTCTCAAGCCCACACAAATACCACATCCACATGCCCTCAGACCCACACCACTCAGCTCCCAGGCCAACCCCCACATGGCTCATTCCTACAGGCATGTACCTGCCAACACATACCTCATTGTGCTGAGTAAACACAGACCCTGGAGGTGGTGGGAGAGGGGAGGAGGGCTGTTTTTTGAGAGGCAGCCAGAACTGAAGGCTACCTGACTTGAGAGAGAAAGTTTATCTATCTGTCTGTCTGTCTACCTACCTACCTATCATCTTTATTTTTTTTAAGTTTATTATTATTTTTTTGGTAATCTCTAAACCCAGTGTGGGGCTTGAACTCATAACCCCGAGATCAAGAGTCGCATGCTCTCCAACTGAGCCAGCCAGGGATAGCTCTATCTGTCATCTTTCATAGATCTTCTTTAGTTTTGGAATACACGAAAGCTTTGGAGCTCCTGGTCTCAGCAAGCTCAGTGAGTATGGAAGGAGCTTAAGAGTGAGTGAGGCCAGGGTGAGGAGGCTGGAGTGGGTTGCGGGAGCCGGCTGGTTAAATAGGACTAAATCTAATTCCCTGCATCTGAAGGCGGGGAGCTCTCATCTGTGGTTCTAAGAGATAGAAAAACACCAACTGCTAGCTAGATAATCCAATTTCCTTTCCCCATTGCTCTGAAGGGGAAGGGCCCTGGCCCTCCTGCTTCAACTTCATGCTGGGTCTCAGTCTGCCTAGAACTCTTTACCCCTCCAGCAGAATTCATATCAAAGCCTCAGCCCCCCAGGGTTCATTAGGAGGCATTTATTTCTGCATATTCTTGGAGAGCAGGAGGGAGGATAACTTGATTCGCAATGCAAATTGCTTGGCCGTAATTTCAACTCTCCCTCCTCTCACAGGGAGATTTTGCAGGTCATTAAAAATATATGATTGCCTCCAAAATAGCAGTGACAGCCGCTCTGCTGAGCAGGGCCAGGTGCTGGTGCCGGAGGGCCACTGAATGGTGTGGAATGGATGCCTGCTCCAGCCCCTGTGCTCCAGATGGCAGGGATGTTGGCCCAGTTCTGAGGCCAGTCTGGGGGACTCAGACCTACTCTATCTCCAGTTCAGTTCTGTCTTCTGCTGTTGGTCATCGGACTCTTGGTTTCCCATCACCAAGCTTTCCTCCTCTGTAAAAATGGGGATAAATAAAGAGCTGGACCTAAAGCAGCTGGCACATAGTAGGAAGGCAGTCAGCTCTAGAGGCTAGACCCTTCCCCACCCCAGGCTTGCTACCTAGTTCAATGACACCTTTCTTCAACCCATTAGCCTCCCCAATCTGGGCTTCTGGGACCCAACCATCAAGGGAATTATTGCCCAGATCTTCTGGTCATGATGAGGGCCTCACTGGGTGTTTCCTTTCCTGTATTGCTTTGGGAATTCAGAAGCCCCAAAACTACGTAGGCCTTTGCCTTCAACCTAACTGATCCCATAGACACCGGTCTAATGTTAGAGGGAGGGAGGTTCTAAGGGATGTGAGTGTTGATCAAAGCCAATACCTCTATATAAAACCAAGAAAGGATTTTAGTCCAGGTGGGAAGGAAACTACTTCCCCATAAGTCTGAGGCAGTAACCTGGGATTTCCCCTGGGAGGATAGAGAACACACCCTCCCCACTCCTGCCTTTAAGCTTAGCCCCACTGAGTTCCATGATGCTCCAACCCCGAACTGCAGGAATAAAAGATGTCCTGCTAATATGATGATAAAGCTAATTTTTATATCAGAACCCACAAAAAGGAAGCCTGCCAGAGCTCAGCCCATGTCACAGATCTAAACCTAAGTCAGCCTGCTCTTACAGAAAATGCCTCACTGTCAAGGAAAACTAACACCAATCACAATCCTCCAACTCAGCTTTAGCTAGCTCACCTTACCCTAGTCAACAGGACCTGCTACCCTTATAAGGAGATGCCCAACCTCCTCCCCACCATTTCCAGATGCCTCCTTTGCCTCTAACATATGGTAAACCTCTCTCTCTCTCTCTCTCTCTCTCTCTCTCACTCAAAATCCCTTGGGAAGAGTGCTCCTGCTGCTTGCTAGTCACTATACTCCCCCAACCCATGGATTCTTTTCCTTTGAATAAAAGACATCAAACTCATTACTAAATTGTTTTAGTTTTGTCATTTGACAATGATAAACACATAATCCTTGGGGAGCACAGATTGTGGTGTACAACTGTTAGAGGAATGTCATATATTTTAAAGGTTTAAAGTTACCTTTAAATTCAGATTTTAAAAGGTATCTGGAAAAACAGTTTGGCAGTTCCTCAAAATGTTTAACAGAGTGACCACATGACCCAGCAATTCTGCCTCTATGTCCGTATCCTAAAGAAATGAGAACGTAGGGCCACATGAAAACTTGTATATAAATGTTCCTAGCATTATTTATAATAGCCAAAAGTGAAAACAACCCAAATGTCTGTCAAAGAATACATGGATAAGTAAAATGTGGTCTCTCTCTCTCTCTCTCTCTCTCTCTCATATACACTCAAGCACAAGTGCATATGATGCATGTGTGTGCACGTGCACACACACACACACACACACACACACACCCTCTGCCTGCATTTATGGTTTAGTTTCAGCAGTTTGATGAAAAACCCAAGAGTCGTTTCCACAGAACGGGTCTGGAGCCGGGCTCACCCCAGGAACCTGGGAAGAGAGGCCCTTTCTTCCAGTGTCACTTCCTGCTGCTCCTCTGATGACCCTCCTCCACCACTACCTTATGCTTCAGCACCTTCAGCTTTGCAGTTCTGGAAGCCTTCTGTGCCTTTGTGCCTCCTGACCATAGACTGCCTCTCTCCTGTTTTTCTGCCCACTGACTACCTACTTGCCTTTCAGAATCTTCTTGACCTTCCCTTTCCCTGGAGACAGTTGATCTCTGCCTCCACCTTGGTCTGTAGGGAGCTTGTGACTTTGAGCCTAGTGGACGGAGCCACTGACACAGGGACTGTGGCTCAGTCACTTGAATCCTGGCACAGGGACTGTGGCTCAGTCACTTGAATCCTGACATAATGCAGGATGTTGAGGAGGTGTTCAAGTGATGATGGGAAGAAGAAAGAAAAAGAAAATAGGGGACAGAAGGAAGAGGAAATAACTTTCATACTATTTCTTTTTTTATACAATAACATTTAGAAGAGAAAGAAAAGGGATTAGTTACCAAAGGTCTCAGTTTGTTAAAAAAAATTTTTTTTTTAATGTTTATTCATTCTTGAGAAAGAAAGAGAGACAGAGCACTAGTGGGGGAGGGGCAGAGAGAGAGGGAGACACAGAATCTGAAGCAGGCTCCAGGCTCTGAGCTGTCAGCACAGAGCCTGACATGGGGCTCAAACTCACTAACCGTGAGATCATGACCTGAGCTGCAGTCAGATGCTTAACCGACTAAGCCACCCAGGCGCCCCAAGGTCTCACTTCTTCAGTGTGATTTTTTGCTGGTATAGAATTTAATTCATTAGTAAAATAG
Organism: Prionailurus viverrinus; assembly: GCF_022837055.1. NCBI lineage: Eukaryota > Metazoa > Chordata > Mammalia > Carnivora > Felidae > Prionailurus > Prionailurus viverrinus. The sequence continues at coordinate 28,757,749 of NC_062568.1, forward strand.
AAAAGGAGAAACTTGGGCATATTTTACATTTTAATGAAATTCAAGATTTCATTAGAATTAAGAATTAAGTTAGATTTGAGAATTTAAAAAATGTCTATCTTTTACAGTCAGTATTCATTTCTCCCTCATGGATAAATTCTATTTCTCCCCCACAATGACTTTGGGGTTTGACTGATCTAAGAGCTGACTATGGAGCTCCTTTTCTCTTTGTTCAAGTGGAGGCACACACGCAGCCGTTCCCTTTCAAATCAGAAGGGGCTTAACTTCTTTTCTTTGGTCCAAACCCATCCCCCTCTACACTCCTGTGTACAAATGCATAAAGTTTGTGGACTTCAAAGAGAGTTCCACATGATAGCTGGAGATATGGGGGTTCAGGACATGGGAATGGCCCCCTCTTTATTAGTAAGCATTTACCAAGACTTTATAATCATTAACTAGTTAACCCTGGTGGAGTAATTCCCACAGGCATGGATGGGAATTGTCTGAACATAGCAGGATGGAAACTGACCTGCTGATTTGGTAATCTGTCCCTAAACCGACCCTTTATGAGACACTTTTTAGTACTGGGGACAGTATGGTACAGAGGAAAAAACATTGAACTGATTCTTGTTCCAACTCTATCATTAACCAGCTGTGTGACCCTGGCTGCAGCCTCAGGGGTACTGTGGCTGGCTTTAATCAGGGAAAGCAAATAGGTAGCATAAGTGCCACCGCTGATACCCTCCTGTCACCTGGGCAGATATTGCTAGTCAATCCCAGCGCTTTTCCTGAGCCTGGACAGAGCTCCCCGATCCTACGCACCTATTATTGATCAGACTGCCATGTGGGCCGCAGCTTACTTACCAGGCCTGGACTAGACCTTCTCTTTACTGACCCTTCCAAAGCTAACATTCAATAATTTTAAGTATCACAGCGATTCATTTTGTTGTGGCAACCACCACCAACGGACTCCATAAAATCGTGCTATTTCATTCCAAGGATCACAAAGAATTTCCCTCCTCAAAACACTCCTAAGAAACAGGAAAATAAACATTCTCTTCCAACCATCCCAGAGACTGAAGCTGCCTGAAACAAAGGGGGTAGGCCGGCTACTCTAAGACAAGTTCCAAGCAGAGCTGAGAGCAGAGGCAGCCACAGCAAACACTTCTTACTTCTTCCCTCAGGATTAAGGGCCAGGAGCCAGTCCTTCTACCCAAAGGGGAATTCCTATAGGAGTTAATGAGGATTTGGCATGAAAATGAATAGGTTCCGCTCATACACTGCTGGTGGGAATGTGAAGTGGTGCCACTGCTTTGGAAAACAGTCTGGCGGTTCCTCAAAATGTTAAACATAGAGATACCATATGATCCAGGAATTCTACTCCTAAATATATACCCAAGGGAAATAAAAACATATGTCCGCATAAACTCGTACATGAATGTTCACAGTAGCATTGTTTATAACAGCCAAAATGTAGAAACAAAATCCCACAAATGTCTTATATATACACACATACATACTACACATATACGTATGTGATATCTATTAACTGTTGTATGTTTTTAGCTTTATGTATTTAATATTTATATTTACTAATATGTATATAACAATATTATAATGTTATGTAAATGGGATGATATCCATATATATTCTAATTTTTCCCCAGCAACTTAAGGAGTCCCACCATGTATTACTACTCCATTCCCACTCAGCCCCCTGATTTGGGGACCACCGATATAACTTAGCACAATTCTAAGAAGCAGAGCTCATTGTCTCCACTTAAGGATGAGAAAAATAAGTCTTAGTCAGTTAAAGGAATAGCCCTGAGTCCCAAAAGCTAGTAGATGACAGAGCCAGGCCCCTAGCCTTTCCAAATAAAGTCTCGTGCTCATTCCACCCATCCCAGCTGCAGCGGTGGGTGAGACGGATCTAAGAAATCAGTAGGGCTGCTACAAGTTGTGCAGAGCCAGAAATGCTGTGTAAATCATTTAGTAATAAATAAGAACTGATCCTCATTCCCCTTTGAAAATATCAGAACATTCTCATCTGAGTGTTCTAGTGAAGCATCTCCACTTCGTGCAATTCCAGGGCCTGAAACCTTATATGCAGTAAGTAAGGTCTGATGGAAAAGCAGCCTTCTGTGGTGTATATACAGAATAAGTAATGGCCCCATAAAACATGGATTTCTTTAATCTACTGAGGGAGTACCACTGACAAGACACCACGAGGGCACAGCTGTGTTTACTCCAGGGTCACCTAGTGTTATTTATAATAAATGCTTTCGCTTTTGCACTCTGGTGACTACCTCCTCCTTTCCAGGATATGAAGTATGTTACCACAGAACCAGACATTGTTAACGGGCCCACGCGGCTATGAACACCCCAGCCAGTCCGCGGTTTTATAGCATCCATCACAGGACACCAGGATTCTTATTAAAGAAGAGAGCTTTTACAACGTTTTTCAGAGCACCATATTTTCTAGATCCAACCCTCAGGGAGAGTGCTACAGTGAATGATATTGCATTATAGGCCGTTAGACAGGGTCTGGGTCATGACTGCAAGGGAAGAAAATCATCAAATGGTATTTATTATGTGCTGTCCTGCGTTGATGCGGTACCAGGGGCCATATAAGGTAAGGTAGACCAACTTGATGCTTTTCCCCTAGGAGCTTCCATTCGGAAAAAGAACACTAAGGCATATGTAAAAATTACGACCCAATTCACCGTGTACAATATGGAGCAAAAATGTAATTAACTTTGATTTACAGTGTGTAGTACAAACCTTGATCTGCTCAACCCTCTGGGCCACCAGAAGTTCTTTTTCATTTCGACCCTTGTTTAATATCTTATCGTTTGGTATCAGGCCCCCTTTCCTATTTAGGAAGCAGAGTTTAACAAACATAATCTTATCTTCCTTTGAGGGCCAGGAATCCTGCGGTGTCAGATTAATGTTTGTAAACGTTAATTTGCTTCCTAAGAACTTGCTGCATGTGCTTTCTGGTGGGCTGGAGATGAAGTGGGTTGGCTTTGATGTGAAAACCCGGCTTTGCCCCTTAATGAGCTGGGTGGCCTGGGACCAAGTACTTCACTCATCTGAGCTCTTGAGCCTTAGTGTTCTCATCTGTGAAATGCAGCTAGTAGTAGTTACTTTGCTAGGATTGGAGAGGATGAGAGCAAAGTCCTTAAGCACTGCATAAGAAGGACCAAACGAGTAATAGCTCTTCTTCTTAACCATTGTATCACAGGATGGAATATAGACGGATCTCAGAGCTTGCATATCCTGGCAATACAGCTTGCTTGCAGGGAATACTATAGGGCCTACACAGATCCCTTCCTCAAGACTGATCTACCAGTCCCCCAGCAGCTGGGAATATCAGCAGCTGATGACTCACAGTTGTGTTCTAGCTGGAGATTGCCTTCAGCAACCAGGAACGCCCTGGCCCAAGATCATTATCCCTCCTAGATTGGATAATGTGGATACATAAATTCAGCCCCATGGCCTCAATTTCGGACAATTCTAAAGAGCTGTAGCAGCTGCAGAGTTGCCCGTGGGGTCTGCTAAGGCCTCAGATCCAGTTGCTTTGCAGGCCAGCGTCTCCCTCTGTTGGGTCCTCACTCTTTAAATGTGCACCCCCTGAGAGCTCTCCCTAAGAAACCAGTGGCCCCCAGCTTTCCATCTCAGAGTCTGTTTCCAAAGAACCCAATTTAAGATCTTGCTTAAAAGTAAGTTGTTAATTAAAATTTTTTTAATATATATTTTAAAATTTATTTTTGAGAGCAAGAGAGAGCATATAAGGGGGAGGGGCAGAGAGACAGGGAGACTCAGAATCTGAAACAGGATCCAGGCTCTGAGCTGTCAGCACAGAGCCCAACCAGGGGCTCTAATTCACAGACCGGGAGATCATGACTTGAGCTGAAGTTGGACACTTAACTGAATGAGCCAGCCTGGCGCCCTTTAGTAAGTTGTTAATTTCAACTTTTCTTGAGATTTGGATACTTCTCTTGAAAGTGATAAGCAGAAAAAATGTCAGTGAATTGTATTTTCTCGTTATTTAGGTCCTAGGTAACTATATCTTCTATTGCTGCTGTAGCAAATCACAGAATCATAAATTTAGTGGCTTAAGACAACACAAATTTATTATCTTAAATTCTGTAGTTCATAAGTCTAAAATGCATCTCACTGGGCTAAAAGCAAGGTTTCAGCAGGACTGCATTCCATTTGTGAGGATTTAGGGAAGAATCTGTTTCCTTGATTTTTCCGGCTTCATAGAGGCTGCTCATTCTCCTTGGCTCATGGTCCTCTTCCTCCATCTTCAAAGCCGGCAATAGTGTGTCCAATTCTATTACCACATTGCTCTGACCTCCTCTTCTGCCTCCAGTTCTGCATCACATTGCTCTAAGCTCCTCCTCCATCGCATACTTTTGAAGTCATTGTGATAACATTAGGCCTACCTGGATAATCCAGGATAATCTCCCTGTTTTAAGGTCAGCCAAATAGCAGGCTTAGTTCCATCTATGACTTTAATTCCCCTTTGCCATATAATGTAACATATTCACAGATTCTTGGGTTAGAGTTTGGACATCTTGGGGGAGGCATTATTTTCCCTATTATGCTAATTAAAGTTTTACTATTTAACTGACAAGACAAAGGGGAATTAGACCAAAGTAAGTGAAGATGGACTCACTTGGACAAGTACAATGTGTATACATTTTGTCATCTGGGATATTTCAGGGTAGCGAACATCTGGGAAGCACAGTATGGTTACCAGGGAAGCTTTGTGAGAAATGGGGCAGCAGTGGAGGCAAAAGTAAGATGACAAGAGCTTAAAGAAACCAACGTTAGACTACTGCAGAAAGTAGAAGGTCTGTGCTTGGAGTTGATTTGAAGAAGGGATTTAAGTAGGGTCTGATGTAGAGCCTAAACCCAGTTAGAATGTCTGGGCTGGGGTAGCCACCCTGACTCACCAAATGTTGGTTCCTGAGAAAGGGTGTCAAAGGACAGTCCCATGCATCTGACATTGAATTAATTATCAAATGGGAGGCCATGTAAAAATCAAATGGAGAAATTTTGTCAAAAGTTATCCAGCACCCAAATCAGGTGCAACTCGTGGTTTCTAGCAACTGGCAGGCATTTAAGTTCAGGGTAGCTCCATGAATGAGAGAATCACTGACTTCCTATCGATGACGACAACAACAACAACAACAAAGGCTGCACCAATACTGTCCCTTCATTTGTCCCTTCAGAGCCCAAAACTCTCTCTAGCTACCAACTGCCATTTCTGGCTTACGGCTCAGCATTGCAGAACAGAGAACTGGTCCAAGGTGTATGTGTGAGGATGTCTGTTTAGGTGGGGACACCTTTCCTCAATGAACTCTTTTGCTCATGTTTATAATCTGCTGAATAAAAGTTTAGAAGTCCAAGAAAGATACAGTTGAAAAGGACTCAGAGACCTGATCAATTTCCCCTGCCTTAACAGTTGAGTGTCTGGGGCTTCCAGGCAAGTTACTTGTGAATGTATCTGAGGAAATTTAAGGTATGTTTTAAATAAACATACCAGAGCTTATGCATCCCACATGAGTCTCCCCTTCAAAGCAGTCTCCTTGGAAGACGAATCACTTATTCCAAAGATACTGTTAAAAACACTCTGGTTCCTTTCTTTTTTAGGCACTTAAGTACATTCTTTGGAGTATCTTGATGGGGGCAAATCTTTATGCTTTAAAGGTGGATTTGATTTTTAACAACAGCCAAAATTCATTTAGATCAAAGTCTGGGGAATAAGGTGAATAATCGAGTTAAGTAATACCATGTTAGATTAAAAGATGAGGCTGATATAATTGAATAAGACTAGTTTTCTCGTGAGGGTTGTGGATGGTTCTGAGGGCCAAAGAGTAGGAACAATGGCAGCATTGATGGGATAAATTGGCACCTTTCAAAGCAATTTCTTTAAAAGATTATACGCAGTTGAGGGTAGCAACTCTTGGGATTTTTTTTTTTTTTTTTTTTTTTTTTAGTTTATTACTTCAGAGAGACAGTGTGTATCTTAGTGGCTAGAATCGTGGGCTCTGGAGTCAGTCCTGGAACCAAAGTTTAGCTCCATCATTTTTTAGCTGTGTGACCTCAAGCAAGTCACTCAACCTCTCTGAGCTTCATTTTCTTCATCTGAATAGGAGGATGGCCACAGGGAATAAATAAGGTCATATATATGAAGTATCAGATCATGTATATAAAGCACCTAGTCTACTGGATGACACATAGTAGTGCTCACTAAATAGTGGCTCTTATTCTTTTTCATGGAAACATGAAACATGAAATAACACACATGCTTATTCACCCCTAAGTGGGAACAAACCTGTAATATTGATTGTATTTGTGGTGAGGTAATAATACTAGTAACTCTCATTTATTGAATACCCTTAGTGGGTCAGACCCTTTCGAGTCTCACTATAACCCCCTTATAGGCAAGTACTATTATTGGACCTATTTTTACAGATGAGGAAATTGAAGCCTAATGAGGTTAAATAACTTGCCCAAAAATATTTAGCAATGAAGCTGCGAGGTCAGGCACTCTGACTCTTATACTGGCACCTGTAACCATTTCTCACGTAGCTGCTGCTGCAGGTCACTTGGGCTGCTTCACAGGGACATGAGGACAGCATGCATAGAGGTTCAGGAACGGACTTTGGAACCACATGGGCTGGGTTTGAAAACAGCTTGCCTGCTTCTTGCTTATCTGTCATGTTGCCCCCCACAAGTTTTGTCCGCTGTAACACAGGACTAATGAAGAGATGCTGCAGGAGTAGGGTTTAGCCCAGAGTCACTGGTAGGGAAACAGGCTGTAATTAAATGTGAATGAGAAGCTCAATTAATAGAACATTCTGCACAGAGTGGCTTTTGGTTCCACATCCTGCTACCCTTCAGATACACACGCCTCCCAGGGGGAGAGCAGTACCACTGTTCTGAAAGCCTTTGGTGATAGCCTAAGTATGAAAAACAGCCTTACTGATAGTGGAAAATTCTCCTGAAAGTAGGCAAAGTGTTTCCATCAGATTACGGCCAAATTCCAGTGGGGGTGGAGGAGGTGACAGACAGAACCACTTAGTGTTCCTACGTGGCCCACAAGTTGACACTCTGATCAAGCACTTTTTCTAACACGTGTTCCTGGAGAGCAGCCTGTTATCTGGGGCTGGGGGCTGCCTGCTAACCCCCACTCCTGCCTCCCCCCCCCCCCCCCCCCCCCCACTTAGTGCCTTTTTACATAGCGACAAAAAAAACCCAGAGTAGCCAGAGAAAAACATAGCATTGTTTGCAGCTTCGTGTCTGGCTGGTCTAGAGCATTCATTCATCATCATTCATTCATTCGTTCGTGCATTCATTCATTCGTTCATGCATTCATTCATTCATTTTTCTGTGTGAGAGAAGTCATCAACCGGTCTTGCAGCTAAGAGGACTGTTATGGGTTGAATTGTGTCGCCTACAAAATTCATATATTGAAGTCCTAATCCCCAATACTTCAGAATGTGACTGTATTTGGAGATAAGGCTTTTAAATAGGTGATTAAGCTAAATGAGGGTGGGTGCTAGTGTCCTTTTAAGAAGAGGACATTAGGGCACAGATAACAAATACCAAGGGGTATCATGTGAGGACACGGGAAAAAGGTGTCTGCAAGCCAAGGAGAGATCTCAGAAGAAATTAACCCTGCACACAGCTTGATCTTGGACTACCTGCCTCTAGAACTGTGAGAAAATAAATAAAGCCACCCGTCTGTGGTATTTTGTGGTGGCCATAGCAAACTAATGCAAGGCCTAAATTTTATTTTTGGGCTTGCACGCAAGGGTGAGGGGAGGGTGTGGATGCCTCTTAGGAAGGGTGTTACACGGAGGTGCTTCCTGTAGATCAGGGCACCGAGGCCGGGTGGCGTGGGATGTTTGTCACAAAGAGCCCCCTGTATTTTTCTGCCGCACATCTGTGATCAACACTCCTGGCTGTCACAATCTTAACCACCAGAGCAGCCTTCTTGACTTCCAAGTTCAGTCACTCTGGCTCACCTGGGAAACTCCACACTACACTGCCCTGAAAGCTAAAAGTAGCCTTCAGACCTCCTGGGAATGACTCAGATTTTGGAGACCTATCTATTGAGGTGATTTTTTTTAAAAGAGGCTTATTTCTGCAATTATATCTGCTCAAAACTTTTATCTGTTTTGCTGTTGCTTAAATAAACACTTGTTAAGTGACCCAAATTGTGTTTCCTGCCTGCCTTTTGAAAGGACAGGGTAACCCATACCTATTGGGTAAGACGTGCTTTTATTTTATTTTGTTTTGCTTTGTTTTATATATAGTCTGGAATTGACAATACTCAAAGTTGCCATCAGCGATATTTTTCCTTCTCAACCTTCCAGTTTCTCATCATGTGAAAATTCAGGTGCTGTCCTAGTTATTGTTCACTCAGCAAGCCACCGTTAGGGCCAACTTTTACAAACATGGACTTGAATTCCTACTTGATCAGCATTGATTCATAACCCAGAAATTCTGTCTTTAGTATTGAAATTAAAATAGCTTTCCTGGGTGGGTATCTCCATTTCCTCACCTATAAATAAGGAGTTTTATTTATTTATTTATTTTTTATTTAAAAAAAAAATTTTTTTTTTCAGCGTTTTAATTTTATTTTTGGGACAGAGAGAGACAGAGCATGAACGGGGGAAGGGCAGAGAGAGAGGGAGACACAGAATCAGAAACAGGCTCCAGGCTCTGAGCCATCAGCCCAGAGCCTGACGCGGGGCTCGAACTCACGGAGTGCGAGATCGTGACCTGGCTCAAGTCGGATGCTTAACCGACTGCGCCACCCAGGCACCCCTAAATAAGGAGTTTTAAAGATAATCTCTAACTATCTTCCAACTACTAAGATTGTGGATTCTGTTTTGTAAGATGGGCAAATGTGTGAGCTTATGCCCTCCATACAGTGACCCTTTCCTTCTAACCCAGATACTATTTATTTCATTCATTAGCTTAATAAATGCTCTTGAGTGAGTGACTGAATTAATGAATGCCTACTGTGTTCCCAGCCCCAGAGGACGCATAGATAAATAACACATTTCCTGCCTGTCAGGAGCTCACACGCTGAAGGTGGAGACAGATGAATAAACAGACGTGCTTCTTAGTTGAACTTTGTTTTCAGTTAGTTTTACTTACTACGATAATAAAAATTGTAACTTATTTAGTGCCTATTCTGTGTCAAGCATGCTGCTGAGTGTTACATAATGAATCCTCATACTCATTCTACCAAGCAGGTATTATTGACGCTATTTTAAATGTTTATTTATTTATTTTGAGAGAGAGTGCTTATGTGCACGTGTGAAAGTGGGGGAGGGGCAGAGAGCGAGAATCTGAAGCAGGCCGGCTGCTCAGGTCATTGCAGAGCCTAAGGCGGGGCTTGAACTCATGAACTGTGAGATCGTGACCTGAGCTGAAATCAAGTTGGATGCTTAACTAACTGAGCTAACCAGATGCCCTGATGCTATTTTAAAGATTAGAAAATGAAGGCCAGCAAATGACAGAGTGTACGTCTAGTTGACTCCCTGTTGTATATATAAATGAAGCCATATGAGCTTTACTGTTTCTGGAATGAAAAGCAGAATGGCACTATGATTTGATCTCAAAGATATAGCAAGTGTTGTTGATTATGTTTTCAATTCATGCACTTAACCAACATTTACTGAACATCTTCTCAATGTCTATGCTAGACACTGGGGATAAAATTAAAAAACTAAGCATTCTTTTGACCTGTTCCTTATGCAGTCAGTTTTAGTAAAGGAGGAAGAAGTATCAACTAATAATTACAATCCTATGGGGACATAGGATTTGTAATAGCAAAGAAGTGCTCTGGGATCCCAGAGGGGAGAGCAACTAACTGTGGGGTGGAGAAATCAGGGAAGGTGACTTTTGAGTTAAGTCTTGAAGATGAATAGCAATCCACTAGGCAGAAGGTAGAAGAAAGTTCCAAGCAGAGGGAACAGAACTTGCAAAAGTCTAGGGCTATAAACAGAATATTGCCTTTGGGAATGATGAAAAATTCCGCGTGGCTGAGTATAGACACTAGAGGATGATGGAACCAGCTAGAGCAGTCCATTGGGGCCATGTTGAAACATCCCGTTCAGAATTATCCTATGACTGAATGAAGTTTTTCCAGGGAGATAGTGACATCATAACAAGAGAGCCCTGGCTTCAATGTGGAGCTGTGCCCTGGCTGCACATCAGAATCACATGGGGAGCTATAAACAATCCTGATGCCTAAGGCTACACACCAGATTAAGAATTCCCGGCAGTGGGACCCAGAAATTGGTCTTTAAAAAAACAAACCTCTCCAATGTGACTCCAATTCAGCCAAAGTTGAGAATCATTGGTATGGAGACAAAAGAACTGGTGGATGGGAGGCCAGTTAGAGGACTACTGGGCAGGACCTGGAGAATACCATCAGGGCTGTGGTTCTCAAGCTTCAGTGTATTAGAATCACCTGTGAGGCTTGTTAACATGCAGACTTACGGGCCCTACCTTCCAATTATGAAGATCCAGGGTGGGGCCTGAAAATGTGCATTTCTAACAATTTTCCAGGTGATGCTGCTCCTGCTGATGAAGGGACCTTATTTTGAGAACCACATGTCTGTGGCCTGGCAGTGGAGATGGAGAGGAGAAAACAGATTGGAAGGTATTTTGGAAGTAGGTAGAAGGGGCAGACAACTGGGTGGACGGTGTTGCTGTTAACTGAAATGGGATTGGAGAAACAGAACGCTGTTTGTGATATGGGGGAGAAGACATTTGGACATATAAGGCTTGACATATTTGTTGGAAACATCTAGGTGAAGACTCCTCATTGACAACTGGCAATACTTTTCTATCAGGAAGAAGGGAGGCAAATTCTGGGACAAATTGGGACCTCGAATTTAGCCTAATTCAAGATAGATATTGACTGATCACAATATATAGCTTGAGAATATATATTACTTCTCTTGGAGCCATTTTTTCCCCTAATGACAGTGTGTTTAATCTGTGAAGGACTATGAGGATGTCCTTTTAGCCACTCCACAAAAACAATCCACATTATACAAAAGCTTTTAAACTTGGATGTTAAGTAAATGTAGGTCCAAATGTTTAAAAAGCTTCCACCAGTCTTTTCCATTTATTTTCATACATGAATTTGAAAAGCAAATATAACCCTTATTCTTTATTATATTGGTAGTTATTATGGTTTCTTCTTATTTGTGAGATGAGTCCAAGGCATTTGGCTGGGTCTCAGTTTCCCCAGTGGTAACAAAGGGGGTTGGATTTAGTCCTGTTAAGGACCTTTCCAACTCCAGCATTCCATGAGTTTTCCTTAGATTCTGTGTCAGTTTTGCCGGAAGGATCTCCAGGAGCTAGTGACACTGGGAAAGTTTTTTTTTGCCCATTTTAACTTAACTTTTTTAGAGTACATTTCTATCAAAAAATAGTAAGGCCCTATTGTCAAAACTATGTCTTAAAGGTATTTCCAAACTTGTTTTGTATTCTTCACTTGACAAGTGCTGTCACAGGGCTCCATCACTCCCGGACTAACAGCTACCAATAAACAGAAAATTATTTCCAACCAGCTAACATGCTGTTTACTTTCCAGAAAAATTGCACTTTCCAATCTGACAGTTGATCAAGGGGTATCCCGCTGCTGTCAGCAGGGAGAAATGTTTAAACACAGAGATGGGAGTTTAAACATTTTCTCATTATCACAGAATAAGGGAAGAAAACACACAAATAAATAAATAAAAATGGCATCCAGACTCTCTAACCCCCCACTGGGAGCGTAATGAAGCTGTGTCATGTGACCAGAAGGAGTGGGCTTTTATCTCTGGCCCCAGTACCGTTACTCAAATGACACCTGTCACATGACCCAACTTTGGTCTTTTATCTGCCTTCCCCAGCTACCCTTTTGGGGAATTGTCTTTTCTAGAGATGTGTGGCCCTTTGTGGCCATATTAGTGGGCTCTGTTAGTACTATTAGCCTGACCTTTTGCATTTCCTACCTTGAATCTCCTAGATCTTTCCTCAAATATTGTTTACACATAATAAATTACAGAATACCTACAAAACTAAAAAAAGGCAAAAAAAAATATCTTAGAGCACCAAACACAAATCAGTGCTACTATTATATTTCATACAAATCTGCAGGAATTGAAATTTGTCTGGAAAGAAAAATATTAAAAAAAATTTTTTTTAACGTTTATTCATTTTTGAGAGAGAGAGAGAGAGAGAGTGTGCGAGTGGAGGGAGGGGCAGAGAGAGAAGGAGACACAGAATCCAAAGCAGACTCCAGGCGCCGAGCTGTCAGCACAGGGCCTGACGCGGGGCTCAAACCCACAAGCTGTGAGATCGTGACCTGAGCCGAAGTCGGGCGCTTAACCGACTGAGCCACCCAGGTGCCCCTGGAAAGAAAAATATTTATATTTTAAAACAGCTATCTCCCCCCACCCCCCGCCCTTTTTAACGATTTTATTTTTAAGTAATCTTTACACCCAACATGGGGCTTGACCCACAACCTAGAGGTCAAGAGTTGTGTGCTCTACTGACAGAGCCAGCGAGGTGCCCCTAACACACCCATCTTCATTTTTGAGTGTTTATTAGAGCAAGACACTAATAAAACCCAAGTGTACTTCATTGTAAAAGTGCGCGCAACTTTAACTTAGCCAGGCTTACCGTAGGGAGCCACAGTCACAGACAGCCAGAACAAGGTGTGGTCCCCTTTCCTTCCTCAACTTCATTTTTAAACCCTAATGTAAGTCTTTTATTCTTCAGTTCGATTTCTTATTGTCCTCCTGGACTCCTGCCTTACCTTGTTAGCTGCAATACCATGGCTTTGGCACCTTTAATTTCCTTGGTCCCTTTCTCTTCCATCTTACCGTGACTACTACCACCATGTGACTACAACTACCACCATCACCACCACCACCACCAGGACCATCACTTTCATAGACACACCACCGCTACCACTAGGACCATCACCACCACCACCAGTGCTGCTACTAGCTGGCTATCTGCCGGGCGCTATTTAAAATACTTTAAATGTATTAACTCAACCCTCACAGGCAGCTCTGAGATAGATACTGTCATTATCCCCATGTTTGAAAGAGATGGGCAGCATTGGCACAAAGGCTTGAAGTAGGCAAGGGAGCTGGCTGTGTGATATTGGGGAGAAGTCTGAGTCTCAGGAGGGAGCATGCCTTGTGTGTTTAGATTATGCATGGATGCTTCCAACTTCTTTCATTTTTCTTCCTTCAGCCCTTCCACACTTTAGCTAGTACTCCATCTTTTGCATCATTTCACGGAAGTTTCTGAAAGATAGTCCTTGCTTCTACTTTCTTACTTCTCCCTCTTTAACCCACTATATTTTTCTATGACCACCATTCTATAGAAACTACTCCCTTATAGGTCACTGATGACTAGTACCCACCAAAATCCATGGCCAGCCTTAGTGTACAGCCCCCTGACATTTTTCTCTGTAGGTCATTCATTCTTAGAACATTCTTCTTATCTTTTGTCACCCAGGATGATTCTTGTTTTTTGCTCCGCCCCCTCCAACCCATCAAAATCTAGCCACTGATGCTTTGTCTCTTTTGCTGATTCGTCTTTCAGCCTTGTGCTTCTTCTATTTATATATGTTCTTTTTGGCAATCATATCTTTGAGACTTCAAGGACATTATTATGTAGGTGATGCCCACACATAGCCAGGCCTCACTTCCTGGTCCCAGGTCAGCAGTTATAACTGATGCATGCCTCAAACTCAGTATGTCCAGAAATGAGCTCATGACCTTCTCTCCCAAACTAATTACCTGGCTATAAATTATGTAACAAGTTATCCAGACCCCAGACTGGAAAGCTTATAGCCATTCTTCACCACCACCCACACTGCTCCTTGCACCCTTAGACTCCACAATCAACTGTTGCTTGTCTATTCAACAGTGGTTCCCATTTATTCCTCAGTGATAAGAAAGCTGTGAGAATTCAGAAGTTTGCCCCCGCTCCCCAGGAAAGGTGATCCTAGCTTCATAGAAGGAGTAGTTAATGATCATTCTAAAGCAGTTATCTTATTACTCTTGCTAGCAATTTAGGAGTGGAGATGTGACAGTCTGATCACTAAGATATGAAGAGAATGGTGCTTTCTTTGAAAAAGCAGCACACAGTAAAAGATGCCCTATTCTTCAACTGGACATTGTTGTACCCCCATGTGATGCCTGAAACTGTGGTAGCCTCTAGTGACAATGATTAGAACAGCTTGAGAATAAGGCAATGAAGGACATTGAAAATATAGTGAAGAAAAATGGAAAGAACCTGGGTTGTTGATGTCATTGACCCATCAAATTAATCAATCTTGGAACCACCTATGTCCAGACTTATGTGAAATAATATCCTCATGAATTAAACTATTTATTTGGGATTTTCAATTCCTTACAGCTAAAAATATCTTATCCCTTCTGTATTTCCTTCATTCAGGCTTATTTATTTATTTATTTACTTACTTATTTAAAGTATAACTAACATGGAGTGTTATAGAAGTGGCTATCTTGTTTTCACCCCCTTGACTGCCTGCCTGGCAAACTCTCATTTTAAGACAAAGATTAACTGTCATCTCCTCTTTGATAGGACAGATGGTTATGTTGTCATTGGATCTTGTATTTATTTCTATCTAATTCTCCATTAGACTATAAAATCCTTGGGAGAAATTTACTTTTTGTATTTCTGGTGTTTAGATGCTTGTTGAATGAATTAATAAATATATGGGAGGAGTTATTTTATATCTTGGTTCAGTTTGGGTCTCCTACAAGACTTTCTTATAATATCCAATGGTAGTTTTTACAGTAGGAACAATTGTTTACAAGGATGCTAATAAACTTGGATGAATCATTACTGACCACCTCAGATCTTATAACAGGTGCCTATTAACCTACTTAAGGATACAGAGGAGATAGAAGTATAAAATGTGAATAGGCAGAGAAGATGGACTAAAATAGGAGTGGGGATATGTGAGACTTTCATTTATGAAAGTTGTCAAGAGTAAAATGTGTCAATCTTCTGCTATATATCCTACAGGAAAAGACCTCTGAGCCCTCTAGTTCTAAGAAATGTAACTGTCCAAAGTGATTTATTTTCCTCCAGAAGGTAATCTCCATTGTACACTGCCAGAGATTTTGTTTTAGAAAAGTGACACTTTTTGAGAATAACTCCAAGGTGTTATTAGATGCACACTTAAAGTATCAAGGAAAGTAAGATGTTATTAAAACTCCTACCACTGTTATGTCACCAGCTTTCTGTAGGGATGGATATGTTCTATATCTTCAGTGTGCATTGTGGTAGTCACTAGCCACATGTGGCTCTTGACCTCTTGAAATATGATTAGTGTCACTGAGGGACTGAGTTGACTTAATTAAATTTAAATTTATACATAAATAGTCACGTATAGCTAGTAACTACCATGTTGGACAGTGACTCAGTACTAGCCAGGATAGGTTAGGTAATACCACAATAACAAATAATTCCCAAATATTAGTGGCTTGAAACAAAGCTTTATTTGTCTTTCTCATTATATATTCATCACATGTCATCTGGGGACTCTGTTCTACATCTCTTCATTTTAGGACCACCCTGAATGCTGCTAGTCACTGTAACAGAAGGAAAAAATAAAAAGAGATCTAGAGAGTATTGCACTGGCAATCAAATGAATGCTTGGCTCAGAAGTGACATATATTACTTCCACTCACAATTCACTGGCCAGCACTAATCATACAGACTTATCTACTTACCAGAGGACCAGGGAGTGCCATCCAATTATGGAGCCTGGGAGACAGAAATATTAGGTGAGTAGTATTAGTGACTGAGAAAGTAAGCATCATTAAAATGATATATCAAATTGCATTATAAATTATGTTTCAAAGGTCAAGTGTATGTCTATACAAAAGAATCAACAAAAACATGGGAAAAAATATGTATAAGCACCAGGAATGCTCCTTTTACAAACGACTAAGGGAGGAAGACTATAATGAAGTTTTTGTGTTTTATATATAATTTTTATTAAGCTTTTGAATAGGCAGATCCACCAATTTTTTAAGTTTATTTATTTTGAGAGAGAGAGAGCAAGAGAGGGGCAGAGAGAGAGGGAGAGATTCCAAGCAGGGTCTGCACTGTCAGTGAAATGTAAGCCTGATGTGGGGCTTGATCCCACAAACTGTAAAATCATGACCTGAGCTGAAATCAAGAGTTGGGTGCTCAACCAACTGAGCCACCCAGGTGCCTCAGATCCACTAATTAAAGGAGAAAAAGAATAAAGCACAAGCATGATTTATTTTCCATTGTAATTAAAGGGCATAATTTTATCAATTACTTCTTTAAAAAAATCTTTAAAAAGATCAAAAGTCTACCTGTTCTTGCAACAATAAGATCTCACTATAATTCGACGTATAGTATGTCCACAGCTGTTCAAAAGTCCTTAATAATCTTGGGATTGGATGGGACCTTAGAGGTCAGTTATTCTAAACCACAATATGGGGATCTGTCCTATAGCTTTCTATGTCTTCTGGGGGTGCAGAGGAAGCCCCTTGCTGTTGTGGGAACTCATTCCATTGGTAGTAGGCAAGTGAAATTGTTCAAGGACTCTTCCTGCTGTATCAAAAGTAGGATCTCTGAGTTTTCAATGTATTTGTCTTGGCTCCACAGCCACCCAGTAGAGGGCTAGCCTCTTTATGAGAACTCACAATCCTCTGGAGGGAGTTTCTCTGCCCCCTGGGTTTTCTCTTTTTGGACTATTCCTCTTTGTGCCTTGGCCTCCACACCCTCTAGTCCCCTAGTAGCCATCCTTGGAGCTTGCTGTACAGAGTTGCATTTTGGGGTAGGGAAAGTACAGACTTTGGGGACAGGGAGTCTGAGCATCAAATCTACTTAAATTTGGTTCTGTGTTCTTCTCTGTAAAATAACTACACTTACCTCTTAGTCTTGTGAAGAGGACTGAACAGAATTAGATTTGTAAGCTAATAGATATACAATAAATATTTACTTCAATATGATGTTTCTTTTAAAGTGTGATGGATACAGATAAACGATAATTTAGATGTGACCTGATCAGTGGAGAGAAAACTATTTCCCTTCTCTGGGACACCATCTTATTATTCTTTCATTTATATCACCTAAAAGTATTGGCATTATCTTTCCTGGACAGCCAGACACATTGTACTTAAAAATGCCAACTTCCACTAAGTCACGGTTTTACTTAACTTGTTGACATTTTAAGTCTAAAGTGCAAGAAATGAAATCAGATAAAATTTTATAGGAATAAATGTTATATTGCTTTGTTGCCCAATAGCTCTTTAGGGGTTTTTGTTAGTTTGTTTTTAAATGTTTATTTATTTATTTTGAGACAGAGTGCATGCCTGTGTGCATGAGTGGGGGAGAGGCATAGAGACAGAGTGGGGGAGGGGCATAGAGGGGGGTGGGAGGGAGAGAGAGAGAGAATCCCAAGGAGGCTTCATGCTGTCAGCGCAGAGCCTGATGTGGGGCTTGATCCCATGACCATGAGATCAGAAGTTGAGCTGATACCAAGAGTCAGATGGTTAACTGACTGAACCACTCAGTCAATCTGTTTGATTTTAATAGACGTAAATTTTTAGAGCAATATTAGCATTCATAGCAATGTTCAGCAGAAGTTACAGAGACTTTCCAAATAACTCTTGCCCCCTCCCCACCCACATGCATAGCCTCCCCCTATCAGAATGGTACATTTGTTATAATTGATGAACCTATACCAACACATCAGTATCATCCAAAGCCCATAAGTTTACATTAGGATTCATTCTTGGTCTTGTACATTCTATAGGTTTGGACAGATTTATAATGGCACGTCTCCACCATTATAGCATCATACTTATTTTTACAGCCTTAAAAGTCCTCTGTACCCTGTCTATTCATCCCTCCCTCCTAACTCCTGGCAACCAGTGATGTTTTTACTGTCTTTATAGTTTTGCCTTTTCCAAAATGTCATATAGTTGTAATCATACAGTATGCAGTCTTTCCAATTGGTTTCTTTGTCTTAGCAATATTCACTTAAGGCTCCTTCATGTCTTTTCATGGCTTGCTAGTTCATTTTTTTTAAGTTCTGAATAATTGTCTGTTGTCTGGATATACCACAGTTTATTTATCCACTCACTCACTGGAGGACATCTTGGTTGTGTCCAAGTTTTGATGATTATGAATGAACACCTATGTGTAGATTTTTGTGTGGACATAAGTTTTCAGCTCCATTGTGTAAATGCCTAGGAGCACGGTGGCTGGATCATAGGTAAGAGAGTATGTTTAGGCTTGTAAAAAACTGCCCAACTGTCTTCCAAAGTACTATTTTGCATTTTTACCAGCAACGAGCAAGAGTTCCTCTGTTGTTCCACATCCCTGCTAGCATTTGGTGTTGTCAGTGTTCTGGAACTTGGCCATTCTAATAGGTAGATAGTGGTACATACACATTAGCTTTTAGCAAGGGCTTAGTCTTTTGAATTATGATCCAGTGGTAAATACCAGGTGCTTCTTCAAGAACTGTGTATTCTCCAGATCTGATAGGTATGTGATTACTGGAAAGATCATACACACTGGAGACACCCAGACCTGAGGTTTGTAGCTTAACTCTGGTATACTCCATGGATGGGTTATTTAACTTCTTTGAGTTTTAATTTCCTCTTTGGTAAAATGGAAGTAATACATTAATTATAACTACTTCAATGATTATATGAATAAATTGTGGACCTTCTCTGATTTTATTCAGGTGATTAATACAAATATTTGGCCAGGATGGGACTTAAGACTGTACCTTATACCATACCACTATTAGCTTTTCTCTAGGTTGAAAAACCACCACTCATTGAGCACATATATCTGTCCCATAATCCAGCCCACACAGTTTCATCAAAGGTATGTTTGGAGAGGTTTTTCAAACACCTCACGAAAATCCAATACTTACTAAGGTAGATTTCTTTGGGTTATTTGTATGCATTTTTCCTTTTCCCATCTTTTGGAAGACTTTGGGTCTATAGGTACTATTTTTTAATTATTTCTTCATTAGTTCTTCCTTGTTCTTCTAAAGGATACATAGAAGTCTCTGATTTCGAGGCTACTATGTTTCCTGAGTAGATGATCCCTAGATGAAGTAATTTGAGTTTCCCTCGCTTTTTTTAGAAGGAGTCATTACAGAAAATGATACATGTGTTAGCTGAGACAGATCTCTCATTTTATTTGGGGGTTGTGTGTGTGAGCACATGTGTGTGTGTCTGATGGTATAACAGGGCTTGAATTACATCTTTGGAACTCTTTGTTCCTACTATTCAGTATCTCCATCATCAAATCAGAGCTTAGGTTCCTCATTGCTTTTGCTATCATCACTGATAACTGAGATTGAGTAGAAGGAGATAGCCAAAAATTTTAATC
Organism: Prionailurus viverrinus; assembly: GCF_022837055.1. Lineage (NCBI taxonomy): Eukaryota > Metazoa > Chordata > Mammalia > Carnivora > Felidae > Prionailurus > Prionailurus viverrinus. The sequence goes on from NC_062568.1 coordinate 28,777,200, forward strand.
TAACTGGGAGCTCAATCCAAACTTCTAAAATCTAGCTGGAGTGGGGTAGTAGTGTGTTTTGATAATCCAGATAATGAAGAGAGAAGCACCCCCTAAGAAATCTTAACAAAGAGTCTTAAGCCAGTCCTTTTGTTGACAACTTTATCCGAGAAACCATCTTCTCTGAGACTTTTCTAAACTTTAGACTAATCCTCTCCTTGCCACACAAGTCTTTTTGTTGGGGGGAAATTGTAAGTGAACGCAGGAGGCACAGGCCTCTGTAAGCACCCGCTCAGTCTCCAGATTCTTTTAATTGTTAGCCTTTCATCTGTCCTGTAGTCCTTCTGGCCTAGGGATCTCTTTATCAAATAACAAAACAGATGAAATTATTCATAAATCCTCTTCTTAGACTCTTTAAGTCTGTGTCTAATTTTTGAGCTAATCACTGTTAAATTCTGGATGTATGACAAGAGCAATAACCATTCATGCTTTTTCTTCAAGTATCATGTCTGTTGCCTTGGACATCATATTTAGAATATTCCAGATCACAGGTGATGGTATGAAAACCCTGGTCCATGGTGGAGTTAGGTTTGAAGCTTCTTAGTAAGGCAAAGCAAATTAAAACTGAAACAGTAGTAATGTGGCCCTGGAAGTGAATGAAGAATAAACAAAATCAAAAGACATGAGTCAGATTGAGTAAGGAAAATGTGTTAAACATTGATGCAAAGTTATTGATAGAATTCCATACATTGATAGAAAAGATAATAATAAATTATAACAGAGACAGCATCTTGCCCCTGGTAATAAGAACTAAAAAAGCTTTAAAAATAATAATAATTGATCTCTGGATATACCATATCCCACTGTTCAAAACATGCCAAGGTTGGAAATAAAATGTGTAAAGTGCCTGACACAATAATATACCCAGTAAATTTTAGTTCCCCTCTATTTCTCTATTGTAGACATCAGTATGCATTTTTTTTCCATTCCTGAAACTGACATTTTGAGGATAAGAGTTTTAATTTTGAGGCATTGCTGCCAATTACAAGTCCTAATATCCCAATTTACATTTTGGATCTTCTGAAAAATGAATATTTTAACATAAATTCAATTTAGTGGAAAAGATTTACAGGCCCCACGTGTCCTTGTGATTACCTTTAGTTGGTTTAACTCCAGCACACCCAGATTTTGCTGATCCCAAGCCATTTATTAAACAGTTTAATTGCTCTAGATTTTCCCTATTGTGGTTCGTCTCCTACGGTTTTATCTCCTTACATTAATACCAAGGGCCTAGGGATATCATGAGATTACTCCAATTGAGGCTAAATCTGCTTCCTCCCTCTCTCAATTGCTGGCAAAGGCACTAAGTTCGACATGCTGCATTTAATTGACTTTCTATTGTGACCATTTTATACCTACAGGTAATAATCCTTTGTGGAAAGTCATTGAAGACCAGAGAGGCAGGGTTATCTCCCTACCCTCTGGCTGCTTATAAAATAAAATAACAACAATAACAGAAGTAATAGTAATGCTTATGGAACACCACCACCTGAGACCATGTCTATCAATGTCTTTGATAATTTTATGAAGGGCAAATCTTTAGAGAATGTAGCTAAAGTACATCCTATTTTCATAACTAGTGGGTTTAAAATGACATAATTATACAGTAAAATCTCTGCTTTAGAAAGTATTGTGCTTGGGAAATACCATATTATCGTGTTGCCTATTGTAATTCCAATTGTATACTGTCAAAATACAAACTTGGGTATTTTATAAAATGTTATGAGGAACAGCTATAATTCTAAACTTCCTTGATCTTTCCAAATTTCTTAAACATTTTTTTAAATGTTTATTTATTTTTGAGAGAGAGAGACGGGCAGAGAGAGCGAGACACAGAATCTGAAGCAGGCTGCAGCCTCTTGAGCTGTCAGCACAGAACCAGATGAGGGGTTGAACTCATGAACCATGAGATCATGACCTGAGCTGAAGTCGAACACTAAACTGACTGAGCCACCCAGGCACCCTGATCTTTCCAAATTTCTAAATACAGTGATCTTAGAAAATCCAGGAGGCAAGCATCTTTACATGCCTTTAAATACCAACAGCCAAAGAGAGATCCAAGAGAAAGTGGCAAAGAGCTGAATCCGGCCCTGTGAATTATCTTATGAGCTGGCAGGTGTGGGGAGCATACCAGTGATTACTATCTAGGCCCTGAAAGTTCTATCAGGAAGCATGGCCAAGCTGTGGTTTCCAAATGGGTGGTCAAACCATAGTCTAATGCTTGTGGCTTGGGATATAGCCAGGGTCACCTAAAGGGCCAGGTGACTGGCTGGCTTTGTGCATGGGCCCCACCTTGATCCCTCTATCTGGATTATTGTCCCCCCCCCCCCCCCCCACTGTGGAAGGCCCCATATGGGATGTGCTTTTGTCACATCTAGGGGTGTCTCTACTATGATGGCTTTTGCAGTTGTCCCACTTGGCTTCCTATGCCTTTTAGGAACTCCTTTTAGGGTGTGGTAATTTCAGAAAAATTTTCCATAGTACCCTTCTTCCTCAAGATTGCTTGGAAGGCTGGGCTACCTGGGTTGACTAAGGAGAGTAGCTGTGTCTGAGACATTGTGGATGGCTCCCAATCAGGACCTTGTTCCTAGAACTCACCCTGAATGGAGAACTCCCTGTGACCAACTGTGCAGAAGGGGTGGCTTAAAAGGCCTGGGGCAGTGATGACTAGACTCTCATAGGCATCTAAAACCATCTCCAGGGGAGGGCCAGGCCCTGAACCAGGTCTTCTTTGGCATTTGGGGGTGACCAACTATCCTGGTTTACCCAAGTCTATGCCAATTTTAGCACTGAATGTCCCACATCCCAGGACACTCCTCAGTCTTGAGCCAATGGGGATGGTTTTCAACCTCTGATTTTGTTCTATCAGCTGATGAAGAAAACTTCATGGTTGAGAGAATGTGACATTATAGTGCAATAATTTATTCCATATGTGTCAGTTAAAGGCCTTCCAATGACTTGTCAGTTTTGTCTTGGGAGTCTTACTATTCCTCTGGGAGAGAGAGAGACAGGAGATGCACATTATCATCCTCCCTGTGACTGACTGTACCCAGAGGGGGCTAGCCCACCTGTCCCTAGAGTGGGAATAAAGAGCCAGACACAGAACAGGCTCTGAATCTGTGAACAGTGTCCTCCTCTCCACCTGGAAGTGATGAATGTTCACTCCCACCCATAAGGAGGCTCACTATTGGGACAACTTACCTGAAAGGATATTGGTGATGTCGCCCTCTCTTTCACCAGCATTTGCTAAACTGGGTTGGGAGGTGACCTTTCCGGTAGGAGACCAAAAGGTCACACATTTCTGGCTTTAGCCTCACTCCTGAAACTGTAAACAAAGACTCCTCTGTAGGGAGGAAAAGAGAAAAGCACCAACATATTATTTCCTGGAATCTTTCATGGTCTATTTTTATGTCTGTTGTAATATTTGTCACCTGAAGAGACATCAAAACATGAGGCAGGCTTACCCACCAATAATTTATACCGACTCACAGATAGCTTGCTTTACTGAATCTACTAATAGTTGTCAAATGCCTCTTATTTGATTCAATTCAACATATATTTACCAAATGAGCACTTGGGTAAGGTGTTATGCTAGGTGTTGAAGATCCAAAAACAGGAATAGAACTGGGGACACACACACACTGACAAACAAGGGCTGAAAGTGAGGTGCAAACAAAGAATTATGACAGCTGCTCTCCTACATCTCCCAGGGAGCACAGGGAAAGCATAGACAAGTGCCCTTGGGGCCTGTGAAGGAGGTCTGTACTTTCAACAGTTAAGGAATTCTAGGGAGGATATTGCTGGCTGGGGAATCAGCATGAGCAAAGGCAGGGAGGAAGGAAAGTCTTTGACAGAACTGCGAAGTAATCTTGCATGGTTATAGCAAGACAGACTAGTAGATAAAGTTGGAAAAATGAGTTGAAACCAGATGGTGAAGGGAGTAATATCAAGCCAAGGAGTCTGGTTTAGAGTCCCAGTGATGGTAGGCAATGAGCATCATGCCGGGGCTAGATGTGTTTTGGAAAGTTTAAATCCTAGTGCATTTGTTACATCAGGCAATCTATTTAATAGACTCTATGGTACAAGTCTTGTACCATATATTATATAATGATAAATTATATAATATTATTATATAATATATAAATATATAACAATATAATATTATTATATATTATAATATATAATGTTTATATATTATATTATATAATAATTTCTATACACACATATATATAATGTGTTATAATATATAATAATTTATACACACACACACACACACACACACACTACCTTTGCCCTCTGATTTATGTATTGGGTTAGTTTAGTATGCTGGAAGTTTGCATTTTTATAAATGCCTGTGTTTGTTAGTTGTGTGTTGTTCCTGAGTGCTTATTACACTAAAGTTATAGGTCAAGTCCTCCCAAAGTAAACATTTTAAGCAACTCATCTGCAAAATGGGGATGATAAAACTTCCTGGCAGTTGCTATAAGTTTAAAGGAGATGATATATGAAAAACATCTTGGGTTGTTCTTGATGCACAATATATTTTTAATAACTAGTAGCCTTTGTTACAAGCCATTAGCATAGATGCCATCTGGGAAAAACAGCAAGAGGCAATAGCCACATTGTCACCAAAGCACATCTACAAACCTACTCAGGGCATCTTTCATTGGGCATTGCTTTTCCAAGGCTCACAATCTGTACAAACCTGGGTTGCTCTAAATATTGCACACTTTGGGGTACCTAGGTGGCTCAGCCAGTTAAGCGTCTGACTTCTGCTCAGGTCATGATCTTACCATTTGTGAGTTCGAGCCCCACATTGGGCTCTCTGCTGTCAGCACAGACCCCACTTTGGGTCCTCTGTCCCTCTCTCTCTCTGTCCCTCCTCTACTCATCCTCTCTTTCTCTCTCTCAAAATAAATACATAAACTTTAAGAAAAAGTAAATATTGCACAATTTAACAAGAAATGAATTTGCAGGGCCATATCTACTTTGCTTGGCCTAGACATCTGCCTTCAATGTCATGAGTAGTCTGTGGCCTTGAGTCCTTGGGTCTGGAATTACACATTTGCTAGGCTATAAGGGGGAGGCATCAAGTTTGGTGGTACACAGAATACATTTTCACAGGTACTTTATAATACATAACTTTGTATTCTACTTTTTTTCTAGCTCATGTCATAGCATAAACAAACAACTAAAATAAACAGTGTGTACACTTCACAGGTTATTCTCAAATCAATGCAAACCCAAACCACTTTGGAAATTTCCCTCAGAGAGGTGTCCTCTTGCCTTGGGGACAGTGGCATGAAGATTTCTCTCAGGCTTCCTTGTCCTTCAAAAGCAGCAGCACCTCAAAAGCCAGGAAGGAGGCAGGAGGGAGAGAGGGAGAGAGGAAAAGGGGGAAAACAGGAGGAGGAGAAGAGAGGGGAAAAAGGGAGAAAGGGACAGGGGAAGCCATAGAAAGGGAGAAGAAGACGAAGAAGGAGGAGGCATCAGAGGCAGAGAAAAAAAGGAAGACAGAAGGGGAAGAAAGAGGGGCGCCTGGGTGGCTAAGTCAGTTGAGCATCTGAATTCGGCTCAGGTCACGATCAAATGGGTTCATGAGTTCAAGCCCTGCATAGGGTTCTCTGCTGTCAGCACAGAGCCTGCTTAGGATCCTGTCTCCCTCTCTCTCTGCCCCTCCCCCCTCTCAAAAAAATAAAACATTAAGAAAAAAGAAACAGATATTTATATGAAAAAAAAGGGGGGGAAGAAAGCAGAGCAGAGAGAAAGAAGGGAATTGGGAGAAAGAAGGGAGAGAGGGAAAGGATAAGAGGGAGAGAGGAAGGAAGAGAGAAATTCTCTGGTAGAACAGTGTTGGGAAAACACTCAGTTAATCAAAGGGATTCCAATTTGGCCATGGACTGCCTGACTCTCCTTCCTGACTCAGAAAAAGAAAACAAAAGCAAGAGAAAAAAAAAAAAGGAAGAAAGAAAAAGAGAGAAGGAAAAAAGGCAGCAGAGCAGTTCTGCAGCAATCTCACAGATGCAAAACCTTCCATTCTACTGACTCCTCATTAGCTTACTGAATCTGACAGCATAATTATCACAGCTGCTTCGCACTTAGAATAAATAAATACGAAAGTGGGTGTTTAAAATTTTTTGAGAAGGGAAATTCAGTCATCTAGACAGTCAGTAGGACAAGTTTATTTAAAACTTTTAGATTCTTATGTATTTAGATCATTTCGGAACGAGATAATGAGATAGTTGTCTTTCAGTCTAATTGAGTTCCTAAGCTCCTGGCTGTTGGCTGTCACCCCTTTCAAACTTTGCTTTAACTTTCCTTCCTTTAGAAATCTGATCCTGGTGTCTCCATTTACTCTTCCTGGGCTGATAACCTGGTGAAGGCTGGGTGCACTGGAGTGCAGAAAGTGACTTAATGGGATTGAGGAGCTAAATAACCTTTCACAGGAAACAAGATAATCAAATCTCTTTTACTTGCCTGTAATGGCTAAAAGAGAAAGCACGAGCTGAAAAGAAAGCTTGGAAATTAAACCATCATTTCAAAATGTCTTGTAATTTCCCTGTCACGTGGTTTTTCGCACTGCTCTTACACATTGTCAATCCATCAGCTGGAGTTGCTTAGTGCATTTAATTATTCAGAGTGCACACAGCCTCGTGACTACGTGGTAATTTTAGCTCATGTGTATGTATATAGGCTTCGTATCTTCAAAGCCCAAAGGATCACACAGCACTACTTTAAGTTGAAGTTGCTAACTAACATGGAGTGCACTTAAAACTCTGACTGGGGGCACAGCACATATGCATTTCCGATTAAAGCAGATGATCTTTCCTTTTAAAATTAATTAGTGCCTATTTATCTTTTCCTCTCCCTCCCACCTCTCATTCTCCTAGGACCACATTTATGTGAACCCTTGCATTCAGTGAGTTAAAAGCTTTATAAAATAAACATTCTGTCAATCTGGGACAAAGGAAACTAATGTTAACCCATTGTGCAGACTGAGAAATTGAGGTTTATGAAGGCCAATAACAGATGCTACGTTGGAAAAAAAGAAGATAACTTAGGTCCTTTAACTCTCAGTCTGGAGCCTGGACTCCCAATACCATTTGCCTTACCTCATTCTTTTAAACAATAAAGGCAATACAACATCAACACTAAACAAAACTTTGAAAAAGAAAAAAAGTTACCCACAATCCTCCTAAACTAGGAAGAGCATTTTTATTTTTGTACTCTACCTTTCAGTTTTGTTTATATGCATAATACATGTTCACAGGTACATTAAAATATGCAATTTTGTATCCTACTTTCTTTTAGCTCACGTCATAATAGCATAATCACGTCATAATAGCATAAACATTTCCATATTCGCTAACACTCCTGCAAATTTCTTTTCTTTTTTTTTAAGTTGGCTCCATGCCCAACGGGGGGGGGTGGTGGTCGGGGGGGGGGGGGGTGGCTTAGACTCAGGACCCTGAGATCAAGAGTCACATGCTCTACTGACTGAGCCGGCCAGGTGCCCCTCCTGTGAATTATTTTAAATGGTTACTTAGTACTATATGCTGAGTCAATATAACATTATCCGATCTGTTCTCTAGTGTTGAATACTTAGACCGTTTCTTTTTATTTTATACTTTTTAAGATAAAATTATAGACAACACTACGATGAACATTTTTATGCATCTAGGGTTCTTTTTCTTTCTTTCTTTTCTGTTTAATTGTTTCTTTGCATAATTTCCAGAAACCAAAGTGTAGAGTTAAAGGTTGTGACCATTTTTTATGGCTCCTGATATGTGTGCCATAATGTTTTGCAAAGGTTGCTCCAACTTACAACACCACCAGCAGAATATCATTTTACCACAATCTCACTGACACTGGGAGTCATTAGGTTAAGGGAAAAAAAATAACTACTTTAACAGTTATTTGTATTTATTTAATCATTAGTAAGGCTGTCTTTTTATTCCATATGTTGGTATGCTTTTTTTGTTTTCCTTATGTGAATTGCTATTTTATGCTTTTGCCCATTTTTTGTTGGATTCCTGAAATTACTTTATAAAATTGAATGAGTTATAGTAAAACAAACAAACAAAAAGAACCACCATTGATTAAGAACTTTTAAAACCCAGGGTGTCTGGGTGGCTCAGTCGGTTAAGTGTCAGACTCTTGATTTCGGCTGAGGTCATGATCTCACGGTTGTGAAATGGAGCCCCAAGTCGCGCTCTGCACTGGGTGTGGAGCCTGCTTACCATTCTCTCCCTCCCTCTTCTTCTGCCCCTCCTCCTCATGCACGTGCGTGCTTGTTCTCAAAAAAAAAAAAAAAAAAATCTTAAAACCCAAGGATGACTTTGTATTACAAAACAAACAAAAACAAAAAAGAAAACAGGAACAGAGACTAAGACAAAAGGACATTGAGGATTAAGGAAGAGGTGAAGGATGTCTCTATTAAACACAAAATTGAACCTTCTTAATTGTGAGATATTAAATATGTTATCTGGGGACAAGTGGAATCTTCCTGGGAAGGCTCTAAAATAAACATAGAGCATAGGACAGTGGAAAAGGTCACAGGGCTGGGAGTGAAGACCTTGGTTGTAATCCCCATTTTGCTACTAAATTCCCATTGATCTTTAGCAAGCAGCAATGAGTAGTAGGAAGAGCGGCTTAAGAGTCTGACCTGAAGTCAGGCCTGGGCTCTCCCACCTACTAGATGCGTGACTTTGAGCAATTTCCTTAGCCTTGCTCATTCCCAATTTTCTATATGTAATGTGAGGATAATAGCTCCAGCCTCACCAATTAGTCTACAAATTGAATGAGAATTTGTGTAAAGCACATAGATGCCCAATAAACGGCAGCCGCTATTCCTCCCAGGGAGTCAGGGACTCAGTCTGTATAATGAAGATATGGAATAGCAAATGTCTGAGATCCTCTGCCACTCCAAGAGTCTCTAACTCTTTCCTCTCTTTCCAGCATCTCTTCTAATATACTGGAATCTCTTGAGGACAGCTCTGAGCACAGAAGGTGAGGAAGTGTGTTATGGAGGAAATGTCTTAATTTCTTGCTTCTTAATGTACTGCCTACATATCAAATAACGGAGGATTTAAAAGGTTTGAGAGGGTGGTCTGAGTTAGGTTACAAACTCCCGCAGGCAGAAAAGAGAGACCTGGCTCAGAATCTGCTCCCTCCCATCCCCTGAGAACTGGCCTCTAGAATGACAACGTATTCTGGTTAAATTTTGAATAGTCTACACAATAAAAGCAAGAATAAAATAGATTTGAAACCATTAGCATATAAAGAATGAAACTAAATTTTACTAGTACATGTTAAAGAATGTTTAAATTGGGGCACCTGGCTGGCTCGGTTGGTGGAGTATGTGACTCTTGATTTTGGATCATGAGTTTGAGCCCCATACTGGGTTTTTGGTTTTTTTTTTTACTTTAAAAAAAAAGAGAATGTTTAAGTTATTGCAACAAGCCATACAGTAAGGAGAAAAACCATGATGGATTGTGAGTCAGGATTGTGCCACTATTATTAAAAAGAGGACAACTTCACTATGATGTTAGATGGTATTGAGAGGAGAATGACATTCTTCTCCCTGGATGTCCTTCCTCCCCAACCATCCAGACTCCAACATCTTTGAGGTCCCACCTACAAAGCCATCCTGGATCACCACAGCTAGAGTTAATCTCACCTCCTTTGAACCCCCAGAGCACCTCACACTAGATCTGTGGCTGTTTATATACTTGTCTCATTTCCTTAAGGACTATAAGCTCTTTGAGGACAGACTCCATCCATGACTAATTCATTTTTGTATCACTCAGTATCATACAAATGACCCTCAGTAAATCTTTAATGAATGAACTGGAGCATAATTCTCCCACTATGTTAGAAATCTGAGTCTACAGTGGGTCCATAGTCTCAGAGATCAGCAAAATAATTGGAACAGGTTCAGAACAGAATAATGAAACAGAATGATTAAAGAGTGAGAGAGGCTGAATCTATATTGGGGAGAAGGGAAGTCAAAGCCACTCAACCTAGAAAAGTGAGCTTTGGAAAGTGATATCAAGAGATCTTCAAATATATTAAAGATGTAATATTAAAAGAAGGCCTGAAATTTTTTTGTTGGAGCAAAACAAAAAGTTATTCAGATTTTAATGGGGCAGTATGGATAGAGCCTGCTGAAGAACTTCTGGAGTATTGACACCAGGGTGCGGTGACGTATTGGAGAGGTAAATGCCTTGCCTTCCGTATGCCTGCAAAGTAAGAAAGCATTTGATGAGGAAAAAGACCCTTGTAAGCTGTTTTTGCAAAAATTACTTGTGAAACAATTGTAAGCTTTCAAGTTTCAGGATTTTTTTTTTTCTAAGATGCTGAAACCTGTTTTAAAGGAGAAGGGGGATTTAGTCCAGGAAGGAATGAGAGAGACTCAGGTCTGGGATTTGGAAAGCAAAATGGGACCAACCCACAGAGAGAGACAGCCTTTGATGTCCTGACGATCAAGGACCCAGGCTTAAGGACCAGACTCTTAAATCACGTGGCATTTACTGCCCCAGATTAAAAAAAAAAAAACAAAAAAAAAAAACTTTTGTGGATCAGTGTCTGTGGTTCAAAATGGCTAGCTTCCAAAATCAGTCTTAACTTTCCAAGGGTAACATTTGGAAGGCTCCCTGCAAGAACAGAGTGGAGCCAGTTTCTAGAAAGGGCAGCTTAATGATTTTCTACTCCCCCCACCTCCAAATCATTAAACAGTGTTCCTTTCCCAGAGCCCAAGTTCATGCTGAGGGCAAAGGGAATTAAACGAAGAAGCTGAACCTGCAGCTAAGATTAGAGAGTTGCCAAGGACCTAATTTTAGGTCCTCGCTGCCCCAGCTGACATTCTGCGCTGCTGGCTCGGCAGTGAGGACCGCAAGTGTGGCGGTAAGCCGGTGACTGAGAAGGGCGAGCATCTCCCCAGCCATCTGCAAAAGCAATTAGCTTGCTGTTGGGTGTGTTTTGAGAGAGACTACCAATAATTTCCCCATCAACAAATGTTTCTTCAGGTGTTCAAGAGTCAATAAGGGAAAATGTCAGTGCTTGCCAGAAGTTCCCACATGCTTGCCATTCTAATATTCATGCTTCTCCACTAAGAATGTGTTCCAAAAGGGAACTAATCTTGGAAACCCTGGATTTCATGGCAAGTAACCCCCTGCTTTCCTCTTGCTATAAGCTTAGTGCCACGACCCAGAGAAAGTGTTGTATGGGACGTCTCAGCTTTGGGGAAATAGACATGGATAGACGGGAACAATTCTTGCACATCGTGGGGAGTTTCTCTGCCACTCTTCCACGGGGATTTAGGCTGTCCCTCCACGCTTCACATATTTCTCAGCCACAGGTTTCATGCTCAAATTGTCTTCTTCAGAGGGCAGACAATAAGAGCTGGCATCTCCCAGATCAAAGGGGAAACAGAATATATTTTAAAGTGACAACTTTGTTATCCTGCAACCAGAATAAAACCAGAATAATAAAATGATATAAATATAAGCTCCTAAATGATTCCATACTGAAATGCCACCAGAGAGCAAAATTTCTTGCATAATTATGGCAGGGAAACTCTCTTTACAAACCACTCACAAGAGCATGTCTTATTTTTGCACAATTCTTATGCCTGGGGCAGCCCACCAGAGATGGAGAGAGATTCTGTGTCCCTGAAGGTTGGGAACTGTGATAACTGTCTGGTGCTCTCTGTCTGAAAAGGAGGCTCTTAATAAAGGCTAATTGCCATGGGCAATGTAAAAGTAGGCTGGCACTGCCAGGCCAAGGGAGTGCATCCCTTGGTAGATGTGTCCTGAGTAAGGGCCACTGCTGTCAAGGTGCACAGATGGGCCCCAGCTGCTCTCTCTCCTCCTCTGTTTTTCTTTTCTATTTTCCTGATAGCCTTGCTTTCTCTGTCTACTTGTCCTACATCCTATCTATCTGTCGGTCTGTCTCTAAACCTATTTCTGCACCCCCTCCCACATGCACACACACACACACACACACACACACACACACACACACACCCAATCCTGCCCCCCTTCTCTGTCTCTTGGCGCTGGCCCTTTCATCTTCTCCCTCGGGGATTCGAGATGTCGCTGCAGGAAGTGCTTGTCGGCCGAGGCAGCAGCAGCAGAGCCCTGTGGCTTTGACAAACCTCATTTAATTGGGAGGAAGCCAGGAGAATTTGAAAGAACTGAAACATCCACGAAACTCCTTTTATCAGGCATAATTTAAACTCTGCATGGAAAAACCCCTATATGTATAAAGAAAAGTCAACTTCCCTCCTGCTGTGAGCACTCCTCGGCTCCCCCCCAGCACAGGCAGGCTCCTTCAAGATTCCATCTTTTCATTTTTCTAAAAGTGTCAAAGTAGATTTGGGCTCTGTGGCTGGGTGAACAGAGAAGGAATACAGATGGGTCTCTCTCTTACACCCGCACATGGGTGTACATGCTAACATACACACACACACACACACACACACACACACACACACACAGCAGAGTCCCTCTGTTGGTGGCTTTGCTTCAGATGGCCAGGAAGAATCAAAACCCGAGTTTCTAACAACACATCAGTTTGGACAATGACTGTTTCTTCCTAATTACTCTTCATCAGGTAAAAGCTTGTGCCCAGGCAATTTTGAAAGTCCCCAGTGGTCCTCAGTATGTAGAATAATAGGTCCTGGAGGAGGGCCAATGAGGGAGTTTCTTTAAGTGGAGAAAAGGGAGTGTGAGTGTGCAAGAGTGTGAGTATATGTGTGCATGCACACCCCTGAAGGTTGATATTTGCCTGAAGTGGTAGTTAGAAAGCCCGGGACCAGGAGAAGAAAACTAAAGAGGGATCTAGGGGCTCAGACGGGGGACAGTATATCAGGATGGAAGTAGAGGATCAGATAGGGGTACAGTGGGAGTGAGGGTACTGGAAAGGGAGGAAGAATTGTAGGTTGCCTGGAATGTCTTTTGTTCCACCCATATGCCAGTGTCCCTCCCCTCCTTCCAAATTCCAATCCAGATTCACCTCCAGTCCAATCCATCTCATGCGAGTTATTCTAGTTCCTCCAAAGAATTGCCGTTAGCACACACACATCCTCAGAACATCTGTGGCTGATTACGTACAGACTTTAGCTGTTTAGATATGATTTGTGCTAATATGTGTACAAGGGTGCCCTGTTTCCTCTTCCTCACCCTCTTTTTCTCCCACGCTGTAGGATCCTTGAGGTCAAGGACAAGGCTCTTTCTTCCTTCAATTTTTATAGCACTTAATATGTTCTTGGCACTTAATGGTGACTTAATAAATACTGATGACTAACTCTTCCTACAGGGTTAAGTAAGACATTAACCCCATTTGTATGATTATGATTATTTTTGGAGATCCTAAATAACTCATTTTAATAATGAAATGCCCCAAGAAGTCCCAAAGTAAGAGCTCTGGGCTATAGCAGGACAATGTCCTAGATATGGCAGAGCTGCATTTGCAGACCCTGGAGCCTTTGGCTAGCCTATATGTCTAAGCCCCTTGGGCAGCAGCTCTCTCCTCTCTCCTCATTGTCACTCCTGAATGCCTTCCCAGTGCCCTTTTCCCAGTCTGAGCCCCTAGACCTTCCTTATTAGCTTTCTTTTCTCCTGCTTAGGGATTCTGAAACTTTTTTTCAGTTGAATGGTGGATGTTTCTAAAGAAACCCTACCTAAGCATGGTCCCCCCCAAATAGCCAGGCCATGACCACACTGCCCACATCCTCTGCCTAGCCCTTCCTGGCCACATTCTGAGAAACATGAGGAGAGCTCCAGACACATGATCCCTCAGCAGATTTCAGATTTGGAGGATGACTTCAGGCCCAGGCAGCAAGGCTGATTTCAGGGTAACTTGTGTTTCCCCGTGGGCATCCGGCCTGGGAGGACGCTCCCCTCCCCACAGCGCCCCACCCCAGTACTTCCTTCAGCAGCATCAAATTACCAATCGAGACAGGCCAGCTCTCCTCTTGTGACATCTCCATGTCACCTATCATCTTACTCTCCATGGAGAGAGAAGGGGGTTGTTACAAACTTTGGTTTTGCTTCTCCTGGCAGATGCTGGGGAAAACAAACAACTCAGAGGCAACTTTCATCTCATCCAATTTCTAAGAGTGTATACGTGAAATGTTTGGATCATTACAAGGAGGTCTGTGTCACCTCAACCCACCAGTGCTTTTGAGTTTTAGAGAATCTCATAGAAAACTCAGGCAAGAATGGGTCCCCTCTTGCTTCTCCTAGGCAAATTGATCTCTAAGCTCATTTCTGGTTGCAAATTCTATGATTTTCCAGTGCTTGGAGAAAACACTTAAACACTGAGATTTACATGTGTGCATGTACACACACACACACACACACACACACACACACACACACACATGCTCTCTCACTCACCATCAGGAAGCTGGTGCAGCTGAGAAGGCAGGGCACTGAAATAGTCATGAACCAGTGCTTCCTGGGCGGAAACTCGGTCTCTAGGAAAGCCTTTCAGCATTTGGGAAGCCAGATCTTCAGCTTCAGGAACCCTGCCCAACCTGGAAAAGTGGGAAAGAAAAATAATTTCTCCAGAGGTCTTCCTTCTGAAAAATAAAGGGGGAAAGAAGAAAAGGAGAGAAAAGGAGAAGGCTAGAAGGGTGTTTCAAGTAGAATGTCCTGGGATTAGTGAAGTTGATGGCAAGGGGAAAAATAACGTCCACATGGGTACTCTTATCTATCCTCAGTGTGCTCTCATTCAGCCTCCACCTCTCCACTGGCTCCAGGGACCACATGTACATACATAAAGGGCCCAGAAATATCATTATAGAAGCAGAAATATGTAATTAAGGATGCTTCTATGAGGGACAGTGCCCACCAAGCAGAAAAGCCCAATTGGACGTATGTTCCAAGGGCTGCAAGCATAGACTCCTGGAGGGGAGGGAGGAAAAGAGGCAATTTTGGAGGGTGAAGCTTGGATGGAAAATACCCTTATTTACAGTGTTTCTGAAGCTCAGCTTCCCGAGGATTACCTAAGAAGCTCTCTTGGTTGCCCGCTGAGATGGATCATATGAAGAGAGATAACTAAGTGCCCAAATTACAGTAAGGACAAATCCTCAAGTTGATCTGTGTTGAATTGTACATTTGGAGATGAGCAAATCTATTAGTTGAGCAAGTACTATATGCTCCTAGGTGGTTGGCTCTGGAAGATACAGGGAAGGCTCTGCCTTTTGGCAGCTTGGACTAGTGGAGGAGTCAGACACTAACCAAATTATCATAGAGATGCATAATTACCTGTGAAAAAAAGGCCCAGATATCTGACTTAGAGTCAGAGCTGGTCAGGGAAGGCTTCCCTGAGAAGGAAGCATTTGAGCTGAGAGCTGAGGAATAAGGGCAGGGGAGGCGAGGGCAGTGCAGGCTGAGTGAGATCTGTGGTGCTCATACAGACCCCGGGATGAGAGGGAGAAGACTGATTTTAAGGAAGGAAAGAAAGGCCAGTTGGCTGGCCTGGGACAGAGGGAGAGAGGGGACAGATATGAAGCTGGGAGGGTGGCAGGGGCTGATTCTGCAGGACTTGTGAGTCTTAATTTTCTTATTTACTTAGAACGTTTGAAAGTCTTTGCTAATCTAGTGCCAATCATTTAAGTACACCCATCTCTAGAGCCCACAGTCAGGTTTACAAGTGGAAAGCCACCAGACATAAAACTGTGCAGATCCCAGGAAGCAATTAACTGCAGGTCTGATGTCTGACATTCAGAATGAAGTTCCCTGGCCACGCAAATCCCCAATTAAGCAAAAATAGACGGGCTTATTTAATGTCAAATATACATACCAACCTAAAGTGACAAAGAACTGATACCCTTCCCCTTCCCAGTGCCATGATTGCTGGAAGTTCTGGCCCAGAGCTGTAAGTTGGCCACGTTTTGCATAAGATTTACATAAGAAACTTTCAGGTATCTGATTCCCATGACATAAAACTGTTTCTACAAATAGATAATTTTACCCTCAAACTTAGGAATAATTGCTTTGTAGACTTAAGATAGAAGACAATTTGCAAATCCCCAGTCCTTGCCAATTTCCAGCTCAGTTAAAAGAGAAGGGAACATGGGGTGGAGGCCTGATCTTTAGCTTGTGGCCTGAGAAAAGGCTGGAGGGTATTTTTTCCATCGAGGGTGCCCTGCCCAGGCACAGGTTTTCAGGGACAATGAAATGGGGGTTTGGAGTGGTATAGATCACTAGGGCCTAATATCAGTCTAGAGGGACATTCAAGGAAAATCTCGTGAAATTTTTCTTTTCACCTAGTCCACTCTCACTATAGGTGGTAGGATGGGATGTGTGCCAAAATTGGGGCCTGAACCCACTCTATGAAACTCTGGGGGTGGGTGGGTAGGTATTGATGGCGAGGGGGGCACGATGCATCCATCAGCTTCCACCTCCACACTCCCACCCCACTCCTACCCATTGGCCCACAATAATTGAATTATTACAGAATTGTTCTATAGACAGGGCATACGAGCTACAATCTCATTGGAGAAGGAAGGCTAGGGAACCTATTTTGAACTTGTGTTAGCATGGCATGCATACTCTTTGCATTTAGACTAGGTAGCTGGGGAAGCAGGGAAAGGCTGACAGAACTTCTCTTGGGGCAGTAGAGTCTCATATAAGAAGAACTGGCCATTTTCACCAGGCCAGTGAAAGAAAGGAGAGTAGGTACTGATCAGCAGTATGAAAACTTCTTTTTAGGACTTTCCTTTTCAACTAACCAGCCCTCCCCCAACCCATCCCACAAGGTTGTATCAAGGCTTTTCCTGGAGCCTCCATTTATTCCAGTCTCATGGCCTCTGGTCTATGACTGCTATAGCACACTTCTGCTCCTTCCTCCCATGAGCCAAGTTCATGTTGGTCTTCCCTGTATAAACCAAGTCCATGCCCTCCTGAATATGAGACTTTCCTAGCAGCACTTGTAGAGGGACCACCCAGTCTGGAGAAGTGTCCTGATAATCTCTACCTTGTGATTAGCATGTTGCACTCTTATTTGGGAGCTGAGAAAAGAGCCCTAGGAATAAAAATGTTGCTTCTTTGGGCACAAATGTTAATTTACTTCCATATTTGTATCATTCTACTTCTTTCTGCCATCTATAATCTTGCGTACTATCCACTGCCTTTATCATTACATTTCTACAACTTGCCACCTCCTCTAACTCTTGCTAGAACGATTCTTCAATGGTTACGACCACTGCTTTGGAAATGAAAGTTGGGATGGGAAGTGACATTAACAAATGTTAATTTGCCTACCAGCATCTTTCCACATAGGCTAAATGTCAATAAATATTATGTGTTAGGCTTGTGATGTTAAATCCCTAACATGCCAGGAGCATCTTGCAGAGTTAGGTGAACCTACCCACCCAATTAATGGGATGAAGACAAAAATCCTCTGATAACCCTTCCTTCTAGTAACATTTCCAGAAGCAAGAAGTGTTCCATTGCCAACATAATACATATTTATTAGAAACACTTAGAAAATGCAGAGAGAGAAAATTGAAACTACCCCATCCTTCTGAGATAACCCCCTTCACTCAAAGACAATCATTATTGCTTTGATGTTCAGTTTTTCTTCTTTAGTCCTTTATTTTTAAGTGGATATATTTCTTGCTTTACAAAAAAAAAAATGAGATCATACTCTGTATGCCGTTATAACCTACTTTTTGTAGTTGACTATCTTGATCATCTTCTAGGACATAATTTTAATAGCTGCATAGCATTCTGTTATGTGGGCATACCATAATTTTCATAGCCAGACCCTTATCAAAGTTGTTTCCTTTTTGTTGGGGTGTGAGAGGCTACCATTAAAATCATGCTGTGACCCCTCAACGAGAAATCTTTGTGTACCTGTGCAGTGGTTTCCTTAGTATAAATTTTGAGAATTGAAATCCCCAGGTTGAAGGACATACAACATGTTCAAGTTTTTTATTAAGACTACAAGCTAGTTGTACTAATTTCCATTTCCACCAGCAGTCTGGGAGAGTTCCTGTCTCTGTGTGCACGGAAAACACATTCATTCAGCAGACCTGAGTTGCCATAGACCTCATCGCTTACAAAAGTTGTAAAAAGAATTAAAATTGTAAATGAATCCTAAAGGAAGTGCTGGGTGTGAGGACATCCACATTTAATTTTAGAAGTCCAGAACAGAAACACAAACAGTAAGAAAAAATGAAAAATCAGGCTTTGTGGTTGTGTGAAGCTCCATCCACTGGCCATTACTCCACACATGTAAAATCTGGTGGTTCTCAGGGGCCTGAGGCAATAACCTTGACTTCTCAGCACAGGCTGGCTCTGAGCATAAAAATCTCCACTGCTATTACTGACACTGACCTTTGCAGTGGAGAGTTTTATCTGTTTGCAGCGCAAGGCTGGTCATTGTTAGTTTGCCTGGGATCTTTGTTGTTTTCCCCTAGATCCATAGAAACAGAAAAAAAGGCGGGGATTTTTTTTTTCAATTTCTTTTTTCAATTTGTTCTTATTTTGAAGTAATTTTAGGTACAGGAGAATTGCAGGAATACTACACACAGAGTTATATGTTTCACCTGCTTTCCCTAATGTTAGCATTATGTATAAGCATAGTCAAATTATCAAAGCTGAGCAATTACTATTGGCACAATGCTACTAAGCTGCAGGCTTTATTCAAATATCATTGTTTTTTTCAATAATGACCTCTTTATCGTTGTTATAGGAGAGTGGGTACTTTTTTAATGTTGCCAGTTTAGGACGTGGTAAAGCAGAAACCCACAATAAGAAATATATCCAATACTAGGAAGAAACAACTTCAAAGAAGCTGTCCATAATTTTCCAATCAATGTAACAAGTGAGTGTGTACTTACTAGGCCCATGTTGATCGGGTCACCATCAAATCCCAGGCAATGCCCTGAGGTGTATTTATGGCCCATACACACAGTTCTGTACCTTGCAGAAATCTTGTAGAAAAGCCAGTTTTCAGCCCCTCTCTATCTATCACACTTGCAACCTGACTCAATTGACAAAGTCACAGAGACCTGTGTGCCAGATGAATCTGGGCTCCACTTTACTTGGCCTGGTGACTTTGGCCAAGTTACTTCATTTCTTTGAGTTCAGTTTCCACCTCTTTGAAATGGG
Organism: Prionailurus viverrinus; assembly: GCF_022837055.1. NCBI lineage: Eukaryota > Metazoa > Chordata > Mammalia > Carnivora > Felidae > Prionailurus > Prionailurus viverrinus. Next base: position 28,796,369 of record NC_062568.1, read on the forward strand.
ACTTTGGTTTGTGAGGAATAAATGAAATAATATATTCAGCACCTTGCTAGGCCCATTGCAATCATTCTGCCTAATGTTCAACGACAAAGTCGTTCTCAGAACTAAGAATTTTCTCATATGATAATCTAGACCAGTGTTGTCCAATAGAACTTTCCATCATGATGAAAACATTCTATTTCTGCCCCACCCGGTGTGTTAGCCACTACTCACATGTGGCTATTGGGCCCTTGAAATGTGACTAGTGCAATTGAACAACTAAAGTTAAATTTAAATAGCCACATGTGGCTAGTGGCTACTGTATTCAGCAGCACATCTCTAGACATTACTCTTTGATTTGAAGACCTGAGCAAAGAGAAGCCAGAAGTCTGAGCTAAGGCAAGAAGCCAGAAGTCTGAGCTAAGGCAAAGTTATTGTTGGGACAAGCCAATGGTCAGAGGTGGTTGGTCTTTTGTGTGATCAGAAAAACCAGAGGGACATTCAGTGGATCCAGGTCCTGCTAGGTCTAGAAGGAATGCCTGGTGGGGTGATAGCAGGAGGCTTGTGGCACTTTCTTTTGCCCTGCAACAGTGCCAACAGCAGCAGCATAGGGTATTAAGGTGATTTTTAAGTTTGGAGTTACCATTTATTTTGGAAGTCAATAATGGAATGGAAAAAACCTTAGGGCAATGCTAAAACCCACATATCTCTAGCTGGGGCTAGGGATCCTGACCATACTGGCAAGAGAAAGTTTGCACATCTTGAACGAAATGGTAAACAGTGGTTCCCTGGAACCTGTCTCCATAACAGTGGGGTGGGGGGGCGCGGTGGTTTCAGGTGACACAGTGAGCTTGAAAATAAGAGTAGAGAGTGCAGCCCTCCCAAGGAGACCTGTCCCTTCCAACAAGACATTTTTGGTAGCCCACAGCTCTACGTTCTGACCTCTTTGTGCTCTGATATTCACCCTCCATGGAGGGTTTTTAAAGCACACGAACAGTCCAAGTATGAAAAAATCAAACAAAATTTGGGTGGGTTAACCCTACCACACTTTCAGGGAAGAACAGTGTTCAAATGTTCAGTTAGGATCTCTTCTCCTTCTCCCCACCTGCGAGAGTGTGTTTTCTTTGACATTTGAGCTCGTTCCCCCTGTCTCTGATGTTTTCCTCACTGCCCTTTTTGCCTCCTCACTGAAGCAAAAAGAAAAGAGCCTCAGCTAATTACTCTCAGATCAAATAATACTGGTTATTGTAATTGGTCATTGTCCGAAAACACTGAGTTCTTCTTAGCCCTGAGGTTGCCTGGCACGGCTTAGTTAGCTAACTATTCCGGGAATGTCTCTATTATCTGTTTTACTTTGTAAAAGAAACTAGGGATTTGTTGAAAGCTGGTAATAAAAGTCTGCCCTGGTCTGAGCTGAGACTGCGTGGAGAGGGCCTGGGAAAGCATGACCTCCATGAATCAAGTTGCCCCCCCCCTCCAATAGCCACTCAATGATGTTATTTGGTTTCTCTGTGTTAGAGAATAATAAACCCACTAGGTTTTCTTGCAGTCCAACACTCCCTCATTCTCAGGGCCTCTGGCATGGTCGAGGGGCGCAAAACAATTTTAATGACCAAACTCTGAAAGTAAAATGGTTCATAGAGAAAAACTAACAGACTCACAAGTGGCTGGCTCTCCCAGAGGCATCTTCCTGGGGCTTGTGGCCCCAGAGATCCAGGTGCTGAGGGCTGTGCGTTCAGTGGACTGAGGCCCAGGGAAATGTTCCTCTAACCCCGCTTGAAAGATCAGCTTTCCAAGGTGGTGCTTACCTGTTCCAGATGTTCTGAAGACTTTGAGGCTTAGCAAGTGAGAACCATTCTGGAAAGCACACACAGACACATTAAAAACCAAATATAACCCTAAAATCCCACTGCCAAAATATTATTAAAATTCTACAGTTCTTGGTGTGCCTGGGTGGCTCAGTTGGTTAAGCTGCGACTTCAGCTCAGGCCATGATCTTGCAGTTTGTGGGTTCAAGCCCCATGTTGGGCTCTGTGCTGATAGCTCAGAGCCTGGAGTCTGCTTCAGATTCTGTGTCTCCCTCTCTCTCTGCCCCTCCCCTGCTCACACTCTGTCTCTCTCTCTCAAAAATAAATAAACATTAAAAAAAATTAAGAGAAAAATTCTACACATTCTTCTTGGTTCAGGCAAAGAGAGTTCAGGCACCAGATAGGCAAAGTGAACAATGTTTAAGGCATCTTCTCACTGTGGATTTTTATGATTCTGTTGAAGGTCACTATTACAGGTTGAATTGTGTCCCCCTAAAATTGATATGTCAAGGTCCTAACCCCAAGTGCCTCAGAATCTGACCTTATATGGAAATAGGTCATTGCAGTTATAATTAGTTAAGATGAGGTCATTGGGATGGGCCCTAACCCAATATGACTGGTGTCCTCATAAAAAAAGGGAAAATTTGGATACAGGGACAGACGTGTGTAAGAGAAGATGTTGTGAAAAGACCCAAGGAGAAGACAGCCAGACACAAGCCAAGGAGAGAGGCCTGGAACAGATGTTGCCCTCAGAAGGAAACAATCCTCCCAACACCTCAATTTTAATTTTTAAAAAAATCTTTATTTATTTTTGAGAGACTGAGAGAGACAGAGCCTGCGCAGGGGAGGGGCAGAGAGAGGAAGAGACACAGAATCTGAAGCAGGCTCCAGGCTCTGAGCTGTCAGCACAGAGCCCAATCCGGAGCTTGAACCCACAAACCATGAGATCATGTCCTGAGTTGAAGTCAGACACTTGACCGACTGAGCCACCCAGGTGCCCCCCAGCACTTCAATTCTAGATCTAGCCTCCAGCACTGTGAGACCACAGATTTCTGTGATTTAAGCCACTGAGTTTGTGGTACTTTGTTACTGCAGCCTTAGCAAATTAATATGGTCACAGTATTCACTAACGTCAAACAAACTTTTAACAACTACTGTGTGCAGAACAGTACCAAATTCTGGGAGAATACAAAAGAAATCAGAAGAAACCTCCCCAACCTCGCAGAGCCCACAATTCATTTGAGAGAACAAAGTGTGCATGTGTGCACGTGTGCGCGCGCGCGCGCGCGCACACACACACACACACACACACACACACACACACACACACACGAAAAGTCACGTGATGAACGATGAGGCAAAGTCTCAAAGGCTCAGAAGTGGTAAAAAGTGATGGGTCTAATTTTATATGTCACTTACAGTAAAAATGAAAGTGAATTCTGGCTTGAATAACCCCAAATGGATGATGATAAAGTTTGTCATTTTCTTTGGAGCACTCTTTACAACGTTCACATGTGAACACACGTGTTTCTATGATTCTTGGTATTGACACTATTTAATCCCAAATAAAACCAGCAAAGAAGGGGACAATTTCTCATCCATTCACGAAGCACTAACTGAATGCTTACTCTATGTTCAGGAGATAAGAGTTGCTGCAGGGGCTATAAACTGAAGCTCCTTATCAAATCCCTCTATTTCCCACTCCAGATGAGAAAAGAGTATTTCAGCTCTCATTTAAAATGATGTTTCTTCCTTGTGCTTTTCTTGGGCCTGAAATGTAAGTGTTTTGTTTTTAAAAGAGCTCTTCTTCCCACTCTTAGAGGAATGGAGTACGCCAAGACTGTTAACCCAACAAAGAATTTATTCATAGTTGGGCAAAAAATGATTTTGATAATACTGGCATATTCATGTCTGTATATGCATTAAAGACAGACCTGGAAGACTATGCATCTGATAGGGATAATGGTTCTGGGTTTACCCCTGTACTTCTATGCTTATTTTCTTCAACGTATTTTTCTTAAAAACACATGATTTTATAACTTCAAAAGTAAGTTCAATTAGAAATAGAATTTATAGGGGCGCCTGGGTGGCTCAGTTGGTTAAGTGTCTGACTTCGGCTCAGGTCATGATCTCGTGGTTCACGAGTTCAAGCCCCGCGTCGGGCTCTGTGCTGACAGCTTGGAGCCTGGAGCCTGCTTCCGATTCTGTGTCTCCCTCTCTCTCTGACCCTCCCCCCATTCATGCTCTGTCTCTCTTCTGTCTCAAAAATAAATAAACGTTAAAAAAAAAAAAAATAGAATGTATAGACTTTGTAGAGTGAAAGGAGTGTTCAAAGAAAGTGATTTCCATGGAGTTTTCAAGGTCAGATGTAATCAAATGAGAACCACTTTGCTGGAGGTTTATAGTCCCAGATGGGCACAAAGGGAAGTGCTTGTATATACCGCTTCGTCACTCTCTATTCAGATGATCGTGCCTAAATACAAATAACCAGTAAAAATAAGAATATCTGGTATTTGTTTAGAATGTTTATTTCCAAACTACTTTTGGCTGCCTATTTACAGTTCTTCCCTGGCCAAACAAAATTAAAATATTTCCTCTTTCAGTCATAAATCAATTTCCAGGGGCACCTGGGTGGCTCAGTTGGTTAAGCAGCCGACTCTTGATTTTGCCTTAGGTCATGAACTCATGGTTCATGGGTTCGAGCCCCACATTGGGCTCTGTGCTCACAATGCCACCGAGACTGCTTTGGATCCTCTGTCTCCCTCTCTCTGCCCTTCTCCTGCTTGTGTGTGTGCTCTCTCTCTCTCTCTCTCAAAAAAAAAAAAAATGTTAAACCAGTTTTTTAAAATAAATTTCCAATCAACATAAGGAAATCCATTTCAGTGCTCTCCCATGTTTTGTTTTTCTGGTCCTACATACAGTCCTTGTGTACTGTGTTTTTGGGTCTTCAGTATTTTAAAGCTATTTCTAACTTAAATGTTATTCTTTAGAAACATGGGCTTGGAATTAGCTGAATTAGGGCTTGAACACTGAACCTGGGGTTTGAAACTACTGTGTCAGCTTCACTGAGACCTTACGCAAGATAGTTTAACCATAGCCAGACTGTTACCTAAACTCAAGTTGGAGGTCATATTCATCTCACAAGGACAAAGTGATTCATTGAATTCATTGAGATTTCTGAGGTAATGAACGTAAAGTGCCTGCCTCTCAGCATTAAACAAAATAAATCCTGTTCCTCTTTTTCTTCCTTTGAGAAGTGATGAGCAATGTAAATCCTGTGTGCTTTGGACCCAGGACCCGGGTTTTGAGTTCATAGTATGCCACTTACCAGCTGTGTAACCTAAGGGTATTGCTTAGGACCCCACAGGCCCATCTGCAGAAGGAGGATAACTATTATTTCTGCTCTATCGGGTTGTTGTGAGAATAAGGATGGTAGTAAGTGTAACTTACTCTTTTGCCTCTTTTCTTTCTGCCTCTTCTCTGGTCTGATGTGCCATGGTTTTCCTCTCTACTCTTGCGTCTCAGCTATTTCTGCCTTATTGTTCTCCTTCAATAATTTGCCATTGCATCATAGTGAAATTCTAACGTGCTATAAGCTCTAGTTCTTACAAACCTCACTTGATTTCTTTTGAATCTTCAATGTGGACCAGAGGTGTGTTTCCTAGCTGTGTGCCATAGTAACATGAACAAAGGCCCAAACACAGGTTCAAATCTCCCTCCTGCCACTTGTGAGCTCTGGGATTTGAGGGAAATTAACCTCAATGGTTAAGTAACTCAGAAGTTTCCAAATCTGTAAAATGGGAATACTTTTCCAGTTGCTTGGAAGGATTAGATAAGATGAAGCACTTGGAATATGGTAAGGGCTCAATAAATGTTAGGCTTATTCCTTTTTCTTTTTTTTCTTCTTGTTTTCATCTCTCGTTTTGGAGAGGCAGCATGGTCTACACAGTGGTTCTCAGACTAAGCTGCATGTTAGCATCAACTGGGAGAGTTTTGAACCAAAAGGAAACCCTGTCTCCATCCTGCAGAGTCTGATTCAATGAGCCTTGGGACAGCCCAGCATTGGTCTCTTATTGTGTTGTTATTATTGTCCTTAATGATCTCCAGATGTTTCTAGTGTGCCTCTAAATGAGGCAGAAGGTGCTGGTCTAGCAAGGAGGGTAGGGTCGACCACTCATCAGTGACTTCCACACACTTCTCTGAGGCTCATTTCCTCAAACAAGCTAGTTGTGAAAATTCTGTTAATCAGTATATGTAAAAATTGCAGAACATAGTGTCTGGTGCATACTTAATATATTTTTCAAAGATGTGAAAGAGGAAGCATGGCAAGGGAAAGATCAGTCCTCATAAATTCTGCCTGAGAGTTGTCCCAGGAGGCAATGTAGTAACATTGAATTTGAGGCTCCATGTCTTCCAAGACTGTGCTTGATTCTCTTCCCCCATCTATTTTGTAGCCACATTAGCTGAAATGGAGGGATTTATGTGTGTAGAGTACAGTTAGATTGCTGTTTTGAGGCACAGCTAAAGCCCAATGCTTGCTCCCCCTCCCCTGCCTCCACTCTCCTGGAGATAACCTGATGCTGGATGACCTTGCCTCTCTCCCATTGATTTTTCCCAGTAGTTAAGCTGCAAGTGATCAATGAGAGAATGATCCACAAACAGATAGGCATCCTACACAGCACCGTTTCAAGCTTGTTTCTCTGGCTTCAGTAGCCTTTAAGATAATAGGTCTATAGGTAGCTTATTTTCCTTCTCTTTCCAAAAATGATGGTAAATCAATAGACTAAATTTTTCTCCATCCCCTCCTTCTACAATTTTCTTTTTCTTCATAATTATTTTAATAAGAGTTCTCATCTGAGTTCAAGTAGAATTTGAGGTAGGAAAAGTGAAGAAAGTTGCAAAGGGAAACTTAAAAATCTGAACATATTAATTTCCAAACTAAATGGAATAAAATTAAAATGAGGGCAGAAGTGTTGCTACCATAATACAATAATACATTTTTTTCCGTGAATCTTATTTCATAAGTGAAATGAGAAAGCTCTTTTCACAACAGATTCAAGTCAATAGAGATTTGCTGGTTGATTGATAAAACATCACAAGAACCATCTTGAGTCTTAGCTCAAGGTAAAACATTTTCTGGTTTCTATAGTCTTACTGCAATCACCCTAAGGTTATCTTATAATGCAGCCTACTGAACTACACCTCTGGAATTTCCCAAATACAATGCATTCTTAAGATACCATATATTTAAATAGTTGATAATGGTGTTAGCCTTATTTCACTATCTCAAGCAGTAACCTTAAAACTGCATTGCAAAAATCTGTAGCTCTTCTCCGACCTCCCTCTGCCTTAACCACACTCACACCCTCACCGCTGCTTACTTCCTTGGTCTTTGGCTCAAGGAGACTAAACTTGGCTCTTCTGGCGCTTTACATTACCAGGCTTTAGATTCTGTTTGGGCTTTGTCAGCAGGATGCTGAAAGTCCATGATGCTCTCATGAGGGGTGCTCCGTGGCATTTGAACCTGGCACTCAACTCACATTTATAGCTTATCACTTTTCTAACCCTGCACCAAAATTTTCTGTGGATTCTAAGAAAATATTCCATCCTCTGAAGCCTCTTCCTAAGGTAATGGTCTCTGCAGAGGAAGGGGAGGCCAGGCCTTGCTCCTGGTAGGTGGAGAAGGTGAAGGGAATGGGCATAATCCAAGTCTCTCGTCTCCCCGGGCAGGGGGTGGAGGGGAGTGCCATGTTTAACATCTGTCCACCTCCACAAATGATGTTTGAGCTATAATTTGGTCATGGCTTTTGGTGCATATGGTGTTTGGTGATGCATCATTTGACATTTACCACTGCCCCATAGTCTCTACAAATGTTTAAGGGCCACCACATGTGCTCAGCCCTGGGAATGAACAGACATATATTGCCTGTCCCCCAATGAGCTTATGACCATACGATTTTCATGGTATTATGATTATTATCATCTCCTGGTCTTCTCCAGCCCCTCTGGCTGTTCCCTCTCAGCTTCCAAAGACCCCTTTCTCTCTGCCTGACCCTTCAGGACTGGTGCTCCAGGGTTCTATCATAGTCTTCTTTCTCTTCACACTTTCCCTGGGGTAACTGAATTTACATGGGGGCTTCAAATACCACTTTAATCAGATTCCTTCCAATTTTGTATTTCTACATTGGACACTTATAATCACAAGCCTGTATTTCTGATTGGTTTTTAGATATCTTCATTTGGTGGTCCCACAGATATCTAAATCTCAAAATGTTTCAATCTTATACTCATTACTTTCTCCACAAATCTGTTCCTTCCCCCTTTCTTTTCTGTGCCAGTGAAGGGGGCTCTCATTTACCCACTAGAATCCCATCAGTTACAACCTCCCTGGACTCTAACTACCTAGATGCTTTTTAGATTTGTCCCTTCCATTCCTTATCCATTGCCACTGCTCTAGTTGACACTCGTTATTTGTCTTCTAGAATCTATAATTTTTTATTAATTTTTATTTTATTTAAGATTTTATTTTTAAGTAATCTCTCCACCCAACATGGGGCCCAAACTCACAACCCTGAGATCAAGAGATGCATGCTTTACCAATTGAGCCAGCCAAGCACTCCTGTCTTCTGGAATCTAAGGCATTGCCACATTGCTTCTGATCTCCTTGCTGCATATCTGATGTCTTAGTGATTGACTTTGTTGTGTGTTGGGCAGACAGACTTGGGTTCAGCTACACCACCAATTTAATTTTACATATGGTATTCCAAGCAATTTAGTTGCTGTTGTTGATCATGATAGCTTTTTGTTTATTTATTTTTTTTATTTAAACTTTAGTTAGTTAACATACAGTGCAATATTGGTTTTAGGAGTAGAATTCAGTGAGTCATCACTTACATACAACACCCAGTGCTCATCAGAAGTGCCCTCCTTAGCAAGCAATTTGTAAATTTAAATCCTTCCATATCACTTCCCTGTTAAAAATTATCCAATACCTTCTCTTTGCTTATTGGTCAAAGTTTAAATCCTTAGGATGATTACAAAGAACTTCTCAATCTAGTTCCTGTCTACCCTTCCAAGTTAATCTCCAGCAATGTACCACTACAAAGGTAACATTCTAGCTTCCTTGAGCAATTTACCTGCTTGGTACAATATCAAATAAACCTGCCTTCTTATTCCTTTGTGTCCAGTTCCATTGTCTGGAATGTCCTTTCCCTATTGTTCACCTGGAGAATGCCCACTTCATCATCTTTGAGACCCAGCTCTGTCTCTTTCTCTCAAAAAAAAAAAAAAATCCTAAATTTCCCAGGCAAACTAAGGGGGCCTTTTCCCCAGTGTTCCCAGAGGTCCCCAGGGGATGCTGCTAGAATAATACTTTCCAGGTTGTATTATTTATATCTTTCCCTTGTAGACTGTATTCTTTGAAGGCAGGTATCAATGTCTTATTTATTTTTTAATCTCCTAGTTCCTAGTACCTAGCATTCATAAATATTTGTTAAATGAATGAAAAATTGATGCCTGGATAAAAAATAAAAATGAAATAAATTTACTAAACATTATCCTTAAAATGTAAAAGTACCTCAAAAGGGCCTACGTGCATGTCTTGCTTTGTGCCTTACAGAGATGGGTGGAACAAGGCGCTGGCCTTGAAGGTAGGGAGGAGACTCTAGGTTGAGCCAGTTTCACAATATTTGGGATCTTAAGGCCCTTTTTCTTGAAATGAGAAGGAATATAGCAGGGTTTCATTAAAAAAAAAAATTTTTTTTACCTGCTTTCACTCATTTGCAATTTTTCCTAATCTTAACTACTTTAAGATCATCTAGTCCTCCTCAATAAAAACTAATAATTGCCACCAAATAAATTAAAGATGAGAAAACTAAAAATAAATGTAGAAACTAGAAGAAACTATTAATGAAGATCAAAGTAGGCTGTGTATCTAAATGAACTTCACTGACTGATTAGGGGGATGGGTTAATAAAGATGTTAATAGTAACTCCCCAGGAGCTTTCGGCAGCCCTGCAGAAGTGCAGTGGTAATGAGCCCAATCAGGGTTCACAGATTAGCTGTAGCAAGCAGGGGCTGCTACAGTCCCCATCCTGGGATCCCATTCACATTACATTCCAAAAACATGTCATCAAGCTCACAGATTCTAAGACCAAGTCTAGTTAGAAGGACATAATCATTTGGAGATGAACTTGGAAAGTGTTATTAGCTGATCCCCAGTCTAGGACGTTAATTACCATATCATCATATTTGCCCTTTAATAGCTGGAAGGTAAGATGGAATACAGCTGTGAGCACCACCTTGAAATCCAAAAGGTCTGGATATTCTGAAGCACCCCCTTCTTGGCTAGGTGACCCTAGGGTAAAGTAGGAATGATAACATTGCCCCTATCTGATAGGGTTGTTGTGAATCAAAGTAAAACAGTGTGAGTAAAGTGCCTAACTCATAGTTAGTGCTCAATAAACAGTAGTTATTATTACCCAGAAATAAGGTGAATAATAACTTACATGTATGTCCTTGGTCAAGTGTGTAGAACAAGGATTATTAGAGTCATAGAGGATGTGATTGGAACTAGAATTGCACGTTTTCTGGCTCCTGATCACTGATTTCATTTAACAAATATGTATTAACTCACTACTATGTACCAGTTAGGGGACATGTGTTAAATACTAGAAGCACTAGAAGTGGTCAAGTTTGCTCTGTAGAAAACTTAAGTATTCTTTCTACCATACTAAGATTTCGGTGAAATCAATAAAGATGATACTGATGCCTTCGGTGATTTAGTAGCTTTTACTAGACACCCATTATGTAGCACATAGACACTAAGGATTCTGCCAGGGAAGAGCCCATGTCATAGCAGGCAGGCATCTCACAATAGTTTAAGTCAGCGGTGCAGAATGGAGCCTTTACAAGAGATGGCCTTAACAGGTACTCACACTGACTTAGGTAAAAATTTGAAAACTGAGGGTTGGCTTTTAGAGAGTATGAATTCAGGCAAGGTTTAGGCCTAAGCAAGCTAACATAGAAGTCAGTTCTGGCACTGGGAGGTGTGCCTAACATCTAGAGGGAAGCTAAGAAATCTAAGGAAGCTAAACATAAAAACAGGTATAGCTTCAGTTCTCACATACCTTGAACCCTGTCAAGTCACTGAACCGCTGAATGAACCTCCATACTGGGTAAAACAGAATGGGAACTAACTTGTTTTGTGCACCTACTAGAAGTTAAGAATCGTGGCAGATGAGGTTCAATAATTTCACTTATGTCTCAGAACCACCCTGCAAAATGAGACAGAGGGATGCAACATGCCCAATGGAAAGAGAACAAAGTTTGGTCATGGATTGACTCATCTCCAATCTAGGAAATGCCTCTGGGTGAACCTGGGAGAAAACCTGCCTCCTCATGCATAAAACTGTGCTACTCTTAGCAGCATAGACCCTGGCAGGCAGTGGGAAGGAGGAGAAGTTATGTGTGTTCTGTGCCTGGTACATAGGAACACTTTTAAAATGACAGGATTGCTCCCATTTTGCAGATTAGGGAACTTCCTCAAGTGCCCCAGGTAGTAAAAGGTGGAGCTTGGACTTGCTGTTTCATGAGGAAGTGGTGTCCATAATTAAAACCTCTTCTATCAGTAATTTTCCCTCGTTCAGCCCACTGCATAACTCCCTTGGCTAACAGCTCATGTGACAAAGTGGATGCTGATGCAGATCTTACATTGTGTTCACAGCAAACACACAAAGACATGCTCAGAACCCTCTGAGCGCAAAGCATGGTAGCTCTTTGTCATCCCAAAAGGGACAAGGGTCATTTTAGATTGCAATCATCATCTGTCCATAGTGGTGTCAGATGAAGTCAGATGAAGCTCTCACACTGGATTTCAGCTCAAACTAAAACATTCCAAGAGTGAGGTTAGATTGCTCTAATGTAATGCTATCTGCTGTCCGTATTCCATGCCTGTTGTTTCCTGCTTCCACCTGGTGGTCAAAAGTTGAAAAAGCAGGCGTCCTGAAAATAACTGGGCGTCAGCAGGATCCCTTTGCCTATGGTTTATAGTACATCTGATTCTGGGTCCCTGCAGGGCTTTTAGTACTGCTTTCCTGCCTTTTGATTTCCACTGAGTTCCTCCAGTGGAAAATCTTTCCATGTGCAGTGTTCTTTCCTGGGGCTGAAAGAACCAGGATAATCCCGGATGCTTCCCTGCAGCTGAGCTCATGTCACAAATCAGGCATGATTTTCAGCAGATATTTCTTTAAAAGTTTGAAGGCCTCTGCGGACTCTATTCCCTTCTCAATGGGAACAAGCATCAAAGAGACAGGAATAAAATGCTTTGCACGCACATCAGGAACTAATTGCCAATTTGGCAAATGCATTGACTAATGTCATGCACTGTTATTTCTAAATCCTCTCCTGTCCTTGACCCCCAATATCTAGATGTAAACTTGGAACCATTAGTGGAGGAGGATAAAGTCTTCTGGTGCTTCAAATGGAATTGAGAGGGATTTAAACTCAGCGCTTTTGAGTGTAGTGAAATGAACCCAGCAGTACATTAATGCTAGGATTTGAGCTCACACAGCATGAGCGCTTTCAAAACCCATGTTTAAGGAAGCAAACAGAGCCACGGCAGACCCTTTCAGTGGAGCAAAAGGAGTTGGATGAAACAATCAATGACACATTAAAAACCACAACTGGGCTGCAATCATGTGGGCACAAAAAAAAAGTTTTTCTTTATCACAGGATCTTTGCATCTAATGAGATGGTGACTGGACAACCTCCAGAGGAGTAAGGCCTCCGTTTACTTTCACTGAGAAACGTCTAAATATTTAGTTGGTTCTCCTAAAAGCCTTACATGATTCTGTAGCAAACTGGTCTCTAAGGTATGATCTTATTAGCTCTATATTGCCATTGGAAAATCTATTTAAAGGGAATTTGGAAAAGAAAAGAAGGAAGATATTACCACTCAAAGTATAACTGTTATTTTTTTTCCTCTTTCAAAATTAACTATTTTTATGTCCTCCAAATACTTAGTTTAGGAACAACACTCTGCCAGCCTTAATTGATTCTAAATGGTTCTCTATTTCTTATATACACTTTATTCCTATTGGGTTAGTTGGATTCAAAGTGCTTTAGGCTCAAAAGGGGAGGGACTCCTGAGTACATTTGGGGGGGGCGGGGTTGGAGGTGATGCTAAGAGCACCAGGGAACTTTGTAAAATTGTCTATAGGGGTCTACCTTTAAAATTTATACTACTGTCTTATATGAGCAGATTTTAGCCAAGACCAATATCCAGTTTGCTCTAAGCTTCTGAGATTCTCTCTGCCATAAACCCAGTATATCCCAGATGGGGCATCAACTGGGGCTTTAACCTTTTCAGACTTTCTGATAGTAGAATCCCCTCCAGCATGTCGTTCTTTATTATTGCTTCCTATGGACTCTTATTAAGGGATCACCAAAACTTCTCCCCTCCCCCGCGCTGGAGGCCAGCACAGCCCCAGTTCACCGCCAGTTTGATTAATGTGTCTTGGCTAATTGTGTGAAAGATGGCAGGCCTTTAGCAAGTGTGACCAGTTTATTGTTCAGCCAATCACAGGCGCCTCAGTTAGCATGTGAAAAGGGGGTGTTTTGCGGGGGGGAGGGTGAGTGTTCTGGCGGCTGAGTCAAAGGCAGAGCATTTTGGGGGGTCACAGAGCAACACCCACTTCTTTGAGGGGATGTTACTATGCTCTACTAAACCTGTAAACCTCTTACTCAAAGCACTTTTTTCTCCTCCCTCTTTTTTCAAGATCTTTTTTTTCCCATGGTGCAAGCAGGCAAGCCACTGGCTACTCTGCAGATGGAGTTCACGTTCCAAGGTTTTTAATATTTCACTTTTATATTTCTGTTAGAGAATGATCCTGCTGAGAGTCTGGGAATCTGTGCTCGTCAGAACCCCCTTACTGACACTTGGATATATTGCTCTGAAAGCTATCCCAGGAGAAAAGATTAAACAAAAAAAAGCCTACTTTTCAAAGCCTACTTCTCAATCTGCCCACATCAAAATAAGACAACTGGCCCTTTGAAGTAGAGGACACAGAGTTCTCAGCCAGCTTGCTTAAAATGGGGGGTAGGAGGGAAGGAAGGAGGGAAGGAAGGAAGGAAGGAAGGAAGGAAAGAAAGAAAGAAAGAAAGAGGAAGCCTAGTGTCTAAAATTATATACCTCTCTTCCCTTGCCCAGATTTAATCAGGCACACGAGTCTGAATTGATGATGGCTAAAAACCTACAGTCGTGCTCATTAGTGTCCCAAGAAAACAAGCGGCCAGAGAAACTTGTCCAGGTGGATCAGCACCAGATGTTTTTTTAAACCTATGCAAACAGAAACTGTGTTGTCCTCCTAGACCTAGTCCGGACAAGGTCTGGGCAAGGGTAGAGTAGGCATAGATGGACACTGGATGGTCCTCCCAAGTTCTGAGCTCTCGGTTCCGGCTGCATTCCAAGTTTGGGGGCTCTTACCACTACTTAGAATGAAAAGGAAAGGAATGGAAATCTCATCCAGAATACCATTACTGTTCTCTCTGTGGTATTTTTCTGGCTCCCATACCCTGTTCTGTTCTCTTAATCACTGGAGTTCAAATGTGTGGAAGCAGCATTGGCATTTCAGTGATGGGGGTGGGTGCGGGATGGTTCAAAGGGTCTTCTCAATCGATATAAGGGAATAGTCCTGGAAAAAAAATGATGACCCTTTTAAAACACAGTCTTTATGATTATCAATAGTCCTGACCCCATGTTCAAGATATGCTGGACTTTTAAGATTCACAAATACAGAGTTAGACATCCTCATCGTAGCTAAGTTTACAACTCTCTTCCTTTCATAAGCTCGGCCTGGCCCAAAGCTACACATTGCCCAAACCCATGGAAGCCGGGCTCACAAGTGATCACCCTTCCTAATAAGGAGAGCTGTTGAGAGAGTATAGATGAATGAATACAAACCCAAGTTCTCAGAGATCCAAGAAGGTACCATATCTGTCTGTGCGGACCCAACACATAATATAGCACCTGGCAGATAGTGGGTGTTCAAAATTTTTTGGCTTATTTGAATTAAATTGAATCCCTAGTAGGAAAACAATGCAAAGTATGAACACTATTGATGTTGGGCCTGGAGAATTCTCTTCATAAATAAAAAATTGCACATTACTTTGAAATGACAGCAAAATGAAAAATGCAACATATTTCTTGCTGTTTTATTGGGAGCCAGTTATCTTATTTAGTACAGAATCTGGCAGGGAAGCATTTTGAACAAGTTTCTATCATTATTGTTCTCACCAAGGCATTCTGTGTTAAGGATCACTGCTTATTTGCCTGAACCAACCTGAAACCCAAACGTTTGAAGTTTGGAGGAATAGCATATGCTCACCATGGCAGCTTAGTACTGACATCATCTAAATGGTTTTCTATAACCCATTTGTGACCCTAAACTTCTTATTGCATCCATGGTAGGAAGCTGAGGGTTTCCATTTTTACCTGCAGAGGAGAGTGGGTAGGGAGAGGTATAGGCAGGGTGGGAAAAATAGAACCAGGTTCTCCTAGAAACTGTGGCAACTGGAGATAGAACCATTTGCAGACTGGACCATGGTCTCTACAAGAAGCCTGTTCTTTTTCCTATTTCAGACCAAAAGGACCAGGCATTATTCTAAACCTTATGGCCAGAGTGGCATTTTTCTCAGGTGCTAAACTCAAGCAAAATAGTTAGAAATGGTAAACTATTTGTAAACGACCCTAAGGCCATTTAGCAATGCATATGATTATTCATAAGGCCGCTGAAATGACTTTACAGTTAGTCTTTCACTTGCTGTAGGGCTTTTATAACCCTGGTCAGTTCAAGATGCCTGATTCCCTAGGAATAGTTTGAGTGTAAGTATTATATGATGGAAAAAAGAAGAAAAAAAATCCCCTGCCTCTTATGTCTTTTGTTAGCCTCCATTTTTTTTACAAAAATTTTTAAACGTTTATTTTTATTTTTGAAGGGGGGAGGGGCAGAGAGCGAGGGAGACACTGAAGCAGGCTCCAGGCTCTGAGTTGTCAGCACAGAGCCCAACATGGGCCTTGAACCCACAAGTGGTGAGATCATGACCTGAGCTGAAGTCGGACTCTTAACCAACTGAGCTACCCAGGTGCCCCTATTATGCTCCTTAATTGCTTTTTAATTTTTTTTCTTTTTACTTCTTTTTTTTTTAAATTATAATTTATTATCAAATTAGCTAACATACAGTGTGTAAAGTGTGCTCTTGATTTTTGGGGTAGATTCCCGTGGCTCATCGCTTACATATAACACCCAGTGCTCATCCCAGTCCCCTCCTCAAGTGTCCTCCTCAATGCCCTTCACCCATTTTCCCCTTTCCCCCACCCCTTAATTGCTTTTTTAAACTTCCTACAATTTATTGATTTCATGAGACCCTTTTATGATAATCCCATACCAAAGTTAGTAATGACAACAATTTGGAGAAAGTCCGTATTTAGTGATGGGTCACTATAAGAACATAAAGACTAGAGAATCTGACTTGAGCCATAATCATGCCAATCTTGTCTTTATCTGTACATATCTACCTCCCCTTTAATCCTGCCAGCAAGAGTTCAACTTTGTTGTAGCCATTACTTGCTTCCCCAGCCTCTGATATAATCCTTTATCCTATAGCTCATTGCTTGTCTCCTTCCTTCAGTGTCAACATCCTTGAATAACTACTGGGTAATCTGATCTCTCTGGCATGGCCTTGGGACCATTTCTCAAAGACTTCCCCCAAAGGCAACACTTCCAACACTTCCAAATCCATTCCCAGGAGCCAGTCTTGGAGGACCAAATGAATGATGAGAATGACTAAGTGTTAGGCCCAGAGACAATGGAGGAACTCTTGTGTAAACTAGAAACATCTTACCTGGCCAGTCCTTGGCCTAATGAGACTCTACCTCCCCTCTGTTATATTAGCTTTCTTTTAATACTCTATGAGGTACAAGAACCTAACGAATAAAGTCAATAATAGTCATGGGGCTCAAAAATGAGACCATCTTTTGAGTTCTTTTGAGTCATTGGATATTTGGAAATGGATGTGGAATCCACAGCAACAGTCATTCCAAATTCTTATGCAGCTTGCTACTTGTGTTGTATAGAGTTGGAGAACTGATCTAACCTCAACTACTATTTCAGTGTCCTTCTCATAAAAGGATTAGCAGGGAATATAGGAATCTAAAAATTCATCTAGACCCATCTTTACTGTTGAGTTAACAATAAAAGAAGGCTACCCTATCTGTGTGGCAAATGTTTTCACATTGCTAATTCTCAGAGCATTCGAGAAACTCAAATCAATATTACCTGGATTGTAGTTAGGTAGCTTGGAAACTCCAGGCCAGGTATCCTCTGTAGGGACTCCTAACACCTATATAAAGCCAAAGAAAGACAAAGAAAGGTGAGGCAGGAGATGTGAAAGATCAAGGGGGAATAGGGAAGAATTTGTTACATATGTCACATTATGCCAGCTGATGTACAGGAAAGAAACTTGAGTGCCCACCATTTGCAGTTTTGTGGGCAAAACTGTAGTGTATTCTTAAGGTCTTGTGATGGTCAATTTTATGTGCCAACTTGGCTGGGCAAAGGGAGGCCCAGTAGCTAGTAAAATATTATTTTGGGGTGTGTCTAAGAAGATGTTTGTGGAAGAAATTAGTATTTGTTTTTTTTTAAATGTTTATTTTCGAAAGAGAGAGAGAGAGAGCAGGGGAGGGGCAGAGAGAGAGGGAGACACAGAATATGAAGCAGGCTCTAGCTGTCAGCACAGAGCCCAATGCAGGGCTTGCACTCACCAACTGTAAGATCATGACCTGAGTCGAAGTCAGATGCTTAAACGACTGAGCCACCCCGGTGCTCCAAGAAATTAATATTTGAATCAGCAGAGTAAAGAAATATGCCCTCTCCAATGTGAGCAGACATCACCCAATTGGTTGAGGGCCCATATAAAATGGCAGAGGAAGGGCAAATTCTCTCTCTCTTTTCTTGAGCCGGGCATCCATCTTCTCCTGCCCTCAGACATCTGAGCTACTGGTTCTCTGACCTTCAGACTCTGGAACTTACACCAGCATCCCCTCAGTTCTCAGTCCTTTGGCGTCAGACTGAATTATACTGCCAGCTTTCCTGGTTCTCCAACTTGCAGATGGCATATCTCAGCCATAATCATATGAGCTGATTCCCATAATAAAGGATTCTTATGTATCTCTGTACATCCCATTGGTTCTGTTTCTTGGGAGAACATGAATACAGGTCCTGAGCCTGTGTCCTCACTAACTCACTTGTTCTTATTCTGAGGCAGATCATACAGCCTTGCTTAAAGTCATATTCTCATCACTATCTATTGCATGGTCACTATATAGCAGGATGCTATTTTGGGAGTTGGGAATATAAAGAGGCAGGAATGACTGTCCTTTTGCCTTCCATTAGATGAAAAAAATACACCCCCCACAACAAAAGACATTTAGCCTGAATTATGCCTCAGCATGAGCATTCAGCTGTTTCCCATGTGCTCAAATTAAAAAGGATTCGGATTACTGACCTTTAGGCAGTGGAATGTTGGCTAAAAATGATCCCAAACCTAACTCTAGTCCTTTCTACCAAATTCATCTCACCTTGTTTTCTTGGTGGCCTGGCACTTTGGAATGTGGTATTTGACTTTTAACCGGTGGGTTGTAAAAGTAACAACATCACTTGAAAAAGAGCTCACTTATGCCTTGGATTACCAAATCAAAGCTCCAGTTTTACTTAATATGAAAATAAAAGTGTTTTGGCGTACAAAGTCAAACACTTCAGATTTTGGGTAGTGCTTTTACTGTGAGTTGTTTTGTGGGCATCATTTTACCATTCTTTTACCTTCACCTTAAAAGCCCTATGTCAGTTATATCTGGGAGCTAAAATAACAGTGTTTCTGCAAAATATTAGTGAAGTATCAGTAGCTTTCACTACACCACTACCCAATATAACTCTTCTTAGAAGCATATCTCAGCATAACTCTTTTTAGAAGCATCTCTCATAGAAAGAATCTAATAAATCCATTTGCAAAATGCTAGATATAGATACCAGCCCAATTGATGGCAGGAAGTCAACTGCCCAACAGTGACTAATAATGATCAATGAAAGAATCCAGAATCTTAATGTCTACCAGCTTGCTGACTAGGACTCTGGCTGAGAGGTGCATTTTGTGGTGCCGGCTAAGACTGTCCTCAAACAAAAGACACTGAAGTGCTATTTTCCCTCATACAATAAAAAAAATCATGCCACCCAGGAAAATCTTTCTTTGATCCATTCCCTAAACAAACTGAAAAGCTACTGAGAGGATTATAGGCTTTTCCTATCAACCACTCTGAGCCTGAGGGAACACTAAGAATCCTGGAATCCATTTTGAAAAATCAACTGGACTAATTCTTCTTTTGTGGGAGACGGCCAGAGGATGGGAAGCTGATTCTTCTTTTTTAACCTACCATCTTATATATTTGCACAGATGTGCATGTAAACAAGTGATTCGCAGGCACCCATACCGGTGGCTGGCAAAGCACAATGAAAAGAACGCAAAGACAATGAAGAAAAAGCGACAAAGGCAATCAATAGTGACCACATCCATATTTTCTCTAAGGTGACAGTTAATAGAATTATTGGTTACTTTGTATTATGTTTAATTAAAGCCAACAAAGTGGATACCAAACCATTTTTAATATTATACTAAAAACTTTAAGCTTGAGATTTTTGAAGTTTAAAAATTCAGTCTCCTTCATTTAGAAATTTGATGCTCGGGTTCTATTTGAAAGTTATTGAATTCGTTTTCACTTGAGAAAATTACTAAATCTCCGCTTCGCTGTCTGGGAAACTGAAACCCAAAAATTGTTGATTTATTCCCTCCCTGAAGGCTCTTAAAAGGCAGCCAGTGAGTGCTATGTTTGAAATCATAGTGGGCTGCAGAGGGCGGTTTTCTGCCTTTGTTGGAATGGAAACTGAAGACATTTTGATTAGTGGACTTAAAGTCTGCATAGTTTATTTTATTCTGATTTTAGAACTGTATCTGGGATCATTTGCTAAAAACACTTATTACAAGAATTAGATTTCTAAAAAGTTGATCAGAAGAGGTGACAGCTATTCAGATGAACACACACACACACACACACACACACACACACACACACAGGCATTTTAGAAAGATGGCAAAATAAAGATTCAGAATTTCTCATTTTGTTTTCATTCCTAAGAATGAGAGTGAGATCTCAGGAAAATGTAAGAGATATTGTGGTTAAAGATTAGGAGAGTAGAATGGACCCATTGCTTTCATTTTTTATTTGTTTGTTTATTTTATTTTGGAGAGAGCATGAACAGGGGAGAGGAGCAGAGAGAGAGAGAGAGAGAGAGAGAGAGAGAGAGAGAGAGAGAGAACTTAATCAGGCTCCACACTCAGTACAGAGCCCAGTGCAGGGCTCAATCCCATGACCTTGAGATCATAACCTAAGCCAAAATCAAGAGTCAGATGCTCAAATGACTGAGCCACCCAGGCACCCCAGACCTATTACTTTCAAAGAGCCAACTCCTACATCCAATATCATGGAACCTGAAAGAGCTTTCCTATTTTCATCCATGTAGACCACGTTTAGTGAAACACTAATTCAGGGGCTGTTTGTAATGTTTAAGTTTCTAACCTGCTTGAACTGTAGTAGTATATAAGACAGCACACTGCTGAATGTGGGGACTTGTTCTCATTTTGTCCTCAGAGTGTGGAACGGTGACTGTGATAACAAAACTGTGTCTCTACCTCAAAATTTTAAAGCAGTTCAAGAGGAGACAAATTTCCTCACTTACACACAAAAACCCCACTCTGGCAATATCTCTCAAGAAACTCATTATCAGAGGCCGTTAGCAAGAATGCTCCAGATGCCTGCTTGAAGCAAGCAAACTTGAAAGGGAGCAGGATCCGGGATAACAACAGTGTAGTTTAAAGCACTTTGACACACACTACAACATGGATGAACCTTTAGAATATAAGTGAAATTTGGGGCACCTGAGTGGCTCAGTTGGCTAGGTGTCCAACTTTATCTCAGGTCATGATCTCATGAGCTTGTGAGTTCGAGCCCTGCATTGGGCTCTCTGCTATCACTGTAGAACCTGTCTACTGCTTCGGGTCCTGTCTCCCTCTCTGTCTGCCCCTCCCCAGCTCGTGCTTTCTCTTTGTCTCAAAAACAAATTTAAAATAAGTAAACAAACAAACAAATAAATAAATAAATAAAAGTGGAATAAGCCAGACAAATACTGTATGATTCCACTAATAGGAGATAACCCAGGATAGGCAAATTCCTAAAGACAGCAAGTTGAAGAGAGCTTACCAGGGGCCAGAAGGCAGGAAGATGGGGAATTAATGTTTAATGGGTACAGAACTTCTATTTCAGGTGATGAACTGGATGGTGGTGATGGATGCACAGCATGAATGTACTTAATGAATCATATACCTAAAAATGGTAAGATGGTAAATGGTATGTATATTTTACCACAATGAAAAAAAATCACCAAAAAAAGAGAGAAAAATATATGGATGACTATACTATGTGGCATACAAACTACAAGAGACAAAAGAGTGAAGTGCATTGTGGTGCAAATGAAGTTGGATAAATAATAAGGAAAGAAATGGAACCACACACAGCCAAGCACTTCACACCTTAGGAATTAGGTTTTGGAAGAGCACAATAAATAGTATACTTCTCTTACCCTAACACGGTAAGTCTTTGTTTTATCAGGGTTCTGTGGATATTTAGTGTCTCATCTTCTGTTGACAAGGACGCAGGGCCAAATATATGGTAGAATTAGAGCTGACGGTGGCAAGGCAGGGATGTGCCTAAATAGCCACAGCAGCAATTGTCCTGGGAAGTTGAGAAACTAATGAGAGTGAGCAGGTGGATTCAGGGGCTGCTACAAGACAACAGGGAGTTTCCTGACCATGTCTTCGTTCCCCAGGTGCTTACACCTGTGGTAAATTCTACAGTTTCCACAGCCTTAATATGCGGCATAATATCTCAAAGCAGATGGACTACTTCACTGTCTCTAAAACAAATTTGGTTCAAAGTTTGAATTGCAGATATTTCTTCTTCCTAAGAGGAATTCTTCTCTTACCTCCCAGATCTTCTCCAGTTGTTCAAGGATGTTGGAAACCCCAGGAAACAAAGGTTGGCCCTGGAACATTTCAATAAAGATGCAGCCTGCACCCCTAGCAAAGGAAACAAGAGTCAGTCTGACACTTTTAAGGAAACCATACATGTGAAACTGAACTACTAGTATTTCTCCACCCAGCAAATATTTTGGAGAGTTAAACAGGGGACATATGCTATTAAAAGTCTTGGTAAAGAGAAAAGAAAAAGAAAAAGAACGGCCTGCAGCTTTTCATTAAAATGGTATGCAACCAGCATTTAGGAACACAGTATGGATAACAAACATTTCAACTCATTCAAGTTCATTATCCATCTTATGAGACGAAGGGAAAGTACAGAATCTCCAAATTGACTGCTTTTTTTCACAGAATCTAAAATGCTATCTTTGTAAGAGGCACCATTAATATAGGTAATGATTAAGAAAAAAAGAACAAAAACAAAAAACGCTGCAAGTTGAACCACGACACAATCAGAATGTTTCTTTCATAGCTATTGCAAGGGCTATTATAAACTTAGAGAGATTATTTTACCATGTATTATACTCGTGCATGCAAAAAATGGAACAGTAAGAAAAATAAATTGGTTTGGGTACTCCTAAAACTTTGTTACATTCAGCATTTGACTCAGACTCTTTGATGTCTGTTTTTATCCATGGGATCATCCTCTATATCAGGAGTTTGATGATGCAGCATTTCTTAAAATAATCCATAAGAAAACTAAGAGTCATTGGTGCTGGGCTCCTAAGCTGACCTTGCGATTACGTAGAGTTAACCTACTTTTGGCTCCTTCTGAAAAAATGTTGCTAACCATGTCTGATTCACTCCCTTTTCACCACCATTTGGTTCCTAGTTAAAAATAAGGGGGGAAAAAAAGCTCTCCTGTCTGCAAGACTTTCTTCCAAGTCACTGACACTCATTCTGCAACTTTTGATGCTGACATTTGATGTTCACACATGTGCAGTGGTAGCTGTGGTCATAACTGCAGCCTGGCTGATGTCTTTGGTAAGACGCTACTGATTATAGATTATAAGGTACATCCTGATTTATACCAAGAAGGAAGTTCTTTTGTTACTTCTGTCCTTTGTGTCCTTTGTCTTTAGTGTCCTCTGTCTTCTACTCCACTAGGACAGTGTACAAAATTGTGTAAAATATTGGACAAAGCTGGACATTAAGGCCATTATGCAAGTAGTACAAAGTAACACAAGGTGTTTGTGTTATAGAATAATATGCTAATATTTGGTTGAAATTCTCCATTTGCATTTGTATGGTTGGTGCCTTACTGGCATTTTCTTGAGTCCTTCTTTTTAAGCTTCACCTAGCAGTAGATAAAAACCTTTCTAACCTAACAAATATATAGAGTCTAAGGCTACTTATTCATATTTTTAATATTTATACATATATATAGAGACAGTGCTCACGTGCAGGTGCCCATGTGCCTACTTAGGACACTTGTAAGACAAACAAAATTCCTAAATCAATTATATTTCAGTACTTGGAATATCCACAAGTACCATAAATATCAATGCATTGGTAAGAAAATGAACCTGTGCACCTTAAGTTTGAAAAACGGAAGATGCTTTCTAGGTGTAAGCATTGTTCTTTAAAAACTATACAATTCATCATCCTATTTATTTTCAGTTGTTTTTCAGAGCTATTGTATTTTTTAATTTGCTTTGTAAACAAGTTGTGTGACTATCATCTATTTTGTCCACCCCTAGTCTAGCCTTAGGCAAACATTTAAAATATTCTGAACATTTAGGTCCAGATAAGAAACCAGCTCCTATTTCCTTTTTCTCCTCTGTTTTGTTCTTAAATCTTCATTCCTGTGCCTCTTCTTACCTCTTCTTCTTACCCTTCCTATCTTCAGGCTTCTCAGAGGATTTCTGCTCTGTGGAGATACACTCGGGGCAGCCCATGTAGATGAAGGGGAACTTCCTATGCTTGGAAAAACCTGATGACATCAACCAGTGAATCCTTCCAGAAAGGAGAGATGCACTGAGTCATTTTATTGCTCCAACTGTGGTTCTTCAGTCAAATTAGAGGAAACAGCTTCCAGGTTTTCTGCTTTTTCTGGCTGTCTTCCTAACTTTTTCTCTATTCTGAGCATGAACAAATTCTTCCATAAGAGAGGAAAAGATTCTTCAAATTCCTTAGGCAATCTCTGGGGAAATCAACCATCTCAGGAGTTTTAGGTTTTTCAGAGGTGTAAGGAGCATACAAAAATGTTGTTGGGAGAAATGAATCAGTATTTCATTTTTCGCTGTTGAAATTAGTTCAGAATAACAGAATGTATGACAGTGACATGACATTTCCATTTGCTTTTCCCTGGGCCACTCTTTATATTTGGAAGTTTGCAGCAGGAAATCTGCAATCCCTCAGACAGGAACAACTTTTCATAGTCCTAAAACCAGCAGCTGCCTGAAGTCAGTTTTGAATAGAACACTTTGTGTGCCAAAATCAATCTTTCTTTAAAATCAGTTTACCATAACATGGATGAACCTTGAAAAATTATGCTAAGTGAAATAAACCAGACCCAGAAGGAAAATATTGTATGATTGCACTTATATAAGGTACCTAGAAGAGTCAGATTCATGGAGACAGAAAGTAGAACAGTGGTTCCCAGGGGCTGGGGGAAGGGAGTAATAGGTAGTCTTTGTTTAATGGGCACAGAGTTTTAGTTTGGGATGATGAAAAAAATTTTCAAGGTGGATAATGGTGATGGTTACACAGCAATGTGAGTGTACTCAATGCAAATGAATTGCACATTTTAAAATGGTTAAAATGGTAAATTTTACGTTGTATGTATTTTAACATAAGACAAAAAAGTAAACAAAAACAAAATAGTGTAATTATCCTAAAACATTAAGTTTTCTCATCAAAGTTGCTAATAGAATCTTTTAAGGTCTGAAAAAGTGGCAGAAAGAAAAAAGAGACAATGTTGGGAGACTAGAGAGCATTGGTTGTAAGGGTTGAGAATAACCAATATGTCCTATTTTCCATAATCTAACTTTTTTCCCTGGGCCCCCCTGCTGACTCTGCTGCCACCAGGGCTCACTGTGAATGAGGCTCTGGCACTCTGTGTTATAATTAGTTTCTTTAAGACAAAGGCTCTAATACTTGCCCACTGCCTCCAAAAATGCACTCAGTTTGTACCCTATGGGGTTTCATGACCTAGCACAATAGGATTTTTCCTCCTTTTCTTCTTTCGTCAATTGGAAATCTCCTCCCTACTTACTTCCCCTTTTACCACTCTGAACAGAACCAAAAAATGGGTGAAAAGGAATCTCAGTGTAAACACTCAATATCTAACAATTATGCAGAGAGTGAACAAATAATAGCAAACTCAACGGAAGATGTCTGTTGTTCTATTTTTATATTACTTTTTGAGTTTTACTGGGCAAACAATGATAATAATGTAGTGAATAAGAGTAATGACAATAATTTTAACTATAATTGAATTTCAACTTTGTGTTATTATTATTCATGGTTAAATTCATGAAACATTTATCAATGAAATGTTAAAAACATGCATTTTTGTACATGCAGTAAAAAGGTAAGGGATATGTAGCTGAAGACAGACTTAGGGGCACCTGGGTGGCTCAGTCAGTTAAGCGTCTGACTCTTAATTTCAGTTCAGGTCATGATCTTCAGGTTTGTGAGTTTGAGCCCCGTGTCAGGCTCTGCGCTGATGATACAGAGCCTGCTTGGGATTCTCTCTCTACCTCTCTCTCTCTGCCACTCCCCTGCTTTCTCTCTGTCTCTTTCAAAATAAATAAATAAACGTTTAAAAAAAAAGACAGACTTAAAGAACCGGTAGGTGAGCTGAGGCAACTATCCAGGATGCAGCACAGAAATTTACAGAGACAGGAAATATGAAAGAGAGGATAAGAGCTGTGGATAATAGAAAGACATGTTCTGGTAATCTTTCATTGGAGTTCTAGAAAGAGAGAAGGGAATAGAGGGAACATTCAAAGAGGAAATGACCAACTAAAGACACGATTCATAACCAGAGGAAGCACAATATATACCAAGCAGTGTAAGTAAAAAGAAACCCACACCACACACCTTAAAGTGAAAACTCTATAATAATAAAGGCAAAAAAATATATATTTAAAATGTCTAGATAAAATGAGAGATCACTTACAAAAGAATGACAAGAGTTCTGAAAGCAAACTTCTCCACAATTAGGCTAAAAGCAAACTTCACAACAGCAACAACGGAAGACAAAGCAGGGGGATGATATCCTCAAAGTTCTGAGAAAAAATAAGCATCAGTCTAGAATTACATCCCTAGCAAGTCTACTTTTCAACAATTAGAGTTTATCTTAAGACACAGAAACAGATTTGCCACTGATTAGCCTACGCTAAAGAAAATTCTAGAAGATTTACTTTAAAAGAAAGGAAAATAATGGGAATGCAAACTGCTGCAGCCACTCTGGAAAACTGCATGGGGGTTCCTCAAAAAATTAAAAATAGAACTACCCTGGGGCGCCTGGGTGGCTCAATTGGTTAGGTGGTAAACTTCAGCTCAGGTCTTGATCTCATAGTCTGTGAGTTTGAGTCCCCCTTTGGGCTCTGCGCTGACAGCTCAGAGCCTGGAGCCTGCTTCAGATTCTCCCTCTCTCTGCCCCTCCTCTACTTGTGCTCTGTCTTGCTCTGTCTCTCAGAAATAAATGCTAAAAAAAAATTTTTTTTTAAATAATAGAACTACCCTACGACCCAGCAAGTGCACTACTAGGTATTTATCCAAAGTTTACAAGAGTGCTGTTTCAAAGGGGAACATGCACCCCAATGTTTACAGCAGTGCTATCAATAATAGCCAAAGTATGGAGAAAGCCTAAATGTCCAATGACTGATGAATGGATAAAGAAGATGTGATACACACACACACACACACACACACACACACACAATGGAATATTAGCAATCAAAAAGAATGATATCTTGCCATTTGCAACAATGTGGTTGGAACTAGAATGTAATTGCTAAGCAAAATAAATCAGTCAGAGAAAGACAAATATCATATGACTTCACTCATATGTGGAATTTAAGATACAAAACAGATGAACATAAATGAAGGGAAGCAAAAATAATGTAAAAACAGAGAAGGAGACAAGCCATAACAGACTCTTAAATACAGAATAAGCTGAGGGTTGCTGGAGGGGTTTTGGGTGGGGGGATGGGCTAAATGGGCAAGGGGAGTTAAGGAGGACACTTGTTGGGATGAGCACTGGGTGTTATTTGTAAGTGATAAATCACTAAATTCTATTCCTGAAATCATAATTACACTATATGTTAACTAACTTAGATGTAAATTTTATTTTTTTTTATTATTTTTTTAATTTTTATTTTTTTTTCAACGTTTATTTATTTTTGAGACAGTGAGAGACAGAGCATGAACGGGGGAGGGGCAGAGAGAGAGGGAGACACAGAATCGGAAACAGGCTCCAGGCTCTGAGCCATCAGCCCAGAGCCTGACGCGGGGCTCGAACTCACGGACCGTGAGATCGTGACCTGGCTGAAGTCGGACGCTTAACCGACTGCGCCACCCAGGCGCCCCTTAGATGTAAATTTTAAAAAAATAATAAAAATTAAAAAATAAAGTGAATTTAAAAATGAAATTAAAAAAAGAAACGAAATTATTCCTAAAGTAAGATTTTTTAAAAAAGATTTTATTTTTAAGTAATCTCTATACCCAGTGTGGGGCTTGAACCCACAACCCTGAGATCAAGGGTTGCATGCTTTTCCAACTGAGCCAGCTAGGAATCTCCCAAAAGTAAGATCTAAAATGCATAAAGGAATAATGAACAGTTTTAAATTTATTTGCACTTAATGAAAATAGCTTTAAAGTACATAAAGCAGAAATGAACAGAATTATGACAAATCAACAATACAGTGAACAATTTCAACACACCTTTGATTAATAAGTGAAACAGACAAAAATGATATAAAGAAGATTTGGATAATGCAATTAACCCTGGATTTTAGAACATATGTAAAAACCTGTACCCAACAATTCAGAAATCTGCATTCTTCTCAAACGTGTGAAATATTTGCAAACACCGATCACATACTAGGTTAGTGCTACTTACACTATCTCTGGTGAAACACCAGGTTTTTCTCAATTTGGGGGGTGATTTTTAATTTTGAAATAATTTTAAACAAAAAAAAGTGGCAAGCGTAGTAGAATGAACTCTCTTCAAACAGATTCACCAATTGCCAACGTTTTGCCTTTCATTTTTTTTCTCTATTTGTTCTGAAGCAGTAGAGAGTAAGTTACAGATCAAATTCTTCACCCCTAAATACTTCACATTTTCTAAGAACAAAAGCATTCTCTTACATAACAGCAGTGCAATTATCAAAATCAGAAAATTTAACAGTGGCCCAATACTACTATCTAATCCACAGTCCACATTTAAATTTCACTTTTTGTCTGAGTCCTGTTCTTTAGCTCCATTTCCTCCAGGATCCAATGTAGAACCATGCATTGCATTGTTGGCATATCCCCTTAGTTTCTTTAATCTGAAACAATTCCTCAGTCTTTCTTTGCCTTTTAAATCCTTGACCTAGTAGGGGGATCAAAATATGCCACCCCAAAATATGTCACTCTGGTATAAAGATTATGTTGAGCTGAAGGCAATTGAGTAAAAGCAAACATAGGATGAGCTTTCCACCTCCCCCTATCTGCCTGAAAATAGGGCATAAATTCCCCTTGTGAGGATTTTATCCCACAATTTACAGCCCTTAAAGAGTCCAGAAACCCCTTTCTTTTGTCTTATCACTTCCCTACAAATTTATCATTCTTTGTCAGAATGGGATAAAAGCCTCCAAGCCTAGCTGCCTCTTTGGGTATTTTCTCTTCTTTCTATAAAGCCCCCTCCTCTATGCCACATAAAACTTTTAACATCAAATAATATTTATATGCTTTTCTCCCATTAATCTGTTGTCAATTTGTGGGTTCATCCACAGACTCTAAAAGGACAGAGGGAAATTTTCCCTCCCCTACAACCCTTTAAAAAAGTACAGGCCAGTTATGTTGCTGAATGTCCCTCAAATGGAGTTTATCGGTTGTTTCCTCATCATTTGATTCAGGTTGTGATTTTTTGCAGGAAAACCTCATAAGTGATATTGTATCCTTCTCAGTGCCTCATATCAAGAGGCCCACAGTGTCAGTCAGTGCCATTATTGATGATATTAACTCTAATCACTTGGTGAAAGTGGTATCTGCCAAGTTTTTTTCTTTTCTATAAAGTTACTATTTTTTTTTCCTTTGTAACTGATAAGTAATTTGTGGAGATATACTCTGAGACTATGAAAAGTTTTTATTCCTAATCAAACTTTCTGTTCTAGTTTAGCATTGTTAATTCTTGTTTGAACCAATCACTACCATACTGCAAAATAGTGATTTTCTAAGTCCATCATTTCTTCTCCAGTTATTAGTTGGCATTCTACTATAAGGAGATGCTTCCTTTCTTATCCAGTTAGCTAGCTATCTTTAGTATGGACTTACACATTCTTATTTTATTCAGTGGCTTATAATCCATTACCTACATCATTTACTTTGATTATAAATCAAATTCTACTCAAATTGTACATCTTTGGCCAGTAGGCATTTCTTCAAGTTGCTTCCCCTGTCATTTTGACATATTCCCCCCATTTTTTGACCACTTTGTAAAAAAAATGTTCTGGCCCAATAACATGTTTCTGGCTCATCTTATACTTTCCTTGCCCCAGCCTTAGAATTGACCAGTTCTCCAAAAAGTCTTAGTTCTTTTTAGTAGGGAATGGTATCAGGAAATCAAGATCTGAGTGGCAGACCAACACTTATATAAAATACAAAAATTAATTTCTTAAATAATGCACCTAGAAGAATCAAATGCAAATCTTCTCTGAGGAAACCTACCTCATTCAAGGCCTCAAAAAAAAATCCCACAAATGAAATTCCAAGGTAAATTAGCATATCGCTGTCAAAAACAACTAAATATGCAGGGGAAAAAGATACCATATGCAAGAACCAAAAGAAACAATAAACAATAGAAATAGACTTAAGGATCTTTGCTCTGGATATGTAAAAGCTTAGAGAGAAAATAATAAAACTACTAAAAGGCACTAAAGACAAACCAAACAGGTGAAGAAATACACCATGTTTAAAAATTGGAAAACAATATTACAAGGGTGTTAATTATTCTCAGAGAGTTCTATAATTTCAATGCAATTCCAGTGAAAATCCCACTAGGGTTTTTCATGAAACTTGAAACACTAATCTAAAATATATATGAAAAATCAAAGGGGAAAATAGCTAAGACTCTCCTGAGGAAGACGAAATAGGTGGGGACACTTGTCTTACCCGATATCAAATATTACAAAGCTATAGAAATTAATACAGTGGCACATTGGTCCTGAGATAGAGACACCAACCCCTGACCCCAGTGGAACAGAAAAGAGAGTCCAGACATAGACCTCTGCGTTCATGGAAACTTGATATATGAGAGATTGGCTATGGCAGATCACAGAAGAAAATGGGTGAGACAACTGGTTGGCACAGACAAAAGTCAATTTCCAATATATTAAAGATTTAAAATGAAAGGACAAACTTTACAACTTATAAATTTATTTTTTTAAGTTTATTTATTTTGAGAGAGAGAAAGAGAGAGTGCACACGGTGCAGAGAGACAGGGAGAGAGAGAGAATTGCAAGCAGGCTCTGCAGTGTCAGCACGGAGCCTGACATGGGGCTCAAACTCACGAACCATAAGATAATGACCTAAGCTGAAACCAAGAGTTGCATGCTTAACCGACTGAGCCACCCAGGTGCCCCAGCAACTTTTTAAAGAATGTATTAGAAAATATCATTCTGACCTCAAGGAGAGAAGGATTTTTTTAAACAAGAAACAAAAGGCCTAACCAAAAATAGAAGACTGATAAGGTCAACAATATTAAAATTAAGAACTTTTATTCAAAGAGACAACCTAAGGGTATGAAAACATAAGCCACGAACTGGGGAGACTTCTTGCAACATCCCTGATAAAAGATTAATATTCAGAATAGAAGAACACCTATAAATCAAGAAAGAAAGAAAGAAAGAAACAAACAAAGGAAGAAATAAGGAAAGAAAAGAAAAGGAGAAAGGAAGGAAGAAAGGGAGGGAGGAACAGAGTGGGACAGAGACGGAGAGACCAAAAGAAAATAAGCAAAAGTCACAAGTAAGTGTTTCATAAACGAGAAATACAAATGGCAAATAATCCATGAAAAGGTGTCCAACCTCATTAGTAATTAGGAAAATGCAAATTTAGATCACAACATACCATACTACCTGCCTGATTATAAAGTTGGTGCAGATGTGGATAAGGGGCTATAATACACTGCTCGAATGTAAATTGTTAGAACTACTTTGGAAAATAATTCAGCACTATTTCCAGGAGTTGAACATTCATATACCCTATGACATAGGAAATCTACTAAGTAAGTACTCTAGAGAAATCCTTAAATATAAGTACCAAGTATATTCATAACAGCAAAAGCAAACAAAACACAGAAAAACAAACTAAATAATTGAAATGTTCATCGATAGGGAATAAGGCATAGCTACATAGATCAACATGTATGAATCTTAGAAACATCTTGAGTGGAAAAAAGCAAGCACAGAAGGCTAAAAACAATATAATACTGGGGGGCTTTGCACTGACAGTGTGAAGCCTGCTTGGGATTCTCTGTCTCCACCCCCACCCCCCACCCCCCGCCCCTCTCTCACTTGCACACGCACGCTCTCTCTCAAAAATAAATAAACATTTTTAAAAACCCAATATAATACAATTTTTACAAAAACTCAAACGCAGGTAAAGTAAAACAATATCTTTAGGACATTATCAAAAATGCAAATATTATTTTTGAAAGGGGTAAGGGAATGGTGACAAGAAAAAAATTCAAGTTAGGAGCCCATCTGGTGGAGAGACAGGTTGATGGGAGAGGGGCACAGGTAAATGTGGCAGTATGTTCTAGTTGTTACATTGGGAGTGGATGCACAAAGCTCACTTTATTATGCTTCTTAATCTACATTGGGTTCCTCAGTCTTGACACTGTTGATATTTGGGGCTGGATAAACCTTTGTTGTGATATTTAGTAGCATCCCAGGCCCTTCCCACTAGATGCCTATAGCACCCGCCTCCCAGCTATGACAATAAAAACTGTCTCCAGACATTGTCAAATGTCCCTGGGGAGCAAAATTGGCCCTGGTCAAGAATCACTGATGTATATATATGATACATTTTTTGAATGTTTTAAATGTTCCATAATAAAACAAAGTTTAGAAGTGATGAGTAGAAGTTTCAGTTTGTCTGTGAAGCACAACTAGGAAGTAATCATTAAGCGCTGAGAAAGCCAGAGCCTGCACAGGCCTTTGAAGTGACAGTGCAGAGCAGTGAGAGCTGACAGTTTCAGGAGGATTTTGACTAGCTGGTGATATTTCTAGAAATGGTACCAGGTATTGGGAAATCAATGACTCCAGAGACACTGGAGGAATATTTCTGCAACCTTTCTTAATTCTTTTGGAAATCCAAAAGCTTAGTTTAGCCTTTTTAGAATACTGTTTAATTAAAAAAAAATTTTTTTTACATTTATTTATTTTTGAGAGACAGAGCACAAGTGAGGGAGGGGCAGAGAGAGAATGAGACAGAATCTGAAGCAGGCTCCAGGCTCTGAGCTGTCAGCACAGAGCCCGACATGGGGCTTGAACTCAAAAACCGTGAGATCATGACCTGAGCCGAAGTTGGACGCCTAACTGACTGAGCCACCCAGATGCCCCAATACTGTTTAATTTTTAAAAAATCTATTATTGATTTTTTTTAAAACAAGGCTTTTTGTTTATAGAAGACCTCCTAAGGAACTGAAGGATGTCCATACATTTTGTTAACTTTGAGGGGATGGCTATGATTGCAAAGTCACCACACATTTAACTGTGGCCCCCAGATGACCGAGATATTAGCAGAAATAAGATCTGATAACATAACACTGCTGTTGTAGGATGATGAGTGATCCCACAGTCACTATTGCACTCCATTAATCTAAGAGCCTACCCAGTGATGTGGTTCTACTTGGAAATGCTTATCTGATTCTTATACTATAGCCCCATTTAACCCCTCATGGAAAGAGTTTATTACCTTCATTTTAAAAATGGGGAAACACAGGGGCACCTGGGTGGCTCAGTCAGTTAAGCGTCTGACTCTTAATTTCAGCTCAGGTCATGATCTCACGGTTAGTGGGTTCGAGCCCCAAGTTGGGCTTTACACTGATAGCACTGAGCCTGCTTCAGATTCTCTCTCTCTCCCTCTCTCTCTGCCCCTCCCTGCTCACTCTCTCTCTCTCTCTCAAAAATAAATAAACATTAAAAATTTTTTTTTGATGGAGAAACAGACACAGAGAAGATACGTGAGTTTTCAAGATAACACAATCCAGAATAATTAATAGAACTGGCATGAAAATTGGGTCTGCTCAATCATGGTCTGTGTGCCTTTTTCTCTAAGCTCTGAACTGTACTTGGACATGTGTGAGCATTAGTGTGCAGATGTGTGTATGTGTTTGTGTATCTGTGGTTGGGGAGCATGAGTGTGTGTTTCTCTGAGGACAAGGGGGAAAGACAAAAGACTGAAGAGAAGAGCTAGGAGGAGAGTTATCCAATTCAGAATATGCCTTGGGCAAGATCTCTCTGAGTCTCAATTTCTTTAACTATAAAAATTCACAGAATAATTGCAAAAGTCAAATGAGATACATATTTGAAAGCACTTTATGTTTCTGTATATAAACATGATTGTCATTATTAACATTATTACTTAAAATGCAATTCAGATTATAAAGCAGTTCTAATGGGTAAAACAACTCACATTTTCTTCATTTTATTGACACTATTTCTTACCATATGTCCAGTTCAGAGGAATATTCAGTGGCTCCCAGCAAGGCATCAGGAGGGCGGTACCAGAGGGTCACAACTTCTGAAGAGTATGTCTGGCTGGGAATAGACTTTGCCCGAGCAAGACCTGGCCAAAGAGGAAAAGCACAGACCTCACTGTCCTAGGACTTCCTGGAGAGCCAGCAAGAGATGCATGCTACCAGGAGTTAATAACTGGCGGAACAAGCAACATTAAAAAAAATAATACACAAAATCTGGGTGCTTTTAATAGTTACTCAGTTATTTTGACCCTTGCATACATCTTCATCAAGTGAATTTCTGAAATTTTGGCCTACTTGCAGCTAGATGTGGCCTTCCTGGCAGCTAAGTATAGGGAGGTGACTAAATTCTTGCCTATATGATATAAACAGAAGTGATGTGTGAACTTCCAGACCATGCCCTTTTGGAGGAATTAAACAAACATTCTTCCCTTTTCTTCTTCCTCTAGGCTATAACGAGAATGAGGTGGCAGCCATCTTTAAATATGTAGTTGGGGCAATACCTTAAGGATGGTGGGGCCACATGACAGAAGGAACATGGGTCAAGACACCATGGAGCCACCATACAAGCTCTGACTACTTAGGTCAGACTGTTATGTGAGAGAAAGTTAAGCTTCTAGCATGTTTACACCTCTGTAATTTGGGGTCTCTGTAACAGCAACAGAACTCAAATCACAACTAATAAGGTTCCCCTCCATTTTTGCAGTCCAGGAATCCCCAGTTTAGTACATACAAGGTGGGGACTGCTAATCCAAACTAATTAGTTTGGTAAGGCCTTGAACACATCACTCTCAAGTTCTCTGGAATATAAGAGTACTTTTGTTGGTCAGCTACTTATCTCACAGAATCACATGATGTGCAGCTGGGAAAAAACCTCAGTAGATGAGTTCTCTGTTGTGGGAATTCATAAATGAGTATCTGCCAAATGCTTATATGCTCAGATGAAAACTAATATGTCAGAATAAAGTACTGTAGCTATAGTGCAACCATCTGATATCCGCCAAACAGAGAAGAGTGGTTCCTCAGCTCTAGTTTTTTAAACAAATATTTATTAAGCACCTACTGTGGTGTCAGGCCTTAGGGATATGATGATAAGCAAAATGGACTCAGGTTGTCTTCATAATGCTTACAGTCTAGCAGAGTAGACAAAATCATTACACAAATATATGTGTATATATGTGTATATATTGTTATAAACTGTGATAAGTACTAAAATGGAAAGATACAGTGATACCCCAGGGAAATCTGTTGTCACTTTGATAGGAATAAAAACCTCAGGTACTCATGCAACACAGCTCTATAGATAGGTGACCAGAACAAGTGCCCTGAAGCCTCTACTGCGACAGGAGTCCATCCTATAATCTGGGGTTTACCTCTTTATCCTGTCATCATGGGATAACCTTGATCTATTCTGAATTTTTATATCCATTCAGATGTAGGAAAACCTACTAGGTACAGTTCTCTCTACAAATGTCTCTCTATAAAAAATGGCAATGGGGCAGTAGAGGTACCCAAGTTTTAGGATCTGATTAGACTGGGACTTGATGGACTCCTAAGAAGCTACCAAACTTGCCCTGTTTCTTGCCTCACACTTCCTATATGGTAGTTTGACATCCTCACAAAGCACCACGTTCCATGGGCCTCCGATTTTCAAAGGCCAGGCCTAGTCAATGCTTTAAACACATGCACACAAAAGCATCATTGTTCATAGCTCAGAAAGACACTTGAGGGGAGACTTACCAAAATCAGCCAGTTTGAGCTCTCCCAGGTGACTGATGAGTAAGTTCTGAGGTTTCAGGTCCCTGTGAAGAACGTGTTGGTGGTGGATGTATGCCAGGCCCCGCAAAAGTTGAAACATGAAAAGCTGGAAGGAATGAACACCTTATCTAAGGAGATTTGAGCCACTATGTGTTGATTTCTCCTCTAAATCAAAAACAGTCATCTGAAAGAATATAGTAAAAGTGTTTCTTGAGAGGAAAAAAAAATTTACATTCAGAGAGGGGAAAAAAAAGACAAGGAAAGTCAAATAAGTAGACCATGTCCTAAACAAAGGGATTCTGCCTTTTCCTGACATCTCATTTCTTTGATACTGGAGGAATTACCCTTCCTTAAAAATCTAAAGGGAAACTTTGAAGTTTCCTTCGGAACTAGTTATTGATTTAGATGTGAAAGATTTAATTTTTTTTTCCCACCGATGAACTTGGCATATAAGATCAAAGTTGACCTGGAAATGATATTCTAAGGTTTACAACTGCTTAAGTTTTCCAGGCTCTCTGATATGAAGCCCTTTTAAAAACATAACACAAGGAGACCAGACTAGGAAATATATCTTTAGGTGGAATTAGGAAATAAAGGAACCATTACCTTTTAAACCTATTTTTAAGTCTGAAGTTCAAAGCTGAAAACAAGCTATATTGCAGCCATTTGACTAAAAGGAAGAAAGACCAAAAACAG
Source organism: Prionailurus viverrinus (assembly GCF_022837055.1). Classification (NCBI taxonomy): domain Eukaryota; kingdom Metazoa; phylum Chordata; class Mammalia; order Carnivora; family Felidae; genus Prionailurus; species Prionailurus viverrinus. Next base: position 28,832,726 of record NC_062568.1, read on the forward strand.
GGAAAAAACAAAAACAAAAAAACAATAGACCAAAAAAGAAAAGAAAAGAAAGAGATTAAGGAATAAATAGTTGAAGAAATAAGAGGGAAAAATACATTCTGGGCCCAAATTTTTAAATGTTGCATGTGGTTATAAGGCATAGAAACCAAAGACATTATTAGGTTCCCACCAATGTAGACGCTTAAGGAAAAACAGAGCGCTTAGGATTCCAATGTCTTTTGCTCTTTTCCAGTGCCACTGGCAATTGAGAATTGAAACACCAACATTAGTGTTTACAAAGACCTATGCCAACCGAGGACATGTTCTGGCAGTTTAGAAAAGAAAAGCCCAGCCCCAGCATTCCTGGAGACAGAGGCACAATAGCAGATGCAGAGCTGTGCAGGTAAATCCATCACACTTTTTGCATCACATCCTGGAAACTGGGAACTTCAGAGATGCTGGCACGTTTACTGGCCTAACAATGACTAGGAGACATTGGAGGCAAGCAGAGGGGCAGCTTGATCTGACCAAAGAGGCCTGGGGGGTTTGCCCACCATGGCACAGCTGTGTCTGTGTAGTTTCATGCAGGTCCTACATCAGGCTCAGGAGCCATTTAAGAATGTTAAAAATTTCCTGACACTCCTATGTTCACTGGTTCTATGAGTTTTCCTAGTGCTTTTCAATGTGAAAATACTGAGGAAAGTGGGAGCAACAGACAATTGAGGGAGAGAGACAGAAGGGAGGAAGGGGAAAACAACATTTATTGTACGCCTAGCACCTTTCATAATCCTCAAAGTAATCCGTGAGGGAGATAACGCTTGTCCTTGATTTACAGATAAGAAAAATAGGGCTCAAAGATACTTTAAAAACATGTCTAGAAACTGTCAGGGCCAAAACTCAAACTCAGACCAGCCTAACTCCACTACACCATTCTGAGAAACTGGCGAAAAGAAAATTAAAACTTGACAGGGAAAGGAAGAGGGAGCTGGCTGAGTCAGAGACAGAATTTCTTAGTGGGCCAGCCTGAAACGCCTTTCATGTTGGAGTACAGACTGCTCTCACTAATTAGTCACACCCGCCCTCACCTTCTTGCTCTTCAATCCCTTTCCCCCCGGGCTCCACATGAATGTCCACAAGCATTTGTAAATGGTAAAGCGCTGCAGTATTTATGTATGGTATTTTATTTTATTTATTTTTATTTTTTTAACATTTTATTTATTTTTGAGAGAGAGAGAGAGTGTGTGTGTGAGCCGAGAAGGGGCAGAGAGAGAGGGAGACACAGAATCCGAAGCAGGCTCCAAGCTCCAAGCTGCCAGCACAGAGCCTGACATGGGGCTCCAACTTACGAACTGTGAGATCATGACCTGAGCCGAAGTCAGGCGCCCAACTGACTGAGCCACTCAGGCGCCCCACACATATGGTATTTTAGAGCCACACTTCTCAAAACTGCAGTCTGCCCTGACTAACCTCTCCACTCACTCACTCTTGAATCCTTTGCAACCTGGATTCTTCCTTCACACCACCAAAGCACCATTAACAGAACTCAATCCCATGGTGTTTTCTCAGTCAACACCAAGCCAGATCTCGGGTGATTCTTTCCAGAGAGACTTCCCATACCCCAGGGGTTCGTCCTGTTTCCAACACAGTGAGGCTCTTGGGGACAAGATAATTTCATTGGGCTAGTGCCACCTGGGCCAGAGTGAGCATTTTCACTGCTGCCCTGGCTATGGAGAACTCATCCCTACTCCCACTTGTTTTGATGGGAAAACTTTTTCCTTTGTGCTTCCACATACCCCTAATAAACCCCTCTATTTATTAGTGTATCCCTCACAAATCCACAAAATAGTCAAGTATGGTTTTCAATTGTATTCCTGGTATTAGTGACACTCCCAACCATGCCTTCCCTGAAATTGTCTTTTCCTTTGATTTCCATGAGAGTGTATTTTTCTGGATCCTCTACATTCCTAAAAGCTTCTTTCTTTTGTCTCTTGCTGTCCTGTTCCTCTTTCAACCCCTAAAGGCAAAAGTTCTATAATCAGTTCTTTTATCTTTGTGTATTTGCTCTTTGGGCTATCTACTCTCTTGTCTTTAACTACAAACTACATGTTCCAATTGCCCTCAAGTCTACATCTCCAGCGTCTATCTTCCTCTTGGGCACCAATCTCCTCTCCAATTGTTTTGCTGCTCATTTTCCTTTGGATTTCCACCTCAACTAGAAGCTCACTATGTCTAAAACAGGAATTCTCCTCCTCCTCCTCTTCAATCAACTTCTTCTATTTCTGTTAATAGAGCTATAATTCTTCTGGTCAATCAAGGAGATTATGTTAGAAACCCAGAGGCTAAGGCCTTTACCCTAGACTTCCTGAATCAGATGCCCAGGTCATTCATCTGCTCATTGAAGTTTGAGAAGCACTGGGCCAGCCCACATCAATGAACTCCTAATGAAATCCCCTACTCTTTAATCCATCCCACAGACCACAGTTACATAAATTTCCTTCTGATCATGTTATTCTCTCTCAATGCAAACCCCTTGAATGACTCTACTGTCTAAGAAATATAGTCCACATCTTAGAAAATAAGGTTCTCAACCACCTACCGAATCTATTTTTCCAGACTTACATATCCTCATTTTACTAATATATTCTCTATTTTGGGCCAATAGGACCAGAGATGCAGTACTCTGGAAAAGAATCTTAACCAAGAATCATTTTTAGCAATGGCAAAAACTGGCTCTATAACTTCAGGCAAAATATTTGTCTTATCAAACCTTGGATTCCAACTCTGCAAATTAAGAAAGTTAGAGCAGCCCAGAGTTTTTAAGGCTTTTTTTTCCTGCTGCAACTTACCATAAGAAATATGGTATGCAAGTATCCAGTACTTGCATTCATACATAGATATAAGCGCTGTTTCAAGTGGCACAAAAGTTGCACAAAATAATACTTATTCTTACTAGGTGTAACATACCCTAATATTTTCTATTCTTTTCTCACCTATTCTATTTCATTTTTTAAAATGCTGGTTGCTGATTGCCAAATTGATTTCATAACCCGCTAATGGGTCAAAACACAAAGACTGAAAAGTAATGTAGTTCATTTAACTCTAACAGTCCATGACTCTGGGATCCTCTTTCCTGAACACATCCTCTACTTCTCTGTTCTGTATCTTTGCTGAAAACATTCCTTCCTTCTGTGACATCTTCCCCTATTACAGACTCTTGAAATGCAATGTATCTTTTAATGTCTGCCTTAATAAAAGCTCTTAAAATGAGAAGATATCTTTTATTTTTTTTTTGTACATCTACATGAGGCCTTATTTCTCACTCGGTATTATTCACAAATGTCCTGTAATAGTATTGGTGCATATTTCTTATCTCTTGTTTTTGGTTGTAAGGCCCCTGAGGGCAGGACTCATGTCTTCTTCATGGCTTTTTATCCTTCTAACCATTTAGCACAGTGCCTGGTATGAGAGTCACTCAAGCCTGAAAATATTCTATCTTTCTCACAGTTATTCTTTCTCTAAGCCTTCCTCTATCTAATCAACATCTCTAGTTCCTTGGCTCTTCTATTCTGTCCCTAGCTATCAGCAACCTGCCTATCTTCACTTCCTTCCCTCAGATTAGGCTCCTTTTAGAAGTCTCTGACCATCACTGTAACCTCTCTCTTGACAGTCTCCTCAACTCTCTTGCCCAACTGTCTTTTTCTTTCATATGTCTGGCAAAACCCCAACTCTGAATCACTCTAACAGTCTACTTTTTATATTCCTCTATTTGAATTGCTAAGCGCTGCCATTAAAAAGGAAATCCCATGATCATGAAGATAATTTAGTGGTTTTCATTCTCACTGGAGTCCTCAACACACTACTAGACATTCCTTCTTTTTGCCTAATTAGGTCTCTATCCCATTCTCCACCAGCTATCTTAAAATGTTTTCACTCTCCTCAACCCCTTGCCCTCAAATCTTCTTTTCCCCTTTGCTTGTAGGACTGGATGGGTCCCCTTACTATGAATTCTCATAGCGTTTCTAGTTAACATGGCCATCGCCCTTATCACTTTGCTTCTTATTGCCTATTTAAGTCCATATATCTTACCGGGCTTTAAGCTTATTGAAAGTAAGAAACACAACTTATTCATTATTGAAACCTCAAAACTTAATATAATATGAAGTACTCAATCATTCTTGAATGAATGAAAGGAGGAATATAAATATTAGTTAAATGAATGAGTATGAATACATCATATACAAATTTCATATATGTTATATCAAGGACCAATTAATTAATTAATGCCAATAAAAACATTAGGGCATGAAAGTATGAAATAAAAATGGTTTCTAAAGTTCATAACAGACATAGAATTACAGCTAGTTGAGAGTTTATTATTATTTCTATTCCAATGACTAGAAAATGGAATTTGGTCCCATTTATAATAGGATCTGATATAAGAGGCAAACAGATAACTAAATTAGACCTAACAAAGGTAGTTTGTTTGCTGATTCTATTGGGAAAATATAAGTACAACACTATCACAGACCACAGTAGTCTGCCATGAATAAGGTATTTATTTTATAATGTCTTAGCTTTACTTCTTTCCTTTTAATGCAATTCTTTTTCATTGGTGTATATTTTTAAAGACACATTTGTATGATGGCCATGACTAACAAGGTTAAGCTGCCTGGAAAATAGCTAGACATTGCTCTATATCTTGAGGGGCAACTCTTGAAAAAAACTTTTCTCTAGAATATCAATGATAGGCATCTTCTTACTTAGTATCATGAGACTTTGCTTTGTGATGACAGTCTGTTTCAAAATTCTTCTCCTGAATCCTGACCCTCAAAGTACTCACCCTGACATTGTGAGGATGAAGCCCTCCTGGGTGCTGAGACATGTACTGGGCCAGGTCTGTGTGCTACACAAAATGGTGGAGAGAGTAACATTAGTGGAGCTTGAATAGTGTCCTAAAGTAGACCATAGATTGGCTGTCGGAGGTATTATAAAGTTCAGAATTTTTGAGACTAAAGTACAAAAGATACATAACCAGGTTTCCTGAGACCTCACTATTAAGGTCAAACACAGGGTGTCTTTCTAAATGGCTTCTTACAAGGAAGCTTGTTTCTCATCACAAAAAGATGCTCATTTTAAATGACTGCCACTGAAGGCAGTGGAGCGGGCATGTCTCACTCTCCTTGGAGGCAAGTCAAGTATACATGCCCTATGATTTATTTCTGCTAATATCTGAATGTTTTTCCTTTCAAAAATATGAAAATGAGTTATTTTTAGTAAACTTGTATACAATTTTTAAAGACCTTGTGATTCATGTCTTTATTGTCAATGAAAAAATGTTGGATTCTGCTCAGATGGTAATTAAAAATAGATAAAAAATAAGTACAAAAGTTTTATTGAGGAGGCAAGCTCAAAGTGCTTATTTATTATTGTTGGTAAGGGGGGGGGAAAGACAATAAATACAGTGGGTAAAGAAGCAGGACTAAAGAAGGAGTGTAAGAACAATAAGCTCTGGCAATCATAATAATGAAAATTTCCATGACACTTTCCACATTGTAATGAAAGTTTTATCATGCCATAAAATATTAACAGATTCATTGTACAAGCACCAGGCTTTTCCCTCATGCTTTATAAAATGCTGGGGCAACTCACCATGTATTCAAAAACAAATGTCAGTGTCTCTTTGGTATGGATTATGTCGTGCAGGAGCACAATATTGGCATGTTTCAAACCCTTCAGGAGAGAAGCTAGAAAAAATTAAACAAAATATTAATTCAATCATTGATAATGAAAGTACTGCTTTAAAGATATCAAGCAGTATTTATTTTTTAAACATTTCAAATCAATCATTCTGATTTTTTTATTGCTGGGAAAAAATTCTCATGAAATAATATTAAAAATTACAAAGGACCTTCATCATTTGTCAAATGGCAAGCCACTGCATTTACATAACTTATTTTTCTTACAGGCTAGAGCAGTTGCAAAAAACTATGTTTCCATTTATCTAATCAATTTCATCAAAGCACTCAGAGCACTTTGCAAATGCTTCCCTCTGGGAATCTTATCTCTGCTTCAGAGTTACAGGAGAGGAGGCCTGGAGAGATAAAGGCCATTGGAGGAGCAGGAAATGGAGTATTCTGCCTTCTAGAGTAGGACTTTGCAACATGTGACCATTCTCCAAAATTCAAAGTGTCACAGAGGGTCAGCAGGGCCCGTGGATGTGATTAGTGGAAGGCAGGGATAAGGGTATGGGATGAACATAATAGAGTGGAGAGGATTTCTTAAAGGCAGAATTGCCAACCTCTGTGGAAAGGAGAAAATGCAAACTTGAAAAGAGGACAGAGCCAATCTTGGGGAGCCCAGGGGACTGGGAGTGGGTGAAGTTTGAGGACTGTCTCTTGCATCTTTAATAACAAATTATTATTAGGTCACTAAAGGCAATCACTTTTTTTTTTTTAATTTTTATTTATTTTTGAGACAGAGAGAGACAAAGCATGAACGGGGGAGGGTCGGAGAGAGGGAGACACAGAATCTGAAACAGGCTCCAGGCTCTGAGCTGTCAGCACAGAGCCCGACGCGGGGCACGGACCGCGAGATCATATCCTGAGCCGAAGTCGGCTGCTTAACCGACTGAGCCACCCAGGCGCCCCACTAAAGGCAATCTTAAAAGGGAGAAGTCAGCACAAAAGGCCAGTGAGTGGCTGGGAAGGAGTCTGAAAAGCTCTCTTTGGGAGCTTCAGGGATATGAACCCCCCGAGCTTCACAAGGGTGGAGACCAGAAAAGGCATGATAGGGAGATGATGAGTCTCAGTTCAGGACATCCCTGCATGAATAAATAGTGTCCTTAAGACTTACAGGAAAGGAAAAGTGAAGTATAAAAATTCAAATCAATGTTCTGCAGGGTATGCTTGTATGTCATGAATCTCCTTCACCAACTCTTCCCCAGAATTCCATAAGATTAAAACCAAACCCAAACACTACCTTCAAATTTTGGAACAAATTACTCCTCTCAGGAATCTTTCCTGTTGTAATGATCCTCTGCTATTTTGCCCTTCTGATAGCCATTTTTCTTTCTAGTGGGAATACCTCCACTTTCCTCTGGGGAAAAATCCCTCTGCCCACTCAGTCCATGCTTTTCCGGTGGGGCTGACCCCATGGCTACCCACGACTGGGCGTGTCCCCCAGGCCTGACCAATCAGAGGACAGTACCCTCTAGCCACAGTGATTGCTTCAGAGACAGGCACAAAACCCTACTTTGCTGGTGCCATCCAGAAAGAAGTGCTTTCTTTTCCACTGTGAGAAGAAGGCTGAGCTTGTAGGATTTCACCAGGAGCTGCTCTGGCCAGATTATCAACACCTGGTGAGAGCATGTCTGGGACTAAAACTAAGGCAGAGAAAAACAGTGTTGGGGATGGAGAGGCATGGATTCCTGGTGACGTCATCTACGCCCTGCTAGCGCATAGTTATCAGAACTATTAGCTGGTGACTTTCCTTCTTAACATCAGTTTGAGCTGGGAACCTTTAATCACCAAAGGAGCCCTATTATACCTGCTAATCTTACTTTGCTCTAATGACTAATACTCTAACTTTACTTTTTGCCCCCCGAGTCTTTATGAGCTAAATTTATTATTTCATTTTTACAAACACATTGCTTTGTAAATATAGTAAACAGTTTCACAGGCATTTGTTTGATGTCCCTACCCCCACCCAGCCTGAAGGCTACATGGGAATGGAGGGAGTGACTTTTCCTCTCTTTTGGATGCAGCTGCACCACCTAGTACAACACTCAGCCAAGAGTAAGCACTTAATTTGTCAGATATATTTATTGAATGTCTTAACAGGGAACTGACTGTGGAGCCAGAGGCCTTAATGTGAATCCTGGCCTCATCACTTTCTATCTGAGTGAGCTCAGGAGAGTATCACACTCTTTATGAAAAAAAGATAATGCCTTTTCTGACTTGACTTCACAGGGTTGACATGAGGATGGAATCAGATGTTACGTGTGGAACCCTTGGAAAATATAAACCATCACATGGTTGCAAATTAGAATTAATATCCCAGCCATCAGTTTCTTCTGCCCTCCCTTTTACCTTGAATTCCACTAAACTCCCACTCCAAGATTAGTATCTTTAACTTTTGTTTATGTTATATTTCTGCTAGAGTTTTCGGCACCTTCCATATTTATAACAGTGACTTCTTACCATCAATTGAGAATGCTGTATTTTGTGTAATTTTTATTTATGAATTATGTTAATTTTCTCTTCCTGCACACACATATATACACACACATGCATTACAAAGCATGTACCAAAACTAGATTTTAAGGGAAATGGGTAAAACTGAAATTGTTAAGATATTTTAATTTTATTTTTAATACAATTTTATTTTTACTTAAATTTGATCTTGCTAAAACTTGTGATGCTTATTTTTAAAATCATGGTGGTGATGGGGTGCCTGGGTGGCTCAGTCAGTTAAGCGTCTGACTTCGGCTCAGGTCATGATCTCACAGCTTGTGGGTTCGAGTCTCAAGTGAGGCTCTGTGCTGACAGCTCAGAGCCTGGAACCCGCTTCGGATTCTGTCTCCCTCTCTCTCTCTGCCCCTCCCCCACTCACACTCTGTCTCTCTCTCTCTCTCAAAAAGTAAATAAACATTAAAAAAATTTTTTTTAATAGAAAAAATAAAATCATGGTGGTGTGTTTTCTTAATCATGATGGCTTCATACTATCAAGGAACAGTATCTACTTAGGATGAGGCTCACTGCTAACAATAGTGTGGTTATAAAATCTTTATTTTATATAGTTTTCTTGATAATTTCTGCTTTATAAGAGTAGGAAAAGTGTCAGTTTGACCACTTCTCTGTTGTTCACTTATATTTATATTATTAGTCTTATCTTCAATTCACAATTTCTTTGCAGAAATACTTTTAAACTCCTCTCAACTCTTTTTCTCATACCCTGATCCAATTCAGCAAATCTGTTGGTTATACCTTCATAACATGTCCAGAATCCCTCCCTTCTTGCCATCGCCTCTGCTGTCATCCCAGGCCAAGTTATCATCATATCTTGGCTGAATTAGCGCAAACACCTTCTAGCTAGTCTCTCGCTGCATCCTCTCTCCCTTCCTGTAGTCTTTCATGCACAGAACAGCCAGCTACTGTGATCCTTCTAAGATTGAAGTCAAGGCATGTCTCTGCTCCAGTGGTCTCTCATCTCACTCAGAATAAGATACAAAAGACTTACAATGGCCTGTCCAGCCATTACCTCCTTGCCCTCATATTCCTTTTCTTGCTCACTTGGCTCTAACACATTCGCCTCCTAACTGTTCCTTGGACACTTCCAAACACATTTCCTCCCTGGGTCTTACAATTTTCCTTGTCTCTGCCTATAATCCTCTTATCCCATTGTCTGTGCATTTCTTCCCTTACTTCCTTCAGGTCTCCACTCAAACCATACACAAGAAGTCTGAGCTTCCATGACCCTTCTCAATGAAATAGCAGCCTCCCCACCCCAGACCTACCCTAGTGATCCTCTGTCCCTTTGCCCTGCTTTTTTCTTCTCCAGAGCACCTACTGCTTATTACACCAAACATACTACTATTTTCTTTCTTTCTTTCTTTCTTTTTTTCTTTCTTTCTTTCTTTCTGTGGGGGAGAGGGGCAGAGAGAGAGAGAGAGAGAGAGAGAGAGAGAGAGAGAAGCCCAAGCAGGCTCCATGCTTAGCAAGAAGCCCAACTCGGGGCTCCATCCCATGATCCTGGTATCATGACCTTAGCTAGAATCAAGAGTGGGATGCTCAGTGGACTGAGTCACCCAGGTGCCCCTCTATTTTTATTTTCTATTCACCCTTAAGAATGTATTTTTATTTTCTATTCACCCTGTAAGAATGTCCCCATTGAAAGTAAGGTCTTCTGTCTTTTATGCTTATTGCTATATCTCTAGTGTCTAGAACAATCTTTGGTCTATTACAAACATCAAATAAATATTTACTATTGAATTAGTGTCACTAATTACCTAATGTCATTTCTATATCTATAATTGGTTGGCATAGGGTGTTTCTGTGAAATGCTTTCATTCCTTGTTTCTCTTCGTTGTCTTCCTCATTAGATTATAAATGTTTGAGTGTTATTGCCATGTCTACTACAGCTTTTTTAACACCCCCGAACTACTGAAATACTTCTTTGGAAACTGTGGCTTTTGGTGAGTAATAATAGGCAATTTACGTGACACAGTAGATGATGTTTAAAGAATTTATCTCATGGTATTGTTTGGCCCATCTACCAAACGGATCTAAAATGCTTACAGCTTCAGATGTGTGGGTCTCAAACCCAAGAAGAAAAGGTCTTTCTTCTAACTCCAAGCCTGCCTCATAAACTTCAGAGCAGGATATGGTGTGTTGTGCAGACTCACAAGCTGAGGGATACAAAAGCCACCTGAGAAGGGGAAAGATCCTTAAATCAGAGCATCCTGGTTCCTGTTAAAATTATTGTTTTTATAATTCACACATTCTAAGTATACCTATCTCTGTGTTTCTTCAAAGAAAAGACACACAGATAAATTGGGGAGGCTTTAAAGCTCCAGAAAAGTGGAATCACAATGGAATTTCTTTGAGTCCTTTCAAAATACTTCCATGGTGATGATGATGATGATGATGATGATACCTCACTGAGCATTTACTACATGCCAGGCATTGTTGTAAGAATTCTGCATATATTAACTTGGTATGAGAACACTCAGAAAGCCAAAGAGAAAACCTGAAGAAAACAACAGAATCCCAAAGATCAGGAACAAATGAGCCATAACTGAACATTATTCAGCTCATTTACAAAATGCAAAGTATTTCTTTCTTTATTTTAAATGTCCAAAAGTAGATGACCAACTGGTTGAACATTAAATGGCATTTAATTTGATTCTCATATATGTAAGATATTTAATAATTTAAAAAAAATGTTTTCATCTTGCAATGATATGAAAATATTTATTTTCTTGGTTTTGTTAATTTTATTGGGGGTTGTGGCTTAGTGAAGGTGTAGGAAAATTGATGCTTTCCAAGTGCAATGGGTCATGATGTTTTGATTTTACTCTGCTGTGTTCTGTTTTAGTTTGTGTAAAAGACGACGATGACAAGGAAAAACAAGGCTGGCCCTCAAAGTCCTAGGGCACATATATATGTAGTGAATAGCTGGCTGTGAGCTTTTGAAGGCATGGATTGTCCCTGTCCCTGTTTTTCTATCTCCTGCACCTAGCATAGGCCTGGCATGTGGCGCTCAATACGTGCTTGCAAATTAATGAAGACCAAACTGTTGTAATTGAGTTTATGTAGGAGTCAATAATGGAGCCAGTTTCCATCCTCAGCCTCCACTGAGTATTGAATGAAAAAGAGTTTGTGGTTCCTGATGTTACATTTTTTCTGGCCTGGGTGTCACAAATCCAGTCAATGAGTTGAGTTATTCAAGAAAAGAAATCTAGATAAATTTAAATAAATGTTAAGACAAATGTTAGATAAATACTTATCTAATTTCTTTGGAATTGTAATCCAATCACATATCATCATCCTGACAATGTTTTGTAAAAATATAACTATACATATGTAAATGTGCTATGTCTGTGCTATGATTTGATTGCATTCAATGGAGGACTTCTTGTCAACCAGGCCTCCCACAATCTATTTGTAGTAACAGGCAACTGAGGAGTTCTTACTGGTATCCTCTACCACACTGCATGACCTTGGGGAGGTTCCTTAGTCTATTTTTGGTTCAGCTTTCTTATATATGGACTGGGAATAATTACTTTATGTTTTCTTCACAAAAATTTTTTTAAATGTTTGTTTATTTTTAAGAAAGAGAGACACAGAGCATGGGTGGGGGAGGGGCAGAGAGAGGGCGACACAGAATCCCAAGCAGGCTCCAAGCTCTGAGCTGTCAGCACAGAGCCCGACGTGTGAGCTCGAACCCACGAACTGTGAGATCATGACCTGAGCCGAAGTTGGATGCTCAACTAACTGAGCCACCCAGGTGCCCCTGTAATGTTTTCTGTTAGAGAATGATATTGAGGGGCGCCTGGGTGGCGCAGTCGGTTAAGCGTCCGACTTCAGCCAGGTCACGATCTCGCGGTCCGTGAGTTCGAGCCCCGCGTCAGGCTCTGGGCTGATGGCTCGGAGCCTGGAGCCTGTTTCTGATTCTGTGTCTCCCTCTCTCTCTGCCCCTCCCCCGTTCATGCTCTGTCTCTCTCTGTCCCAAAAATAAATAAGCGTTGAGAATGATATTGAAAGATTCTCAGCTAAAACTGTTTCTAACTTAAACATTGCAATTGCTGATGCTGTAGAGTACATGATAGAATCAGAATTGACAAATTTATAATATTATTTTCTTTAAAATATTTCTTCTGCATTTTGCTTAAGGTTTATACAAAATGTATCATAAAAACTGATTTCTATTTTTATTTTTACTTTTGCTAAAGGAGAAGTGCTTGAGTTACAGATTTCTAAATTTATCATAATAAAGTAGCATTAGAATAGAATAGATTCTAATATCTAACAATTCTGATTACTAGTTCTGAGGCTCGGACAAGTTACTTCAGACTCCTTCATCTGAACAACAAAAATAACATGCTTTACCTACTAGAGTTGATGTAAGTGTTTTTTTAAAAAAAAGGTAATGGGGGAAAGGAGGAGAAAAGATTATGTCATACATCTAGTCTTCAAAAAAGATTAGTTATATGACTGCTTCCTAAACAAATGCTGCTAAGAGAGTGAAAGTCCTGCGTTTGAACCGAAAGTTTCCATTTTTTTGAAATATACTTAAAATAATGCACATTATTAAGACATTGATACACAGTTTCATAAAATTAGGGAATGTGTTCTTATATAAAAGCTTAAAATATTCACCTATTCAAATGAAAGTATCTTCTCCTAGTTGTAAAAATAAACATTTAAAATATAATTCCAGAGCCAATTATGGAAGATTTTTTCAAGTTGTTATAAAGGCAGCTGATCTTTTTAATTAGCAAAGGAATGAGGGTAGGGAACATGTCTATTTTGTGCACTACTATGTGTCTAGAAGCCAACAGAGTGCCTGGCCATAGTAAGTAGTCAATAAATATTTGTAGAATATTCATAGAGAGTGTACGGATTTTTGAATCAGAGAGATTTGGTTTGAAGCATGGCTATATGTTAGAATAATAGTAATATCTATCTCCGGAGATTGTTAAAAAGATTGGAAGAGGTAACATATGAAAAGTATCTGGCATGTGTATTAAGATATGTTTTCCTTCGTGTTGTTCATACTTTTGCTGATTTCATAATATTACATGTTAAGATCAAATAGTATTCCAAATGACCAGACTAATGAACCACCACATGTATTCTACTTATATATGAAGAGACCGTGCATGTAGTAAAATTCTATTCAGTAAATCTTTGGCTGATATCCCATCAGAGCAGCCAAACTGTTCAGGAAAAGTAATTCGTGCTTCAAGGCTTTGAAAAAAAAAATCTGCATTACTTGTTCAGTTTTTCTGCATGTGGCTTTCGGTTGCCTTTTTAGCTAGTGACCCAGGGTTTTAACTAATGAACTCCAGCTGTTCTTATTTTGCCTTCCATCCCTTCTCATTTAACCTCCTGTCTCCCTGGTCTCACATCCTTAAAGTTCTTACAGGAAAAATGGGACAGTGCCAAAGTTTTCAAATGAGGCCTCATCCCTTCTTGAGGGGAGAGGGCTTCTTTAACAAGGGCTTCTAGCTTTCTCAATGATGGAAAAAGAAACATTCATTGTTGGAAAATGGATGCCTAACAACCTCCAATGTGTCAAAAATCCTCTTGTGGTTTTTAATATTATACAAGCAAAGCGTTCAGTAAGGTAAGTCCATAAAACAAACCAAGAAAGTCCACAGCTGAATACTAAATGTAATTGCAAACACCTGTGAAGGAGAGGCAATTTCTTAGTAAATATGCAATAAAAGAAACATCTACCATACAGAACAATACAGATCCAGCTTTTCTGAACCATGCTGAGAACCATCTGTTAGCAAAACTGGCAAAATTTTTCATTGTTAAGTCAAATGTCAACCTGAAAAACTTGGCTGTGGGCAAAATCTGAGCAAGGCAGTCCTGAAGTAATAGGCAAGCTCAAACGCACAAAGACAACACCATGAAAATGCGGTGAAGCTGGGCCAGAGGCTCTCCCATTATATTGGTGACCTGGGGATTTCTATTATGTTCAGAAATACTATTCAACCTATCCACACAACTCCTTCTAAATCTGATCATACTTTCATGGGGACCACTAATAAGTACATTAGTAAATGCAGCTTCCATTATATTAAACACTTAAAACCACACTTTCCTCTAGAATGCACCTGATCCTACCAGGATGAATTCCCGGCTAACCTGACGGCCATTTGGCCCCTATACTCAAATTCAAAACGACATATTTCCCAGGGGCTCTAAAAGACTTTTGAAAATGGCATCAAATTCAGTTATAAACTCATTTTGTAAATTGCTTTTTCCATGCCTGTTTGCATAACCCATCCTTCCAAGCTCAGTTCAAAATCTACTGACTCCATTAGCCACACTGAGACTAACTGGTTCTCATATTAGTTTATGTCTCTTTTTAACCTCCATTATAACACTTGTAACCTGATTCATCTGCTCTGTTAAGACTGAAAATGACAGAGAGCAAAAATCAGGGCTTTTTCTTCTCATCCTTCATAATGCCCAGCAATATGGTGGGCATATAAGTATGTGTTTCATAAAGAAGGGAAAATAGTTAACGGGAGAAAGTAAAAGAGAAAAGACATTTCTTTTTCTTCTTCTTCTTCTTCTTCTTCTTCTTCATCGTCGTCTTTTTTTTTTTTCTGAAATTGATAGCAATCCTATCATCATTAGATTTCAAATGGCTCATGTAGGGGCGCCTGGGTAGCTCGATCAGTTAAGAGTCCAACCTGAGCTCATGTCATGATCTCGTGCTTTATGGCTTTGAGCCCCACGTCAGGATCAGTGCTGACAGCTCAGAGCCTGAAGCCTGCTTCGGAGTCTGTGTCTCCCTCTCTCTCTGCCCCTCCCCTGCTCATGCTCTGTCTCTCTCTGTCTCAAAAATAAATAAAAACATTAAAAAAAGAATAAATCATAAAATGATAGTATAAATATGCTCCAAAAACTATAATGAACAATACGGTTGCAATTATTATTATTTTTTAATTTAAATTCAAGCTAGTTAACATACAGCGTAGTACTGGTTTCAGGAGTAGAATCCAGTGATTCATCACTTATATAAGTGCTCATCCCAACAAGTGCCCTCCTTAATGCCCATCACCCACTTAGCCCATCCCCCCCCCAGTGCCCCTCCAACAATCCTCAGTTTTTTTTTCTGTATTTAAGAGTCTCTCATGGTTTGCCTCCCTCTCTTTTTAACATTTTTCCTTCTCTTCCCCTATGCTCATCTGTTGTGTTTCTTAAATTTCACATTTGAGTGAAATCATATTTATCTTTCTCTGACTGACTTACTTCACCTAGCATAATACACTCTAGCTCCAACCATGTTGTTGCAAATGGCAAGATTGCATTCTTTTTGAATGTTGAGTAATATTCCATTGTGTGTAGATATATATCTATATCTATATCTATATCTATATCTATATCTACACACATTCCATTGTGTATGTATATATCTACACAAATACCTACCACATCCTCTTTATCCACTCATCCGTTGATGGACATTTAGACTCTTTCCATAATTTGGTTATTGTGGATGGCACTGCTATAAACTTTGGGGTGCATGTGCCCCTTCAAATCAACATTTTTGTATCCTTTGGATAAGTACCTAGTAGTGTAATTGCTGGGTCATAGGATAGTTCTATTTTTAATTTTTTGAGGAACTTCCATACTATTCTCCAGTTGTGATTATAATATTACTTCTAGAAATATCAAAAGCTAGATGCTGAATGGATAGATTCAATGGATTTTTTTTTTCTTACCAAATCAAGGACCTGTAAGATAGATCTCTTGGATCTTACCTTCCCGAATAGCTGTAAATGGGACTCCTTCCTCTTCATTCATGCTAATGACTTTGAGAGCCACTAGTTGTCCATTTATCCTGGAAGAGTTGGGGGTGGGGAGAGGGATGGGGAGGACACACATTTATTGAGATGGTTCATAGCAGCAGTTTATACTAAGGATAGTTTAATGAAAGTAGCTTTTCCTTCCAAATATATTCCAGCATATGAATCCACAATTTTCTAAAAATATGCAGTTTTAAAAGTCATATGTATGTATACCAAAATATTTTTTTTTCCTCTTTACTCATTATAGAAACTTTGGAGAACACAGAAAGGCACTAAACCCATCCTCATAATACTTTGATGTATATTGTTCCTTTCATTTCCTTTTCTGCACTTATTTGGACCATCCTTATTTTTCATCTGAATTATTGTAGTGGCCACCTAACAGTTTCCCTACTTGTACATTTGTACCCCTACTGTCTCAATAGAGCAGCCCAGGGGATCCTTTTTAAGGGAATTTCAGAATAAATCACTTCTCTGCTCAAAACCTACCATTATTGTCACATTTCAATCTGTTAAAATTTTTTTCTTATGTATTTATTTATTTTGATAGAGAGAGAGAGAGAGAGAGAGTGTGTGTGTGTGTGTGTGTGTGTGTGTGTCTGTGTGCACACGCAAGCAGGGGAGGGGCAGAGGGAAGGAGAGACAGAATCCCAAGCAGGCTCTGCACCATCAGCATAGAGCCCGATGAGGAAAGGGGGAGGGGTGCTGGAACCCACAAACTGTGAGATCATGACCTGAGCCAAGATCAAAAGTTGGATGCTTAACTGACTGAGCCACCCAGGTGCCCTGGTCACATTTCAATCTGAATAAAAGCCAAATTCTTACAACTACCTTCTAGGTGCCACCTGACCTGCCCAGGCCCACCATTACCTCTTTCTCTAACCTCCTCTTGCTCTCCCCTTATTCAGTGTTTTGTTCACGGATGTAAGTGAGGTGCTGGAGAACTGAGATTTTAATACATGTATAAATACGCGATTTTCAATACAGCGGGATTCATGTCATGTTATCAGTAACTTGCTTTTCTGCCATTTTTCTTTTATTCATTCTTTACAGTATAGGATGATATTTCATTAAATATTTAATAATGATATAATATTTTATCATATAAATACACTGCAGTGTGTTTATGTTTGGCTGGTTCCAAATGCTTTTAAAATGTTTCTTTTGACTATTATAAAAATACAGTCATGGGGCGCCTGGGTGGCTCGGTCGGTTGAGCTTCCGACTTGAGCTCAGGTCGTGGTCTCCCAGTTCCTGGGTTCGAGCCCCACGTCGGGCTCTGTGCTGACAGCTCAGAGCCTGGAGCCTGCTTCACATTCTGTGTCTCCCTCTCTCTCTGCCCTTCTCCTTCTCACTCTCTCTCTCTCTCTCAGAAATAAATAAACATAAAAAAAATTTAAAAAAAATACAGTCATGATCACGTCTGTATCAGTCTTTTCACACAGCCCCTATTCTTTTCTTAGGGTTGAGTTGGAATTGCTAAGTCAGAGTATGCTGTGCACAAGTTTTTATTGTTTTTAATGCATGTTCCCAAATTATGCCACAGAGTAATTACACCACTCACTGGTCATGAGAATGGCCATCCCAGCACTTTCTTGCCAGCACTGGGCAGAGTTTTTATTTTGTTTTGTTTTTTCATTTTTTAGAACAGATTTAGATTTACAGAAAAATTGAGAAGATAGCACAGAGAGTTCTCACATACCCCACATCCAGTTTCTTCCACTGTGAATATATTAGTATGATACATTTGTTGTAGTTAATGAACCAATATTGATACACTATTATTAACTAACGCTTATAGTTTATTAACTAACGCTTATGGTTACTGTGAGATCATGACCTGAGCCGAAATCAAGAGTCTGCTGCTTAATTGACTGAGCCACCCAGGTGCCTCATAGATGATTTTTAAGTTTATTTTAATTTTTCAGAGAGAGAGTGAGAGAGGAGATACAGCGTGAGCAGGGAGAGGCACAGAGGGAGAGAAAGAGAACCTTAAGCAGGCTCCATGCTCAATGCAGAACCCCATGAGGGCTTAATCCCAGGACCCTTGGATCATGACCTGAGCTGGAATCAAGAGTGAGACGCTTAACCAATTGAGTCACCCAGGCACCCTGATGATTTTTAAGTTTTAAAAATTTACTTGCTGTTACATATTGCCTTTTTAAAAAATAACATTTACAAGTTTATTATGGTTTTCCAACTTGATTTCAAAATGCATTCTTTTTATCTTTTTTAAAGTAGATATGGTAGATATGGTAGATATGTAAAAATTTATGAAATCAATAAATTTATCTATCTTAGTCTTTTTGAACTTGAGACATAATCAATGTACAGAATTTGTAGGTTAAATCTGTACAATGTCTGATACATTTACATATTGCAGTATGATTATCAGGATTTCTTTAGTTGTTTTTTTTTTTTTTAGTTTATTTATTTATTTTGGGTGGGGGGAAGGGCAGAGAGAGGGGGAGAGAGAATCCCAAGCAGGCTCTGGGCTGTCAGTGCACAGCCAACACGGGGCTCGACCTCTCAAACCGTGTGACAATCACCTGAGCTGAGTTGGACGCTCAGTCGACTGAGCTACACAGGCGCCCCCAGGATTTCCTTAGTTTTTACCTAATGTCCTTTCTCTGTTAGCATACCGCATTATATATAGTCGTCATGTCTCTCTTAGGCTCCTCTTGGCTGTGATAGATTCCTAGACTTGTTGATGACCATGACAGTTTTGAGGAGTACTGGTGCAAAATTTTGTAGCATACCTCTCTATTGCAGTATTTCTGATTTTTTTTTTTTTGATGATAAGATGGGGGATATGAATTTTGCGAAGGTAAAGTGCCATTTTCATCCCATCATATTAAGGATACACACTATTGTCAGAATTTATGACTTTATATTGGCCTTAATCACCAGGCTGAGATAATATCTGTCAGGTTTCTTCACTGTAGTTCTTTCCCCCCCAACTCCCTTTCCACAGTGTACTTTTGGAAGAATGTCACTATGAGTAGGTCACACTTAAGGAGTGGGGATTTATGCTTCAACTCCTTGAGGGTGGGTTATTTACATAAATTATTTGGAATTCTTCTGCACAGGAAAATTGTCTCTTCTCTCCCATTTATTAATTTATTGAGCCATTTATTTATATCAGTGTAGACTCATAGATATTTATTTTACACTTTGGGTTATAATCCAATATTAGTTTATTTTGTTGCTCAAATATTCCAGATTTGTCCTTTGGGAGCTCTTTCAGTTGGTTCCTGTGTCCCTTTGACATACCCTCATAAATGTGGGGTTTGTTTTTTGGTGTCATACTTTTATCTTCATTTATTTTTTGCCTATTTAATTTGCCTAAAAAGGATTATCATATTTTGATTTCTATTTCTTTAACTACTTGTGGACCTGAATTTTCTTAAGTTTATTGGTCTTTTCTGTTCTTTTGTGATTTGCTAATTTGCATTGGATATTGAAATATTTTTCATATCTTTTTAATTGAAATATTTTGCATATACTTTTCACCAATTTCTTTTGTCTATTTGAACATGTTTTTGAAATTTGGAACTTTAAAATTTTTATGAAGTTCAATATTTTCCAAAATGTTTTTTTTACTCAGAGCATACTTCTGTGAAATTCTCTCCACCCCCCAAAACAGTATTTTGGTCAAATATGTTTAGAAAATGCTTTACACTTTAAAATTTTTCTTGGGGCACTTGGGTGGCTCTGTCAGTTAAGCATCAGGTCATGATCTCATGTTTTGTGAGTTAGAGCCCTGCATTGGGCTCTGTGCTGACAGCTCAGAGCCTGGAGCCTGTTTCAGATTCTGTGTTTCTCTCTCTTTCTGCCCCTCCACTACTCTCTCTCTCAAAGATGAATAAACATTACAAAAGTTTTTTTTTCAATTTTCTTAATCTTTCTTAGTCATGGTATACATTAACATTTTAAAGATGCTAAGAGCATCTATAATAAGGAGTCACATTTTTTACTTTGTTTTAGGGTTCCCTGCAACAATTTGGCAATAGTAACTTTCAATGAAATATCCTAAGGTCTCTCAGAACGAGGGCTCCCTAGAACATACATGGGTAGATGGGGCACCATGGACACTTAAGGGTTCCGACTTCAGTGTTTTGAAGAGACAGACCTTTCTAGCCCAAAGGTTACACAGAATTCCTCTACCTATTCTTCCAGCTCTTATCTCTTCTTTTTCATTTAGCTCTTTAATCTACTAGGAATTCATATTATATATTTACTTATTCCAAGTTGCTAACTATCATCCCAGCTTCGTTTATTGGACTGTCTTCTATTCCCCACTGATTTGATAGTGATTTGACTTTTATACCATGATTATATATTAGATCTTACTAATACTTAGGTTTGTGACTGTTCTGGACTTAAAAAAATCATATTTCTTTGATCTGCCTTTTCTTATACTATACTATTTTAATTATTGTGGGTTTTGAACATATTTAGAATATATTAAAACTTGATGGGTGCTTGGGTGGATCAGTCGGTTGAGTAACTGTCTCTTGATTTTGGCTCAGGTCATGAGATAAAGCCAGGTTCTAGCTGGCTCAGGTTCGTGGGGGAGCCCCTGCCTTGGGCTCTATGCTGACAGTATGGAGCCTGCTTGGAATTTTCTCTCCCTCCCTTCCTCTGCCCCTCCCCTGCTTCTTGTGCTTGTGTGCACTCTCTCTCTCTCTCTGTTCCTCAAAATAAATAAATAAACTTTAAAAAATAACATATATTAAAACTTGAAATTAAAGAATCACTGACATCTTTGCACTATTAGATTTTCTAATTCAAACATTCTATACTTCAATAATCTCTGGAATAATCCATAATACCTTATACACCCGATCTACTGCAACTGCAGCTCTTCCCTGTCCATGTGTCTTTCCACTCTCCCCTCCAATGCCTGGCCTACTCCTGCCTCACGGATTAGTTGCTTGCTGTTCCTTCTGCATGAGGCTGTCTTCCACTATACATACACATGGCTCCTGCCTCACCTTTGTCAGAGTCTGTGTTCAAGTGTTCCCTTCTCATCTCTCTATTTAGAATAGTCATCCACCACCCTACTCTGGGGCTCCCCATCCCTCTCCACTGTTTTATTCTTTTCCAAAGCACTTTTCACTCTTCGATAAACTCAGTCTTTCATTAATTTGTTTATTGCCTATCTTACCGTAACTAGTATGTACACTCCATACGAGCAGAGAATTTTGTCACCTTTGTTCTCCAATGAATCTTTATTGTCTAAAAGAGTGTGTGGCACACAGTAGGTGCTTAATAAATATTAGTAGAATGAATGAGTGCCTGTCTGACTCTTTCTCAAGTCTTTATGTCCCTCAGTTACCCTCGCCCATTTTTTGACAGTAATGATTTTTGTTGTTGATGTTGTGAGAGTAACTTCCCTTACTGAACTTTCTAGTAACTGGTTATTGTTAACACACAAGACAACTTTTGATAAGTGTATTTTGATTTTGTAACTGATCACCTTATTCTGTCATACTGCTGCTACTGGTTCCTTAGATTATTGCCTTGGGTTTTGTTTTTTTTTTTAATTTTTTTTTCAACGTTTATTTATTTTTGGGACAGAGAGAGACAGAGCATGAACGGGGGAGGGGCAGAGAGAGAGGGAGACACAGAATCGGAAACAGGCTCCAGGCTCCGAGCCATCAGCCCAGAGCCCGACGCGGGGCTCGAACTCACGGACCGCGAGATCGTGACCTGGCTGAAGTCGGACGCTTAACCGACTGCGCCACCCAGGCGCCCCATTGCCTTGGGTTTTTTAGGTAGACAATTCTGTAGTCCACAAAAATGATAGGGGTTTTCTTTGGTCATTGCATTGGCTAGAATATTTGCTATAATCTTTAACAGTGAAGGATAATGAGAATTCTTGTCCTATCTCTAAATCAATGGAGGTGTCTCTAGTATTTAAGAAAGAAGGTATGTGGATTGTTGATTTGAAATACTCTACATCATAATGAGGAATTATCATGCTATTCCTATCTTGTTCAGAGTTTTAAAAAGTAGTAATTGGTGTTGAATTTATTTGGCATCCATCTCTGTGATTTTTTTTACTTATTTTAAAATTATAAATGTAATGTCTTTGCGGTAAGGAATAAAGTGAAAAGTCTGAGTAATCTTTCTTTGCCCACCACAGTTTTAGCCACTAGAAGTAACTACATTTCACAATCTCTTATGCATTTTTCCAGACTCCTCGATGCACACATAAATTTATACACGCATAGTACACCTGAGTACTTTTTTTCTAAATGAGAATATAGGATACATATTGTTCTGTAACTTGCTTTTGTTTTTTAAAATATCGGACATCTCCTTGTATTGGTACATCTCCTTCATACTTTAGATGACTGCACACCACTTCACTGCATGGTGATTACTTAGCTAGTACTCCATGAATGGGCATTTGTGACCAGGTTTTTACTCTGATTTTTTTTACTTTTTCTATTATAAATCTTGCTGCAATGAATGTACTTGTATGTATATCTCTATGCACTTAAACGAGTATTTCTAATGTATTTTTTTAAGTTTATTTATTTTGAGACAGAGAGAGAGTGAGCCAGGGAGAGGTAGAGAGAGGGAGAGAGAGAATCCCAAGCAGGCTCCATGCTGTCAGCTCAGAGCCCAATGCAGGGCTCGATCTCACAAACTGCAAGATCATGACCTGAGCTGAAATCAAGAGTTGGACGTTTAACCAACTGAGCCAATTAGGTGCCTCTCTGATGTATTTTTGAAACTATTACTCAGTTGACTCCCTTGAAGGAAACATTTTATATTCTTAGTTCCTAAGATAGTCTATGGAATTGTATTAAATAATGTATATAAAATGATTTTTGCCTAAAATCCTGTTTTAACATTAAAAACTGATAATGTGATTACTAGGATAAATAATAACTAGTCTTACAATATTTATATTACATTTTTAAAATTAACATTTAACCACTATTGAGCTATTATTTTCTCCATTGGAACATAAATTAAAGAAAGCAGACCTTCTGACTTTCTCGTCTTGGCTAAAAACCAATGAAGTTCATGGATCTTTCACATATGTTCAATAAACTTCATTAGCCAAAATGGGCACTTGTCTTCTGGATTAGCATTATTTTTTTTTCTCCAACCATTTTATATATTTTACAAGTATACAAACCCAAATACTAATAATTTTTTGCAAGTATCATGCTTTGTAGAAACCAAGTGCAGCTTCTTCTATGAAGGTAAGAGGAAGAATGAAGGAACAAATTCAATGTTGCAAACTCTGTCTTCGTATTTTAGGGAGAGACGTGAAAAACCCTTTAGAGACACCTTACCAGCTGCACTTGCGAAGAGCAGTAATTGTTCTTTGGGTCAGCAGTAGAAAAATTCTACTTTAAATTGAATAAAAGAGAGAAAAGTTGATAAACGTCTTAGTGAACTGATTTTAATTAGGGCAAGAGAAGTTTGTTTTCCTTGCCAGACTATTTAAATCATCATGTCTCTCCCTGTTGACTGTGGTGTCTTACAGTGGTCCTGAACTTCTGTCATGTGTTACCTGGCTCTATAATTTCAAATCAGAGGGGTGGGATCCTCATCTCTAGAGTCTCTCCCAGCTATGAGTTACTCACCTGCTAATCCCCTTGTAAACTGTGGCATAAGAACCTTCACCCAGTTTCTCCAAGTTCAAGTAAGATGAGGCTGCCCCAAAAGGGAGGTTCTTCCTCTGCTTAAGGGGAATGGGGAGGGGAGAGAGGTGGGAAGGAAAGAAAGAACACATATTTTAGGGTTGACATTTTTCCCAGAGAAATTAGCATTGCCCAAGTATACTTGGGGCCCTCTCAGTACCTGCCCTAGAAGTAAAGGCCAGCCTCCTAGACAAGCATGTATTAAATCATTCTACTTCAACATCAGCTGTTCACTCACCCACTGAAAACCCTGCCTCAGATCCTCTTTCTGAAAAGAATCACTGTTACTCCGTGGCCTTTTACTCTTGTACTTCCGGGCACGGACCGCCTGAAGTCCCCTGGGGTGAAATGAAGTCATGGAACATGATGCTTCTTTTAGGTCTGTTAGCTAGAGAAAAAAGACAGTACAGGAATAAAATGTATGCAAAGTCAAGACTCAGTGGCTGGCATAAAGCATTTTTTCTCCACTTATCTGATTGTTACTCTTCAGATGTTTTCTAAGCCTCCTACACCCCAAAAAGCAAATCCTTTCCCGAAAGTCAGATCCTTAAAAAAGACCATAATGATATCACCTGCTAAAACTCTACATTGTTTCTTCACTTAAAAATATTTCTTTAACACTTAGGTTAACCTAAATCTCTCTGATGGATGGTTTCCAATTTTTCTCTGTTTGGTTCAGTCTTTTCATGTTCTTTTAATTTATCTCTTTTGGGGAATAATTTTCTAGTATGTCATTGCTAACAATCATAAGCTAATCATTGTGATTTTGAATCCATAGCATACCAATATTGCAGCTTGCTTTCTGGGGCTCAGCTGTGTAACTTAGTACTTCAGATATTCCAAGAGAACAACTACTTTCTCAACTTCAAGTCGCTGAATTTCGTGTAGCCCAAAGCATAGGATTATTTTTCCCTTTTGCTTTACAAGAACATCCCCAAACTTGATAGCAACAGCCATAAATTCTCAGTGACTTTAATAGAATTTTCTTTTGATTGTTTTTGACCCACCGCAGAGAAATCAGACCCTGCTCCAGAAAGGGAGTCTCTGAGCTCCCTAGTTTATCAACAGAGGAAGATGCTCCTCCCGGGTTACAAATACCTCGATCGCAGCCTCCGCCGGCACAGGCGCAGTCCTCTGACAGCTGTGTGCATCGCCTCCCTCCCAACAGCGATGGCAGCTGCATCCAGGCTGGAGAGTCTTTGTACACAGCTCTTGACCCATAATCTTCTAGGTTCAAGGAGAAAACCCGCACTTGAACCTCTTCCTCTCTGCTTCTCCTGTCCTCGTTCGCTCCCTTTTTGCCAGAGGTCAGCAATGCTGGAGCTTTCATATGACTCACATGAGGGCTCTGAGCGGAACAGCCTCATGACTTCAGCAGTTTTCCTTATCAGCGCAAGAAACTACATCGGAAAGGTGGCCGCCTGCATTCTTACGTGCACAACCGAAAACAGGACAGCTAATATTGCATAGAATCAATCTTGGCACAAAGTTCTTATTCCAGGCATAAGTTAGTGCTGTTAGTATACATAGCTTTTATGAATTTACATTGCTTATCCATGTAAATGATAATGATATTGATTAGGCTTCCCTGGTGCTAAAGTGGACATGTTGAGGAGTATTTTCTCCCTGCCTTTCATCTGAAAGCGTTTTGCTTCTCAGACTTTAAAATAAATTTGCAACCTAGTCAGCTTTTAGTAGTGAAAGAAACCACAGAATCATAGAACAAGAAAATAGTTCTCTGTCTCTTTGCCTCCAAGCAATAGTATATAATATTTAATAGCTCCAGAGCAGTAGTCATTCCATTCACTGATTCAAAAATGATCTAGTAAGCACCTGTGTTGTTTTTACTATACAGATAGTGATATTATCCAATGGTGGGGAGAGAGGAGTTTGTATAAAATATCTCCTTCTCTTTCTCTCTTCTTCCCACTCCTTCCCCTACCCCTTCCTGCCACATAAATGTAATTAATGTTTACCATATTAATAGCATGACATGTCAAGGAAATAGCTTGAGTTAACTTTGTAGTGTTTGAACAGAACTTTTTCTCTCATAGAGTCCTAATGTTATTGCCACTATAATGTACTAATCAGAATGAGACAGAATGTAGGATACATACACACACACACACACACACACACACACGCGCGCACACACACACACACACACACATACAATCAGTATCATTAAGGGGTGAAAAATGAGTCATGTCTATTACCACAGCAATATTTATATATATTTGATAACTGAACCTCAACAGTTAAAAGAAAGTTTCAGAGAATTTATGAACATTATGAACATATTTAATTGAATACGAACATTTCATTATGAATTATGAAATTTGAAGTTTTATTTCAAAATTTCCATAAGAGAAGAGATGTAAAATAGGCCAGTTTAAAGATTCACTCAAATTAGAGACATTTAGTAAAAAAAAAAAAAAATGACCAGTTAAACTAATACCTCAAAAATTTTTATTTGGTTAAAGACCAAATAAACCTTTGACCAACAATCAACAGAAAGTGAAAGAAGTTAATTTCTCAGAATACTTAATTCTGTTAGAATTTATCATAATTTGATTATAATACCATTTATGAGAAATGCTGATTTCTGCCTAAAAGGAGATTGTGAATTTTATCATACAAAACCCAGACCATGCATGAGACAGTTTTTCCTTATCACCCTCTAATTATCATAAGTTTTAGATTTTTTTGAATGGCTAGCATTTTTTATTAGGTAGGGGGTTATTCACCTAAGTCGCAAATTGCTTAGATAGAATAGCCTGATATTTTTAAGGTTTAAAATGCTATGTTTAAATACTCGATGGGCTACTCAGGGAAACTGTGAAATACCCTTCAGAATTTTCAAAAATTATTTACAGTCTTCTTTAAAGTCAAGGAAGTGCTCAGTTTGGAAGCACATATACTAAAATCAGAACAATACTGAGAAGATCAGCACGGCCCCTGTGCAAGGATGACACACAAATTCCTGAAACGTTCCATATTGAAAATATAAATAAATAAATAAATAAATAAAGTCAAGGAAAAATATTAAATGACTTCTTAATTCTAGCTCTAGGGGCATCTGAGTGGCTCAGTTGGTTAAGCGTCTGATTTTGGCCCAGGTCTTTATCTCAAGGTTTGTGGGTTCGAGCCCCACATCAGGCTTGCTGCTGTCAGTGCAGAGCCTGCTTTAGATCTTCTCTTTCTCCGTGCCCCTCCCCCCCTCAAAAATAAATAAACATTAAAAAAAAAAAGATGTTTGGGGCACCTGGGTGACTCAGTCGGTTGAGCGTCCGACTTCGGCTCAGGTCATGATCTAACGGTCTGTGGGTTCGAGCCCCGCGTCGGGCTCTGTGCTGACAGCTCAGAGCCTGGAGCCTGCTTCACATTCTGTGTCTCCCTCCTTCTCTGCCCATCCCCCACTCATGCTGTCTTTCTTTCTCTCTCTCTCTCTCTCTGTCAAAAATAAATAAACATTGGGGCGCCTGGGTGGCTCAGTCGGTTAAGCATCCGACTTCGGCTCAGGTCATGATCTCACTGTCCGTGAGTTCGAGCCCCGCGTCGGGCTCTGTGCTGACAGCTCAGAGCCTGGAGCCTGTTTCGGATTCTGTGTCTCCCTCTCTCTCTGACCCTCCCCCATTCATGCTCTGTCTCTCCCTGTCTCAAAAATAAATAAAATGTTAAAAGAAAATTAAAATAAATAAATAAATAAATAAACATTAAAAAATTAAAAAAAAAAAAAGATGTTTGCTAGATCTATGTCCAAAACAATTTTTATTATCAAATATTTCTGAGTAAGGACAGAAGATTTAGATAACTTCATTTTGAACTGTGAATTGGACCCAGTGCTCACACCACTCCAGGTTGGCCGGACCTACCTCAGCAGCCTGGTGAGTTTCATGGCTTGAGAAGCCCACTATGTTGTCTCAAAGCATGACCACTGTTACTTCTACCTCCCCCTGTCACAGACCAAAGAGCCCCCACACATGAAGCTGACTGACAAGAGAGACTCCCATGCCTGGCCATAGCCTGTCAGGGTCAGGTGACACAATCGAGACATGAGGAAGTCCCGCGGAGTGCACTGCCATTATGATACCCACAATGTCTGTTAAGGAGGTGAGGCCAGCTCAGAAACACACTCCCTGCACCTGATTGCTTTCCCTCCTTCTCTGCTTTGATTCCCTTTCTCCTCCCTTCTATTTCCCCGGGATTGCACATGACTTCTCCTCAAAATTATTAAGTGTTAGCATGTAAGCTTTTGCTTCAGGCTGTTTTCAGGGAATCTGTATTAAGACAAATAGTAGCCATTTTTTAACAAGCAGTAAAATCACAAGTTATATACAATTTCAGGCTAGATTCTCCCTCCCTATGTTTTTGGAGTCCTTTTTCCTTTCTCAGTCATTGGGTATTCAAACTACTCTACTATGTTTAGCTGAAAATTTACACTTTTTCCAACATTTGCATTCTGTCTAAATTTAGCCCAATTATTAGGAATTATGGTTTAATTATAACCTTTCTAGAATATGTAGATCATCACAAGTATTCAACAGACAGTAAGAGGAGGAATAATGTGAAGTTTGTCAGAAACATTAAAAATAAACATTCGGGGCGCCTGGGTGGCGCAGTCGGTTAAGCGTCCGACTTCAGCCAGGTCACGATCTCGCGGTCCGTGAGTTCGAGCCCCGCGTCAGGCTCTGGGCTGATGGCTCAGAGCCTGGAGCCTGCTTCCGATTCTGTGTCTCCCTCTCTCTCTGCCCCTCCCCCGTTCATGTTCTGTCTCTCTCTGTCCCAAAAATAAATAAACGTTTAAAAAAAAAAATAAAATAAAAAATAAACATTCATACAATGGAGCAACATGCAGCTATAAAAAGGAGAGACTTCTATGTAATGATAGGCTATGATCATCAAAATACATTGTTAGGTGGAAAAAACAAAATGCTTTTGTGTTTTTGTGTGGCAAAGACATGAGGAGAAATACATTGTAGTCAGTAATTTTACTAACATTAGCAATATTGCTATTATTTGAAACTGTTATTGGTGTATTTTAGGATTAAACAAATACATAATTATGACAATGTCATCAGGACTAAACTTTTCAGCATAAGAAAAAATAGCCATAAATATCAAATCAAACAAACCAAATAAAAATCATGTTATCTTTATCTTTTTAAGCAATCTCTACACGCAATATGGGGCTCAAACTCATAACCCTGAGATCAAGAGTCACATGCTCTACTGCATGAGCCAGCCAGGTGCCCCCAAATCATGTTATCTTAAATTTTATTTGGAAATATCCATATGAACTTATAAATTTTTTTTCTTTAAAAACAAAATTCTGTCAGCCAAAAGACCTAGAAACAATGTTGACTCAATAGTAATGAACAACCCTAGTATTCCGTTTGTGGTCTCTAAATACCATTTTCCATTAAAAAGAATCAAACATCCATGGAGAAATGGTGGCTGACTACCAAGAACATGAAAGCTAAGAAGTTATCAAGAAAGATGTCCCAGAACTGATTGTTAGCAGAAGGGAGGTGGATGGGGGCTTGAGTTAAATGGGTGATGGGGATTAAGAAGTGCACTTGTGATGAGCACTGGGTGATGTATGGAAGTGTTGAACCACTATATTGTACACCTGAAACTAACATTACACTGCATGTTAACTAACTGGAATTTAAATAAAAACTTTAAAAAAGAAAGATGTCCCAGGCTCATCTTATGTCAATGGAAGTCATCTTAAAAGGATGTAGTAGCCAACTTGAAGGGACTCCCATTTGGCTTAAGATGGGACAATGTGAGTATCAAAAAGAACAATGACTGCAATGGATTGAAACACATGAAATACATAAAATCCATACATTTATCTAAATAAAATTGTCACTTAGAGGTTTCTAGTGCACCAATTCATGACTGAATGTTGATAAATAAGGGCGGGGGATCAAGTTTATTTTGTTTTTTATATAGAAATTGTTTTCCCAGTGTTATCAGGTAATTAATGAGGGGGAAATTCTTCCTTATATACGAATTCCAGCTAATGAAAAAGAAATGTTAGAAGTAGAAAATTCCCTATTATACAATCATAGAGCTAAGCAACAATCATCAATGAAGACTAAAATCATTAAGTAAAAGATTGATAAGGAACTTTGCAATGAAGAGTCAGGCTTACAACATCTGAGTCTACTGACCCATCTTAGGGAAATTTGGGATACCCAGCCACTATGAGCCAGGAAGTATACAGCATCACCTGTGATATATTTTTGGCTAAAGAAAAAAAAATTTAGAGGGGCGCCTGGGTGGCACAGTCGGTTAAGCGTCCGACTTCAGCCAGGTCACGATCTCGCGGTCCATGAGTTCGAGCCCCGCGTCAGGCTCTGGGCTGATGGCTCAGAGCCTGGAGCCTGCTTCCGATTCTGTGTCTCCCTCTCTCTCTGCCCCTCCCCCGTTCATGCTCTGGCTCTCTCTGTTCCAAAAATAAATAAATGTTGAAAAAAAAAATTTAGAGGCACCTGGGTAGTTCAGTCAGTTAAGCATCCGACTTCGGTTCAGGTCATGATCTCACGGTTCATGAGTTTGAGCCCTGAATCAGGCTGTGTGCTGACAATGTAAAGCTTGCTTGTGATTCTCTCTCTCCCTGTCTCTCTGCTCCTCCCCTTCTTGAGCTCTGTCTCTCAAAATAAATAAACTTGAAAAAAAAAAAAAAGAAAAGATTTGGAATCTAATCAATTGTCTAAGATCTAAAAACAAGTTACAAGAAATATAGAGGACAGAGAAGTTAACACCACAATGAAGCAAACAGCCAAATCAGAAAGGACAAATAACTTGATTCTCTAGCAATTAATGGCATAAAAAAAAAGTGAATTATAAAGCTTTGAAAGACACAACAAACATAATATGTAGACCTTGTTTGGACCCTGATTTGAACAAATAAATTGTAAAATGACATTTCTTTTTTCCCCAGCTTTATTGAGGTATACTTGACAGGTAAAAATTGCATATATTTAAGGTGTACAAGATGACATTTTGATATATGTATACATTGTGAAATATTTACCACAATGAGCTAATTGACATCTCTCTCACCTCACATAGTTAACTTTTTTTTCTTTTTTTGGTAAGAACAATTAAAATCTCTCTGGAAAAAACAAACAAACAAACAAACAAACAAATGAAACTATTCTCCTAGCAAATTTCCAGTACACAGTACAGCATTGTTAACTGTAATCACCCTGCTATACATTAGATCTCCCGAACTTATTCATCCTGCATATCTGAAACTTTGCAGCCTTTGTGTTTTTTAAATGTTTATTTATTTATTTTTGAGAGAGAGAGCACAAGTGGGGGAGAGGGCACAAAGAGAGGGAGAGAGAGAATCCCAATCAGGCTCCATGCTGCCAGCCCAGAGTCCTACATGGGGCCCCATCCCATGAACCATGAGATCATGACCTGAGCTGAAACAGAGAGTCGGACACTTAACTGCCTGAGCCACCCAGGCACCCCTAAAACTTTGCAGCCTTTGACAGACATTTCCCCATTGCCTCCACCCCCAGCCCCTGGTAACCACTGTAGAACAGCATTTCTGAAATAAATATGGAAATTTAAATATGGTATCAGATAATCTTAAGAACTTATTTTTAATTTTGCATGGTGAATATGTTTTAAAACAATCCTACATTAAGGGATGCCTACTCATTAAGGGATTCTACTTTATGGGTAGAATGACATAATTTCCTTGCTCTAAAATATTCCAGAAAAATAATGATGGCGATAAAAAAATTTGGTAAAATATTGATAGTTGTTTAAGCTAAGTGATGGCTATATGGAACTTCATTTTTGTGTGTGTGCTTAAGAATTTTCTAAAAAGAAAGTAGAAAAAGAAGACTATTTTAAAAAGCATATTCAGGGGCGCCTGGGTGGCGCAGTCGGTTAAGCGTCCGACTTCAGCCAGGTCACGATCTCGCGGTCCGTGAGTTCGAGCCCCGCGTCGGGCTCTGGGCTGATGGCTCGGAGCCTGGAGCCTGTTTCCGATTCTGTGTCTCCCTCTCTCTCTGCCCCTCCCCCGTTCATGCTCTGTCTCTCTCTGTCCCAAAAATAAATAAACGTTGAAAAAAAAAAAAATTTTTTTTAAAAAGCATATTCACATGAAATCTATACATTTTGGTTACTTATTTGCTTACATTCCTTCCTACTGTCAACAAAGCAGAAGAGGCTTTAGATAAAAATACAGAAATAATAATAATAATAATAATAGTAGCAAGAGCAACCACATCAGTGCTTGTCTCCAAGCTGTGCCAGACTCCAAGCTGATCCTTCCAACTCCATGACAATGAGTAGATACCACTATTATCCCCACTTGATCATGAAAGAACAGTCTTAAAGAGTTTAAGGAGCTTTCTCAGGGTTACTCAACTAGCAGTAGTAAAAAAATTTTAAGCTCCCCAAACTACCAAATTTCCCAAATTTTATTTCATGATGGCACACTGGTAATAGTATTTTTGTTTTGTTCTTATTTAAATTTTAGTTAATTAACATAAAGTGCAATATTGGTCTCAGAAGTAGCATTAAAAAAACAAAAACCAAAAAACAAACAAACAAAAGAAGTAGCATTCAGTGACTCATCACTTACATACAACGCCCAGTGCTCATCACAAGTGCCTCCTAATACCTATCACCCATCTATCCTATCTCCCATCCACTTCCCTCTGATAACAGTATTTGTACAAAGAGCACAAAAATCTCAGTTTGGTTGCATTTCTCGTTAATTTTTTGGCCTAAATTTAAATTAGTTATTATACTCAGGATGAACCAGTAATAGGTAAGTGACTCTAGTTCATGAATCAGGAGGAACATGACATCATATTTTGTCCAAATAAAAGCTATAATGTAGGATTCTTAAATCACGTGTCTTCCTTCTTCCTGGAGTAGTTTAACTTGAAACTTTTACATGCTGAGAGTGCTGTCTTCTGACAATAAGCAGAACTGCAAGCATATGGGATCTGAGTCTCCTTTGTTCCTTTAAATGTAGCTATGGTCTTTATTTACAGCATATTACTATTGCATATTCGGTGTGCTATTTGTTTACTTGTACTTAGTTTCTACAATGAAGTTGATGGCATAAATTCCAGTGTCATCTTTTTTCACTGCCTTCAAGAAAGAATAACGTTCAAAACTGATGAGTAATTGAGAAAGTATGTGGAGCACAATGACCACATTTCCAAATCGCACAAGTTCTTATTGATTTAGAAGACAATTTCTGGAGCCCTGGAAATTTCTGCTCGAATTGCCAAATGCCCCAATTACCAGTTTTCTAGCTTAAATTCTGTGCTACTGGCTCTGATATTAGATTCCTGCCTCTCATTGAGGCTCTCTCCAAATCGTGGCATTGGCTTCTGAAAGAGCAGTTTATCTGTTGTGAATCAAAACTGTTAACTACAGATGGAACACTCAAGAATGCTGAGTGATTCCATATGTGTAGAACCACATTCTAAAACTACTGGAAAGCAATGACAGTTAAAAAAGACATTTCACTGACAGGTAAAGAAATCTAATTGTGAGGTGCTCTTGTGACAGAATGACTTAGCTTGTGAAACAATGCAATTATACTGAACACCATACCTAAAAAGGACCAATTATTTAAAATTGTAGGAATCCTTGGGAAATCTGCTTCTACAGACCAGATGTTTTCTCTCTGTTCTTTGCATTTGTATGGTTGTTTATTTGTTTTAATTTCTTGAGTTTGAATGCATTAAAAAAAATCCCAGAAATGACTTAAACTGATGTATGGTGCCCACTGAAATAGGGCCACTGATTCTGTATTTAACTTTCCACCTTCAATATAGCAGTATGACTTTTTAAAAAGAGAAATTTAATGTTTTTATAAAAAATAGATTTGTAAATATAGCATAATCAGGTCTATAGCAAGGCATCTTATCACATGTTTAGTCCAAGTCCTCCAGCTATAGGTAGGGAAAAAGTGACAATAATAATAACACAAACACATGGGTAGTTGACTTGTATTTACTCATAACAATTCTGTGGTCAGAACTATTAAACAATTTGCCCATGGCCACACAAGCAAGAAGTGGTGGAACCAGGATTTGAACCAAGGCAGAGCAGCTCCAAAATCCATACTTTTAACCTGTTTGACCATTTTCCTCCTTGATATAATTTGAAAATAGGGAGGTAATCAATCATACCAAAGAATCTCCAGGCCTGTGCTGGTCCTCCCTTCTTTCTTTAGGCACCATTTTTTTTTTTATCCTTTCTCACCAAACATTTAGGATACATTATCTCATGAATTCTGTGATGTAGATAATTATTTCCCAAAGTTTAGTTGAGAAAACTGGGGATTGTCCAAAGTTTCTCAGAGTATAGGTGTTAGAATTGGAATTTAAACCCAACAGTATTGGAGCAC
The DNA here is from genome assembly GCF_022837055.1 of Prionailurus viverrinus. Lineage (NCBI taxonomy): Eukaryota > Metazoa > Chordata > Mammalia > Carnivora > Felidae > Prionailurus > Prionailurus viverrinus. The sequence continues at coordinate 28,866,837 of NC_062568.1, forward strand.
CTGGGGGGTTCAGTCGGTTAAGTGTCTGACTTAGGCTTGGGTCATGATCTCATGGCTTGTGAGTTCGGACCCCACATCGGGCTCTGAGTTGACAGCTCAGAGCCTGGAGCCTGCTTCGGATTCTGTCTCCTTCTCTCTCTGTTCCTCCCTACTTTCTGTCTGCCCCTGCCCTCTTTCTCTCTCAAAAATAAATAAATGTAAAAAAAAATTTTTAAACCCACCAGTATTAACTCTAGGGTCTATGCTCTTAACCATGTCTCCACACCATGAACACTCAAAAGTGCTATGAACACTCTTTTCCTCCCACACAGTGGATCCATCAACTTAGCATACTGTTCCCTTGTGTGTGAAAGGAAAGTTTGCTTCTTGGTATTCAGGATGATGTCCTAACCCACATGAAAGAACTTCTTCTCTGATAGGAAACATACATGTCTGAAAGTAGAGGTGAGATGAGCACACTCCATCTGCTGTCTTCAACTCCACCCAATTTCTTTCTAGCAGCTCCTCACAGTCAATGCAGAGTCAGAATAATTAGTCCACTACAGAAGTAGTGACTAAAGAATAATGGTACCTTGTACAACTTGACATTGTTAATTTGTGTGGAATGCATTATAAGATGCTCCCATAACCTTCCTTAACATTGCCCTAAACTTTCTTGCTCTGTCAGAGTAAAGTGGTCTAGCCTGGGAACCCATCCATGCTGACATGTAGTACACTCCACAGTACTAAAAGCAGTAGAGTTTTAGAACTGTTTGAAATGTCTCCTGCAAGTTACTATTGCTTTAAAATATGCATATATTGTGGGTACTTAAATACAAATAAGCATAACTTACAAAAACTTGACCTTTATAGGTCCTTTCTGATCCCGGCAAATTCTGTGGCTGACCCTCCCCTATCTCTTTCCCAGGATGCCTGAACCCCTCTGTCCCTCATTCCTGAAAGCAGCCAGCCTGTACCCACAGCACCACTCAGTGGCCAGGATGCAGAACTGGCCAACTCAACTTTTCCTCCCTCTCAACTTCTTTTTCAAAGGAATGACCATCCCAAATCCCAAATCTTTTCTCCCACCACACGTGACTCTTGCCAATTTTCTTTAGACTCAGCCACTCACAGCCAAAGTGATCCCAACTCAGGCAATCTCTGCCTCACATTTACATAATCGTATTTAAAAAATCTTTTTTCTTCTCCTTGTCCAATTAATCAGTTTTTTCCCCTTCAACTGCATTTATCATATACATAAGACTAGCAGTTAGTAGGCATGGGCAAACCAGACTTGGCCTCAAGGCTCTGAAATTTAGAGGGTTTAACCACATTAAAAAACAAAAAACAAGTATTTTAAAACCTGTCAAAATAGACTAGGCCTCTGCCCCTCAGAAATACTATGCCCTCCCCAGCTCCCAGTCCCCAAGAGCCAGTTGGCTCCCGGCCATGGGAGAGCCTTCAGTAACAGCCAGGGAAAGTTGCTGGAGCTGGAGGCCCAAAGTAAGAAAAGCAGATTTAAAAAATAAAAAAGAAACGGAAGGGAGGGAGGGACAAGGACGAGAAGGAGAAAGGAAGGCAGAAAAGTATAATGTATGGGGGCACTGTTTATAGGTCTTCCTTCCTCACTGCTTCCCACCAGTGCCTGGATTGGGATGAGGCAGCAAGGAGCATTAAAAAACCCCACAAAACCCAGTAATCAAGACAAATCAAAATAATAAAGAATCTTATTGCAATATTTTTTTAATAAAAAAATTAAAGATGAATGCAAAAAAAAAAAAAAAAACCAACCCATGGTCAACAAAATACAGTATCGACCTTTTAATAAAGACAAGCTGCTTGTGTGTTTTACAACCCCTCATCGCTGTGCGAAGGGAACAGTAGTTTCCCAATCAGCCCGAGAATCCCGCCGTCGCGTGGCTGTCAGTCCCACTGCCCCAGCAGGGCCGGTTGGTGAAGGTTGACAGGAGTGTGCAGATTGGCAATGCCGGGTTTTATATATAGATGTTTGCCAAGTTGTAGGGATTTTATTACTTTATCCCGATTGATTCAAAATAGGGCAGGATATATTGATCTGTGTAGATACAAGGAGGCACGTTTTCCGCAGTCGCGCCAGGTCCAGTATGGCTGGGCGGACGCTGCTTCCTGCTCGCCCTCCAGTTCCCCTGTGCGATCCAGAGCTCCACAGCTTCCATCCAACTCTCCATCCCTAAAACCCGCTTTTAAGTACCAGCAGTCATGAAAAATTACCCGCTCAATACCAAGGGGTTTTCCTTCTTGTTTTTAAAATTATAAAGTATTACAAAATTATTGCTTTCAGCTGTATTTTTTTATTGCAAACGCACATTATTTGAATAATATCATAAATCAAAAAACATTTGTGGATTAGTCCAGGAACAAAACTATGATTTACCTCGCTGTTTCTATGGGAAAACGTGTTCTAAGTTTCAAACGACTCACTTGCAAATAAATATTTGCTTTTTTGTAGGTTGGGACCTAAATGTTTTCTTTAAATGTTTATAACAATTTACAAGTTACACATTGTAACACACACACACAAATGAGGGCCTTTAGCCCAAACCACTGCTTTTGATTTTTAGCAAAAAAAAAAAAAAAAGTGACATGTCATGACCAGCTTGAGATCCAGAATGCTAAGATAAGTCAGTAGAACAGGTTTTGTCGACAAAACAGAGACAAGGAAAGAATAAGAGAAGTGTAACATTATTAGGGACATATTACACAACTCAGATATAGATACAGATATTTAAATATGCTTTAATGGTTATTTACATCTCATAATACAGACTTTATGAATATATGTCTCAGCAACTCTCATATAGCCATATGCTTCCATTCTAAAAATAACATGTTAGCCATCTACTTGCCTACATCTGGTGTTTAGTCATTCAATCCACTAATTATTCCTAATATGAGATGAGTAGAAGCATTTCTATTTAAATAATTCCCCTAAATTGCAATGTCATCAGCAGATCTTTGCTCCTCATTTGAGACATTACCCTCTTTCATGAAGTTCAGCCACAGCGTAATGTGCTCCCTGATGTCAGTGAGAGTTGGGTACCCCTATCTTGTCCTTCAGCCATTTAGAATCTCAGCATCTGTTTTTAAAACAAAGGTCTAAGTTATTTTTAACTACCCTTCTTATCAGGAGAGAAACCTAATCTAATTCAGTAAGAATAAAAAGTGTAAAACACTCAGCTTCTATTTTAATGGTTAAGTAAAACAAGATACACAGACTAAAACTCTACTTTGAAGGCCCAAAAGGTTTTTCTGTGTTATATTTTAAAAATTCCTCTTTGGGGCGCCTGGGTGGCGCAGTCGGTTAAGCGTCCGACTTCAGCCAGGTCACGATCTTGCGGTCCGTGAGTTCGAGCCCCGAGTCAGGCTCTGGGCTGATGGCTCAGAGCCTGGAACCTGTTTCCGTTTCTGTGTCTCCCTCTCTCTCTGCCCCTCCCCCGTTCATGCTCTGTCTCTCTCTGTCCCAAAAATAAATAAACGTTGAAAAAAAATAAAAATTCCTCTTTGATCACTTCTCAAAGTTCCCCTACATACCTATGGAATGAAGGCTACATTCTTCAGCCTGGCTTCTCACAACCTGACTATCCTGCCCTGTTTACCTCTGTTCCCCAGTCATCCACTTACTCTTCACTGCATTTACACGTCAATGTCCAACAAACCTTCCCTGCTGTTGTGACTGAACTTTCCCGTGTTCTCATCTGATATGTTCCTCCCTCCCCTGGACCTGTTCCTCCTTCAAGTCCTACCTGAGGTTACAGCTCTGCTCTGAACCTTTCCTTGCTTCTGAGATCCCTCTCCCACCACTACTCCCAGTCTCTCTCAAGGCTGAACTCCTGGATCACTGATCGTCTCAGGTGTGCATTCTAATCATTGTTTTGATTGTTTTCCTAACAAGTTAAGTATCTTCTTTGAGGGCATGAACTATATCTTATACTCCATTCAGATTGGCTGTTAATTAAATAATAGCATTAATGTATGTGTGTGAATGCAGCCCCCCACACACACACATATACACATACATGTACAGGGTGGGAGCCTAGAACCAGTGTTTACTTGTTCATTTTGACCCTACTCTGAGGCATGTCCTTGTATACTGCCCTCCCATGAATGTCATTCTCAGTTTCTGATCCTGGCCTTTACTAACCCTGTTACTTCTTTTCTGTCAACCTCTATCATCTCTTTTTTTGAACTCTACTTTTTATCTTAGTCCTGAACTCTCTATTCTACAACTGATCCAGTAGGAGCTGAAGTAGGGGGAAGATAGGATTTGGAGTTTGAAGATCTAGACCTCGGTTTGAGACCCTCTCCCACTTAGAGTAGTTTGATTAACTTGGAAAGTCAGAGGGCCCCAATTCCTTCATCTGTATTTTAGGAATGATTATACCAATCAGGTTGAGAATAAAATACGCATGAAGCATTTTGCAAATAGCATAAAATATACTGTATTGCAATATTATTAAAATTAGCCCAAATAGCATTACTTCCCAGAGGCTTCATCACCCCTGCCTCCCCCCCACCCACATTCATACAAGAACTCACTGATTGCCCCAGGGCAGGTAAACCATTGCCTTCAATCCTTTTGCCCTTTGAGTGCAGGAGGATCCTTGTCTTCTGTGACTTCTAAGGATAGGATTGTGGGAGAATCACTCCTCAGATCCTCTCAGCGGCCAATCAGAGGATATGAATTAGAACCGATGTCAGGGTGGTTTATGCCTATAACAATGAACTGCATTTCAACAAATTGGTAAATTGCTAGATCTCAATAAACAATTTTATTGAACAATTACTAAAGTGCAAGGTGCTGTGCTATTCTCTAGGGAATTTAAAAATGAGAAAAACACTATCTGGGAGCTTAGAATCTAACAAGAGAGACATACAGGTTTGCAAATTAGTATAATATATGTCATGCTAAAAAAAAACCTATATTTATAAACAGATTCAACTCAGATTGTGTGCTGTTAGTATTGAGTCTATGACAATCTATAGAAAGACATGTTTGAATATCTTTTCTTCTTTGCAAGGTCATATTCTTTCCAATAGGAAATCTAGGTTTGCCTTCACATCAACTATTTGTGGTTTTTTTTTTTCCTTTGCAAGGTCACATTCTTTCCAATAGGAAATCTAGGTTTACCCTCACATTAACTATTTTTTTTCCTTTGCAAGGTCACATTCTTTCCGATAGGAAATCTAGGTTTACCTTCACATTAACTACTTTTTTTCCTTTGCAAGGTCACATTCTTTCCAATAGGAAATCTAGGTTTGCCTTCATATCAACTATTTGTGCTTTATTGTTGTTGTTTTTAATGCTTGGGCTTTGGGTATCTATTCTATATCTTGACTCCACACCCCCTCCAGCTACTGCCCCAAGTTTATATCTCAGTTCACAGCAAAACTTCTTGAAGGTGATGTCTTTACTTTCTTACCTCCTATTCTCTCTTTAAGTCGCCCTCAATAAAACCTCTGCATCTACTGCTCCACTGAACTTGCTCTTGCCAAGTCACCAGGCAGTCCATCTTATCAAATCCAAAGGCTTATTAGACCTTATCTCTACTGTTTAGCAACATTCAACACCATTTATGTCACTCTTCTTGAAAGCCTCTTTGATTTCTGTGAAGTGGGCACTTTCCTAGTTTTCTTCCTACTTTTGTGGGGACTTCTCTGCAATTATCTTTCCTGACTCCTCCTCTGATCAACTTCCAAGTTTGGGCAACCCCATGCACAGTCCTTATCTCCACTTTCCTCCCAGATAATTTCATCTAATCCTTTCAGCTTTGAATGGCACCTACGTGCAAATGACTCTCAAATCTCTGTCTCCAGCCCCGATTTCTCCCTAGAAGACCAACTGCCAATTTGACATTCCCCCTTGGATGCCAAAAAGGTATCCCAAAGTCATATGCCAAAAACAGACCCCTTGAACCAAGCTGAGATGCTTCTTATTAGTCTTCTCTAGTTCAGAAAATGGATTTCCTATGAATAAATTGTTCAAGAAAAAAACTCAGGCAGTATATGAATTGAATATCATGTCTGATCCATCATTAAATTATGCCAATTCTGCTTCCAGAGGATATCTCAAATCTATCTAATTCTCAGCTCTAAAAAGTGATGTAATCTGGTAGCAATGTGTTAATTCAAATAAAGGCAAATACATAATTTAAAAAAATCTATCTAATTCTCAATTCGTACTGTGATTGCCCTAGTCCAAGGCATCATCATCTCTCCTCTGACTTAATGCAATACTTCCTTCTTAGTCTCGCTGTTTCTATTCTTACTCTCCTATAATATATTCATTCAGAATGAACTTAAAAATATTAATATTACTAAATCTCAATCGTTATGTAAGCTTCTTTTTAATATTCTGTGTAATGAAGTAGGAAGTACACGTAAAGCACTATACAGAATGAACTTTTTCAAAAGTATAAATCAGATCAGATGATTTCCCCACTTAAAACTTACTTCTGATGATTTCCCTTACATTTGGAATAAAAACAAAATCATATCCTGGCCTACCAACCCCTACATAATCACTACAACCTCATTTGCTACCACTCTTCTCTCTCGTACACTCTGCTAGATATTTTTGCCTTCTTTCTGTTTCTCAAACACAAGTATTTCCCCCACTCAGAACCCAGCAGGATTCTGAACTAGAGTCTCCCAATCTTTTCAATTTCTAAATAGAGGAGTGTCTGGGCGCCTGGGTGGCTCAGTCGGTTAAGCATCTGATTTCGGCTCAGGTCATGATCTCATGGTTTGTGAGTTTGAGCTCTGCGTTGGGCTCTGTGCTGACAGCTCAGAGCCTGGAGCCTGTTCTGGATTCTGTCTCCCTTTCTCTCTGCCCTTCCCCCACTCACACTCTGTTTCTGTCTCTCTCAAAAATAAATAAACATTAAAAAAAATTAAATAGAGGAGTGTCCCAGGGCTCAGGCCTCAGACTACCTCACTTTTCCATCAACAAGTTCCAAAGCCCTGCTTTCTCCTTTAACACAAGGCTCCTATATACAACTGCCTACTTGACAACTCCATTCAGATGCCTAATAACCATATAAACTATAACATGTTCAAATATGAACACATGGTACCTCCTCTCCATTTCCCCATACGTTCCCCCCCCCCCCCGCCCCATCTTGCCCATCTCAGTGATGTGACAACACATTTCTACCAATAACTTAGGCTTTAATTTCTCTTTCTCTCAAAGCTCATGCCTAATCCATGAACAAATATTTAGGCCCTACTTTCAAAATACATCAGGAATATAACTCCTTTTTGCCTTTTCCTCCATTGCCACTCCATTGCCATTGCTTGGCCAATATGACTGCCTCAACTATTGCAATAGCCTCTTTCTGATCTCTCTGCTTCCACTCAAACTCTTACACTCTGATCACTCTGCACAGAGCAGAAGAGTCATCTCTTTAAAACAGCATCCAGATTACAACAACCCCAAGGATGGCCCTGCAGCGTTGCCCATATCATTCAGATAAGCCCAAAGTCCTTTCCTTGGCCCAAAGGATCTGTCCCCAGACCACATCATTATCTACCTGATATTCTCTTATCTCTTACCTTTCCACCTTTTTAAATTCGGCTCTAGTCTCACTCAGCTTCTTTCAAACTTTTCTCATTCAGCTCCAGCCACACCACCCTCCTAGCCTTTGCTAGTTACAGACTGTCAGATATCCACAAGGTTTGCCCTGGCTTCTTTACAGATCTGTTCAGATATGTTACAGTCCTTTCAGAAGAGAGATTTTTCCTGCTAACCTTATATAAAATTGCACTCTTTTCTATCTACTGTCTTACCTTTATTGTTCACAACATTAATATGTGCTTATGTGCCACATACCATTCTAAAAAATTTACATGTAAACCTCCCATCACCCTGTAAAGTAGATAACTACCCCTGTTTTGTAGATGAAGAAACAGAGGTACACAGAAGCTAAATAACTTGTGCTAAGGTCCCAAAGCTAGTAAGTGCTGGAGCTGAGATTTGAACCTAGGCTGTCTGGCTAAAAGCATGTGCTTTTAGCTATTACACTATTTTGCCTCTTTATAGCCCAGTCACCACCATATTCGTTTATTAGTTCTCACTCTTCCCACTTGTTTCAGGTGTTGCTGCATAACCAACCATCCCAAAACTTAGCGGTTAAAAGAAACAATTTCTTATTTTTTTGCGAATTTGGGCCAGGAATTCGGGCAGGGCTTGAATAGGCTGTTCTGCTCCACTTGCCACCGGCTGGTGTCACTCATCTGCATTCAGCCAGTAACTGGGCTGGCCTGGAAGGTCCCAGAAGGCTCCGCTCATATTTTGGCACTATAATGCTCTTCCTCGTGGCCTATCTCTCCACATTGTCTCTTATCAACCTGTAATATAGTTAGTTGAAGCTTTTTTAGAGCATGGCAGCTGGCTTCTCAGAGGGGGATGTGGAAGCTGCCAGTTGTGTAAGGCCTTGATTCAGGAGTCTCAGAACTTCATTTCTGCCATATTCTGTTAGTTAAAAAAAAAAAAAATTACAAAACTAGCCCATATTCAGGTGAAGAGGAAATAGACTTCATCTTTTGACATCAACAGTGGCATTTGTCTACATGGAGGGAGGAATTAATAGCTGCTATCTCTAGAGACTATCTTCCACACTACCAGAGTGCAAGTTCCACTAGAGCGGAGATCCTTGTTTGTTTTGTTCATTATCATGCCTCTTTAGTGCCTAGAATAATGCCTGACACATAATAAGTGTGCAATAAATATTTAGTCTAAGAATTAAGGGACAGGTGAAAGAAAGTCTGAAAAGGTAAAGGAAAGGTCTGAAGGGGTAGGGGTAAAACCCAGAAGGAGTGTGTCCCAGAAATCAAGGAGGAAATGAGGGAAAGGAAGACTGAAAATTATATACTTCTTTTCACATTTAGAAGTTTTATAAATAAGTAAAAAGTATATTTAAACCACATTTGTAAAGTTACAAACTAAAAAAGTGAAATATGCCATCGAGTGAAAAGTGAGTTTTCCTCCCACCTTTGTTCCTAATTCTCCTTTCCAGTGTCAGTAACCTTTTAATGTATCTCTTCAGAGCTCATATACGCTTATAGAAAGAAAAGGATATATACCTTTGTCTCTCTCAAACACACACACCTAACACACAATTGGTGGACTACAATAAACATGACTCAGCATTTACCTTTTTTTAATCTTAACCTAACTTCCAGACCATTCCATATCAATACATATAGATTATTCTTTCTTTTAAATAGCTGCACAGAGTGGCTCCATTCTGAGACTGTATCACTAGATTCCAAAATTAGGAGGTGACTACTGGTTTCAGTAGGTCTGAAAAAGTAGAGATTGCAGACTGAGATGAGGAAGATTGGAAGGTTAGAAGGTAAAGGGAGAAAAGTAGGTTGCAAACAAAAGAAGGACAGAAGAAAAAGACATTAAAAATGTGATAGGTAGGAACAGGCTTATATAGTGAGGAATAAGAGTAATAAGAGAGGGGTGCCTGGGTGGCTCAGTCAGCTGAGCTACCTTGATTTCAGCTCAGGTCATGATCCCAGGGTGGTGGGATAGAGCATGGCATGCTCTCTCTAAAATTTAAAAAAAAAAAAAAAAAAAGAGTGGTAAGAAAACCAGAGATTGAAAATATAAAAAAGGAAAAAAAGAACAGAACAGAAAAGAAAATATACAAAAAGGAAGGGATAAGTAATGGGGCAAGATCTCTAAGGGGATTGGAAGGGATCCTGAATTCAGGTGGAGGGATACATCTTGACAGGACAGAATGTCTCTTCTAAAGAGAAAGAGGGAGAAGGAAAGGAAGGTAAGGGCTGTAGGTAGGTTTTGTAACAGTGGTTGGTGGGGCTTAGGGAAGTTCATCCCTAGTAGTCTCAATTTCCTCAGAAACGTAGGAGACGGTTTTTAAATTATTTTTAAAACTCTTTGCCAAAGGGGGTGGGTGGGTAGAGCTCAGATAGCATTGTAGGGGGTCGGGAATGGAAGGCGAAGGGAAAAGAAGAAATTCCTAGTAGCGATGTGTTAAGGATTTGTTTAGGTTTAGCAAGATTGCTGGGCCACAGGGAAATCCCTACTGAAGTTGGACACCTTTGGTTTGCAGTGCTGCCAATTCTCAGGGTTATGTTGTTTTCAGCCCTGGTACAAGAGTGGACAAGGTTGTCTAAATTGTTGCAGACTAACGATTTTGCGGATGGGTGGAGGATCAAGGAAGCAACTGAGTTGAGGGTGAACGTGATCGACCCATTTATGCATAGGAACTTCAGAACGTGACTGCATTATCCGTCGCTGATGGTCTGAATACAGGTTTGCAGGCCCAGCGATGGCACTCTGCCTAACAGCAGAGTTCGTACCCACTGCATACCAAGGGTGGCAAGCTCCGGAAAATCTTCCCGAGGGGACTTGCCAGCTGCGAGCTGAGTCGGGGTGGGGCTGTGGCTACGACAAGCAAACTGTCGTGAAACTGTGTGCTGAGCACGCAAACAAGTTTTACTCAGACTGTACACTGGGAACCCTGTGGGAAATCATAAAAGATACCAATTCATTGCCTCCTAGCCCACTTCACCCTTCGGGGCTGCAACCAAGTAAATAAGTGTGGACACCAGAGCCAACTGACGCCGCGTGGCGATGACGTCATCTGTAGTGGCGGAAACAACTACTACCATAGTCCATGGAAGCAGTTTGAAAATATTTTCACATTTTCCCTGTAAAGAGTAGCAAATTTATCTGACTTTTGCCGTTTGAAGTGGCAGCAAAATGTCTGCAGCTCCCAATCACGCTCATCACCACCTGTTACCATGGAAGCGGTCGGGTAGTTAGGACCCGACGACTGCGTGTTACATCATCGCCCAAGCGCTTTTAAGGACTGGTGGCTCCGCCCTGTCCTAAGGGAGGGGCAGTACTCCTGAGGGCTTTACCCACAGTGCCTAAGGCCTTTTGGCTAATTTTGATCGCTATCAGACGCCGTCGGCGTCTAACCCTACCTATTTTTCAGGGGCAATCCCCGAGCACCTTCACCCAAGCTAGCCGCCCTGCAACCCCGCCCCTTCACGGAGGCCCCGCCCCTCGTGAATCAGCTGATCTCAGGGACCTGCTGGGTTGTGAAGCTCGCGCCGGATGCAGACTGGGGTGCTGCGGGTGGAGCGTCAGGTGAGCGAGCGTGAGTCCCCGCTCGGCCCTTGGCTTCGCAGGGCTGATAGGCCGGGCTGTCCTGTGTGCGGGAGGCCGGGGGTCCCAGAGAGAGGCGAAGGCGCAGGCCGAGGCCCGGGAGCGCCCTTGGTGACTCACAGAGACGGCGCCCGCGTCTTCCAAAAAGCCTGCGTCCGACCGACGGCGCCTGCCCGCCAAGGAGCACCCGTGGCGGCCCCTTGTCCCGGCCCCAGGTTCTCTCACTCGCCCCCTACCTCCCTCGTCAGACGGGCGCCACTGCATTGGTCTCAGCGGCGCGAAAGTGTTTCACGACCCCCCCGCCCCCCTTCCCGCTTCCACCCACGCTGCCTCCTTTACTCATTCATGAGGATTTATTGACTACCCACTCCAGACGCCTAGCAGGTACACCGGAATCCCTGGCCTCGAACCTCGGTGAGTGTCCCAGACGGGTTTGCCCCAGGTTGCAGATCTCGGTGAGGGGTGGACCTAGTGTTTCCGTGGCTCGAGAGGGCGGTTGCAGAAAATGAAAATGACTCTGATATTAAGAATTAGTAGTTTAAGCAAGTCCTTTGGCGTGTCAAGTGAACCATCAGAGGGTGAGAAGTTCTTTGAAGAAACGAAGGCAGGAAAGTAACATAGGGTCTCATTAGGAAATTGTACTGACGCTGGTGTTGGGTCTTTTGGGTAATAGGGCTACTTTAGAGACAAGCAGCTATAGGTTGGCAGAAGTGTTGTACTCCTGCTTAGGGCTTTGATAATGAGGGAAGAAGAAAAACACACTGGCTGAAGCGGCATATTCAAGAACAGTATTCTCTCTAGTTTAGGAGGGAAAAGGAAATAACTGTTAAACACAAACGCAGATCCTTAGTCTATTGCCTTTTAGATTTGTTCGTGGCCGTAAATGCTCTTTAAGGATTTAAAGAATAAAATTGTGTGATGTGTGTTTATTCTGAACAGGTATCAAAATTCAGTAAGGTTATTGGCCCAGTTTTTCCCCCAGTTTATCATAAATATGAATGATTTGGAGTGACCACTTGACCTTTGAGTTAATGAGTTAACTAAGCAATTTAAAGCAGTAAAAAATTGGCTTTTACAGTAAATTGCAGTATTTTAATCTCAATAATATAAGCATAGTGGTTAAGATCCTAGGCTTTGGATATGGGCATACCTGACGACATATCCACTTATATCTTTGATTTGGGGAAAGTTACTTCTCTGTATCATTTTCTTTAATTCTAAATTGAGAATTAAGGTACCTTCCTCATAATAGCATCTCTACGTTTAATGGTTCGTGTATATCTGTTAGAGTGTCTGGCAATGGTAAATATTCAGTACATATTACCTATTTTTATAATAATTTCTTCTTCCACTATTTCATGACCCACACTGACTCACTTTCTTCTAAGTGGGAAAGAGCACTGAATATTTTTAGAGAAAAACTATAATTCACTTTTTATTTTTTAATTTATTTTATAATTTATTTATTGTTTGTTTTTAAATGTTTGTTTATTTTTGAGAGGGAGAGAGAGAGGGAGAGAGAAAGGGAGGGGCAGAGAGACAGGGAGACAAAGGATCAGAAGCAGGCTCTGTGCTGACAGCAGCAAGCCCTATGTGGGGCTCAAACTCATTAACCCTGAGATCATGACCTGAGCTGAAGTTGGACACTTAACTGACTGAGCCACCCAGGCGCCCCTATAATTCAGTTTTTAATTCAAGGGATGGTTTCCAGATAATTTTATGACACATTGACTTATAGTTACAGAAAATATGATTTCTGGTTGGTCTGTATAACTTTGGTATTCAGTAAGGGTATTTTAATGTGGAGGAGATGCTTTTGAAATCTATACCTAGTTTAAATTTATTACTTAGGGGGCGCCTGGGTGGCTCAGTCGGTTAAGAGTCTGACTTTGGCTCAGGTCGTGATTTCTCGGTTTGTGGGTTCGAGCCCAGCGTCGGGCTCTGTGCTGGCAGCTCAGAGCCTGGATCCTGCTTTGGATTCTGTGTCTCCCTCTTTCTCTGCCCCTCTCCTGCTCACACTCTGTCTCTCAAAAATAAATAAACATTTAAAAAAAGTAAATTTATTAGTTTGCAAACTATAGTATTGGCATATTCAAGGTTCATAGTTGTAGCAAGAATAATTCAAAGGTGTTTGACAGTATTAACATTTGAAAAGATAATGATCAAGAAAATAAAGTACCAAATGGGTCATTTTGGTGGTGGGGGGGGGGGGGTAGGGTTCAGCTGCATCATGCAAGCCTCTTGTTTTTTAAATAGATACAAGCAATGTGAACTGAAATCCCTTCTGCCCAGATTGCAGCCTTTCAAAATTTCGGTTATCATTTGAGACATCTTTGGGCATTTTGACTGTTAAAGACACAAGAGTGTGTTAAAAACTTCACCAAGACATGATTTCAGTTTCGTGTGGGTAGGTGGAAAGAGTACTATTAATCTACTTTTTTTATTAAAAAACATGGGTTTGATGCAGTATTGCTGCATCCATTCTAAAGGAGTTTCCAAAGAATATTTCTGACTTGTAAAAACCTTCTATAATCCTGTATTAACATGACACTAGGTAAGGTATGAGTTAAAAAAAAAACACAAACCAACAACCACAAAGGAAGGTAAAGACTGGTGATTATTGAGATGGTGTAAAAGAAGGCCTGTTTTTGTGTCGTATGAGGTTGAACCCCTTTCTCAGACACAGAGGAGTGCTGTGAGGATTTTAATGACTTTTAGATCATTTAGCCCTTTTTATAACTTTGTGGAATTAAACCTTGCACATAGTCCAACTGTATGAGAGATTTTTCTGGTAGAGCTTTTTGGTTTTTTTTTTTAAACAATTTTTTTTCTTGTCACTCTTCTCCATTGATCCACCAGATAATTCAGTCATCAGTAATAAGAAAGTAGTAGATTTTGTAGGATATCAGTCCTTAAGAAAATACGCCAGGGTAACCACAAATAAAATAGTAACAAATTCTGACATGGTTCTTTTTAGTGTTGCATTTATTTTCCTATACCAATCTCTTACTCATTCCTCTGTGTATGTCATAGTGCTGTCTTTACCTAGTGTCTTGATGTTTCTTGCATCACACAATTGGTAGATAAGCTGAACAGTTGGTAAAGTAGCTGAACTAACTGATCCAAGTGGGTAGAACAAAAATATTTAAATTAGTCAGGTAATTACTCCTTGTTTGGGCTCTTGTAAAGTTATTCTTTAATGTATTAAAGACTTTTTTTTTGAAGGAAACGTATAGTTCTCTCAACTCATGAGAAAAAGACTGGGTCTGTTTCATAGAATTTCACTTGGCTGCCAGTGAATTATGTTCAAAGAGATCAACTTTAGTCTCATTAATTCCACAAATTATTCAACTCATGCTTCCCTTATTACATATTTAAACTATAAAAATTATTTATTAAATAAAAATTATTAAATTCAAAGATTTTTTTCTTCTGAGTCATCATGCATTTCTTTGTTTCACATGAACTCCCTATTAGGAAGGTGGGGGTTAGACCCAATAATGGCATCTGGCTGGGTAACTTTCATTCCAGGGTTCTTCCACAACTTAAATTTTTGTTGAGCTGAATTCTTAACTGAACTTAGGACAATTGCCCAAGCAAATATGTAACAAAGATGATAATAGCAGCTCTCAAAATAGCAATAAAGTAAAATAATCCAGCTGCACTTTAGTGGGAAAGGGATAAACTGTGGTTTATTAATACAATGAAATACTATCCCTTAGTAAAAATGATGTATACTTATTAATGTGGATATATCTCAAGTGTATAATAGTGAAGAAGCAAGTTGCTAAAGGATGTATATGATGCATTTATGTAGTTTTTTTTCTTTTTTCTTTTTTTAAGTTTATTTTTGTGACAGAACATGTGCATGCTCGCATGCGCTGGAAGTGGGGTGGGGGGAGAGGGGGAGAGAGAGAGAGAGAGAGAAAGAAAGAATCCTAAGCAGACCACACTGTCAGCACAGAGCCCAACTCTGGTCCTGTTCTCAGGAACCAACCATGAGATCATGACCCCAGCTGAAATCAAGAGTCAGATGCTCAACAACTGAGCCATTCAGGCACCTGGCATTTATGTAGTTTTAAAACACTATAGCTTACATTGGTATATATCAATACATATGTATCTAATGAAAGTACATGAAAGTATAAGACCATATATGGCAATGAGACACATTAAGTTTAGGAATAGTGGCTAACTCTGGAAGATAGGTTTGGGTGGTGCTCTTTCAGAAATCTGTGTAACTTTTCCTTCTATTTTAAAAACAGCTGAAGTATTTTGAATATAAAAATATGTTAATTAATATATGTTAAAACTGAGTGATGGGTAGGTACATGGATTTGCTCATTTTTTTACAGATTTGTGTATGATTAACAGTTTGTACCATCCCTGGACTGGTGGCCAGTTTTTGTAAATAAAGTTTTATTGGAACACACACACACACACACAAACACACACACCTACACACACAGTTTGTGAAACTAGCACTTGAAAATGTTTAATTTAAATTCTATATAATTAAAGAGAAATTTTGTAAAAATACAATTTTTATTGGGGTACCTGTATGGCTTAGTTGGTTAAGAGTCCAGCTCTTGGTTTTGGCTCAAGTCATGATCTCACGGTTCGTGAGATCAATCCCTGTGTCCAGCTCTGCGCTGATAGCACAGAGCCTGCTTGGGATTCTCCTTCTCTCTCTGCCCCTTACCCCCTCAAATAAATAAAACATTTTTTAAAAATACAGTTTTTATGTATAATTAGGGCTTTCTTCCAGTATGTTTTATTTTACTTTTTAGTCTCAAAGTAGTTGACTCTGGAAAAAATAATTCTTTTCCTTCTGCAGTAGGGAAAGAATGTGTCAGTGTAGTTCCACTGTGTAAAGCTTTTCTAAGGAGAGAAGACAGACCAATTATTTAGTCAATTTTATTTTCCTTTTTGACTTGTGCCCCTAGGAAAATGCTTTTCTTAAGATGAGGAATACTGCTTCTTATAAGGCTGCAGAGGAATTTAAATTCTAGAGACTCTTGGGGAATGCAGGCATATACTGATCATGACCTCTCAAAGGATAGGGAAGCAGATTGTATCATAAAACCCTAAAAGGAATTTGATCAGAGTGACTCAGATGCAAAATTACCACAGATATAATGTGGTCATTAACACTTTTTAAAGTTTGGGTTGGTTATATTTTTATTACAGTGTGGTAAAACTGATTTTATACTGTGAATGCGGTGTCTAGTTATTGCTCAAAGAAAATTAATTCTCTCTTTATAGGTATCAATAAGTAAACATGATGAGAATGCGTTAAATGGTTTGAGTAGTGAATAATAAATTTAATAGCCAGTTCCTAGTATAACCTCAGTATTTAAACTTGTGAGTTAAAAATATTTCATTCCTGATCAAGAATACCTGTTGCTAGCTCTTTAAAAATAAGTGAAACCTATATTTCCAGAGCACTGTTTTTTGGCATGTATACTCCCTGTCGAGTTATGTGGCCCTGTGATTACCTTAAGCTCTAGATGTTATTGATTGATAAAATAAGCCAACATGCTTTGAACCGTGTTTCTGTAATATTGCCTTTTTTAGAAAAAATTGTGGCCATTTAAATGAAAGAACAGTGGCAAAATATTAAAGGAATAAACAATTTGTATCAGAAATTATATTCTATCATATAATAACAGACATGAATTGTTGCAGTACCTGAGAATTTGAAATTCAATTCCTGGTATTTTTTTTTTTCTAAATATAATTTATTGTCAAGTTAGCTAACATACAGTGTATACAGTTTGCTCTTGGTTTCGGGAGTAGATTCCCATGATTCATGGATTACATACAACACCCAGTGCTCCTCCCAACAGGTGCCCTCCACAACGGTCATCATCACCCATTTCCCCTCATCCCTGCCCCCCTTCAACCCTCAGTTTGTTCTCTGTATTTAAGAGCCTCATATGTTTGCCTCCCTCTCTGTTTGAAACTATTTTTAACCCCTTCCCTTCTTCCATGGTCTTCTGTTAAGTTTCTCAAATTCCCCATATGAGTGAAAGCATATGATATCTTTCTCTGACTTATTTCATTTAGCATAATACCCTTCAGTTCCATCCATGTTGTTGCAAATGGCAAGGTTTCATTCTTTCTCATTGCCAAGTAGTATTCCATTGTACATACAAACCACATCTTCTTCATTCATCAGTTGATGGACATTTAGCTTCTTTCCATAATTTAGCTATTGTTGAAAGCACTGTGATAAACATTGGGGTACATGTACCCCTATGAGTCAGCACTCCTGTATACTTTGGATAAATTCCTAGTACTGTTATTACTGGGTCATAGGGTAGTTCTATTTTTAATTTTTTGAGGAACCTCCACACTGTTTTCCAGAGTGGCTGCCCCAGTTTGCATTCCCACCAACAGTGCACAAGGGTTCCCGTTTCTCCACATCCTTGCCAACATCTGTTGTTTCCTGAGTTGTTCATTTTAGCCACTATGACTGGTGTGAGGTGGTATCTCAATGTGGCTTTGATTTGTATATCCCTGATTCAATTCCTAGTATTGTACTACCCATCAAAATGTTTTATTTTATTTATCTGGAAAAATTTACCTTAAAAAAAATTTGCATTGGATACAAAATGGAGCTAAGTGGGCATCACTAGGCATTTATTTTACCAAGTTTAAACACAACCTCCCCATGGGTAATATCCATTTTAGAGGATTTTCACAATCAGTAGAGTGCAGTGTTAGTACTTTATAGGGTGAAAATAAGCAGGCCATAAAAAAGACTATGAATCTTAAGTGTCCCTGATGGCACCAAAAAGTGTCTCCATGTACTAAGGAGAAAGAGGCTGTTCATTCCTGGGTTATATAACATTTGTGAACTGACATGAAATAAAAGGATCTTAATTGTTAGGGAATACCATTAGCAAATTATGAGTTTCTACTGTGTAATTAGACACTTTACTTTTATGTATGATACTGACTTTTATTACAGGTACTAGAAATCTTCTACATCATTTGGAAACCCATGGATTGGAATTTAAGACAAAGCGCTATCTTTCCCTGAGTACTCACTTAAATGTAGCTTGTTTGTACCTAGTGATTACTATGGATACGAGAATGTACCAATGAATAAGTCATAGTTTCTGACCTCTCAGGAGTTTATAATATATTTTAAATCAATGATTTTGGGGGGAGGGATTATTCCATTAGTAACAACATTATAGATAAGTACTTTCTAGGCTAGCCTACTGAGTGACTTTATTCACTGCATTAACTTACTGGATTCTTGAACTCTGGGTCAGTATTTAAGGGGCTAGTCAGCTCCCATAGTGGTATCAGGCATTGCTTTCCAGTTAGGGCTGGGAGAGCTGGGTTTTGAAGTGGCCTCATCCTTTGGTGATTGGTTTGTCAAGGCTGCAGTGCAAGATGAGTGTTCCTCAACCTTCATTAATGGATGGTAAAGGCTTTGGTGGTGGTATATCCAGGAAGTAGCAGTTGTTGATGTATAGATTAGTTGTAAGTCAGGTGTTTGAGTCAAAAGTTGCCTTGATCCATGTGTAAATATATTGACTGAGTCTCTAAAAGAAAATATTTATTCAACAATAACCATGTGTGCAATGCCATAGTGTCTTAAAAGTATTGTTTACTGCATCCACAAATGTAAACTGTGGTTTACTACATTTTAATAAAATGCAGCCAATTCAAACTTTAAAAAAGTGTAAATGCATGAAATCTGTAGTAATTTTATTTTGCATTCAGTGTATGTCCAAGTTTCTTTCAGGGCATTATGATACAGTTTACCACTCTATTATTTATTGTCGTTCTGTCTTAATGTCTTATTATTCTAATCTCCAAGTATCATTACTCTTGTAGTTACAGTTATTGCAATAGTTTTAATCAATATACCTATTTTAAACCAGTAAGTGAGATATGAGGATAAGACTGAAAGTGCTCAACTTTGCTGCTTTTTTTATGCTTTCAGGGTGCTGTCCATATAGAGAGCCATCATTCTTCTCAGAAAGACAGAACATGATAGCATGTAAACTTCTTAAGGACAGGAACTCCTTTATTTATGTGGGCCTAATCTATCTACAAATACTTATTGAGTACCAACAGTATTATACATCAGGACTATGTTAAGTAGCTGGGCTATCCTAGAGAATAAGATATTTTTGGCTTTCATAGAAATTTTAGACTGGCATACCTGGAACATAATAGATGAAAAAAATACATGTGGTGTTGTTGAAATTTTAGCATTTGAGAGTTAATATACTTATGACTCATAAATTTATCTTTCACTAAATCATTAAGGGAAGAGGACTTTATCCAGAGAATAAAGTTTATTAGAGATGAATAAATAGAATCCTACATTATTTTAATTTTCTCTTTGCATTTGAGAGAATAGTCCACTATTCTGTTCCACAGAATAGTCCACATTTCTGTTCCACATTAATTTTTTAAAAATTTGTATTCTGCCTTGTTTCTAAAAGGATTTAATGCAGTATATGAAAATCTATAATATGGCAAGATAAAGAAACGGAATGACTGGAGCCGGGAATGAGATTAGAATAGATAGCACACGTATACTGGGAAGTCCTACTCACTTACACATACCATCATATGGGACTTTTTCTCTCAACACTAAATCTGTAATCCTGTCTGTATCTGTTAAATATATGTGTGTATCTATAATCTATATCTGTTTCCTTTCTTATTAAAATGTCAGCCCTTCCTCTTGTGAAAGATCAGTCCCAAAACGTGTTCTGGATGTCATCCTCTTTCATTTTGTCCAGGACTTTGGTTCTGCCCTCTGTCCTCTTGAATCTAGGATTGGTGTCATTGTCAATGCAAACATGTTCAGCTGTCTTATCTCCCCAACCGTACACATACAGGAAACACCCTTTATCTTCACGTTCTTCTCCAGCTTCTGCTCTATTTCTCTGTCATTTCAGCAGAGT
Source organism: Prionailurus viverrinus (assembly GCF_022837055.1). Taxonomy (NCBI): domain Eukaryota; kingdom Metazoa; phylum Chordata; class Mammalia; order Carnivora; family Felidae; genus Prionailurus; species Prionailurus viverrinus. Next base: position 28,886,940 of record NC_062568.1, read on the forward strand.
TTTTCAAAAGAATTCTTTATATGAACTTAATTTTCTTGTCCTCACCCCCCATTTATAGTCAACCTACTCCAATCTGGTTTTCAGTCCCCTGCCACCACTGAAACTTTGACCATGCTCAACAGTGATATCTGTGTTGGCATATCCACTGGACAGATTTTTGTTCTTAACCTGAGACCCCAGCTGCATTGACCTAATCAACCAGGCCTTCCTCCTGGAAACACTCTGCTTTGCTTTTATGTGCCCCACAGACTCATGCTTCTTCCACCTTTCAGATCACTTCTCACTCAGTTGTCATTGCTAGTTCCTCATCCTATCCAATCTGTAGATGCAGAAGCTCCTTACAGGTTGGTCCTGTCCCTTTCCTTTCTCCTATTACACACCCAGTGATGTTGTTATCCATTGTTTTGATTTCACATATTATCTATATGCCTTCCCAAGTTTATATCAATAGCTGAGACCTTTTTTCTGAACTCCATACTCACATATTCAGCTGCTCTTCATAGGTATTCTAGTATTTCTCACTGCCATCTTGAACATAAAAAAAAAACTTCTTCAGATTCCTATCTTTTTTACTTTTCCCGTTTTGGCAAATGGTACCACTAACACACAGTTGTTCAAGGCAGAACCTAGAAATCATTTTTGATACCTCCTTCTCCTTTATCCTCCACTTACGTCTAATGTATTACCAAGTCGTAGTTGTTCTAGGACAAAGGACCTCTCATTTGTTTACTGGTTTCTCTTTTACCAAGTTGGCAGCCTTTTATGAAATTAAAAGCGCTCAGGCTTCCTTCTTCCAGTGAGAAGATGAGCCAGGTGAGTGTTTGCAGGCAGGCTACTCCCTGCAAAATTAATCTGGGCACTATATGCAAGTATGTTTACCATAAAATAGACTTAAAACTTTTGAGACAAATGTAAATCATCACCATTAGAATGCATAGTTAAAGCACTTATAGAAGGTCTTGTAAGCAACGCAGCTTTCCAGTATACTCTTCAAGATGAAGTTGATATTAAAAGTACATAAAAGAAAGTAAAGGAAGTATAAAATAGTTAAAAGTTGCGGACTCCCACCAAAAATGATAGTTGTTTTAGATTACAGGTTCCTAGTGGCACCTGGGTGACCTCAGTCGGTTAAGTGTCTGGCTCTGGATTTCAGCTCAGGTCATGATCTCGCGGTTCGTGAGTTTGAGCCCCACGTGGGGCTCTGTGCTGACAGCTCAGAGCCTGGAGCCTGCTTCAGGATTCCGTGTCTCCCTCTCTCTCTAGTCTTCCCCTGTTCGTACTCTGTCTCTCTCTCAAGAATAAATAAACATTAAAAAAAATTTTAAATGAATCTGGTTTTGTAGTGTAATTCATAGAACTTAATAGCTGGAGGGGATGCTAGAGTCTCTTTTGCTCATTTTACAGGTGACTTTGATCTCTGGAAAGGCCGTGCAAGGCAAAAGAGGACCCCGGATTTTTGACTGTACAATACACAGTTTCTTTTTTTTTAATGTTTATTTGCTTTTTGAGAGCGAGAGAAAGAGAAACAGAGTGTGAGCGGGGGAGGGGCAGAGAGAGAGAGGGAGACAGAATCTGAAACAGGCTCCAGGCTCTGCACTATCAGCACAGAGCCTAATGCAGGGCTTGAACCCATGACCCATGAGATCATGACCTGAGCTGAAGTTGGACACTTAACTGACTGAACCACCGAGGCACCCAAACACAGAGCTGGTTTAATATAATAAAGACCTATGAAGGAAAGTTACTATAATAGAAGAAAAGTAGCAGAGTTTAGGGATTCTGTTCCTCAAAGGAATGTAGAATGAGAACCTTAAAATTCACCTGGTAAGATATATCCCCAGAAGAAGTCCCATGATTAGACAATTTTGTAACAATTAAAAATGTGAAGCAATGAAAGAGGATACAAAAATCTAAATGCGATTTGAATGCTTAAGGCAAATCTTAAAGATTTCCTGGATTGGGGATCATAAAAATATTAGAAAAACAAAAATTTTGGGTTTACTTTCTCTATATGGATACACAGTTGAGAAAGAATGTTAGATTAGAGTTGGTAAATGCCACTAAATATAAATTTAAGTATGTAAGGTAAAACTTTATAACATAAGCTTCCCACATTTATCTGCAATATTTTTTTTAGTTATGTTTCCTTAGCAGTCATTTCTTTTTCCCTTTGCTGTCTTTGAGACTTAGGCAGACCTGTCTTCTTGTAAGTCAAACATAATAAATACCATTAAAACAAAGTGAGATAGATTTATAAATACTAATCTAGGAAGATGTGTACAAAATAGTATATTGGCTAGCTTTCTGTTGCTATTTAACAAATTGCTACTAATTTAGTGGCTTAAAATAACACAGACTTACTATTTTGCAACTCCTTAGGTTAAAAGTGTAACACCAGTCTTGCTGGGCTAAAATCAAGGTGTCAGCAGGGCTGCTTTCTTTTCTGGGGGCTCATGGAGAGAATCTGTTTCCTTGCCTTTTCCAGCTTCTAGAGACCACCCCCATTCTTTGGCTTATGCTCCCCACCTTCCCTTCTTCAAAGCCAGCAGTGAAGAATCTCTGACATGTTTCCTTCAACTCTCTCTCTCTCTTTCTCCTTTTGTCTCCCTCTTCCACTTTTAAGGATGTTTGTGATAACCACGCAGATAACCAGGGTAATCTCCCTCTCCTAAGGTCAGCTGATTAGCAACCTTAATTCCCCTTTGCCCTTAACCTAACTTATTCACAGGTCTGGGCATTAGGATGTGGACATCTTTGGGAGGAGCCATTTATTCTGTAGCATATATAGTATTTATATTGCCTAGTATTTATAGTTATTTACTATAATGAAAGTTTCAGAACAGTTTCTATGGTTTTAATTCCATTTGGATTTGAAAAAAATGTGTGGTGGTAAAAAAAAAAATACGGCATAAGATGAAAACCACATTAAGAAATCTTTGTATTAAAAAAATGTGGCACTAAAAGAGGAAAAAGGTTGACTGTTTTATTCACTTCGCTAAAAGGTTCTCAACATTTTTGATTGTCAGGTAGTAGGATAAAATCCACTTTACATCCAGTGAATCAGTGATGGGAGGCAAAGTGTGCTTGTGCACTTCCACACCCTCCCAGAGGAGTTCTCTGCTTTTTACCTGGTACTGTTTAACTTTAATCAAGGGAGCAGTTAGTTACTCCTTGATCTCTGACAGATAAGCACAGGTTAGATCTGTCTTCAGAATTTCTCTGTACACCGTGAACTGTACATTTTAGTAAAAGCTAATCATCACACACAAGGCATAGTACCACTTAATCATCATATTTATTAAATTAATAGCATTTATTAAATCTATTCATGTATATGTTCTGTTTACATGGTACCCTTCATCCAACTTTGAATGATTCACCATCTTTCTAAAATAAGCATTAGGTAGAGAGTAATTTCCTCCAGATATACAGATGGTAAACGGTAAGAATTCACAGGCAACCTGGAGTAAACAGATGGCTCTTACATCACTCCTGCTGGTGTGGGCTGTTTCCAGACTACAGTGACCATGCCATATCCTTTGCAGAAAAACCATACATTTGGCCCGAGTATTTTTATGGTTCTCACAAATAAAACATCATTGCCTATATTTTCATTTTTTTGGTGCCCTTAAAAATGTGAATTTTTAGTTGAATGCTTTGAGCATTTTTGTCTGCTTGTTTATTTTCTGTCTCTTCATTAAACAATGAGTTTCTAAACTGATGGGTCATGATATTCGTGCCATAATTTTCATATAGCTCTGTACTATTAAATGGCAGATTTTGAAACAGCTATTTTATTTTTTTAATTAATTAATTAATTTTGATAGAGAGCAAACAAAGGTGGGGTAGAGAGAGAGGGAGAGTGAGAGAATCTCAAGCAGGCTCTGCACCACCAGTGCAGAGCCCCATGTGGGGCTCGAACTCATGAACCTTGAGATCATGACCTGACCTGAAATTAGGAGTTAGATGCTTAAGTGACTAAGCCACCCAGGTGCCCCTGAAACATATTTTGAAATCCAAATTTCTTTTTTCCAGCCCTTTGGACTGTGGTTTTGAATGGAGGTTGATATGTGGAAAATACTGCTAGTTCCAATAAATAGAAAAGATTCTAATTTTAATGGTGTGATTTTTTTTGTGTGTGTGCATTGCTGAAAAATGTAAATTAAAACTACCTGAGTCTGAAACATTACTGAAGAGATTTTAGAAATTCTTTCCCAATTGGTATTTACATGTTCATGTGTTCCAGAAGCATTTTAAAAGTAACCTTAATGTATATGAAATAAATATTTAACACTGAGTTTTCAGATTGAACTTCCTTCTTTATACTAAAAGCCAAAACCTGTTGCCTGACAAAGTACATCTTAATTGTAGGTAGTCTTTTCTTCCTTTGACATTATATTTGGTGGTCAATAGGCATTTTTATAAGCTCAGTGGGCAGGCTCAGTCTAGATATTCAACTTTGGCAGGCGGGATATGAAATAGTTGAAATAGTTTCACTGCATATTTATTGCCCAGTGAATGTGCACTTGTTAGAGGGCTGTCCTTTTTTTTTTTTTTTTTAATCTGAGAAATGAAGTAGCAAAATATTCTTTCATTGCTCTTTGTGCTTACCTGTGTTTTGCCATTTAGGTCTTTATATGCCTTTTGCAAAAAAGAAATGATTTGGTAATGGAGTGCTGCTGCCCCTGACCGATGGACTCAAAGAAGAGAAGGTAAAACCATTTTTTCCTTCTCCCTTATCCTTTTAGGAAAACACAAACGATTCTACATATGTGTAGCTTCTCTTCAGTTTAATTTCTTGTTCGTGGTTAATAAGTAGGAATAGTGACATTTGTGTTGATTGGTAAAGAGAGAAAGATACTAAAATAAAGCTGATTAATGATCAGCTTTGTTGCTAGTTTCTTTCTTATGCTTATAAAAAGGCACGAGGTGTCTTCATCATCTTAAAGCTTTTGAAGCCATTTTTTCCCACAATTTTAGATCTTCAGACAAAGCCTTATTAATTTTAATCATCTTCTATCCCTAGAAAACTAGTCATGGATGATATTTAAAAAGGAGGATTAAGTTTGCGGCTTTCCTTTCATAAAACCATGGTTATGCCTAATCATAATTTAGAGGAATATTACCTAGCAAAAATAGAGAAATCCCTAGATATTATAAAATAAATAAAACCATAAAAGTTTCTGTGCCTCATTAAAAAATTGGCACTAGTGTTCTAGAAAAAAAGAAAATGAAAACATATCATCAGTGTCAAGACAGGGAAACTTGGTGTAAAGGAAATCTAGGGTATTTTATTATGCCTCTTTCTTAGAAGGGGAGGCAATTATAGTATGGTTATTATTATGAAGTTGTGTGTTTTATGTTCTTTGCACTAGAGTCATCACATGGATAGAATTCTTTGGCTAAAACATTAGTAAAGCACGCAGAGTTTTACTGTTGCTGGTATAAATTTGATTCTTAAAAATTCGAATAGCAATTATAGAGCTTAGTCAGTGTAACATAAAATATGGATCACTTTTCCTTCTTACCAGATACTTTTTAGTACATTAAAAACTAAAATTTTAAAATAAGACTCCAACTTGGGACATGCTGTAACTTTACTATCTAAACAAGGACTTAATATATTGAGAAGTTAGAATCTTAAAATTTTGTGCTATTAAATCTAAAACTTCAAAAAATAGCCCAGATTTTGTTTGCTCCTTAGATATAGAGTTAAGTAATTTGTGGGTTTAGATTGTCCTCAAGCGTTTTATGTAAACAGTTGTTTTATTTCTGCCCCTGTGTCCTAAGCAAAGCATTAAATAGGTGCTAAACCATCTGACCCAGTCACCTGTGCTGGTAAAAGGTACAGATCTAATGAAATATCCCCCCAAAATACAGTTTTAATTACGGGAACAATTAAGTGGTTTTTCTTAATGTTTGTAGCTCAGTAGAGGCAGAAGGATCCAAAGAAAGAGGCCTGGTCCATGTCTGGCAGGCAGGATCCTGTTCTTTAGCACCAGAGAGATTGCCAGGCTGGGGAGGAAAGACTGTTCTTCAAGCAGCCCTGGGAGTGAAACATGGAGTTCTTCTGACTGAAGGTATTGAAAAGTGTGGCTTAACAAATACTAACTGAAATGCTAACAATACCTGGGTGTGTAAGGGAGTTACTGGACAATACCTGGGTCAGGTAAGGGAGTTACTGGATTCCAGGAATTCTTAATGAAGTTCGTTGGAGCTTAGACGGTTTTTGTTTTCAAAATATGTCCTTACTTCCTTTATCAGAAATCAGAGTAGTTCTTAAATTTGAGATACATTATAACTAGAATAAAAGGGAGAATTATAGTTTGTAAATTTTATAGCAATAAGTACATGAAAAATTAACTTTTGAAACATTCAGAAACTCTTTTGTTGGACCTTTGTTCATTAAATGTGTCAGAATGATAATGCTAATAATAGCTAACGTTTATTAAACAGTGATGCATGCCAGGCACTGTACTGAGCACTTTATGTGTCTTACCTGATTGAGTCTTCACACAACCACCTTATGAGGTAGCTAGTGTTGTTGTCCTCACTTCACAGATGAGGAAGTTGAAGGTTAGGGAGGTTAAATAATTTCCACAAGCCCACACAGCTATTGGAGTGTCAGAGTCAGGATTGGAATTCAGAGAGTCTGATTCCAAAGCCTCTTTTTAAGCTGCTTGGCTGTCTTGTCTCAGTACAGTTTTTCTTAGACATAAACAGCAGCTCATAAAAACATGTAATAAAATAAATCTATAAGAGATAGAAGCATAGGTTATAGTTTATAGAGTTGCCTTTAATTTTGATAGCAGTTTACCAACTCAATCATGGCAAATTTGGTTTGAGCTGGGACTGCCATCAACTAATTTATAAATTTCTGTTCCATAAGCATTTATTAAGTAGTTGATAATGTTTTGATATTTTCATTGTAGGAACTAAGGGAAAACAAATTCTAAGAAATAAAGCTTAAATCTGACCTTGGTAATTTTATGGGATACACATGGAATTCTTTCTAGCCTCTTTTTTTCTTTTTCTTTTTTTTAACTTTTTAATTTATTTTTGAGAGACAGAGACAGAGCTTGAATGGGGGAGGAGCAGAGAGAGAGGGAGACACAGAATCCCAAGCAGGCTCCAGGCTCTGAGCTGTCAGCACGGAGTCTGATGTGGGGCTCAAACCCACAAGCCATGAGATCATGACCTGAGCCAAAGTCGGACACTTAACCGACTGAGCCACCCTGGCAGCCCTAGCCTCTTTTTTATTATATCACTTTCGTTGTAATGATATACAATAAGAATATTATTATTATTAGGCCAGAATTTGGAAAAAAGCCTTATTGTAAAAAAAAGTGACCTGTTTTCAATACCTACTGTAGGGGCTTCAAAATACACAGTTCTCAAGCATGTGCAAGTAGAATTCTCTTGTTGTTTTATTAACTCTTCAGTAAGAGATTCAGGAATCCTTTATGAACGTGATCTTTAAACCTCTAGAATCATACCTAAAAGTGGGACAACAGAGGGAAAACATCTAAAAAATATAAATTGCCTATCATTGTTCATGTTTAAGCAGTGTCCTAGTCTTAAGTGTCAAAGTTACAAAAAAGATCTCACCTCACATAAGCGTGTAGTTTGAAATGGGAAAAAGATCTCTAGTGGTATCTTTTCCAGATGAGAAAATGGTACTCATGGAATGCTGGAAATTTTCAAGCTGCTTTGTCTCTATTCAGTTTGACTATTAGCTCATAATTCAGTGAGGACACTTCATTAAATCACTATTTTTGAGGTACTCCAGGTAGAAAAAAGGGAGGAGTTGTCTAAATATTTCTGTGCACTATTTCTCGTTCTAGTGGAATGATAATCATTGAAAGAGTTGGTGAACTGTTGCAAGTGTGTATTGCTGTATCTTTGGGGAAGAAAAGTTTAAAAGAACTTAATTAATGAGCTTATTTTCTCAGTATTTTTTATCCAAACTGGAAATTCCCTAATAAAAGCTCATGTGTTCCCTCTAGCCACTTTTGTGTTCTTTCTTACATAGATGTTCTGGTGAGTTAACTTGAGTGTATAAATATATTTGCTATTTTTGCCATGTATAATAGGCCCAAGATAAAGAATGCATTTTATTCATCATCAGCTCAATTGCTGTTTTGTGGGGGAACAAACTTGTATAAATTTATTTCATTATTTCCTTATTAATTAAAAAAAATGGATGAGTCTATGGTTATATGGAAAAAGAGGGATAGTCGGCATGGCTTAGTATTTTTCAAAACCCATGGCCAAGTCTTTATTTCCATTTGACTTTTTTAGGTAATACAGGTCATGTGCACATGCCCCTAAACTACCACAATACTTCAGAGAGATTACGACTTGATAGCACACCTGGACAGAAACAAGTCCTCATCATTCATGTGCCCAACTCACGGGCCCCTTTACTTGACTTTTAAAGCCAGCCAGTTGCCCTTTGTTCTAAAGCTAGCTAATCATAGTTTTATTGGGGATTTTTTGCTTGTTTTGTTTTGTTGTGACGATTTGCTTTTTAAACAAATGGCACCTCAGAAATGCTATATCATACACAATGTATATTCTGTGTAATATTTAAAATTATACATGGTATTCTACACGACATGAAAACAACCATGTCTTGTTAACACTGGTGCTTTCTTATGATCTGGAAGTATAAAGCTGATTTCTTAATTTTGGCCAAAATAAACCTCTAGTATTTTTATTCTAGTGCATAATTTTCTGCTGCTCTGACCTATTCAAATAGTAGTGAATGTTTTAGATGTTAGTCAATGTATCTATTTTATTCCCTGCTCATTTTATCTTATCATGGTCATTATTTTTGTCTTTGAACACTTGGAAACTGCTCCTGTAATAGCCTACAATGGTAGCCATTTGTAGTGGATCCATTCTAGGACTTTGTAGGATGAGGCTGAAGGAAAGGAATAATAACCCTTCATTTTCATTTGAAAGTAGCCTCCTCCAGTTGGTAGAATTCTCATTATTTTTCAGAATGTTACAAGGTGATATTTGTTAGAAGATGAATACCTGTGGAATATTCTATGCTTGAACCAAATTCTCTACAACTGTGCTTTTGAAAATTAAAAAAAAAAAAAAAATCAGCAACAACCCTATTTTGTTAAATCTAGAGGGGCCAGAAGTTTGCTGATAAAATTTCTAGTTAATTCACTAACTCCTTCCTTTTTTTTTTTTTTTTTTTGTAACCTTCAGATGGTGAGGTCTACAGCTTTGGAACTCTTCCCTGGAGAAGTGAACCAGCAGAGATTTGTCCAAGTAGCCCCATTCTAGAAAATGCCCTGGTCGGGCAATATGTTGTTACTGTGGCATCAGGGAGTTTCCACAATGGAGCAGTGACAGAAAGTGGTGTAGTGTACATGTGGGGGGAGAACTCTGCAGGCCAGTGTGCAGTGGCTAACCAGCAGTATGTTCCAGAACCAAATCCTGTCAGCATTTCTGATTCTGAGACCAGTTCTTTGCTAGCAGTCAGGATTTTGCAGCTGGCATGTGGTGAGGAGCACACTCTGGCATTGTCAATAAGCAGAGAGATTTGGGCATGGGGTACCGGTTGTCAGTTGGGTCTCATTACCACCACCTTCCCGGTGACAAAGCCACAAAAGGTGGAACATCTTGCCGGGCGAGTGGTGCTACAAGTTGCCTGTGGTGCGTTCCACAGCTTAGCGCTTGTACAGTGCCTCCCTTCCCAGGATCTAAAGCCAGTCCCAGAAAGATGCAACCAGTGCAGCCAACTCTTAATTACTATGACTGACAAAGAAGACCATGTGATTATATCAGATAGTCATTGTTGCCCATTAGGTGTGACGCTGTCAGAATCCCAGGTAGAAAACCAGGCCAGCACTGCCATCAGCCCCTCCACTGAAACCCTGGACAACCAGGGAGAAGTATTTGAGAATACGCTTGTAGAAAATGATGTGCCTGTTGTTACCGATGCCGCGAGAGGTGATGCCATTTCCTCCCAACAAGACACCATGGGAACAACTGAAATTTCTTCTGCCAGAAGTACACCATCTTACCCTGATACTCAAGCAGTAAATGAATACGTGCAAACACTGTCAGATCGTTCAGTAAGAGAGAACTCAGAGAACGGCGAAAAGCCAATGCCATCTCAGGTACCTGCTAAATTTTGTAATACAAAGGCATTTCTGGAGTAAACCATCTGAAGTTTTGTTTGTTTCTTTGTTTGTTTTTTGGCAACTTTAAAATGCTTAAGGCTTGAGTTTGACTGTAAATCTGTTTTATCATGCAATCCTAAATAAGGAAAACCTGGATTAATTCAGAATTACTTTTTATGTTCAAATTCTGCCCTTTAAGATATTGAAAGATATCATGCTGGGCTTCTTTTATAAGTAGCAAAATTTCATTTATTTTTTTCTAGTACTTCTTCTCCCATGGCTAAATATACTGAATTTTGGTGGGCTCCTGGGCACTGTTTTTGGTTTTGTTTTTTCTGAATACTTAAAAATTTTTTTTTTTAACGTTTATTTATTTTTGGGACAGAGAGAGCATGAATGGGGGAGGGTCAGAGAGAGAGAGAGGGAGACACAGAATCCGAAACAGGCTCCAGGCTCCGAGCTGTCAGCACAGAGCACAGAGCCCGACGCGGGGTTTGAACTCACGGACCGAGAGATCATGACCTGAGCCAAAGTCGGATGCTCAACCGACTGAGCCACCCAGGTGTCCCTCTGAATACTTTTAATATAACTATGTATTTGCAAAGATTCATCTCACCTGTACTGTATTAACTCCAGATTCTGTAGAGAGAAGTCCTTTTCTTTTTTATTAGGGAAGATTACTATGTGGTAGATCCCTCAATTGTAGGCAAACTTAAAACCTCCTGGCATTAAATATTGTTTGAATTTTTTTCAGCTTACTGGGCTTTGTTGTGGGGCAGGGCATTAAAATTTTCTTCATCTTATTTAAACTACTGTCATTTTGAAAACTTATAAATGGAGGAAAGCTATTTACCAGTAGCATACAGTAACATTGGAGTCTCCCTGATTAAACCAAATTGTTTTAAAAGGATAATTTGTTTTTTACTCTTTGTGTAAGCCTTTCAGGTTTGTTTTTACCAGAACTCTAAGAAAATGAAACAAAACAGAAACCTCTAATCATAAAAGAACTGTCCTGTGGTGTTTATTCAGGTTTTTGAAATCACATACCTCTTGATTGTTTATTCGTGTTCTTTACTCTGTCAGGATAAGAACATGGCTTAGAGGTATTTTTAGAAATAGTTTTTATTTCACAGTTTACTCATTGAATCTTGTGGATATCGATTTTTTTTTTTTAATTAAGCTGTTTGGAGAAAGGTATTATTAAAATCTAAACAGAAACATTCTTAGACTTGAACATGCTTATAAAAAATTTGGACTTTGACTTTTTAGAAGTCCTGCTAATTTATTAAATTTGAAGTTAAAAGTTAATTGTATACAGTTTATTATTATTGAAATTGCATTTTCCTTTGGATATATTTTGTTAAATATGTAAATTTTTTGTAGCCTATGCTAATTTTGGCAATGTCTGTTTATACTAAATTTAATTCATTTTTTGTAAATAGTATCTCAATCGTACAGGTAATTCACTAGGAACTTATATAGTCTAGGACAGGTTTTTTCTCCCGTGGCCAGATGTAACCAAAAGACTGTCTCATTTTTGTAAAATAAATCATATTTGGCATTGAAGCATATATCTCACAATTGAATTTTATTGATTGACCAGGACTCCTAAAATTATGTCTTTCATCAAAATTACTGGCTATGTATTTTTGTTTTGTTGATTTATTTATTTTATGTGTTGCTAAGTATAAGTAGAGGAGCCAGTAAGAACAATAAAGTTGATTGAAGGTAGACTTTCCTCGGTCTCTTGGTAAGAACCCCCTATGATAGTCACCTAAATACCATCATTGTTTCTATTATGATCTTTCGTACACAAAGGGTAAAAATAGTGACCTTAGTTCTTCTCAGCAAGTTATCAGGGAACTGTATCACCAAGGGATTAATAGGCTTTGTATTTACCTTTTGCTTGATATGGTCTATTTGTTTATTTTGTTGACTATTTTAAAGAGTCCTTTGCTCCTCTGAATTTAGTATTTAATTCAGCAAAATGTATTGAGTACCTAAGGTACTGTGCAGGCAACAGGAATTATGTCCTTTAAGAGAACCATAAGTCGATGTTAAAAATTTTGTTTGTGTTTGGCTTTCAATTTAGGACTAATTGAGGAATGTGTATATATACCCTTTGGGACCTTCTGACAGCGTGAGAGGGAAATTTTTCATTGTGAGCTATGCTGACAAGCCAAAAGCTTTTTTGTGTGTTTAATGACTTTCCTTTAAGTAAACAATGGTGCTTGAGTAAGTTTTAACTGGTGTTCAGAGTAAGTTTCAACTGAGCTTTTACTAAGATATTAGAAAACTTTAGTTTGACTTTCAAATACAGCTGTGAATAACACAAAGAACATTGGTCCCAAATGTTTAATTACTAACCTACCACATTTACTCTATCATAGTGAGAGCAAAAGTAATCTGTCAGCTTAGATAGGTCCTGGATCATGGAAAATAACACATCCATGAGGCAGCAGAAAGACTTGAACTGAAGAAGAGAAGTTGGGGGGCAGATAGGTCAGAGGTATAACATTTTTTTTTTTTTTGCCTGTATATGCTATATCTAAATTACTATTTATAAAACAATTTAGGAAGAGCTTTTTTTTTAATGTATTTTTTTCTGTATTTCTTAGTAGCAATCTGTGTAAATTTTCTTGAAACTCATCAATAATAATATTTTTTAAAATTTATTTTATGTATTGTTAACCCTATCACCCTTGTATATCCAGGGCTGTCACAGTGTACCTCATATTAAAGGCTATGTTTTCCAGACCTTTCTTCCCCTCTCTGCTTCTGTGCTCAATGTTATTAAAGCAGCTGGGGCTTACGTTTGAATAGCATGGAAAACCACAACACTCAAACAAAAGGAAGTACTTTTGATAAGGAGCTGTATTTTGAGTACTCCTATCCATATAATGTATTAGTTAAATCCAGTACCAAGAAGGGATACCTTTAAGTTGAAGATAAAGAGACTTTTGTTTTAGAGTCTTATGTTTGCAAATATGGATGGTTTTGGTTAAACTTTATACTGATTGCTGATTGTATAAGAGATTATATTTTTATATACTTTTTTGTGTGTATATTTTAGCCTCTTATAGAAGAAGCAGTTCCTAATCTTCACAGCCCACCAACCACAAGCACCTCAGCCCTAAACAGCCTAGTAGTCTCTTGTGCATCTGCTGTTGGTGTGAGAGTGGCTGCTACATATGAAGCCGGGGCCTTGTCCCTTAAGAAAGTTATGAACTTCTATAGCACAGCCCCTTGTGAACCTGGAACTCAGGCAGGCAGTAGTTCCATAGGCCCGGAAAGTCTGAAAGATAGCAGAGAAGAACAGGTTAAGCAGGAATCAATGCAAGGAAAGAAAAGTTCAAGTCTTGTGGATATCAGAGAAGAAGAATCAGAGGGAGGCAGCCGAAGACTCTCCCTCCCTGGGTTGTTGTCCCAAGGTAAGGAAATAGTCACGTTTTGTAAACTGACTTTTGGTAAATCCAAAATGTTGCTGACATCATGTGCTATATTATAATAAATTAGTAACTTTCCAGATTGCTAAAGCTGACATATTCAAATGTCAGAATTTATTTCATTTTGGTATTTAGGTGGTTTTAAAAGAAAGTTACATATTTTTCTGCTTTAGAAGTAACTGTAGAAGCTAATTTTTTGTGTGTGATGTCTGCTTCTGCTTATGAACCTTATTAGGAATCTTATTGTTCTCGAATGTAGCGATAGCCTCCTTATATCATAGTTGGGGCCTATAGTCCAGATAGATGAAGGTGCAGATGTGGCCATTGGGTAAGTAGGGATTTACTGTATTTGACCTAAAAGTGGAAATAATTTTACGCTTCAATAAGCGAAAATTTCATTTTCGGATACAATTAGCAATAAACTTCTTCTAATATTAAGACTGTTAAGCAGTTGGTTCTTCAGTGTTTCTCAGTTGGTTCAGGAATCTCAGTCATTTAGGTTTTTGCTTCTGAAAATGTGACCTGCACCAGAAACAACAGCAGCATCTGGGAATTTGTTAGAAATGTAGGGTCTCAGACTTAACTTCAAACCTGTTGAATCAGAATATGCATTATAACAAGATCCTCAGGTGACTAGTGTATACCTTAAAGTTTGAGAAGCATTGGGTTTACACCAGGAGTTGGTAAACTTTTTCTGTAAAGAGCTAAAAAGATATACTGTATGATTTACGGGCCACACAGTCTGCGTTATATAATTACTCAACTTTGCCATTGTTGCTTAAAACTATCCATAAATAATACATGGATAAATGAGCAAGGCTATATATTCCAATAAAACTTTATTTACAAAACAGACAGTGGACTCTACCAATCCCTGGTTTACACTATTTTGGGCAAAGCTCTAAAAGTTTCTAGACTATACTAAAACTTTTCTGCTCTGCCCTGTTTCTTGCACTTCCACTTACTTACGGCACTGTTGTGTCAATGAGCACTTCTATTGTCCTGCCTTCCAATTCTCATTGCCCCTAGATTTTCATCTACACAAATAAAGGACATTTCTGTTTTGAAATGGGAAAAATATTTGTCAGCCTTAGTGTAGTATTTTGTAAAGCATATTCTTTAGAATGCAAGTTCCCCAGGATATCACATAGACTTTCTATATAACCTAAATGTTATACAAAAAGGGATTCTGTAGCCAAATGCTTGGAAGTGGGGCTAAGTTAAGTTTAAACAAGTATTTTAATTGCAGGACTTGTCAGGGCCTTTAGCATGCTAATGTGTGTGAATCTACAGGGGGATATAATGTAGTAGACAGCATTTACCAAACTCATCTGACTATTAAATCTCCATAGAATTTCCTTCACAAAAACCGTGTTAGTGTATTTCTTTGAAAACCAAGAGTTGGTCAAAATGGTATCTTTTTTCCCACCCATCTACTCCCTCACTTCATCTCTGATTTGTTTTCAGTTTCCCCCAGGCTCTTAAGAAAAGCTGCACGGGTAAAAACTCGGACAGTGGTTCTGACCCCTACGTACAGTGGAGAAGCAGATGCACTCCTGCCTTCTCTGAGAACGGAGGTGTGGACCTGGGGGAAAGGGAAGGAAGGACAGCTGGGGCACGGTGATGTTCTGCCTAGGTAAGTGCTGCCAGTATTTACTATTAGGAGTTGGCTTTAAGGTCTCTATATCACCATTTCCTCCAGAGGAAATCCTGTCCTTTCTAGCTCCAGGTTATTATATATTATTAATAGGGATTTAAAACAACAGCAAACCTGTCATGTTAGTCTTGAATTTATACGTAACAGTAAAGGACTTAAGTATCTATGGTGTACCTTTCCATCTCTTCTTTGATGTGTATTCATCTTGGAACAGAAAGGGATGTTTGGGATAAGATTGTATTTCATTGAGGGGCACCTGAGTGCCTCTGTCAGTTAAGTATCTGACTTCTGCTCAGGTGATAATCTCATGGTTCATGAGTTCAAGCCCCACATTGGGCTCTGCAGTGACAGCTCAGAGCCTGGAGCCTGCTTCAGAGTCTGTGTCTCCACCCCCCGCCCCCCCCCCCCTCCCGCCGCCTGCACTGTCTCTCTTTCTCTCAAAAATAAATAAACATGAAAAAAAAGATTGTATTTCATTGGAACACTTGAATAGTTCAAATTTTTAATGTATAAAAAAGAACCAACAAATTTTTTTTACTTGAAAGATGTTCCTCTGCTGCCACCAAAATAACTGTAATAGCAATATTAAACCATTCATGTATTTCAAGGAAAAACTTGTTTTAAGAAGAACTCATGATATTAACAGATCAGATATTTATGAAGGTGTATAAATGGAGTGATTATCTAAAACAGCCAAGTAATGTAAATGTCTCTATTCTTAGCAGAGTGAAGGCAACTGTGGAATTAAAAAAAAAAAAAAAAAAGAGTTCCCTCTATGGTTGTATTGTATCCTAAATTTTATTGTTTCTGCCGTAATGAATCATTTAGTAGTCTTTTGATTCTTAACATTCTGAATTATGATTGTTAATTGGTGATTGATTGACAGAGATTAAATTAAAACCATCTAAGATTACTGATACTATTCAGAAGTAAATTGAATATATATTCGATATTTTAATTTTTTAATTGTTTTTTTATGTTTATTTTTGAGAGAGAGATAGAGCGTGAGCATGGGAGGGGCAGAGAGAGAAGGAGACACAGAATCTGAAGCAGGCTCCAGGCTCTGAGCTGTCAGCACAGAGCCCAATGTGGGGCTCAGACCCACAAACCATGAGATCATGACCCGAGCTGTGATATCATGCCCTGACCTCTTAACCAACTGAGCTACTCAGGTGCCCCAGTATTTTTATTTTAATGTTTTCTTTTAAAATGTTTATTTTTAGTCAAAAGCATTTACTCTGTAATTTGAAAGAGGTCAAGATTCTTGCTGAGCCTTTTTACTTGAATTTGTGTGTGTATTTTTTCTTTAAGGCTTCAACCACTATGTGTAAAATGTCTCGATGGGAAAGAAGTAATCTATCTGGAGGCAGGGGGTTACCATTCTCTTGCACTTACTGCGAAATCCCAGGTAGGATGCAAACTATTAAAAACTAATTTAATTTCATGGAAGGTTAACATGACCAAACTGGACCATCATTTATTGAGTGTGTACTGTGTGTCAGGCAACAATACTATATCTCATTGATCTTTGTAGTGTTTTACATTGCACTGTTTATATTATTTCCATTTTACAGATAAAGAAAGGGAGGTTCAGAGAAGTTACGTAGCTTGTGTAAAGTCACACGGGTGATAGTAGAATTTGATTCAACACTGGTCTACCTAACAAAGAAAGTTTCCATAATGTGCTCTTCCCAAAAAATAGAACTCAAGACTTTCCAGGATATTGATGAATTTTTACTTGTTTTTTGATGAAGAAAATCTGTAAATAAAACACTATGAAAAGAAAACAAAAGGTATTTCTTTTTTAAAGTTGCGGGACCTGGGTGTGCTAGGTGGCTCAGTTGGTTAAGTGTCCAGCTGTTGATTTTGGCTCAGGTCATGATCTCACGGTTCACGGGATTGATAGCACAGAGCCTGCTTGGGATTCTCGTCCTTCTTCTCTGTCCCTCTTCTGCTTGTGCATGCATACTTTCTCTCTTTCAAAATAAATCAACTTAAAAGATATGTTTATATGTTGTTAGACTAGAAACAGATCAGTGAAACAGAAATATACCTGTGGACTAGAAATAGACTCAAGTATATATGAGAATTTAATATAGGATAAGTGGGCATTTCCAATCATTTGACGAAGCAAGACTGAATAATCAGTAAATACTGTTGAACCATTGGCTTCTTATTTGCGGAAGAAAATTAAAGATAACTTCACATAATCTACTTCCAGGTGGATTAAAAATGTAGATGTTAAAAAATAAGACCTTACATGTGTAAGAACAAATTTAGGTGGTTTTTTTTTCCCCCAGTAACCTCAGGAGTTGAAAAGGACGTGATCATCAAAACCATAAATTAGAAAGTAAAGATATGTTAGCCTATGTGATAATTCAGACCGTGTAAGTAGCAAAAAACACCGCAAACAAAATTAAGATATATAACAAACTGGAAAAAAAAATTTGTAACATATATGATAAAATGTTACTACCTAATACTAAAGAAAAATTGTCGAATGATATTTATATTCCATTCATAAAAGAAGAAATAGAGATGACCAGCGATGAATAAAAAGATGGTCAACCACTTAGTAAACAAATATACATTAAAACAACAGCAAAATATTTTCTTACCTGTCAGATTAGCAAGGATTGTATTTAATACTGTGTGCTGGTAAGGATGTAGGAAAAAGATACAGTGCTGACAAGAACATATATTGGACCTTGCTGGAAGACAGTTTGTTAGTATGTATCAAAAATCAGAATGTGGAGATTCATGGACCCAGACTTCTTTGCTTAGGAATTTATTCTAAGGAAATAAATAAATTTACACAAATATATATATTCAAGGATTTTCAATTTTTTATATTAAAAAATTGGAAAGAAATTATTATGTTTACTTCATTAGGTAATTGAATAAACTACACCCACAGTAGAGATCTATGTAGTTACCGTGACTGATGTAGCTCTATATTTACTGACATAGAAAAATATCAGTGCATAGCATTAAATAAACACATCCATTCACTTTTTCTTTGTACTGTGACAGTCTTGTACAGTGACCATGAATTGCTTTTAAAACCAGAAGAAACAAAACCATTTTCATTAAACATAGGCACTGTAATCCAGTTTCTTTTGTCTGTAGTGGAACATAGGTACTTGTGTTTCTCCTGCAGTGACTCTTCATATATGGAAAGGTATTCTAGTTATGTCATAGTATTCTATCTATAGAAAAAAGAATCATTGGGGTGCCTGGGTGGCTCAGCAGGTTAAGCGTTAAACTCTTGGTTTCCCCTCAGGTCACGATTTCACAGTTTGTGAGATCGAGCCCCGAGGAGGCCTCTGCACTGACTTTGTGGAGCCTGCTTGGGATTCTTTCGCGCGCTCTCTCTCTCTCTCTCTCTCTCTCTCTCTCTGTGCCTCCCCCACTCATGCTATCTCTCCTTCTCAAAATAAATAAACTTACAAAAAAATCATGATTAATTTTTCTTTATAGCACTTATCCGTATTTTTTATCACTTTCTTTGTAAGAGGCAGTGTAAGACAATTCCTGGGATTATATCCTGGCTCTGCCACTTATAAATTTGTGACTTCTCTGAGCCAGTTTCTTTATCGGTAAAGAAAGGATTGTCATGAGAATTAAGCATTAGTTAATACAAAGAGAATGTTGAGAACAATACTTGGCAGGTAGTAAACACTTGAGACATGTTAGTTGTTGTTTAACCCTTGGACTTTGTCTTCTAGTGTACTGTTTGCTCATTATCTCTGGTCTTGTTTAAAAGGGAATTTTCTCAGTATCTCTTATTTTAAAGAAGAAAGTAATACATGTGTAACTATTGGTATGTGTATATATACATAGATACACATGTATATGTTGTAGAGGTTCAGAATTGACATGCAAAATCAGATTTACAACTCTTACCTACTTTCTTGTGATTTTCTAATAGGTTTACTCATGGGGTAGCAATACCTTTGGTCAACTTGGGCATTATGATTTTCCAACAACAGTTCCTCGTCTTGCAAAGGTACTTTTGAGAACTTGGTGATTTTTTATAGCAACTTATTTCACAATTCTAAGTTGTAACACTTAATATTTCTCTATTTTGTGTTTTAAAAAATTGGGATTTTATATTTGTAATCTAAATTTGTTTTCATGTACTTCAAGTTTTTTTTTTTTTTTTAAACATGAAGCCCCTTATTTTCAGGCTAAATATTCTTTTTTTTAGATAATATGTTTATATTTCTTTTGTTCTTAGCTTCCATTGTACTTTGAATATTCATAATTTTTTGTCTTCTTTAAAAATAAAAATGAAAAGTTCTTTCTTTTAAAACAAATGTTTCTGGGATTGTGATGTTGACTTTTGAGATTTACACTACCAAATAATGCTTATTACTTTCTGACTTTTCACTTAAGTTTGACTTTTATATAACGTTATGGTGGTGGTATTTTTTTGGTTTTTCTTACACACATAGTCATAGTAGTAAAATCTTTTTATAACTCTTTTCATTTTCTGTAGTGAAGCTAAAAGTATGGATGATTTCTTCACTATGTATGAGTTGGTTTTAGTTTTCAGTTTATGTAATGCTGTTCAGAGATTGGTAGCTTCTATCTAGTTCCTGTGATGCAATTCTAGAGGAGTGTCTATACTAAATTCTCATCAATAGTATTGGTTCCTTTTGTTTTTTTTAATGGTATTGACTCCTTATGCAAGGTTGGTTTGTTTTTTGAAGGGTAGAGGGCGAGGAGTACACATAGTGATAGCCTAACAGAATGGAATATGGAACTTCTTATATATTTGTAGTTTGATTGTGCTGTCTCCCCCGTCCCAAGACATGCTCCCTCCACTGAGGGACTGTAAAAAGGATGGTTCCTTCAACTTCAGGAACATGATTCACATGTAAACTACAGATAATACATATTCCAATAATTCATGTTTTCAGAGTGTCTGGTGCATTTATCACTTCATAAGACTTTTATTTGCTGCCTTTCCTTCTAGTGCACTTCATTTCACTGAGAGGGAAAGACTTAAATAAAACATTAGGGAACAGTTATTACTTCCTAGTTCCAATCTTAAATGTTTTCAGTATAGAACATTTCAGTGGTAAGCTATTTAATTACTGATATTTTATAACAAAAAAAATATGGCTTATCATTGTTCCCTGTTTTTTATTTCAGAAAAGCAGAATGTGCATTTATTCTTACCAACGAAAGT
This sequence comes from Prionailurus viverrinus, assembly GCF_022837055.1. Taxonomy (NCBI): domain Eukaryota; kingdom Metazoa; phylum Chordata; class Mammalia; order Carnivora; family Felidae; genus Prionailurus; species Prionailurus viverrinus. The sequence continues at coordinate 28,907,385 of NC_062568.1, forward strand.
TTTGTAACATAGAATGGAGACGCTCTGGAAATCAAATTTTTACTTAACACTATACAGTTAGACAAGAGAGAATAAGATCTTAGTTTTGTTACTCATTAACTGTACATATAAAAATTACATCACCGGGATTTTGGTTTTATATTTATGGGAAAGATGAGAAAGACATTCTGAAGTTGTTTTAATTTGTGAATTAAAAGTCAAGGTAGAATGAGATCTGAATTAGTTTTGATTAAAGACTAGAAAGAGGACTCTTCTGCAGAAATTTTAATCCATTCTTTACAAAGTTAACAGGAAGCCCGTTATTTGGATAGCCTGGATTTGAGGAGATGGTGTCATGCTGGAAGAAGATGGCTGTGAAGTAGTAGAGACATGCACACACACTCACACAGTCACCTAATCACCTAGGATTTGGAGCCCATCTAGACACAAAGAATCCAACAGATTAGAGGATTTTTGCTTATCAATATAGAAATCACAGCTAAAGCTGGGGCTGCAGGTTGGGGCAGTAGTTTTCATAGAACACTTTCTTCAAATGAAATCTTCTGTGTAATCCCATACATAGAATGGATAAACATGGAGCTACTTTAGTTGAAGGATGGAGGGGGAATGGGGACAGAGTGCTGGCACCTGCATTTCCATGGTGGCTCCTGAATCACTACGTGGAATCCTAAGCTTTGAAAACCATTGGTTTAAGACAGGGGTTCTCAAACTTCTACACACATTGGCATCACCTGGAGAGTGTATTAAACCAGATTGCTGAGTCTAACCCCCAGTAGTAGCTCGTTGGCCTGAGAGTTTGCATTTCTAACAGGTTGTAGGTGATCGCTGCTGCTCTGCAAAGACTGCTCATTGAGAACCCCTGGTCTCGGGGATCCCTGTAGATGGGCTTCTAAGGGGTCCTGCCTGTTCCAACATCCTGGGGCTTGGTACAGTGAAGTCACATCTGAGAGGTAGTGAGTTCCAAGTGGGAAAACTGAATTTTAGTGCTCAAGGGTTTAGTTGGTTAGAGTGGAATTTTTTCTTGTTAGATTGTTTCTTTCTGTCTTGATTTTTTTTGTACACGGTTCAATGTGAATGGACAGAGGTGTGTCGTAGCTGTCAGAATAGGGCTGTAGAAGTTTCTGTGTCTCCTGATTGTAATACAGGCTAAGAACTGTGGGTACTCCCACAAATAACTATTAAAAATTAGATCTATGGTTTTTCCTTTTTAAATTCCAGTTTTTCAGATTTTTATAAAAACAATCCAGTTCTAAATTTAAAAGCTGAGGGGATGCCTGGGTGGCTCAGTTGGTTAAGCATCCAACCTCGGCTCAGGTCATGAACTCATGAGTTTGAGCCCCACATCAGCTCTGCATTCAAAAATAAATATAAACATTAAAAAAAACTAAAAGCTGAACAAGGGATTGCATCTGTGCTGCAATTGATCGGGCACATCACTGGGAGAGTTTTGCCCTCTGAGGTGTGAGTGACTTTGCACCACACCTGTTTAACCTGACATTTCAGTTCGGGTAGATCTGAATTTCTCTTTAATTCCTTCTCTTATCAGATAATTTCTTGCTGTTGTTACAGGTGAACAGTGAAAATGGAGTCTGGAGTGTAGCTGCAGGCCAGGATTATTCCCTGTTTTTAGTGGATACAGAAGACTTCCAACCTGGGTTATATTATAGTGGCCGACAGGACCCTACAGAAGTTGACAACCTTCCGGAGAATCACAGTGGTACTAAGACTCCAGTACTTCTCTCCTGTAGTAAGGTGAACAGGAATTGGATCCTAAGGCCCACATTCTGTAACACATGGGCAGTCTTGTTTTTGTTATTATTTGTATGTATGCCTATTATTAAGTATCTCACTACTGTATTTAAAATTGGAAACCCTTACCATCCCTCTTTACTCCTTATCTCCTTTTTCTGACTTACTTCCCTCCACAGTGCCTATCACCATCGAATAACCTATGTAATTTGCTTTTTTTATTTTCTGTCCTCAACTGTAAGACTCCTAAGAGGAGAGATTTTAAGCTCTCTCGCTTACTGCTGTATTCTCAACAGCAAGTCCTTTATAAATGTTTGTTGAATTAACACTCTTGTAAGAATATCAAAAAGTATATTTCATAATAAAATTTCTTGACTGCATTCATGGAGCTCTCAGAGGTAAATTAGAATAGAATTAGAGAGATAAGTTTGTTTTTTTTTTTAAGTTTTTGTTTATTTTGAGAGAGAGAGAGAGGAGAGAGAGTGGCAGAGAGAGAGGGAGACAGAATCCCAAGCAGGCTCCACATTGCCAGTGCAGAGCTCAATGCGGGGCTCAAATCCTTGAACCGTAAGATCATGACCTGAGCCAAAATCCAGAGCTGGTTGCTTGGGGCGCCTGGGTGGCTCAGTCGGTAGAGCGTCCGATTCTTGGTTTCGACTCAGGTCATGATCTCGCGCTTCGTGAGATCAAGTCCTGCATCAGGCTCTGTGCTGACAGTGTGAAGCCTGCTTGGGATTCTCTCTCCCTGTCTCTCTGCCTCTTCTCCATGTTCGTTCTCTCTCTATCTCTCTCTCTCTGAGCTCTCTCAAAATAAACAAACTTAAAAAAGAGTTGGATGTTTAACTGACTGAGCCACCTAGGCGCCCCAAGAGATGAGTGTTTAATTGTAAACGGGAAGTAAAAATTGCATAGGCCCATGGTGGGCTCATGGCAGACCCAACGACTACCAGCAGTGTTCTGTTTCCCATTCCTTCCCTCTCTGTTAACTTTTCATTTATTTACTGCTGTTTACTCCCTTCTTTTTCATTTGGATTTCTCTGCTTTCCTACTTCCTATCCCTTTTCATAAACCACTGGCATGTTTCTGGTTTTCTTTTTCCTCATTAAAGTAACTCACATCCTCCAAGTGATAATGCTGTAAGGGAATTAACCCTCAAAGGTAGTACATTCTGGGTTTCTTATTCTTACTGAATAATATATCCTATGGATTGTTTTTTTTATCTTTCATGTTTGTTTTTTTGACTAAATGTATAAGCTATGATTGTATAGGGACAACATCTTTCTTGCTGAAGGCAACACTGGCCAAGATTTGGCTCCTGACCTATATATAGCCTCTTATTTGAGACATACTAATTGACTCTTTGTAGTTGTTGGCCCTGGCTCCACATTCCCCATGAAAAATTTCAGTCTGGATAAATGATGAAATAGGCTGATAAGACGAACAAGGCTCTAACATGTATTTTTAGTTACCATGGGGCATTAAGTAGCTTATTGAGTCTGCAGCTTGGTGGCCTGGTTTGTAGGGATCTGTGTATGCATTCATTATTTTTGTTTAGTGGTGTAATAGGTAAATGACAAAGAGTCCCTTTTAAAGAAAATCCCATTATGTTGTACTTTTAAGATACAAGATAACTTCTAGACCCTTAATATTTTAGCATAGAGATCTTTTCTGCTTTCGTTTATCCTATCTCATAAAAAAAAGAAGGTTCCTGAGACATGTATCTCTGACATTTGGATCTTTGTATATTTAGGGTGTCTGTGGTTCTAAACACGTGTAATGTGAAATAAAAGATATTGTGGCAATAAATAAAAGCATAGATATATATAGTTGTATATAGGTCCAGATACACATATATAACAGTGTTGTACTGGTTAACCAGCTGTAAAACAAAACAAAACAAAAAAATTAGCTGTGATTTGTAGTGTTTGCCAATTTGTTTTTGGTAATTTTACTGTTGCTAATTTCAAGCTACTAGTAGTTTAATAACTAACTTGCAAAATTCCTGAATATTTCCCATTTGGCTCTTGCTAGCTGATATTAGCCAGTGTTAGCACCCAAATTGCTGCTAGTAAATTATATTTTACCTTTAATCTTTTTATTCTCTGTTTCAGCTCGGATATATAAGCAGAGTGACAGCAGGAAAAGATAGCTATCTAGCTTTGGTGGACAAAAATGTTATGGGATATATTGCCAGTCTCCATGAGTTGGCTACTACAGAAAGACGATTCTATTCAAAACTAAGTGACATCAAATCTCACATCCTCAGGCCTCTTCTTAGTTTAGGTAAGTAGAATCTCCCCTGAACTCCCTCAGTTATCAGGACTCTTACCTGTTCTTCCTGTGTCAGAAGTAAAAAAAAACTTCTTGAGTCATGGTTTATTCTTTTCTTTCCATTCTCTTATTTTTTTAAGTTTATTTATTTATTTTGAGAGAGAGAGAGAGAGAGAGAGAGAGAGAGAGAATGAGAATCCCAAGCAGGCTCCACGCTGTCAGTGCAGAGCCTGACGTGGGGCTTGTTCCCATGAACTGTGAGATCATGACCTGAGCCAAAACCAAGAGTTAGACACTCAACCAACTGAGCCACCCCAGGTGTCCTGTCCATTCTCTTATTTTTGTACACAGGCAGTCAACAACTTACAAACTGTTTGCACTTTGTCAGTAGCCCAGCTGCCCCTAAGTATTCTACCACTCCCACAGCTCTTTGTCCTTGTGGAAGTAAGATGTGGCACTTTCAGGATATTCATGGCAGAGAAGCAGAACAGCTTTGGGAAAGTTGATCCTAGGAACTAGACTTCTAAACAACACTTCTAGCCCCACGAGTCCTAAGATAGCTTACATTAGACTACCTGAATTTTTAATTTTTTTTTTTTTGTTCTAGTTCTTAGAATTATACCAAGTAGAGATTCATTTAGATTTACAAGTAGTGTCTTAAAATGTGGATAAGAGTGTTCAGGGTCTTATCCCACATTACTACGAATTGGCTAAATCTGATTTCTTTTCTTAGTTGTCGTCAACAAGGAGGGATTGGAGATGAAGAGATAATACAGAGGAAATGGATTACAGTAGTTCTAGAGGGGGGGCTACTGTCCATGTACACTAGATCCCGGGAGTTTCTAGGAGGTTAGAGAGGAATACAAAATGGAGATGGGGGAGTGGCTATTGAAGATCAAATTTCATTATTTCAAAAATTTTTATAAGTTTGGCCCTGCACATAGAAAATAGAGAGGAACTTTTCTTTTTCTTTCCTGCAATCCTTGACCCTCTCTGAGGACCTAGAATTCAGGTCAAAACTGTGATACTTAAATTCTGCCTTATTAGCACATCAGATTTTCCACATTAGGTTGACATTGGTTTGTGTGGGTCAGCCCATTTTATAATGGGAAAACCACTATTTTTTCAAATAACTAATTTATGGTCTTTCAGAATGCCCCCTTTTGTAAGTTGGGGACTGTCTGCATTTATTTTGTTTTATTTTGGTTTTGGTTTATTTTATTTTATTATTTTTTTGAGTTTATTAATTTTTTAGTAATCTCTATACCCAGTGTGGGGCTCAAACTCACGACTCACATAGAGACATGCTCTTCCAACTGAGCCAGCCAGGCGCCCCAGTTTGTTTATTTTAGTTTTTGATATGTTTTGCCTTTTTAAGTGTTGTAGAGTGCTTGTTCTATAAATTCTTCTCCAGTGGGTGGGCCTAATATCCCAGGAGTTTGGCAGGGGAAAAGCAGCAATCTAAGCTGGAAGCTTCCTGGATTGCTCTAAAAGAAAAGTGAAATCATCCTTGTCCTTGTCCTGATTCCTGATTTCTTTATTGTTTTTCCCTTGTCTGCTCATCAGCCTCAGTGCTTAGAGAGATGTCCTGGAAACTAGGAACTTTGGACTGGGAAAAAGCAAATAATCTCCTGGTGCCCTGTATAAAGTTCAGAGCAATCTGGTCAGTCTGATTGGGGGATTGACCTCTCTGCACTGAAGTGTTGGGCTTGTCCCAGGAGCAATAGAGCAGAAGTCCGTACAAAAAGTTGAAAATATTAACCAAGATATAACTACAAAAGTGAGTTTGATTCCTAGCTGTTACTTTCCAGTTGTGTGAAATTGGATAATTCACTTCCCCTTTCTTGGCTTCAGATTACTTCTCTTCAGAATGAGAGGAGAGTTGGATTTGCTCAGTGGTTCTCAAATTTGGCTGGTCTTCAAAATACCCTGGACAGCTTTTCTTCTGAATATATCCATCCTGGGATCTTAACCTTGGTCTACTGAGTCAGAATCTATAGAATCCCTGTGAATATATTTTTAACAAGTTTTTCAAATGACTGGATTCTATGATCTCTGAAGTTGCTTTCTTTACCACTGATTATTTGAGTTCCACAGTTGAGAGTACGTCTCAACATGTTAAGTATTTTTAGAAAAGGAGGATTCATAATCTTGATCATAAGAAAGTATTCAGGTAATGAGTCTTCAGGTTATGTCATCATCATCATATTGTTACAGACAATTTGGGCACTGCAAGTACAGTCCAGCTGTTGCAGGAGGTGGCGAGCCGGTTCAGCAAGCTGTGTTACCTAATTGGTCAGCATGGAGCCTCACTGAGCAGCTTCCTTCATGGGATAAAGGAAGCCAGGAGTTTGGTCATTCTGAAGCATGCAAGTCTCTTCTTGGATAGTTATACAGAGCAAGTATCCAGTCCCGTGTCATGTTCAATCTCTGCAGGGTTATTCTGCCAAGGAGAACAGCTCCTTAATCAGAAGAGACTAGATTAGGGACAGTGATATAAGGTAATAGAAATTGCAAAGCAGTATTTTAATCTTAAACCAACTATAGTTCTGCATTGCTAAAATTTTAGTTTTCTTTAAGAGGAAACAGTCTTAAAAATAATTATATTTCCTTCTATAGTTTAGCAAAATGATTGATAGTCTACTTAATTTACATAAAATATACTATAATAAATATGGTTCTTTAGAGAACAGTGTTGCTTACTTAAGTAAATTATGCTAAAATTAGAGGAAATAAGTAACAGAACAATTATTTTAAGAACAACTGCTAATGGTAAATATCGACTTGTTCCAATGTCTGTTTTTTATTGTTGTGTAAATGGAGGATTTAAAGACCATACTATCTTCAAAATAAAGATATTTCCTTAATAAAATCTAGGATAGTTATCCAAAGTTCTTTTCATGTTTTTCAAGTAAAATATACCAAATATATTTGAAAATTTAAATATTTCTCACTTTTTCTTAATTTGTATATTGACATTATGACGTGAGGCATAATTTGTTATTTTAATGTGCATTAAAATAACATTAATGCTTTGATCTGAAGTGAAAATTTTATTCTTTATTAATACCTCATCCATCTAGCAAATATCGACTGAGTACCCACTAAGTACCAGGCACTGTGTAGAGCTCTGAGATCATGCAGCCACAGTGCAGAGCCAGTGAAAAGGAGTTAATGTTCTATTGGTGTTTTGTTGAAGTTGTTTTTAATATAAGTAAAGTTTGTTTATTATTGAAAACTGTATAAATAAAGATAGTCAAAAAGATGTTTAAAGTTGCCCGTAATCTGATCACCAGAAATAGCCATTATTAATAATCTTAGTATATTTCCTTTCGCATTTATGCATGTATATACAGATAGATTAGATGCATGTGATTTTAATTCTAAATGAAATTGAATGTATTTGAAGCTATTGTCTGAGAGGAAATACCCAAGTTGAAGCCTTTTAACTCATTGTCTATCAGACATGAAAAATACATAATTTGATACCAATTTACTTTTTTAAACAAGATTTTGTTTCTGTGAAGCTTTCAGCTTTTACTAGTATAGTTCTTTTTTTGTCTTATTTATCTCATAATCTTTTTTACTTCTTTTGTTTTGTTCTCTGATACTTCAGGACCTATAATTAGAAATGCTTTTTTTTTTTTTTTTATACCTTGGACTATTTTTTTTTTTTAACACAATTTATTCATATTGATGGGACAAGTAAAATCCTGATTTGTTTATGAATTTTGAAAATTTTTAATTGTGGTAAAATACATGTAACATCAAATTTACCATCAGGACCATTTTATTTATTTTTGTTTTATTTATTTTTAATGTTTATTTTTGAGAGCGAGAGAGAGTGAGTGCGGGAAAGGGGCAGAGAGAGAGGGAGACAGAGGATCGGAAGCAGGCTCTGTGCTCAGAGCAGAGAGCCCGATGTGGAGTTTGAACTCACAAACCTGAGCTGAAGTAAGATGCTTAACCAACTGAGCCACCCAGGTGCCCTAGTAGTACCATTTTTAAGTGTACAGTACCGTGGGCTTTTTTTTTTTTCCAGTAGGCTCCATGCCCAATGTGGGACTTGAGCTCACAACCCTGAGATCAAGACCTGAGATCAAGGGTTGGATGCTCCACCAACTAAGCCATGCAGGCACCCACTTTGGGCTGTTTTTAATAGGAATTTACCCTCTTTCTGAAAGTCAGTTGATTCCATTTTGCCATCCTGGGAGTATGGTAGAAGTATACACAACTCAAAACAGTATATCAAGACATTCTCTAGCAATTGATCAAAACTTAACCAACATTTTCTAAGTTTCACTCGAGCTCTTTTAACATATTTTTTTCTTCTCTATTATTTCTGAAGACTTAATTTTCACTAAAATCCAACAGTTTAAATCATATTTTCTCAAGTTTGTTAAGTTACCAAAGTAAAATCTACCAACCAAATTCTAGGATCTTCTGCATAATTTTAGGTGTATTTTAAATTTATAATTTATGGTAATATTTTTACTAAAATGGCTTTTTCCCCCTGCCTGAGTATTGTGATTATCACATAACCTGCCCTTCTTTTCAGTCCTTTACAGTTCATGAATGTTGACATCACAAAAGTACTGAAACTTATTGGTGAGATACCAAAAAGTATCTGCTCCAGTTGCTTGTTTGAAAATTCTGAAGAACAAATTTACATTTTAATGCTAACATATGTGTGTTTTCTCTTTTGCTCAAGGTATTGCACATCTATTACAAATTTCCTGGTTATGGGAGGATTCCAGCTCCTTGCTAAGCCTGCCATGTAAGCAAACACTTACCTTCCCATTATTATTCTAACAACCAAAGATCATATTTTATTGTGTTCTGTGTTTTTGAGTGCCTGGGAAAAGCTTTGACTTCGTCATTTTACCAAATGAATCAAAATGTAGACTTTCACTGACTCTTAAAAGGACTGGTATTATTAGCTCCTGATTATCATTGGAAGTAGTGTAGTACTGAAAAAACTACAAGGTCTGGGTCCTTCTTTAGTGCTACCACTTATTATCCCTGAGATGTTAGACAACTCTCTTCACCAAATTGAGCATAATTTTTTTCATCTGAAAGAAGGGAATGTTTTTGCCCTGGTAAGGAACAAATAACATATGTGATGGTGTAGAGAAAAACGCAAAGTGTTGCACAGATAGATTCTGCGTTTAGTTTCTGGATAATAAATATAAAAGCACCTTACATGAATCTAATCATTCTGAACTATGTAGATTCTCAACAAGTGTTGACCTATAGACAAAAGCAAGTTTAAAAAATTCACATGTATTTCAATAATAAACATATCAAATATGTACTCACAGCCCAGATTTCATAGACGTTAATGTTTTGCCATGTTTGCTTTTGATTTTATATCCTAATAGAGTAATAACATCCTAAGATCATTTCTGATCTTAAAGAGGATAGTTTTAGCATTTCTTCATTAAAGATGATTGCCTTAGGTTTTTGGTAAATATTTATAGGGTTAAAAGATTCCCTTCTTTAAGAAAAAAAAAATGGCTCCCACTATTCCTGAAAGTTGAAGAGCAATTGATTTTTTTAACGGCAAATATCCTTGAGTTCTCAAGATGAATTCAGTGGCCTGTTTGTATTAGTTTTTCAGTACGTTACTGACATTTGCTAATATTTAAAATTTTTGCAACTATGTGAATGTGAGGTTTTTCTTCTCTTCTGAACTTGCTCAGTTTGGGTAAGAAGGTTGCACTAGCAATTACAAAATGAGTGTGGGAACTTTATTTTCTGGAATAGTTTGCATGAGATAGGGAATATCTGTACTTTGAGATTTTGTGGAATTCATCTATGAAAAGATATGGCTTTCATGGGGGCATTTTTTTTTTTTTTGATGTTTATTTATTTTTGAGAGAGAGAAAGAGGGAGGCATAGACTCCGAAGCAGGCTCCAGGTTCTGAGCTGTCAGCACAGAGCCTGATGCAGGGCTTGAACACACGAACCGTGAGATCATGACCAGAACCGAAGTTGAATGCTTAACCAACTGAGCCACCCAGGCGCCCCTTTGGGGGCATTTCTGTAGGGGGTTTTTAAACTACCAGTTTAATTTCTTTCATGATTAGATCTGTTCAGGTCTTTATTTCTTCTTGTGGCTTTAATTATTTGTACTTTTCTGGAAAATTGTTCATTGCATCCAAGTTTTCAAATTTATTGGCGTAATATTTCTTAAGATTAATTTCACCTCCATAATAAATGTAGTTGTTTTTCATTCCTCTTATTTGAGCCTTTTATCTTTTTATCTTAGTTGATTTTGTCAATAGTTTACCTTTTTTTAATCTTCTTTCCAAAGATTAAGCTTTAGTTTTTCCATTCTTTTTCGTTAATTTTTGCCTTTTATTTCCTTCTTCTTTCTTTGTTTTCTCCTGTTAATATCTCCCAACTTTGAGTTTAGCATTTAGTTCATTAATTTTCCAATCCTTTAATTTTTCTGATGTACTCATCCAAGGCCATAAATTTCCCTCCAAGTGTTGCTTTGGCTGTATCTTAAAGTTTTGTTTTTATAGTCATTAAATTATAAATGTATTTCTAATTTCTGTCGTGATTTTTTCTTTGATTTATGTCATGTGCTCATTGATATCTTTGACTTATGTCATGTGCTCATTCATTTCCAAAATAAGGATTTGGCCTTCATTTTTTTAATGACAAGTTAGAGAGTGTCATATTTTAACCTTATGTAGTAACTTTTAAATCTGTGATCTTGCTATTTTATTTTATATTAATATAATGACACCAATTTCTATTCTATTTTAACCTGCCTATATTGTATTGTAGTTTTTTTGTGTGTGTTTCTTATAAATAGTAAATTGATGGACTTACTGCTTTGTTGTTTTTTTTTTTAATCTGAGAGCTTCTGGCTTTTAACTGACAAGTTTACATTTGTTACAATTTCCAATTTTACATATATAATCTGTACATTATAATGACTAAAAAAAAGCTTTTTTAACCTTTAGTGTTGGTGAAATGGTGAATCTTTGCCAAAAAAGTAGGGGAAAATAACTGCAGTCAAACCAATAATTAAATGAAGAAAAAAAAAGGAATGGTTATTTTTGCAAATAGTAATGCTTGAGGAAAAGCGATTTTAGTTAATGCAAAAATAGGTGACTTGTGGTGGTTTAAAAATGGGGTTTTCTTGCCTACTTGAGGGACCCTGGTAGTTGCTGACCCTGGTGCCTTATTTTGCCTTATTTTATTTTTTATTAACCTTCCTCTACTATTTCAGAATTGAGTTCACAGTACTCAGGAGTTGACCTGACTCATTGTCAGAGCAGCTAAAGCAGATGATGTAAATGAAAGCCTCTTGCCAGAGCCTAGACAGGTGGAAAGCAATTGATGAACAATGGGTGACTTTAAGCTGTGGAAGCAAATATGAAGTCTGAATTTGGGCAGCATTTCCCAAACTGTGGTTCATGAACCCCAGGGTTTTACATATTTAAAGGCAATAATAACATCTTTTTACAACTTCTACTTACAAAGTCAGTATTTTAAATTATTTTAAAGTTGTTTTTTTTTTTATTTTTTTTTCAACATTTATTTATTTTTGGGACAGAGAGAGACAGAGCATGAACAGGGGAGGGGCAGAGAGAGAGGGAGACACAGAATCGGAAACAGGCTCCAGGCTCTGAGCCATCAGCCCAGAGCCTGACGCGGGGCTCGAACTCACGGACCGTGAGATCGTGACCTGGCTGAAGTCGGACGCTTAACCGACTGCGCCACCCAGGCGCCCCTAAAGTATTTCTTTAAAAAAACAACTTCTAGAGCATAGCTGGTGAGCCTACATGGCAGTTAGTGGGTCTTGGATATTGATACTCAGACTCCCGTCATTAAGCTGGTTTATCATCTAGCTACTCAATTCATGCTAGTCTGATGGTTTGATCATCATGTAGGTTTAAAAAAAATTATCATTTTAAACATTCCTAAGTGTATAGTTCTGTGGCACCAAGAACATTCCTGTTGTATAAACAATTACCACACTATACACAAAACTTTTAAAAACCACCGCAGCAAAAACACTGTCTGTACCCATTAAGCAACAACTTCTCCCCTGCCCCCCAGCTCCTGGTAACCTCTATTTTACTTCTTTATGAGTTTGCCTATCCTAGGTAGGATGTCCTAGGTAGGATACCATGTAGTATTTGTCTTCCTGTGTCTGGTTTATTTCCTTAAGCATAATGTTTTCAAGGTCTGTCTATGTTGTAGCATATACCAAAATTCATTACATTGCATTGCCGAATGATATTCCATTATATACATATACCACATTTTGTTTAGCCATTCATCTGTTGATGGACACTTGGATTGTTTCTTCCTTTACTATATTTATTTTTTGAGTAACAGTTACAAACCTAGCCTTGTAAAGGAAAAGCAGTATTGCCATTATTAGATTAAAACTCCCAAGAGAGGATAAGCTAAACAGTCTCTGGTTTCCTGAGAGCATAGTTAGGCTCTTTTGGGGAAGGTCTATAGGCAAGTGCATGAGTGAGTGATGAAGAGTACATGAGTGAGTGCTGACAAGTAATAGGACTTAAAAGAGTTGGAACATTTCTGGTCTAGTACTGTGCATCCAGAAGAAATGTGGTCATAGTGAGTATGTGTTCAACATGTACTGCTTCCATCTCTCAGGAGCACGTTAAAGCAGAACACTTCTGTGGGGTTAAATGAGTGTCCTCAGCTGATCTCAGCAGCAGAACATGGAGGAGGAAGTAGGAACATCCACACAAGCCAAATGTAAATAAAAATCTGGGTCATGTTCCCCAGGGCACTCTCTCTCAGATCTCTTAACTGCACTATAAAACGATCCAATTTGTGCTTGCTATTGAACTTTTGAGTACCTGGAAATTATTGCATATTTTCCCTTCAGAGATAATATTTCATAATTTCTGAGTTAAACATTTCTTTTTTCTATAGTTCTCTAAGGGATTATAAAATGTTTCATTTTTGCCTCATAGTCTTTTGTGGCATTGTCTTGTTTGAAGCCTTATAGGTAAGAATTTTGTAGTATAATGCTTGTAAAGCACTCAAGGGTAGTACCTGGCACATAATTATTGCTTACTAAGGGGCAGATAATAATTATTATTCTGTCCCACCAACTCTTACTTCTTTCACATCTTTTTTTCTTCTTTCACATCTTTTTAAGTATTTTGGTCTGATGAACATAGTCTCAGTGGGTTACTGACCACCATTAAAATTTGCAATAAAATTTTAATAATGAACTTATGTAAAACAATGTAAAAACAAAATAAATGTTGGCTTCAGTTTGAAATCCTTTTGAAGATCTCAGCATTGAAATCTTCACACAGAATATGCTTTACTACTTCCTGTTAATTGTAGTACTGGTACTTATAGCTTTTTATTACTCTTTTGTATAAACTCTTATTAGGTGAAGGAAAAGAAAAGAAATTAGAAGTATTTTAATATTACATGCCAGCTGTGTTGGAGCGAAGAGCTTTATTTTTCCTCCAGATTTCTGTTTAATACAACTGATTAGGGCAGTTAGTATTGCCATTTATTGCTGTGACTTTTGGCTTGGAAATTAACAGGTAATGAATGGTGTCAGCTGGTCTCCAATTATTCCCTGAAGCTGTGGGATGCATGATTCATTTCCTAGACCTTAGTCACAGTTTGGGATTAAGCATCTCTATTATAGAGTTACTATTGCTTACATATGCTACTTTTTATATGCAAAAATCCTCTATTTTATAGGCAGGAAAATTCTTTTAATTATATCTGTCTTATTTCATTGTATTTATATTCTGCTTTCATAGCACCTAAAAATGTGCATTCTGAAAAAAGTAGTCATCTAGTGAAAAATGTCTATTCAGTATCATGCATTTGTCAAACCAAAAGATTAATTAAATCTCTTTTTTTTTTTCTCTACCTCCAGTGATTTCCTAAATAAAAACCAGGAGCTGTTACAAGATTTATCAGAAGTAAATGATGAAAACACTCAATTGATGGAAATACTGAATACTCTGTTTTTCCTGCCAATCAGACGACTTCATAATTATGCAAAAGTTTTGCTAAAGCTCACTACTTGTTTTGAAGTGGTAAGATCCCATAAATATCTGATTTGAATGCTTGGGGAGGCAAGGATCATAGTTGCTTGTTTGGTTTATGCTACCCTAGCATCTCCAACTCCACTAACTTAATATTTATATGTGTCTAATTAAATTTATTTTTCTTTAAGAAAATGAAAGAAGAAAGTTAGACTATAGGTAGATCTAGTTCTCTTTGCTGTGGATTTAGTTTCTTCTCAGGACCTTATCAAGATTAATTGTATTCATTTTGTGAAACTGTGTCTAAAGTTGAGACCCAATTATGCTACTGACCCAATAGTTGTCAGAGTGCATACTAAGTATGAGTTACACAGAGCTCTTTAAAAGGCCTTCTGTATAATGACATACCTGTAAGGCAGCCGAGTTACCACCTGGACAGGACTCAAGATAGTTCCATGCCAGGTATTCGAGTTACCTTAGCATATGCTATGAGAAATCACAGTATTACAGGATTTTCTCAAATGGTCTACTTTCTGTATAAAATTAGTTGGGTGGAGTTCTAGGAAATTAGTACCACTGTAGGTTATGGATGTATGTTAAAGCTGGTCCTGAGACATTCACCTTTGAAATTGTACTAAAATGTGTAATTTCATTTTGTTCCCTCTCTGAAGGACTCCAAGAAGCCATATGATTCTAGGATCTCTTCTACTTTAGAATCTTTTATTTGTTTTTAAGTTTATTTATTTTGAGAGAGAGAGAGAGAGAGAGAGAGAGAGAGAGAGAGAACGAACGCAAACAGGGTATGGGCAGAGAGAGAGGGAGAGAGAATCCCAAGCAGGCTCTGTGCTGTTAGCTGATGCTGGGCTTGATGTCACAAACCATGTAATTATGACCTGAGCCAAAATCAAGAGTCTCAGACTTAACCAACTGAGCCATCCAGGTTCCCCTACTTTAGAATCTTTTAAATCATGAGAACTGTCTCCTTATTTGGACAGATTTCAGTCTTTAGAGTGACCCAGGAACTAATGTGGGCTTTCAAAATTTGAAAGCAAACCAGACTCTTCAGTTTGGCATCTAAGGCGCTTAACAATCTGATATCCTCTTTTGTTTCTAGCCTTATCTACTACCCCTGTGTCCTACATGTTAGTTCAGCTCCATGGACATACATGTTTTGTATTTCCTTCCCGAGACACACTACCACCATTCTCATTACAGGAAATTTTCAAGGCCTGGGTCCAAAGTCATTTTATCATGAAAATGAAGCCCTCTCTGACTATACCACATTCCCTTCTCTTCCCATCTTTTAAGAATTAGTTAATCCCGGGGCGCCTGGGTGGCTCAGTTGGTTGGGCATCTGACTTCAGCTCAGGTCATGATCTCACAGTTCGTGAGTTCAAGCCTCACATCAGGCTCTGTGCTGACAGTTCAGAGTCTGGAGCCTGTTTCAGATTCTGTGTCTCCCTCTCTCTCTGCCCTTCCCCTGCTCATGCTCTGTCTCTGTCTCTCTCTCAAAAAAATAAACATTAAAAAAAAAAAATTAAAAAAAAAAAAAGATTTAGTTAATCCCTCCTCTGTGCTTTGCTAATACTGGTGCTATCTTTCTCCATTATCCTCTTATTGTGTTGTATCAGTGATCCTTAACCAGGACTGGGAATCAAAATCATCTGTGGAAATTTTTTCAAAACACATGGCCACGTTTGAACACTGCAAATTGTTATTTAGTAAGTCTCAGGTACACCTTAGACATCGTATATACATGTACGCTTTTCTAGATAAAAATAATAACACCTAATGTTTATTAAATGCATTCCATGTGCCAGGTACTAAGCATGTTACGTGTATTCATTTTATCCCCATATCAACCCTGTGAAATAGATATCATTATCCCCTTTTTACAGATGAGAGAATTGAGGCATAGCTGGGACTTGGTCAAGCTAGATATAACTGACATACATTGTGTTATGTTCAGGTGTCCAACATAATGATTGGATAGATGTACATACTGTGAAGTGATCACCCACAATAAGTCTAATTAACATCATTGCCACATGTAGAAGTATATATCTTTTTAATATTCTGTATGATGAGATGGAAGTACACAAAGCAGCTCTTCTGGGTACTGAAGTTTGGAGGTTTTCCAGAAAAAACACAAGATTACTATTGTTTGAGTTGAGAGCTGCCTTTTTTTTTTTTTTTTAAACTTGAAAAGACAATTGATGGATAACTGTTAATTCAGATCTGGGTATTCAGTAGATATTTTCTCAAAAATGAGTAAATGAACCTGTTCCTTCAAGGAGAACAACAGACAGTATTTGTTGCCAGTGATAAAATCTGAACTGTGAAGCAAAAAGTACAATGTGGGAAACATGTATGGGTCACTGAGTTTGGCAGTTTCCCAGTACTTAAAGATTTTTCTGATGAGATTGGTGATAATATTAACATGGAACTTTTGATGTTGTATAATAAAACGTATCAACATTGGGAAGGTCTGCATAACTCAGTGAAACACTATTTTCCAGAAGTCTAATCCACATGTTAAAACACCATGCATAGGTAAAGGGTCTATTCAAAGTGTAACACAGATCAGTGGATTTAATAGAGTAGAGGAAGTTTGATTATGTAGAGAATAGAGTACAGAAAGTTTGATTAATGTAGTTTCAGGTTCCACATTGCAGCTACTCTTTAAGAACCACTTAACAAATTTTGGTTTAGTTTCAAAGGAGAATATCCACTATTAATTGAAATGGCTATTAAAATAATCCTCCCTTTCCAGTTACATATCCTTATAAAGGAAGATTTTCTTCATATATTTCAGCCAACACATTAAATTTAGTAGTAGAAATGAAAATCCAGCTCTCCTCTTTTAAGCCAGATAATAAAGAGATTCGAAAAAATGTAAAACAATTGCTACTTTTCTCACGAAGCATTTTGTTCTTGTTTTGGAAAATACAGTTCTTTTTCACTTAAACTGTTACTATATTTGAAGTGAGTTAATAAAGGTTATTTTTATTTCTCGACTTTATTTTCTAATAATGGTAAATATCAATAGATAAGCCCACATAAGCAAAATAGATCCTGAGGCGAAAACATTTGAGAATTCCTGCCCTATCATGAGTACTCTGCTGCTCTCCTCACTGATAATTGCCAGTGTTTGTTTCTTTCCCCTTGAGTTATTCCAGTGTTTCATATGTATCTCTGTGTAGTAGAATTTTCTGGAACCAATTTTCTTTCTGCTCAGTTCCCTTTAGTATACCATTTCTGTTCTTGATTTGGATTTCTGCCATAAATTTAATATTACATATCTAAACCCACACCAAGGCTACAGATTGTGGACATTTGTTTTATATATTTTTTTCCCTTCCCTTAATTATTGGCTTTCAGACATCTCCAGAATACCAGAAACTGCAGGATTCCAGTTCTTGTTATGAGTCTCTTGCTCTCCATCTCGGCAGGAAAAGGAAGGAAGCTGAATACACACTGGGCTTCTGGAAGACCTTTCCTGGAAAAATGACGGTAAACCACGCCAATTGGCATTACCCCAGCAAACAGCAGGCATATCCATAACAACTGTCATAATTTTCTCCATTCCTCATTTGTTTGTTTATGGTAATAATGCTTTAATAAGCCTTTTTCTAAGGGTGGTCTAAGGGCCACAGCAATAGATGCTGTAAACATCTACCCTCATTTCTAAGAATCCTCTCTGAACACTCACCTTTTGTTTGTTCCTGTTTTTTTCTTAATCTTCTTTGAGCACTTTTATTAAGTGTTCAGATCCTATCTAACTTCAGGTCCAACACCAACCTAAGCTATGAGCCACAGATTCTCCTAAATGTGATTAGTGTCTTTTTCATTTTTTCCTTGCATTTTAAAATAATTCTGAAGGTCGTTTATATATTTGTCTTCAATTCCAGGATTCCTTGAGGAAGCCAGAGCGTCGACTGCTGTGTGAGAGCAGTAACCGAGCCCTATCTCTGCAGCATGCTGGGAGGTTTTCTGTGAATTGGTTCATTCTCTTTAATGATGCCCTAGTCCATGCTCAGGTATGCTGGGTTCCTAACTGTTACATTAATTAATTATACCATCAGTTTCTGTTAAAAGTACTGTGATTTTGCTGAAATTATTGAATAAAAGAGAATGTTTAGCTTGCATTTGTGGTATGGACCAAACTTCAGAGAGCTCTTTTAGTTTTCCAGCTTGAAAATGAGTATCAACCAAGTGGAGTCCTGTGGCAGAGATGGCAGGACCCACTGGCATTAGCTATGTTATGGGGATCATGTGGCTGAGATGGTGCACCCATGTGGACTTAACCATTTGAAAAGGGTTATGTAGCAGAGACACCTCCCCCCTCCCCCCCCCCCCCACCCCCCACCCAGGGCCTATATGGGTTTTCTCAGCTGTGACTCCATGTTGTTTCTTTCAGTTCTCCACACATCATGTTTTCCCTTTGGCCACATTATGGGCAGAGCCACTTTCTGAAGAAGCTGGTGGTGTGTAAGTGTGTCCCCCTTCCCCGACCCTCACCCTAATTCTCTCCCTTTGCTGTCAAGGTTATTTCCTTAGACATGATAAAAAGCTCAGGAGGCCTCCCCATTCTGTGAAACGAGGCTCACCTTCCCAGCATGTAGATAGTTAAACGGCCTGTGAAGATCATGGCTGATCATGATAACACCTGGAGCAAAGTAACTCTGTGTGCTGTAAGAACCAAACCTAGGGCATGACTGCATTTACATTTAATTGACTCTCCTCTCAAAATAAACAAGTTGCTTTTCATATTTGAGGAGTGATATTATAATGACAGGTTGTCATACCTCCTGGTGTTTATCCTTGTGAACATTTTAGGAATGGCTTAAAGATAACTACACCTGAGGAGCAGTTCACTCTCATTTCATCAACACCCCAGGAAAAGGTTAGTCCATTATGATACTTTGTTTTTATCTTTGGCCTGACTACTTCTGTATCTTATGCTAGGAAAGAAAAGATAAAAATTGTTCTTGCTTGGCTAATGATCCGTAATTATGTCTGGTAAGTCTTCATTAAACCAGGACTGTAGATTTTTTTTTTTTTTTAATGTGACTTACTTTTAAACATACAGCAGTAAATTCCAAGAGCCAGTCAGCATTACTCATTAAGAAAAGCATTAGGAGACAGAAAAATTATTTAGGAGCTAAGAATTACTAGGAGCAAAAAGTTATTTATCATTAGGACACAGCAAGGAAAGCTATCAGGGTTTAAGGCAGTGCGTGATGAGTTGTTGCTTTAAGGTTATTCACATTTACTTTTTGTTCCTAGACTAAGTGGCTACGGGCTATAAGCCAAGCTGTGGATCAGGCTTTGAGGGGGACATCTGACCTTCCACCTTATGGAAGTGGCAGTAGTATTCAGAGGCAGGAACCACCCATTTCACGCAGTGCCAAATATACTTTCTATAAGGATCCTCGCCTAAAGGATGCAACCTATGATGGACGCTGGCTTTCAGGGAAGCCCCATGGCAGGTGAAAATGCTCAAGATTTATGAGTGGGGTGAAGATGATAGTCTGATTCAAGATTGAAAAAGTATTGGTTATCTGAAACATTAATTGATATGTATTATTTTTTGCTTATGCATTTCAGAGGGGTTTTGAAGTGGCCAGATGGAAAGATGTATTCTGGCATGTTCAGGAATGGCTTGGAAGATGGGTAAGAAGATGGTGTAAAACATAAGAGTAAATTCAGTTTCATCCACTGATGACATCATTATGTATTGGGAACTATTTTCAAAACAAATAGATTTTTGTTTTGTTTTTTAGAAATGCATGCAGTGTGCTAGGGCTTATGATGCAGATGTGTGATCATGAAGAGGGC
This sequence comes from Prionailurus viverrinus, assembly GCF_022837055.1. Taxonomy (NCBI): domain Eukaryota; kingdom Metazoa; phylum Chordata; class Mammalia; order Carnivora; family Felidae; genus Prionailurus; species Prionailurus viverrinus. Next base: position 28,927,265 of record NC_062568.1, read on the forward strand.
TGGGAATCTAGGATGCAGCCTTGGTTTACCTGGAGTGAATCATTTACCTTGATAGCCTTGTGACCTCAAGTGACACAGCCTTTCTTTCTGTGTGTTAAAATGGGACTATTTTCTGTCCATTTCCCAGTGGTGAAGACTGAGTACCTGGGGTAATATTGATGGTGAACTGTTGAGATAATAGTGCCCCCCTTACACAAAGGATATAGAAAAATTTTCCTTTCAGTAGTTTTAAATCATCTTTAATTTCTGTGATGTGCTAAAGGAGAAATCTTCTAGATGATATACTAATGGTACTCAAATGACATTATTTTTGTATCAGCTTGTTGTGTTTTCTAACACTAAAAATAATTGCATGATAAACTTACAGCAGTGAAGTATTTTGTATCATGTTAGAGAAGTAATTTATTTTACTATATAAAAAAGGTTATTATATAAATTGGGTAGATGATTTTTGTGTATATGATGATATAAATTTTTATGATGTCTTTTAATTTCCTTTTAATGGAATTTTAGAATGTGAGACTTTAGATAACTCATTTACCACCCCTCCCCCTGCTTACACAGGTGAGGTTGCTGGTTACCTGGACTTAACCAAGGTGATGTTGCTAATTAGTGGCAGAGGCTTAGGACACAGGTTTTCTGTTTTTCACTGGAGTTGGGGTAAAATACTTGATCTCTCTGTGTAGTGGGATTGATGCCCTACTCCTCTAAGACTTGCTAGATAGCTTAGATAATAAATACAGTTTAAACCAAAACCCCACTTACCCCTTTCCCCCACAGGTAATTCCCTTTTCTGTTCTCCTTGTTAAAATGTTTACAAGTGCATACCTAGAAAAGGCGAATGTGTCCTAAATGCATCTTCTGATGTTTTTTATTCTCCTTGGCAGATATGGAGAATATAGAATCCCAAACAAAGCACTGAACAAAGAAGACCATTATGTGGGCCATTGGAAAGAAGGAAAAATGTGTGGTCAAGGAGTCTATAGGTAATAACATTGGAAAGGTTGTTAGACTGGTGTTGCTTTTTCAAAGAATCATGTAAACTTAAATGTATGTGTAGCCAACATTTCCAAGGAGTAAATTTTATTTACTCTTTTTTGACTGAAACTGCCTCAAAAGTCTTCTTATAAAGGTAACTTCTTGTCTATCACAAGGTGAAAATATTAGGTTATTTATTATTTAATTTTCAACAAAATAGTACAAACCTTAGAAGTCATAGCTTTCTCATAGGATCTCCTAGATGTCTTTCTTATAAATTTATATTTATTAAATAACTCTAATATGGATAAAATGTATGATCCTTTCAGAGATTACTCATTATTTCATTTTCTCATAAGAGATTAATACACATTTTTCCCCATGTTAACACAGAATACCATCCAGGATATTTTTAATTTCTTAGCCTTAGTCATTCAAACATGAAAAAAAAAAATGGTGAAAAATCATCATATAAATAAATAGAGATACCAGTGGGACAGGAGTATACTTTTAAATTTCCTGAACTTTGTAAAAATGAGCCTCAGAATTCAATGTGTTTTTGGTCTTTATCCATTTTTTGTAACCACAGTTATGCCTCTGGTGAAGTGTTTGAAGGCTGTTTTCAAGATAACATGCGTCATGGTCATGGTCTCCTACGGAGTGGAAAATTGACTTCCTCTTCTCCCAGTATGTTCATTGGCCAATGGGTAATGGATAAGAAAGCAGGATATGGTGTCTTTGATGATATCACTAGGTATAGTATTCTCCTTCTAATCTCAAAGTTTAGTATGAGAGGATAAGGTTCCTGTATTTCTCCAGTAACAGCGATGTTTTTAAATGTTTATTTATTTCTTTTGAGAGAGAGCTTGCATGAGTTGGGGAGGAGCAGAGAGAGAGAGGGAGAATCCCAAACAGGCTCCTTACTGTCAGAGCAGAGCCTGACAATAAGCTCGATGAACAGTGAGATCATGACACTTAATTGACTGAGCCACTCATGGGCCCCAATAGCGATGTTTTTATGAAGGCTGAGCATCTTAATTGGACAGTATTGAGAAAATTCTTAATAAGACACAGTTGGCAGGCATTATTTTATCCATTTGCTTATGAACCAAATAGTGGATTACTTCTTTACAAGATCAAGATCATTCAAAATTAACATTGGTACCATTTTCCTTAAAGCTCCACACATATGAAGCTTTTAGTGTCTTAGAAGTTACCAAATTTTTGACTGTTATAAAAAGAAAAACCTTTAAAACAGTCAGACATAATAGGAGTAAAAGGTCAAGGAGACGAGTGGAAATTCCCTTTTTGGGTCGTAGAATGGTATCTAAACATCTTTTTGCTTAGGTCTGTTAGGTCAGGGACTTGTTATGCCAATAACCTAGGAATCAAGCTTAAATTCAGTTAACTAAACCTTGAGGATGAATGTAGTTCTTTTGCCTCCATATTTGATTTAGTCTGATTTGCATTTGGACTTAATAGATACGTTTTTCCCCCTTCATGTCATTTTCATAATGTGGGATTTTAAAATTTAGATGTTATTACTAAACTCCATGATTATTTAACAGTTTATACTTTGCTTTTATAGTGGAGATTAGTAAGATTTCTCTGAGTTTGAGTATGTGAAGAATGAGACTTCCTTTTTGTTTTTTTTTGGGAGAGATTGCTCAGGGGAGAGGGAGGAAGGGAGGGAGGGAAGGGGGGGGAGAGAGAGAGAGAGAGAGAGAGAGAGAGAGAGAGAGAGAATATGAATACAAATCTTAAGCAGGCTCCATGCTCAGCGTGGAGCCCAACATGGGGCTCGATTTCATGACCTTAGGATCATGACCTAAGCTGAAATCAAGAGTCAGATGTTCAACTGACTGAGCCACCCAGGTGCCTCAGAATGAGAGTTTTTATATGATAAACCTCATTTCTTTTTTTTTTTCTGGCAACTCCCATGTTATAATTGTTTTTCCATTTCATCCTTACCATCAGTTTTTCATTTTCATTTCTTTTCTATTTCTGTACAGGGGGGAAAAGTATATGGGAATGTGGCAAGATGACGTATGTCAAGGGAATGGTGTGGTAGTTACCCAGTTTGGATTATACTATGAAGGCAACTTTCACCTTAATAAAATGATGGTGAGTAAAATATTTTGCATATACTTATATTGACTTTTTAAAAATTCTATGTCCTTTTAAATCATTTTTATTAACGTTCTACCTTCTTAGTACTATTTTTCTTATCTTTTAAAATTATGTAAGGCTTTGGGGGATATGGCTGCATGTATTCCTTAAGTTACTTTGCATTTTATCTGTTGTGATTTTTGTTTTGTTTCTCCCCATAGGGAAATGGGGTTTTACTTTCCGAAGATGATACTATATATGAGGGAGAATTTTCAGATGACTGGACTCTTAATGGAAAGGTTGGAAACTAACTTTCTTCTTCCTCTAATAAAATCTTATACTTATTTTTTCTTGACCTTAAACAAAAAAGAGCTACCTTGTCATAAAATTCACCTGTTTTAAGAGTACATTTCAATGATTTTTAGTAAATATACAGAGTTGGATAGCCATCACCACAATCCAATTTTAGATCCTTTCACGTCATCCAAAAAAGATTTCTGTCACCATTGCCTGCTCATTTGCAGTCATTCACCGTTTCTGTCACCAGTCCTAGACAATCTCCTTTTAGTGGACTCTATAACTCTGTAGATTTGCCTTTTCAGGTTTTTTTTTGCTTTGCTTTGCCTTTTTTTTTTTAAAGATTTTTTTTTTCCCCCCAGTAATCTCTACACCCAACATGGGGCTTGAACCCACAACCCTGAGATCAGGAGTCGTACACTCTGACTTAGCCAGCCAGACGTCCCTCAGGTCCTTTCTTATAAATGGATTCATACAATATGAGGGCTTTTCTGTGTGGCTTCCTAGACTTAGAATAATGTTTTCGAGGTTTTCCCATAGTGTGACCTGTATAGTACTTCATTGCCTTTTATTGCTAAATAGTATTCTAAAACCACATTTTGTTTATCGCTTCATCATTGATGGGCATTGGATTAGTTCTCACTTCAGACTATTATGAATAATCTTTCTATAAACATTTGAATACAGTTTCTTATGTGAACATATGTTTTCATATCTTGGGCAAGTGTTTAGGAGAGTAATTGCTGGGTTGTATGGGAAATTGACATTTAACATATCAAGATATTGCCAACTGTTTGCCAGAGTGGCTGCATCATTTTACATTCTCATCACTAATGTATGATGATTCTAATTTCTCTCCATATTTTCCAGTATTTTTATTTTTTGTTTTTTTCTTTTTGCCATCCTACTAGGTGTGAAATGATACTTCATGGATTTAATTTACATTTTCCTAATGACTGGTTATGTAGAGCATATTTTCATGTTTTTATTAGTGATTCCTCTATCTTTTTGTGAAATGCCTATTCAGTTATTTTGATATTTTGACAATTTGTGTGCTTATAGTCTTATTGAATTGTAAGGGTTCTTTATATGTTCTGGATATGAGTTCTAATATCAGATATAGGATTCGCAAATATTTCTTGCAGTCGTGGTTTGTCTTTTTATTTTCTTTCTTTTTTTTAAATGTTGAACCATTTCATTTATTTTTCTTAACGCTTATTTATTATTTTTGAGACACAGAGACAACATGAGCAGGGGACAGGCAGAGAGAGGGAGACACAGAAGTCGAAGCAGGCTCCAGGCTCTGAGCTGTCATCACAGAGCTTGATGCAGGGCTGGAACCCACGAACTGTGAGATCATGACCTGAGCCGAAGTCGGACGCTTAACCAGCTGAGTCACCCAGGCACCCGTCTTTATATTTTCTTTTTAGTGACTTTTGAAGCACAAAACTTTTTAATGAAATCCATTATATCAAAAACATTTTTATGAGTTAGGCTTTTGATGGCATATATAAAGAAATCTTTCCTTAACTCAAGGTATTAAGATTTTCTTCTGGGGGCACCTAGATGGCTCAGTTGGTTGAATGTACAACTCTTGATTTCGGCTCAGGTCATGATCCCAGGGTCATAGGATCAAACCCCATATTGGGCTCTGCGCTGAGTGTGGAGCCTGCTTGAGGTTCTCTCTTTCCCTCTGCTCCTTTGCCCCACTTGCATGCTTTTTTCTCTCTCTCTCAAATAGAAAAAAAAAAAACAAAACAACTTTCCTCTGTGTTTTCTTCTAAAAGTTTTATAGTTTTAGCTCTTATATTCAGGTCTGTGATTCATTTTGAGGTACTTTTGTGTATGGTGTGGGTTAAAAGTCTTACTTGAGGGGCGCCTGGGTGACTCAGTCGGTTAAGCATCCGACTTCAGCTCAGGTCACAATCTCACGGTCCGTGAGTTCGAGCCCTGTGTCGGGCTCTGGGCTGATGGCTCAGAGCCTGGAGCCTGCTTCTGATTCTGTGTCTCCCTCTCTCTCTGCCCCTCCCCCGTTCATGCTCTGTCTCTCTCTGTCTCAAAAATAAATAAACGTTAAAAAAATAAAAAATAAAAAAAAAAAAAAAGCCTAACTTGATCTTTTTGCATGTGGGTATCCAGTTGCCTCAGCAACTTTTCCTACTGAATTTTCTTGACACCTTTTTGAAATTAATTCACCATAAAATGTGTTTCTTTTTGGACTCTTGTATTCCAGCGATGTACATGTCTCTCTTTATACCAGTACCACACTGTCTTGATCACTGTAGATTTCTAGTAATTCTAGTGAAATCAAGAATTATTTTTTAAAATGTTTTGGCTGTTCTGGATCTTTAGCTTTTTCATATAAATTTTAAGACTGGTTTGTTAATATCTGCTATAAAGCCTGAGATTTTGATAGAAATTGTGTTGAATCTATAGATCATTTTGGGAAGAATTGCCATTTTAATAATACTGAATCTTCCAATCCATAAACATGAAATGTCTCTCTATTTAGATCATCTTTAATTTCTATCAGCTATGTGTTGTAGTTTTTAATGTGTATCTCTTGCATAAGTTTGGTTACCTTTATTCCTAAGTATCCTTGTTAAGGCTGTTGTAAAGAGAATTTTTTTTATTTTACTTTTTGATTTTATATTGCTATCATATAAAATTGATTTATGTATTTTCTTGTATCCTGAAACCTTGCTGAACTTGTTTATTCTGCTACAGGTTTGGTGTGGTGTGGTTGTGTGTGTGTGTGTGTGTGTGTGTGTGTGTGTGTGTATTTGTGTGTATTTCCTAGGAATTCTTGCATACAGGATCATGTTGATTTCAAATCAAGGCAGTTTTACTTTTTCCTTTGCAATCTGGAAGGCTTTTCTTTTTTTTTTTTTTTATTGTCTGATGGCACTGGCTAGATTCTCCAGTAGAATGTTGAATAGAAGTGGTTAGAGTGGATATCCTTGCCTTAATCCCTATTTTAGAGGAAAATCAAGGGGTGCCTAGATGGCTCAGTCAGTTAAGGGTCTGACTTTGCCTCAGATCATGATCTTACGGTTCGTGGGTTCGAGCCCCACGTCGGGCTCTGTGCTGACAGCTCAGAGCCTAGAGCCTGCTTTGGATTCTGGTCTCCCTTTCTCTCTGCCCCTCCCCTGCGCACACGGCCTGTCTCTCTCTCTCTCTCTCTCTCTCTCTCTCTCTCTCTCTCTCTCTCTCTCTCTTACATAAACGTTAAAAAAAATTAGAGGAAAAACACTGAATCTTTCACTATTAAGTATGATGTTAGTTAAAGGTTTTTCATAGATTAATCAGATTGAGATAGTTCTGTTCTTAGTTTGTTGAGAGTTTTTGTCATTAATACATCTTGGATTTTGTCAAAGAACATTTTCTGTGTGTTGAGGTGATTGTGTGATGTTTGTCCTTTTTTAATATAGTGTATTGGTTGCTTTTCTGGGATAAATCATAGTTGGTCATGGTATATAATACTTTTATAATTTGTGAGATTTAATGCTAATATTTTGTTGAAGATTTTTGCCTCTGTATTTATGAGAGATAAGGGTCTATAGTTTTCTTTTCTCATGATGTCTTTGTCTTTGGTATAAAATTAGCCCCATAGAATGAGTTGGGAAGGGTTCCCTTCTCCTTTGTTTTCTGAAAGAGTTTGTGAAATCTTGGTATTATTTCTTCTTTGAATGTTTTGGAGACTTCACTGGTGAAATCATCTGGCCCTGAGCATTATTTTATGATAATACTTTTAGTTTCTAATTCAGTTTTCTTTAAATTGGTCTATTCAGATTTTCCATTTCTTTTAGAATCAGTTTTGGCAATTTGGTTCTTTCTAGGAACTTTTCTGTTGTATTGAAGTTCTCAGATTTGTTGGCATAAAATTGTTGTCTTAGTTTTTTCTTAATCTTTTTTAATTTCTGTAAGATTGCTGTAATATCTGTTTCATTGACTTTGTAATTTTATGTCTTTTTTTTTCCTTGATCTAGTTAAGTGCTAATTTTGTGTATCTTTTCAAAGAAGCAAATTTTGGTTTCATTGATTTTTCTCTTTTTAAAAAAAATCTCATTGATTTCTGCTCTAGTGTTTGTTATCTCCTTGTTTTGGGTCTGTTTGCTCTTCTAATTTTATAAGGTGGACTTTTAGATTACTGATTTCAGATCTTATTTTCTAATACAGGCATTTATAGCTATAATTTGCCTCTGGGCACTAGATTGGATAAATTTGGATAAGTTGTTTGTTCATTTCATTCAGCTCAAAATATTTTACCAATTATTCAGTGATTTTTTTTTTCTTTTACCCATGGATTATTTTCATACAATCTTTTTAGAGATGCATAGTATGTATATTTGCCCCGCCCCCCCACCCCTCCCCTGCTAGAGAACTGGGGACTGCTAATGAGTTAAAAAAGGAAAATGTATTAGGGGCACCTGGGTGGCCCAGTTGTTTAAGCGTCCAACTCTTGATTTATGCTCAGATGATGATTTCACAGTTGTGAGATCCAGCCCCACACCAGGCTCTGCACTGGCCATGGAGCCTCCTTAAGATTCTCTCCTTCTTCTTCTGTCCCTTCCCTACTTGCACATGCATGCTCTCTTTTTCTTTCTCTAAAAAAATAAAAAATAATGGAACATGTTAACCAGTTGGTGCTTTTTTTTCTCTTGATTTTTTAAACTGGAAATACTGCTTCTAATTCGACATTTTCTTTTACTTTACCTAGGGAATGCTGACTATGCCAAATGGAGATTACATTGAAGGTTATTTTAGTGGAGAATGGGGATCTGGGATAAAAATCACCGGAACTTACTTCAAGCCTAGTCTGTATGAGAGTGATAAAGACAGACCCAAAGTTTTGTGAGTAACTAGTGTTAATTGTGGATTAATTATTAAATGTTTTGAGTTGTCTTGATTATATCAAAGCTGCTTAATATTTTAAATGCAGAACAAATTTTTAAAGTCATTTTTTAACAAAATGTAACCTCCTTATATTGCCAACTGCCACTGTTACAGATAGCTGAATCTTTAGTCTTGGCTTAGATTATAGTCATGGGTATTTAAAATAAAAGTTCTGTGTATGGGAGTGGTTTTACTGTTAGTGGTAAAAGTATCCAAATTGATTGGAAGAGAACATTGTTAAGTGGAATCCCTACACAACTTGATTCTAAAAAGTAAAAGCCAAGCCTATATATGTACCAAGTGGAATAGTATATTCTGCATATGTAGGGAAAAAAACAAAATCTTTATCTCTAAGTGTGTTATGTTCTTCAGGTTTTTGGCATATATTTATTTTCCTTTTTTGATTCCAGCATTAGCTTTGTGTTTGTATTATGGTAGATTCTCAGATTCTTTGTTCTGATGGAACCTTGATATGTTTTCTGTTACTCAGTATTTTTAGAATTCAGTATGTAATGCATTTCACAGTTCTCATTATGAGATGTGCAAAGCACAGGAAGTCTTTGTTTTAACAGGAATCAGTTTTACAAAATTGATTATGTGGAAATGTAGAAACAAAGGAGTCAATTCTGATGTGCTTCATACTTAACCATTTATACACCTTAGTATCTGATGAACATTAAGTAGCTAAAAACCATTTTTTTAAAATTTTCAGTGTTTATGAAATAGAACCACCATCAGTGTGGGCAGTTGTGTTACAGAAGCGTTCCCAGTTGTATATCAGAAAGTTTCTGTTCTTTAGGATTTTTGCACAAGAGATTAATAAAAGCTTGATGTGACTTTATTAGCAGGAAGCTAGGAAACCTGGCAGTGTCAGCTGATGAGAAATGGAAAGCAGTCTTTGATGAATGTTGGCATCAACTGGGCTGTGATAACCCAGGCCAAGGGGAAGTTTGGAAAGCATGGGACAATATTGCTGTGGCCCTGACTACCAATCGGCGCCAACACAGAGACAGGTGAGTGAATGCTTTGCCCAGCATAGTATGGTAGGAAGTTGAAACTTAACAAGTAGTCAAGGCTTGCCACATTTAACTTAAAAATATAATTTAAGTTTCAATGATGTATTTCTGTTCTGGGTAATTTAGATAAAACACACCTATCTTTATCTTCTACTGAACTCAGCTATAAAACCCAGACAATATATGAACAGCTGTTCTACAAGGTAAATATCAGCTAGTATATTGAGGAGGAATACCTGAAATCAAAGTACCAAGTGAGTTGTTTTTGTCTTTTTTTTAGTTTTGAGTTTTTTAACTTCAGTATCCCTCACCCTGAATTCCATTAACCTGAAAGCTTCAAGTAAGTACTATGATTTAGACATAACTTGAGGAAAAACCCTTTGCTTCTGGCTCAAGATGCAACAAAGAGACTCCTAAAGCTCAGATAGAGTGGAGGAGATACATATGGGTTTTCTTTCTCTCTTTTTTTTCTTCATTTTCTCATGCTTCAGCCTCCATGTTCTTCTGGGACAGGGGTGGCAGTGGGATTTGCTAGAGCAGCCAGGAACAGGGAAAACTCTTGGAGGACTGGAAACCTCTTCCTCCACTGGTGGATCCTCAGGTGCAGTAGTCATGGCTGAATTCCATTGCTTTTCTGGCCTCTCTCTCTATCCTCCCACCCCTTGGTCCTAGAAGTGGCATGTTGACAGAAGGGAGCAGTTTCTGACCTGAGGATCTAACAGGGGACCCAGAAAATGCTGGGGAGGTAATGGAGAGAGAAGAGCTCTACAAAACAACCCTGTAAAGTTGTTTATGAACTCCTGGGCTCACCCCAGACCTGCACATATGTGGATTTGATCCTAATTAGCAGACCAGACACTTTGAGAACTGAGCTAATAGGTAGACTTTCAACCATGTCCCAGAGTGACCACTGAGTGGTGTGCTCACAGACATACCTAAATAGAACTGCAAAGGCTTTGAGAAGTGAACTGACATTGGCACCACTGCCCACAGAAGACTGAATCAAAAATATCAGCTGTTTCAGAGGTTCCCAAGATCACCTACATGTTCAGTGATTGACTAGAGGGACTCATAAGACTCATCGTAAAGTCATGCAGGTAAGAGTTACTACAGCAACACAGTAAGGAGCTACGGCCAGATCATAAGAGAAGAAGACACAGGCAGAGTCTGGAGGAATCCATGTGCAAGCTACCCATGCTCTCACCCTTCTGTGAGGGGTCACACAGAGCACACCATCCTTCCAGCAGTAAAATGCAGCCACCATTTACAGTCTTCCTGCCTAGGAACCATTAGAGACTCCTCAGTGCCTAAGGTTTAATGGAGGGGCCTGGTCACATAGGCACTCTATGCTTAGCAACTACCAAAATTCCACAGTCCCAGAAGGAAAGCAGATAGTCACCATAAATCACATTGTTAGCATAGTCTATGGACAGCAAAATACCCTTATCAGGTAGGGAATAATTCATGTCCGTATAGGGAATTTAGGAAGCAGATCCTTCTAAAGATAATAGTTTCAAGCCTTCCATGTGTACTCTGTTATGCCTGTCAACGTTTTTCATAGGATAGAAACAAGACCCAAAGTGTCATAACATAATACTCAAAAATGTCCAGAATATAAACCAAAATTACTTGGCAATCAAAGAACCACCAACTTATTTTGGGAAAGATGATAGACACCAGTGACTCTGCAACGTAGATTTTAGTATTATGACAACTTAAAGCAGGTATTATAAAAATGCTCAGATGAGCAATCACAAACATCCTGGAAGCAAATACTAAAATTAAAAGTATTAGCAAAAAAATAGATATAAAGAAGAACCAAATCAAAATTTTGAATTAAGAAATATAATAACCAAAATAAAATCACTAGGAGAACTTACTAGCAGAATAGAGGTGACAGCAGAAGAGTCACTGAACTTGAGAACAGATTAATAGAAACTATCCAAACTGAACAACAGAGAGAAAATACATGGAAAAAGAAAATAAACAGAGCTCTAAGGAGTCTAGTACTTGTGTCTTTGGAATCCCAGAAGGAGAGGAGAAAAATCATGAGGATGAAAAGATATTTGAAGAAATAATGGTTGAAACCATCCCAAATTTGGTGAAAGACAAATGTGCAGATTCATGAAGTTGAGCAACCTGTGTCCTGAAAAAAAGATATCCGTGAACAGACATGTCAGTCAAATTGAAAAACAAAATCATGAAAGCAACTAGAGGAAAAAAAGGGCATTACACAGAGGGGAAACCACCATTCAAATGCTTGCATATTTGTCATCAGTATCTTCTGGAGACCAAAAACAAGTGGCACAACAATTTTGAAGTACTGAAAGAAAAATTATAGATGTACCTCTTCATTTCTCTTTTTTCTTTTTCTTATTTTCTCCCTGTTCTCCTTTTCTCCTAACTTTTTTCCCCCTCTCCGTCTGCTTTTGTACATATTTCCTTATTCTTTAACTTGGCCAGTAACTCCCACAAGCAATGCTTGGAATTTGGACCCAAAGAATTTACTAATCCCTTTGTATTGAAAGAAGTTCGGGTTCTTTCCCCCCTATATTTGGTATAAATGGGAACTGAATATAGTGTTTTATTCATGAAGTTTACGATTTTTGCCTTGTATTCTTTCTATTAGTAGAAGAAATGGAAACTCCTAGGATTGATGAAAGCTGTGGACTTTCCCTTGTGTGTGATGCAGAGGGTCAGCCTTCACTGATAGAGCCTGTCAGTTTAAGCATTGAGACTTTGGTCCTGTAGTTAACCTTGGTTAACTGTTGTTGGGTGTTTACAGGGAATGAGAGTGAATGAACTTTTATATAATAAAACATGTTGCTACCACAGAGGTCTTATTTATCTAAAATAGTATAATAATGTACACCATTTCTAATCGGTTGTAATCTGATAATAGAATACCATTACCAAAAATGTCTGTTGATTATTAAGTATGTGTTTTATCATAGCCTCTTCGCTCAAAGCTTCCCTTTACCCATTATGTACTTACCTCACCACCTGTTGTAGCATCCTCATGATCTCCTTACTTGAGCTCATTTTCCTTTTTCTGCTGCCATTTCATTTGTTTTCCTTTTTCCTCATACCTTCCTCTCTTATTTTCCATTTTTCTCTTGTCATTAACAAGTCTGTTACCAGTTTTCTCTTCAAGCTAACATAGTATCACCTAACACCATGGTTGATACTAAAGCAAAATCTTCATTAATTAATTGTAGTTGGTATGAAGTAACATTAAATGACACTGGAATGACTTAAAAAAAATCTAATAGCAGGTCAGTTACCTATTATGAGCTCATTTGGGCCAGGCACTGTACTGGGTACTCCATTTTGTCCTTACTTGGTGATAGTGTTTCATGTGCACATTACAGTTTGCTTTTGTTCGTTCGTTTGTTCTTCCTTCCTTCCTCTCTTTTTTCTTTCTTTTTTTCTTTATTTTGTCTCTGTTCTTTCCTTCCTTCCTCCCTCCCTCCCTCCCTCCCTCCCTTCCTTCCTTCCTTCCTCCCTTCCTCCCTTCCTCCCTTCCTCCCTTCCTTCCTTTCTTTCCGTACTTAGTTTCTACACCCAACATGGGGCTCAAACTTGGGACCCCGAGATCAAGAGTCATAATGCTCTTCTGACAGAGACAGCCAGGCGCCCCTCTTGCTTTCATGATATGAAATACATAATGGGCTTTCTGTTGTCTTTTTACAGTCCAGAGACATTAAGTCGTTCACAGACTCAAACACTAGAGAGTTTGGAATTCATTCCTCAGCATGTTGGTGCCTTCTCTGTGGAGAAATATGATGACATCAAGAAATATTTAATAAAGGTAGAGTCAATTACACCGGTCTTATGAATTAATGACACAACTACCACAGTGTATCATTCAAATCTGCTCACAGGTTATTGGTGCTCTAATCCTATTTTTGCTTTCTAAGTATTTCTTTTTTAATTCTCTAACTACTAAAAGCGCATTTTCACATGAAGATTGCTGTATCATGATGATAGAACTTTTTAAGTTTTGTAAAGTGCTCAAGAGGGTTCTTGAGAACAAGGTTCAAAGTTTAAAATTGATTTTTGTTGGTAACAAACTAGAGATTGTATAAATAAAGCATGCTGCCCTCACCCCATGGTTATGCTCTTTGCTTCCTTCTCAAGTCCTGTAAGATTAGCTACAATTTATAGTATGACATGCATCAATATGGGGTTGCAGGAAGGAGTATTAAGAGAAATCAAGGGAACTGAAGAGTATTTTCAGGCATAATCAACTGCCGTTTAGTTTTCTTAAAGGTAACATCTGTTTTTGTGAAGTTTATAGTTTAACTATATTTATCAGTATATCCAAAGCTATTTTCCCAAGATGTTAAAGGCATTCTTTGATTAAGATTAGGAATTCCTACTCTATATGTAGACTCAACTCTTTTAGAAAAGTTAAAAGTATTTGAATTTTTCTCATCCAAATGTTTAGTCCTTGCCAGTTTGAGAATTGTCTATCATTTATGAAATTGTTTTATTATTTATTGGTTGACTGTTTCTGTTGTTAGTCATTGACTTCATTGATCCCGTTCCTGTTCAGGCCTGTGACACTCCTCTGCACCCCCTGGGCAGGCTTGTGGAGACACTGGTTGCAGTTTATAGAATGACATATGTGGGTGTGGGAGCCAATCGCCGGTTATTGCAGGAGGCTGTGAAGGAGATTAAGTCCTACCTTAAGCGAATTTTCCAGCTGGTGAGGTAAGAGATCTTTCTCATTGAAGTCTGCAAACTGTGGAATAGTGGTTAATGCTAATGCTTGGATGTCTTCATACTGAATCTAGAGATTACAACAACTTTGTGAAGAATCATTAAGTTTCCTCTTTATCACAGAAATTATTCATCAAGAAAATGGTTTTGTGCCACAGATCCTTAAATAGATTAAGTAATGAAAATGAAAACATGTTTCATGTTTTTACTTTATGTTTATGCAATAAACACAGCAAAGGAAACCATCAACAAAATGAAAAGGTAACCTACTGAGTGGGAGAAGATATTGGCAAATGATACATCTGATAAGAGGTTAATTTCCAAAATATATAAAGAACTTACATATGCAACACTTTTATTTAAAAAAAACACAATCTGATTAAAAATGGACAGAGGACCTGAACAGACAGTTTCCCAAAGAAGACATACAGACGACCAACAGACACTTGAAAGAATGCTTGACATCGCTAATCACCAGGGAAATGTCTATATTCTCATAGGCTTCCATTCTAGTGGAACATATGGAAACATATGGTATGTCAGGTGTTGGTAAATGTGACAAAAGATGGAGCTGGAGGTAAGAGGCTGCTTGCTATTTTAAACAGAGGTTCCAGGAGGCCTAATAAGGTAATACCTGAGCAGAGACTTTGAAAAGGAAGAAAGGAAGCAAATAGAGCATCTTTGGAAAGAGTTTCACGTAGGAAATTTGGAATATGTGAAATTCAAGATCCTTTATTGGGTTTAAGCCAATAAGTAATTACTATATTGAGATAATTATATGAAAATTTATAAATTTGTCTCAGAAAACTTCCTTCTGTTATTAGCTTCGAAACTGATAGATGTATTTGGAAATGTCTCAGATTGAGGGGGCAGCGTAATCCACTAAAAAGACCAGTGGCTGGGAGTGTTTCAGCTCTGACATTAGTTAGATGGGTATAATGAAGATAAGTTTTTGACCTTTTTTAGTTTTCCCAAATATAAAATAAGGGGCAGAGGCAGGGGCAAGGTATAAGTCTACAAAAATAGAAGATTGGAAACTCCCTTTGAAGACTCAAGGTTTAGGTCTGAAAGTAAAGAGGACAATAAAGTTGTTTATAGTAGAGCTCATCATTTGCATGTAAGAGTTCAGAGATAAAATCTAGGGCAAATTCAAAACCTAGGAAAAAAAGTCCTCATAACTTAGCAGCTTTATCATGTGCAAAAATTTTTTAGCAACTTGAATTTTAAAACATTACAAATTTTTATATTGATTAGATTTTCATTTTTTCTTAATGTTGAATATTTAAGTCATTTTCAGCTAATATTTGTTTATACCCTGAGAATAATTGTTTCTGCTTAAAGATTCAATATGAATTGACCTCAAATGAGATTTGTCAGTTAGAAAAACAGAATTTCTCACTTTTTAATAACTAGACAGAAATGGGGTGCGTGGGTGGCTCAGGTAAGCTGATCTCAGCTCAGGTCTTGATATCAGGGTCGTGAGTTCAAGGCTTTCATTGAGCTCTGTGCTGGGCATAAAGCCTACTTCAGAACCAAAACCAAAAAACACAGCACATGAAGATTTTTTAGTGGTATTATTCATTAGCTACAGTCTTAATTTTATCCTATAAGAAGCATCAGTTAAGAATCTCAGGAAACTAAAATATTTACTTGATATAAATTTTGATTTCATAGGTCTTTAAATAGATGAAATAATAGAAATGCATTTTTACTCTTTTTAGACATTCTAGAGGTATAATTGTCTAATTGTGTTTTGTTATTCCTTAGATTCTTATTTCCTGAGCTTCCTGAAGAGGGCAGCACAATTCCTCTCTCTGCTCCTCTGCCAACTGAAAGGAAATCCTTTTGCACTGGGAAATCAGATTCCAGATCCGAATCTCCAGAGCCTGGGTAAATGGAGTTGGGTAGAGATAGTGAAGAAAGAGTGTGGGTGATCCTATCCAAAGAATCCCAAGGAAGAGTTTTCTCTAGATCTCAGTTTCCTTATTTTTAAAATAATGTGACTGGACTAGGTAATCTCTGAGGTCCCTTTCAGGTCTTAAGTTGTATTAGTCAAACCCCAAGGAAGTGCACACATGAGTTACTGGGCTCCGAGCCTGCTGAGCAAAGTAACATCATGTTCATCTAGAATATCCACAGAGAATCATTTTCAAAATGGAAACCAACTGGGTTTAGTTAGATTTTGAGGTAATGAAAAGAATTCACAGTTGGTCCAAGATATAAAACTCTGGGGCCATAGGTAAGTTCTTCATGTTACCTCCAGATAAAAACGCAGAATAATGTTAGAACTGTTTCTTTATTCAAAATGTCCCATCTTCCTTTCAGCTTGAAACTGAAACTCTTTGATTCTGTATTCAATTTTGATATGAATGCTTCTCCTTCTCCAATATTTTGTAGTTATGTGGTAACAAGTTCTGGGTTACTGCTTCCTGTACTACTACCTCGGCTCTACCCACCACTGTTTATGCTCTATGCCCTGGATAATGATCGTGAGGAAGACATTTACTGGGAATGTGTACTACGACTAAATAAACAGCCAGATATTGCTCTTCTGGGCTTCCTTGGGGTGCAGAGGTAAGTACAGTAGTTACGAGTAAAATCAAATGGTTTAATTTAAAATGCAAACAGTGAGGGACACCTGGGTGACTCAGTCAGTTAAGCGTCTGACTTCAGCTCAGGTCATGATCTTACGGTTTGTGGGTTCAAGCCCCACGTCAGTTTCTGTGCTGAGAGCTCAGAGCCTGGAAACTGCTTTGGATTCTGTGTCTCCCTCTCTCTCTGCCCCTCCCCTACTGATGCTCTGTCTCTGTCTCAAAAAGCATTAAAAAATTTTTTTTAAATGCAAACAGCATTATTAATTGAATCTATGATTTGCAGTTGATTCACTTACTTGCATATCTATTATTCAGCAAAATAGTGACATTTAATCTTTATTTTTGAGAATTTTTGAAGTGGGGTATAAATCTTGATTATTCTTCTGAATGTGTTTTATTTGTGTGTGTGTATGAAATGTTTGTGTGTGTGTGTATATATATATGTAAATTTTAGCTATCCCATCTGGTATTTTGCTGTTCTTTAAAACAAAATACATGTTTATAGTTTCAGAAAAAATTAATTGTATTTAGTCTTTGATGTTCTTCCTTCCCTTCTTTTTCTTTCCTCCCCATGTACAATTTGTAATTTAAAAGTTTTAGAAGTGCTTTGTTGTAGAGCATTGTTTCTTGTTATTCCGGGAGAACACGTTATCCTTTCTTCTAGTACGATGATAAAGCTGATCACCCCAGCACCATTAATTATATATTTGTGTTCTAAAAAAAAGTGAACAAGCCTTAATCAGAAAGTAAATTTTTTCAGTGGAATAATTTCACATTAAAAATGAGATAAAACTGAGTGAAGGAAAGATTTTGGCCAATACTTGGTAATATCTGTAATGTATAGGGTTATTGTAGTATTCATTGACAGATCTCTTAGGGACAAGATAGAAGCTCTTAAATTACTTGTGGAATGTTTATTAAAACTATCTCTGGGGGCGCCTGGGTGGCTTAGTTGGTTAAACGTCCAACTCTTGATTTTGGCTCAGGTCATGATCTTGAAGTTCCATGGGATTGAGCCCTGTGTCGGGCTCTGTGCTGGCAGCACGGAACCTGCTTGGGATTCTCTCTGTCTCTCTGTGTCTGTCGTCTGTCTGTCTGTCTCTCTCCCCCTCTCCCCCCCTCCTTCCCTCTCTCTCTGCCCCACCCGTGCTCACTCTCTCAAATAAAGTAAACATTTTTTAAAAAACCAGAACACTGGGGCGCCTGGGTGGCGCAGTCGGTTAAGCGTCCGACTTCAGCCAGGTCACGATCTCGCGGTCTGTGAGTTCGAGCCCCGCGTCAGGCTCTGGGCTGATGGCTCGGAGCCTGGAGCCTGTTTCTGTTTCCGATTCCGTGTCTCCCTCTCTCTCTGCCCCTCCCCCGTTCATGCTCTGTTTCTCTCTGTCCCAAAAAATAAATAAAAAACGTTGAAAAAAAATTTTTTTTTAAAAAAACCAGAACACTTTATCTGTGGAATAGTTATTTTAAATGGGGACAGGGAAGGCCATGTAACCATCAACTGTTTTTACGGGGATTAATCTGCCCTAAGTAATAACTTGTATTAACAGTGTGGATTCTATTGTAGGAAATTTTGGCCAATGACCTTGTCAATCCTTGGAGAGAGTAAAAAGGTATAGTAGATTTCAGTGTCCTCAGCAAATAAGTTTTTCTTTGATGTGGGGTGTTCAAGATAGCAAAAAAATTCATTTTACTTTGGTAGAATAGTACCCAAGCATGAGTTATTCACTGAAGAATTGTGCTGTGCCATTATTTTTTACTGTTACTGCAGAAGACAGCTTTCCTCTTTGATTTTCATAAATTCTCTTTTTGCAGGTTTTGCCAACCACAAAAGATGCTTGTTTTGCCTCAGCTGTAGAATGTCTACAGCAGATTAGGTAATCTCTCGTTTGCTGAAAATCACATAAATCAAAGTAGTAGTTAGTCTATTAAAATGTTAATGAGATCTTATCCTAACCTAAGCTCTAAGTGCTCCTTTCAGTCCTAGATGGTGTCACACTCAGCCTGGAGATCAGAAAAGGCTGTTTTGAGACATTTGGCTTACCTTTTACTCTACAAGTCCCTTGTATTTTCAAAAAAGGTGGAGAGCCTACCCAGAAATGTATCTACATAATCACATCTTTAGCCAAATGGAAATTAACCAAACTTAATGACTCAGAGAAGAGCATATATTAGAAAAATAAGATCCTGGGTAAAAGGAGATAATCTACGACTTAGTGAATTCTTCCATAAGAACCATAGATCGTTGGAGGCTTCTTTTCTCAAAAAACTGTGGGATTACAGTGATCATCCCTTCCAGCAACTCATTATGCCTGAAGTGTCCAATTTAAGGCACCCCAGGAGGGTATATTGTCAAACAATATTTAATATTAAGCAGTTCATAGGATTTTTTTTTTTTTTTTTTTTTTTTTAAATAACAACAGCACGACATTTACCCCGTCAGACAAACTTAAGGTCATCCAGCAGACTTTTGAAGAGATCTCTCAGAGTGTCCTGGCATCACTTCAGGAAGACTTTTTATGGTCCATGGATGACTTGTTTCCTGTTTTCTTATATGTGGTGCTACGGGCCAGGTGACCAACCTTTTCTGACTTTATTACAGTGACTCATTTTAACAAGTGCTTTTTCTGAATTGATGACAGTAATATGCTCCCCTACTAGGAAAAAAAAAATTCTGTTTACCCATTTCAGTATGGTGAGCTGTTCTTTATTTTCCCTCACATAGATTCAGAAGGAAGATATACATATAAATAGGAGTAACTCAGTATCTTTATCTTATTGGGCAGGATTAGGAATTTAGGCTCCGAGGTACACCTCATTGAGGATCTGATGGACCCGTATCTTCAGCATGGGGAACAGGGTATAATGTTCACCACCTTGAAGGTAAGTATAGGTGATATTTAATTTTTTTAATCTTAAAATCTGTCCTTAATTTGCCATATTATATATCTATCATTAATCATTGTCTTCTTTATACAGAGGTTTAATGCAATCATTAAATGCCTTTAGAGTACATATTGTTAATATTTTAAAATATAATACATTAAAAGTAGAATCAGTTCTTCTTCAAAATACTAAAGCACATTACCCAATCTTCCCTATAAATTGACCATTCAAATGATTACAAGTGCTTATAAAGGTAGACCATCTTTATAAATGTAACTCTAGAAAAGAAACAGAAAGGATTCTTAGTGTCCAAAAGTATCTGGCACTAGTTATTTAATGGAAATGAGGTAAAACACAGAAGGCAATATGTATGTAATGAATATGAATTGTATCTTCTTTTTTCTCCATGTATTTACTGTAACCAGTGTGTTACAAATGAGATTCTCTAGTAAGAGTAGTCTAGGGTTTGTTGGAAGTTATTTTAGTTCCCTACCTTGATTTTTCTTGGAATTTGGTAGAATAATTCTGTGTGTATATTGGAAGAACAACAAATTGAAAATGGCATAAATACTTCTGAAAAAAAGGATTAGACCCACTCTGCCAGTTAGTAAACTTTCATAAAAATACAATAATTAAGATAGTATGTTCCTGTTACAAGAATGGACATTACCTCTAATAGAAGGGATAGCTGTTGTAAAGACAGTGTTATAATAAAAATTTCACATGTAAAAATGGAAACATCAGTACAAAAATAGAAAAGAAAGGAATTATTTAATAAATGCTTAAAGTACTGGGATAGCTTATTACCTGTTTTGGAGGGAGGGTAGAATCAGGGCAGAATCACCTGCATTGCAAACTATAGATGCTTTTTGATTTTTAAGCAAAAGGAAGAGAGAAGGAAAGACAGGCAAATTAAAATGAGAAAAAGAAATTAGAACTTAATGTCAGGTTTCTGGCTTGGGTTAATTGAACTTTTCAACTGAAATACCATTAACATTTCTATTAAATTGAAAAGGGTGGTGGAATTGGGGAAAATAGTGGCCACCAATGATTTACATCATTAGTATTCATGTTCTATGAAGAGCATTTCTCATATATCACCAAGGGAGAAACAACTAGTATATTTATATGTAGGAATATCCTCGACCTCACTGAAAATCAGAGTACTGTAGATTTAAACGAGGTGCCATTTTGTGCCTACTAAATTAGCAAAGATGTTTTAAAATTATACCCAGTGCTAGTAGGGGTATAGCGAAATCAGAATTATTCCCATATTGCTGATAATGGATTAAATAATAATCACCTTTGGAAAACTTTTGTTACTAACATTGATATCAGCCACATCAAAAATGTTCTCGGAGTTTGAGTAAACGCACTCCTGGGGATTTATTCTGAGGAATTAAAGAATGGACAACATTGTGTTTGCTTTGGCTGAGGTGTTCTTTGTAGTGTGAGTAACTCCCAACCTGGATACTTTCAGAATCACCTGGGAATGCTTCTTAAAAAGTTGTTGCTGAAAATTCTGACTCACTGGGTCTGGAATGATACTTAACCTTAATTTGCAGTTTCTTAAACTTACTAGATGATTCTGATTACAGTTGTTTGTGTACCTTATAATGATCAGCATATTCTAAATGTCTGATCAGTAGTGGCTTAGCCAATTAAGGTATTTCTACTCATTGAAGAATATTAAACAGCTTGTAAAAAGTTTGTTTTGAGAATTAGAAAGTGTGCAAAATTTTATCTCCACTAATTACAGCTAGGCAAAATAGACATTGGATATGGGGACTAGAAAACAGGGAAAAAGAAAGCAACCAACTGATTTGGTTGGAGCTATCAGTATTAAACAAAGATTTCCTTTCTTTAGTCTCCTGTGCATTGCTATGTTTGTATAATTTCTTTCCAAGTAAATTTTAAATTGTTTTGAACTTTTTTTCAGGCGTGTTACTACCAGATCCAGCGTGAGAAGCTTAACTAGGATGCAGAACAGCCTGACAACTGGATTATCTGTAGGGTGTTTAGCA
Source organism: Prionailurus viverrinus (assembly GCF_022837055.1). Lineage (NCBI taxonomy): Eukaryota > Metazoa > Chordata > Mammalia > Carnivora > Felidae > Prionailurus > Prionailurus viverrinus. The sequence goes on from NC_062568.1 coordinate 28,948,787, forward strand.
CCATCTGGCGTCTTCCTGTAGTGGCAAAAAAGAATGGTGTTGAAATTAGGACGTTGTATTATTTTGGTTGTTATCTCTGAGCCTTACTAATGGTGATAGCTCTGAGTCCAGAAAAAAGACTGTCTGGTTTAAAGGGAGGAATGAAAAGGGCATAGGATTCAATTAAACCAGTCCCTCGCCTATGTTAAATTCCCAAAATATCACACATTTACTGTTTGGAAAAAGAGGATATCCCTTCCTACAGTAAAGACTATGCCAGCTACATGAAGTCGTAAGAGAAGTTCTCAGTATAGCTTCTTACATTAAAGAAGTTAATAAATATTTTTGAGTTTCAGGTTTGCCTGCAGTTACCCCAGGCCCTTTTGCAAGGAGCAGATGGTACTTGAAACTATTGTAGCCACACTATGCCTTCCGGAATTCCTTGCAGTCACGTGTGCATCATGCTTCTTTGCTGAAGGAGGGGGAAGAGGACCTTCTAAAACTGCAGTTTTAACTTTTTCTAAGCTTTTCCACTAGGTAGTGTTCATGATGGGAGAGGTTCTATGCAGTGACTATCGCACCCTGACCCCAAACATGGAACACATCTAAATAGGAGTCTTCTGCCTCCTGATTAGGAAGAACATAGGAAATTTGTTCTTGGATTCCTTACAGTGCTACAGAGTGAATACACTGGAATTCAAACACTGACTCTGAGCTGCTATGGAACCTCATTTGTCCATGTGCAAATGCTGTATTCCGAGGCCTGTGAATGAGAGCCTGAAGAGCTTTTGCATGTGGGCTGTGTTTTGGAGCAGGACTAAATTCTGGGAAATAGCATCCATCCTTGATCTAGCATTCTTCCCTCTACCTCGCACTGAACTCACAGAGGGGAAGAAAAAAGGAAACAAGCTTTGGCTTTTCCCATCTCAAAAGTATTGTAACACCTCAACATTTTAGTGTTTTGCTTTTTACCTTTTTTTTTTTTTAATGTCCTATTGTAAATGGTTGGTTTACACTGTACTAGTAACACTAGTAGTTGTTTTGAATAACATAGGTGCTCTTCCTCATCTCATCTCCTACACACCATGGTGAGCATACAGAGTGTCCTCCAGATTTATGTTAACATCAGCAGATGTTATTCAGTTTTGAAAAAGGATCATGGTTTCTGCTCTACTTTATAATCAAGACGTGTTTATTAAAATACTGTTTTGGAATGTTGGCTGTAATGTAACAGCAATTTTCATAATAAAAGACATTCATCTCTATGAGGTTGTTTTATGATTGCAAAAGAAATAACACAGGGCATCCTAAAAAAAAATTTTTTTTTAGTTTATTTATTTTGAGAGAGAGAGAGAGAGCGCACCAGCAGGGGAGGGCCAAAAAGAGAGGGGGACAGAGGATCCGAAACAGGCTCTGTGCTGACAGCAGAGAGCCCAATCTGGGGCTCGAACTCATGATGAGATCATGACCTGAGCTGAATGAAGTCAAATGCTCAAGCAACTGAGCCACCCAGGCATCCCAGGGCAGCCTAAAAACTTAAACCCAGCCTTAGTTTTTGTTTGTTTTTTACCCAAGTTGTAATTCATGACTCTTTGTATTGGCTTCAGAGGTCCTTCTGGGGTTTTAGAGATCTCTCTCTTTAAAATGAACGTAAATTTATAATTATGATAACCACTTTTGCTGACCACAAATTGACTTTCTGATCCTAATACCCCAAGGGCGGGGGTCTTAAATCTATTATTTCTTTGAATAAATGGCATATTTTGATTCTCACTGGTTATTTTTTTTTTTTTTCTCCTAAACAGATTCAGGTAAGGGAAGAGAAGATGTTTAAAATTCTGGTTGGAAATATTAGGCATTAGTTAGCCCACCTCCCAGTTGTAATGTCTTCTCAAGAAGCCTGTCCATGTCACCGCTGCTGTCTCAGAAGGTGGCTACCCATTATTGGAAAAGGACCAACGCTTGATTATGTTAAGCACTTTGCATTTCCATTAGGGATTGTTTTGATTTTGGAATAAACACACAGATTCCACATTTGGCTCTTAAAGGCAAATCTGCTGATAGGCCTTGACCCCTTTAAGAGAGAGAGAGACAGGGATAGTTGTAGAAATGAACGAAGACTTGAGACCCACTGAGAAATTCTCAAAATTATGGTAGACTGGCTCAATTCTAAGAAAAACATTTTTTTTTTTAATTTTTTTTTTTTCAACGTTTATTTATTTTTGGGACAGAGAGAGACAGAGCATGAACGGGGGAGGGGCAGAGAGAGAGGGAGACACAGAATCGGAAACAGGCTCCAGGCTCTGAGCCATCAGCCCAGAGCCTGACGCGGGGCTCGAACTCCCAGACCGTGAGATAGTGACCTGGCTGAAGTCGGACGCCTAACCGACTGCGCCACCCAGGCGCCCCGAAAAACATGTTTTAAATCATCCTTTTATTGGAGTTTTGAGTGACCCTGGCCAGTTACTTCATACTATATACCTTTTAGATAGCATATTTAAAACCATAAATTTTCAATTCTAAATCTCCAGGCCACTATTTCTAAATAGAAATACTAGCACTTGTGCAGCAATTTACAGATCTTTCACATGTGTGATGAATGCTCACAGCAGCCCTGTGAGGCAGGCATTAGCCCCGCTGATTTTGCAGACGAGGAGTGGCTGGGATTCACTCACTGCTAGAGCTGGGACTCTAGAACTTCCCTAACTTTAATTCCATGGCTCTTTCCTATTGCTGCTGCCAGAGATGGAATATAGCTTGGTTATGCATTAAAACATCATAAAGTAAAAAATGAGTTGAAAGTGAAAACTTAATAAAATTAGGTGTGTAGGATAAAATATGGTATGCTCAAAACAGTCACAGATGTATCACATTCTCCGCTTGTATTTTCATCAACAGTGGAAAGCAAAGGGAAGCTACCCATTTAATTTCAAATAAAGGGACTGAAAAACCTCTGACAATGGCCATTTGGTCTTTATCCTCTGATGTTAGCAGTACTCTTTCTTTCATTTTTTTCTGGGATATCTGCTTCCCACCAACCCCTTGCTGCAATATAAAATTTTCAAATAAAGTAACTCCAGTCTGAGATAGAGAATGGATAACTATTAAGTTCAGGACAGTCAGTTGGTAGGGAAACTTCCAGAAGGAACTACTTTTTTATAGGCCTCATTATTATTGGCTAAACAGTCTTCCATCATTTTCTCACCATAACATGAGAAATCAGGTTAAAGATCAGCTTACTCTCTGGTATCTCCAGTTTTTTTTTTTTTTTTTTCTTTCATTAAAAATGCTATTGTCTGGGGGCACCTGGGTGGCTCAGTAAAGTGTCAGCCCAGGTCTTGATCTCGGGTTGGTGAGTTCAGTCCCTGCATTGAAATCCATGCTGGGCGTGAAGCCTACTTACAAAAATAAGATGCTGTTGTGGGGTGTCTGTTATCGTGCTATAGTCAACAAAAATAAACTTTTTTGGTGTTAACTGTGCTGGCATTTTGAGAGAGGGTATCAATGCGAAGGTTGAAAATGGTATGTTACACCTCTCAGTACAAGGAATGCTTAAAGATTTGTGACAGGGGAAGCTTAGGAGTAATTTAGTGGTTAGGCTGGGTTAGGCTTCTGTGGATTAAATCAAAGAGGATGTGCAGAGATTTTCTCTAGAACAGTGAGGTGACTTTGGCAGCTAATAGCCCACGAGTGTATTTTCTACCAAAGCGCTTCTCTGGAGAGGAGCAACGTTGGATGTTTGCAGTCTTACAGGTGAGAGACTCTGCCAAATGATTCTCGGTTACCAGAAGAGATCTATAAATGTCTGTGCTTCTGTTAATTTTTAATAACTAAGAAGAAAATTCTGGGTAATGTAATTCAAACAGTTTGGTTTCATTGTAACCCAAATCATATGGTGAATTCTGTGATTTTGAAAGAACAGATTTTGCTTTGGGAAACCATGTCTTAAGTATGGAATAGTGAGTTGTCATGTAGACTGAGTAAAATTGAGCATTTGTCCTAGCGCTAGCCAACAGCATTTTGACCCTGGGGAAGCTGGGCCATTTTTGTACGGGCCATTACTTACTAAGTTTTCAAGTGCTTTCTCAGGTTTGGTCTACTAGGAAGCATTATTTTGAAAAATGAGCTTAATGGGGTAGAGGGAATGGCATTTAATAGTAATCACTACATTTTTTCAGGTTCATGGAAATACTGATTTTTAAAGTAATATTTGAGGCAAATTCCTTATGAGTCAATAACACTAATGCAGCTTCTCAGTTAATAAGAACTGGTGCTCCTTCCTCTGTTACTTATTTAGTCTAGAATTGCATATGGTTGGCTATTTACTTGCAGCCTCAATCAAGAATTCTCGTTCTCATGACAGCAGAAATAAGTAAGTTCTAACTACAAAGTTGGTCCAGAAGTCACGAAAAAGCGAGGGAGAAGCATTATGTAGTCTTTTGCCAGTTACTAGCATTTTTCAGGGCTAGTCCTGGAAACAAAAGAGGAAACCTTTTGATTTTACTACTTGTGAGCTCTACTGAATACCCCCTCTGAATGTCAGATTCCTCATCTGAAAAATGAAAGTTAACTTTGGATGATCTCCCAAGGTCTCGGCCCCCAATTTCAAAGTTTGGTAGGGGAAGAGGTTGAAGTCAATATAGCCAAGCTGAGGAAGAGAGGAAGGGAAGGCCTTTGGAGTCCAGCAGCTCCCACCTCAGGACTAACGTCCCAGCTGTTCTTGAACTGCTTGGGA